>NC_063176.1:22277926-22977414 GCF_023159225.1 Perognathus longimembris pacificus
AGTAGTTGAGTGGGTCAAGAAAATGTGATATATATATATATATACATATATATAATCAAACACACAATGCAACTCTATGCTTCCATCAGAAAGAATGAAATTGCCCCATTCATAAGGAAATGAGAAGATGTGGAAAAAAATCATATTAAGTGAAGTAATCCAGAGCCAAAGAAACACAGGCTCCATGGCGTCCCTCATAGGTAATAATTGGTATATGACTAGGATAGTACTAGCAGAAGATCACAACAGTTCAATAGCTATGTACATATAAGATGATGCTAAGTGAAAGGAGCTTCCAAGTATGAAAACAAAAGGGTCTTTTGTTTTTTTTTTAATGTACTGTGTGAAGTTAGTTATTGTTTCTTTGCTTTTTTTCCCATTTTTTTTATCCCCTCTTGTCACTGTTTTTTATTTTGGTACCCCGTGTCGTGTGTGTGTGTGTGTGTGTGTGTGTGTGTGTGTGTGTGTGTGTGTGTGTATGACTTGGGGAAGGGAAGGGGAATAACAAAATGCTGAGATAAAGGACAAAGGGTGAACCAATTCATCTGTGATACTCACAAGACACTGTGCTGGAAATTAACTTTACAACGTGGGGGGTGGGTAATGAAGGAAAGTGGGAGAAAACGAGGGAATGATTAACACTGTTCAACAAGAAATGTACTCATTACCTTACTTATGTAACTGTAACCCCTCTGTACATCATCTTTACAATAAAATAAAGTATTATTTTAAATAACAAAGATAAATATTTTACAAAGAAAAAAGTGTTCTGGTAGAAAGGAAAGAAATATTAGTGATATGTAAGGTTCAGAGATGAAGACTGAGGATAAAGATGTGACTACAGAATGAATGAGACAGAAAATTAATTGATTATTTCTAAGAACACTTGCAACCACAGAGAAACCATATAATCAGGACAACTCCACTAGCTCACTTTTTTTTGCTATATTGGTGATGTTACATAAAATCATATTTTGCAATAAAGATAGAAACAGGAAAATGTCACAACAGGACTTGAGAAATTATACCTCCCCAAAGAAAAATATCATACTGAATGCCATATGTTCATCACTTTAAACCAAGAGTACACAAGTTTGTGATGATGTCTGTTTCTTGAATCTATACATATAATAAGATGACATAGCACTGTATACATACACTGTACCAGTATGAATTTTCTGGTTCTAGTAATTGTTCTATAATCACATGGGATGTAATCACCAGAAAATTTCAAATGAATGATACACAGAACTTCTCTGTACTATTTTTGAAGATTCTTGTGAATCATGTCAAAGTGAAAGTATAAAAAAACCCACTAAGTTGAGTTCGACTCTACTTGTAAAATAGCTATATTTCCCCCTCAGCATACATTGAAATGTTTTCTACAATGCTCAGTTAAATTATGCTATTTACAAGCTGTACATACTTTGGCTTTTGACAAGCAGTTGCAGGTGGCAGATCATTTCAGCAAAAACATTGTGTCCTCTTGGTTTTAAATGATGAACATATGGCATTCAATCTGATTTTTTTTTTGGGGGGGGGAGAATTTCTCAAGTCCTGTTGTGACATTTGCCTGTTTCTACCTTTGGTGGAGGTACAGTTTTATGTAATATCATCAGCATGGCAAAAAAAAAAAGTGAGCTAATGGAGTTGTTCTGGTTATATGATTTCTCTGTGATGGCAAGTGCTCCTAGAACAATGGATTAATCTTCTGTAACTTGCAGGTTATTTCCTGTGTATTGCACATAAGTGAATAGTGTAGGTTTTCATGTTGTACAAATAGTGCTATGAGGCTTTGTAATGCATGTGGACAAGAGTGGATGAGGAACACAGAAAATTCTATCATCCTGTCTGTCTCTGTGGATGCCAGAAATGCTCAGTAGGCAAAAAAACATTCCATCTGTTTTCAATTTACTTTACTTTAAAAACTAATGGAATTGAGTAATTTCATGTTTATTTCTATTTATACTTTTCATTTTATAACTTATCTTTTAATTAGAATTTGCCTATGTTTTCCTCCTTAGGTTAATGTATTTTCTGCTCTGATATAAAGAGCGGCTTCTCTAATTATATAATTATATGGTATTTTCTGCTGTATGTGTTGCAAATACTATTTTGGTGGCAGGAGTGAAAACATTTTGTGTTCAGGGAATAAAAAAAAGAGAGAGAGACAAATTGGTGTGGCTGTTGTAGGGTAAAGAAGCAGCAAAAGCCACCAGCAAGATAAAAACACATAGATCATTGAAGGCATGTGAGGAGAATAGTAGCACTGAAATTTGAAGTTTATAGGATATTAGAAAATGACTACAAGCAAGACTACATTAAAGCCACCAGTACAACTATGTTCATTGCAGCACAACTTGTCATCGCTAAAACATGGAACTAAGCTAGATGCCCCTCAGTAGACAAGTGAAAGTAGACAAGGAAAATGTGGTACATATACACAATGGAATTCTATGCCTCCATCAGAAGGAATGATACTGCCCCATTTGTAAGGAAATGGAAGCAAATGGAAAAAAATTATATTAACTGAAGTGACCCAGACCTAAAGAAACATAAACCCTACAGTGTCCCTCATAGGGAATAGCTAGTACAGGAATAGGCTAGTCATGGAAGAAGACCAAAGTAACCCAATAACTACACCCATATGACCACATAAGAAAATGCTAAGTAAGAGTTATACCACTGTTGTAATTATTCTCAACATGCCATGTGAACTCGCACTACTTTTTTTCTCTTTTTCCTTGTCAGTTTGTTTGACTGAGTGGTTTGTTTAGTTTTGTTTCTTTTGTATTCCCTTCCTGTGGCTGTACCCTCGCTACCACTGTATCACATCTGAATACTCTGAATATTGTCCCATACGGGTAATAGAACTAGGGAAGGGAGAGAGAATACCAAAATCGAGAAACAAAGAACAAAAAGACAAACCATTCAAAAAGCAACACTTAGAACCCATTTGATGTAAACCAACTGCACAACTCTTGGGGGGGAGGGGAAAGGGGAGGGGGAAAATGAGGGAGGAGGTAACAAGTACAACAAGAAATTTACTCATTGCCTTTCATATGAATCTGTAACCTCTCCGTATCACATTTTGACAATAAAAAAAAATTGAAAGAAAAAATCTGAAGCCAGGTGCTGGTGGTTCACTCCTGTAATTCTAGCTACTCAGGAGGCTGAGATCAGAGGACTGTGGTTCAAAACCAGCCTGGGCAGGAAAGTCTCTCATCTCCAATTAACCACCAGAAAACTGAAAGTGGAGCTGTGGCTCAAAGTGGTAGAGCACTAGACTTGAGCTGAAGAGTTCTGGGACAGTGAGTTCAAGCCCCACGATCGACCAAAAAAAAAAACAAACCCAAAAATCTAAAGCTTAGTAAAGAAAATGGAGAGAGGGCTGGGAATATGACCTAGTGGGAAGAGAGCTTGCCTTGTATACATGAAGCCCTGGATTCGATTCCCCAGCAACACATATATAGAAAACGGCCAGAAGCAGCATGGCTCAAGTGGCAGAGTGCTAGCCTTGAGCAAAAGGAAGCCAGTGATGGTGCTCAGGCCCTGAGTTCAAGGCCCAGGACTGGCCAAAAAAAAAAAAAAAAAAAAAAAAGAAAATGGAGCGAGAAGATCACAATAGCTCAATAGCTATGTCCATATGAATATAAGATGATGCTAAACAAAATGAACTCCAAGTTATCAAAACAAGTGGTTTATCATTGTTGTTGTTACTTTCAACATACCATGTAAAATTATGCCCTTTTTCTTTTGTCTTTCTTTCCTGTGGTTTTACCCCTGATATCACTGTAACTGATTTTGGCTGGATATTGTATATACATGTGTTGGAACCAGGGAAGGGAAAGGGAACACCAGAATCGAGAGACAAAGGATAAAAAGACAAATCAGGAGATGGAAGAAGGTGGCAGAGGAGCAGCAGATCCCTATCTAAGCTCTCTCTAAGAACCCAGTTTTTCTTCTACAGGGAAATTTCTAACCCTAGAAATTAGCCCAAGTAAGTTATGACAGTGAAGAGATTCAAGCCAGGATGGGAAAAACGAGACAGCACATCCAATAATCCAGATATCAGCTGCAGGCGGCATTGCTGCCAGCCCGCCGCCAGCCTGCGGCTTACTCAGCAGCGCCGAATCCACACCCACCTCCAGCATGCACTAGCAATGATGGCAGCAGACAGACACAGTCCACAAGCAGAGCAAGAAAGGTCCGAAGAACCAGAGGAAGTGTGAGTACCCCACAAAAGACAGTCTCGCTGGAGCCTGCACCCACAGAATGCTGTTTGGAAATCAGCCCTCCCACCACCCAACACAGTGAATCTCCATCTTTGTCTCTGGCATAGATGGGCCAGAGAAGACCGGAAATAAAGTGCACCAGGGGAAACTAAGGTCAAAGGGGCCATCTTTGAAAAGGGCAAAGGTGCTTGGGTCGGGAGACCAGGCTCCACCTGGGGGAAGGAGTCCCCACCCAGGAGGGAGACGCTTCCCTGCAGGCAGTTCCATTGATCCCGCCAGAGCCTGCCTCAAGCCTTCAGCAGCCCCAGCGGGTGGTCCCAGCCAGGCCTCCACAGGCAGCTCAGGAGTCCCAGCCTGAGCCCACTGCCTGCCCTATGCAGCTTGGGGGTCCCAGCCGGAGCCTGCTGCCCACTCTCAGCAGCCCACAGGTCCTAGCCTGGCCCCATAGGTCCCACTGCTTCTGAGGTAGAACACAGCCACTGCCAACACCTTGGGATCTACAGATTGGTTCCCCAGACTGACCACAGTCCCTCAATTACTGAGGGCACCCAACTTCTACCCGCAATCCTCAGAGAACCACACAGTCACCACTGCCCAGGACCTCCAGATTCATTGAACCCAGGTTAATGGTAGGCATCTGGGGTCAATCTGAGTGAATCAAAGGGGATCCTAGAGCAATTTTATCAACCCAAGAAGAAATAAGAACAAGATTGTAATGGTATATAATCTAGCTACTGATCACAGAGCTCAAGGTTGGTTGTTACTTCCAAAGTGTAATTTGTGGGGACTCTAAATCTGCTGCTCTACACAATGAAAAAGAGAGAGGAGGGATCTGTCTAGATTGTGTACCTATAAGAATAGCACAAAAGGACTTGGTAAGGTTTGGTTCAGGTCCTAAACAGAGCCAAAGGGGGGGGGGGGTAGCAGACTAGCATTCTAAATCCAAATGCACAGAAGAAACACAAAAAGTATGGCAAGACAGGGAATCTCATCAACCATGCAAAACAAACAGGAAACAGAACATTAAATTGAAATCCTACAGGAGAGCTCTCAAAATTCCCTACCAACTCTGGTGATAAAAATGATAAATGAAAACTTTGAGTCTCTCCAGACAAGTATTCTAGAGCGTGAGGAGGCGAGCCAAAGAATAATTCATGAACGCCATGAATTGTAAGTTAATAGAGGACTTCATGGCCTCCACAAACAGAATGATATACAAACTCCAATAGAAAGAAAAAGAGTCCTATGAAAAGATAGCTACTCAGCTAAAAGAGATTAGAGACAGCACCCAGAACCAAATTAATGAAGTAAGGAAGTCATACCAGACCTAAGAGAGAATTACAGCAGAGATATGGAAACCATCAAGAAAGATCAGAAGGTAGGGAGACAAGAAACCAAGTTGTACATTTAGGGAACAGACTGGATGATGCAGAAGATCGAATTTCAGGTATTGAGGCAGTCTAGACTTTGGTGAAAGAACAAAAAATAGTACAAAATCAATCCAAAAAAACAAGTCAGATCACTTCAGGAGCTTGAAGATAAAACCAGGAAGTCCAACATAAGGCTAATAGGTATTGAAGAAAGCCTAGAGAAAGAAGTTAATGGAATAGGCAACTTATTTAACAGAATATTAGATGAGAACTTCTTAAACATCCAGAAGGATAGGCCCATCCAGATACAAGAAGCATTCAGGACCCCAAATAGACCAGAACAGAACAGGACTTCCCATTGACACAATGTAATCAAAACAGGATCAACACAGGTGAAAGAAAGAATCCTTAAAGCCACTAGGGAAAAGAGAATAATCACATATAAAGGAAAACCAATCAGAATGACCCCAGACTTCTCAGCAGAGACCATAAAAGCAAGGAGAGCCTGGAATGAGGTTTGCCACATCATAAAGAAAAATAACTATCAACCAAGAATTCTGTACCCAGCTAAACTCTCATTCATAGCCGAAGGTCAAATAAAAGTCTTACATAGCAAGTAAAAATTGAACCAATATATCTCCACCAAACCAGCATTACAGAATATCCCCAAAGATGTCCTCCACATTGAAAACCACCAAGACCACAATCCAGACATGGAAAGCATCCATAAATAAAACTCCAGATTAGTAGAGCAAAAAGAGAAGACACAGCCACTACAAAGATAGGTACAATGAAAGGAACAAGCAATCACCTCTCAATCATAACTCTCAATATTAATGGACTTAACTCTCCAATTAAACAAGTAAAAATTCAGAAACATAGAAATCATTCCTTGCATTCTCTCCGACCACAGCGGGATAAAACTACAGCTCAACTCCAAATGCCACCAAAGAAAACCCAATAACTCATGGAGACTCACCAATACATTGCTGAGCCACCAATGGATCATCGACGAAATCAGAACAAAGTTTCAAATGTGTATGGAAATAAACCAAGACAAACACACAAAATACCAGCTCCTCTGGGACACAACAAAGGCAGCACTCAGAGGAAAATTTATAGCCCTGAGCACCTACATCAACAAATTGGAAAAAAATCTCAATTTAACAACTGAACAAAGCACCTTAAGCTCCTTGAAAGAGAACAACAAGCCAAACCCCATGCCAATAGATGGAAGCAAATAAATAAAGTCAAATCAGAATTAAATGACTTAGAATTAAAAAAAACATAGAAAGAATAAACAAAGAGTTGTTTTTTTGAAAAAGTTAACAAGATAGACAGACCCCCAGAAAACCTGATCAAAAAACGAAGACAGCACACACAAATAAACAAGATCACAGACGAAACAGGTAACATCACCAGCGAAAGAAAAAGGATCCAGAATATAATAAGGGACTATTTTGCAACAGATTTGAGAACCTGGAAGAAATGGACAAATTCCTAACAAAAGTTGATATGCCCAAGCTAAACCAAGAAGATTTAAATCTACTGAACAGACCCATATCCAGCAATGAATTTGAAACTGCAATAAGAGATCTCCCTTCCAAGAAAACCCCAGGTCCAGATGGACTCACAGTGGAATTCGATAAGGCCTTCAAAACAGATCTCACACCAACACTCCTCAAACTCTTCAAAAAATAGAGAGTAAAAGTTTACTAACAAACACATTCTACAATGCCAGTATAATGATAATCCCAAAACCAGACAGGGACTCATCAAAGAAAGAGAACTATAGACCCATTTCCTTGATGAACATGGATGCAAAGCTTCTCAACAAAATTCTGGCCAACCGACTTCAAAAAGTCATAAAAAATAAATCATACACTATGATCAAACTGGATTCAAGCCAGGGATGCAAAGTTGGTTCAATATACGCAAGTCAATTAATGTAATCTACCACATCAACAGGAGCAAGGCAAAAAATCACATGGTTATGTCCTTAGATGCAGAAAAAGCATTCGATAAAATCCAGCAACCATTTATGATAAAAACCTTGGAAAATTGGGATTCCAAGGAACATTCCTGAATATAATAAAGGCTGTCTATGACAAATCAACAGCGAGTATAACACTAAAAGGTGAAAAGCTAAAGCCATTCCCTTTAAAATCAGGAGCAAGACAAGGATGTCCACTCTCTCCTCTCCTCTTCAACACAGTACTAGAATTCCTAGCCAGAACAATTAGGCAAGAAGAAAACATAAAAGAGATCCAAATAGGAAAAGATAAAGTTAAGCTTTCTGTTTTTGCAGACAATGTGATCCTATACCTAAAGAACCCCATATACTCTACTCCCAAGCTACTAGAGGTGATCCAAAACTTTGGCAGAGTAGCAGGATATAAAACCAATCCTCAAAAATCAATGGCTTTTATATATGCCAACAACCTGAAGAACGAGGCTGAAATCAGAAAAGCAACACTTTTTGCAATAGCCTCAAAATACAAAAAAAAATACCTAAGAATAACCTTAACCAAAGAAGTGAAATAACTCTAGGATAAGAACTTTAAAAACCTGAAAAGGGAAATTAAGGTGGAACTTAAGAAATGGAAAAACCTCCCATGCTCCTGGATTGGGAGGATTAACATCGTGAAAATTGCAATATTACCAAAAGCTTTCTACAAATTGAATGCAATGCTTATCAATATCTCAATATCATTCTTCAATGAAATAAAGGAAGCAATTCAGAAATTAATGTGGAACAATAAAAAACCCCAAATACCAAAAACAATCCTAAGTAGAAAGAACAGTGCAAGAGGAATCTCAACACCAATCTTTAAGTTGTATTACAAAGCTATAGTAATAAAAACAGCTTGGTACTGGCACAAGAACAGACCCGAGGACCAATGGAACAGAACTGAAGACCTAGAATTGAACCCGCAGACCTACGGCTACCTAATTGTTGACAAAGGAAGTTAAAAATTTAGGTTGGAACAAAGACAGTCTCTTCAACAAATGGTGTTGCCAAAACTGGGTCAACACCTGTAACAAACTAAAATTAGATCCCTATTTATCACCCTGCACCAAAATCAAGTCCAAATGGATCAAAGACCTAGAAATAAAATCAGATACCCTGAAAACACTACAAGAAGGAATAGGAGTAACTCTAGGACTCCTTGGCACTGGAAAAAAAACTTCCTCAATGAAGGTCCAGAAAAGCAACAAATCAAAGAAAGGCTGGACAAGTAGGACCATATCAAATTGTAGAGCTTCTGCCGGGCAAATTACATAGCTTCCAATAAACAGAAAGCCCACAGTTTGGGAGAAGATCTTTACCAGCCATACAACGAACAAAGGCCTCATATCTAAAATATACACAGAACTCAAAAAGTTAAATTCCTCCAAAACAAATACTCAAATAACCAACAGCCTCCTCCACAAATGGGTTAAAGACTTAAAAAGAGACTTCACTGAAGAGGAAATGAGAAGGGCCAAGAGTCACATCAAAAAATGCTCTACATCACTGGCCATAAAAGAAATGCAAATCAAAACAACATTGAGTCAGTAAAAGAAATGTACCCAAGGCCTAAAGTATGAAACTGTAACCGCTCTGTACATCACTCTGACAATAAATAAGAAAAACAATTTTAAGAAATTGAGATTCCACCTCATCCCAGTAAGAATGTCCATTCTCAGGAAATCTAATAATAACAAATGCTGGAGGTGATGTGGCCAAAAGGGACCCCTACTACATTGTTGGTGGGAATGTAAACGTGTTCAACCCCTCTGGAAAGCAGTGTGGAGGTTCCTAAGAAGGCTAAACATAGAGCTCCCCTACAACCAAGCAGCCCCACTTTTGGGCATCTACCCAAAAGACTACAAGCAAGACCACACTAAAGCCACCAGTACAACTATGTTCATCGCAGTACAACTTGTCATTGCTAAAACATGGAACCAATCAAGATGCCCCTCATTAGACGAATGGATCAGGAAAATGTGGTACATATACACAATGGAATTCTATGCCTCCATCAGAAGGAATGACACTGCCCCATTCATAAGGAAATGGAAGAACTTGGAAAAAAATCACACTAAGTGAAGTGACCAGGACCCAAAGAAACATAAACCCTACAGTGTCCCTCATAGGGAATAACTAGTACATGATTAGGCCAGTCATACTAGAAGGTCAAAATACCCAAATAGGTATACCCATATGATCACATAAGATAATACCAAGCAAAATGAACTCCATGTTATGGAAACAAGAGTTATATCACTGTTGTAATTACTTTCAACATGCCATGTGAAACTGTACCTTCTTTTTTCTTGTCTGTTTCTTTGATTGTTTAGTTTTGTTTCCCTTGTATTCCCTTCTTGTGGTTGTACCTCCACTACCACTGTATCTCATCTGAGTACCCTGGGTACTGTTTATATTGGTATTAGAACTAGGGAAGAGAAAGGGAATATCAAAATCGAGAGACAAAGGATAAAAAGACAAACCATTCCAAAATCAATACTTACAAAATCATTTGGTGTAAACCAACTGCACAACTCTTTGGGGGAGCTGAAAGGGAGAGGAGGAATATGGGGGGGATTAGGGAGAAGGTTATAAGTTGAACAAGAAATGTACTCACTGCCTTACATATGAATCTGTAATCCCTCTGTACTACATTTTGACAATAAAGAAAAAAGTTTTTTTTTAAAAAAAAAAACAAACCAATGAAACAGCAATACCTACAAAACTATATGGTATAAACCAACTGCACAACTCATGGGGGAGGGAATGAGAAGGGGAGAAGGTGGGGGGAAATGATGGAGGAGGTAACAAGTTGGATAAGAAGTGTTTACACTGCCTTACATATGAAACTGTAACCTCTGTACATCACTCTGACAAGAAATGAATAAAAAAGGAAGAAATTAGTATGCACAAAGCATATGCATGAAAACCTTAAAAAAAAGAAAATCGAACAAAATAAGTACTCAACAAAATGCCTCTTTAATGTTCATTTGAAAGCATTGATTATTATTATCATTTCTGTTAGGAGACTTTGCAGTATAAGGAGCTAAATGATTATTCTATTGCTACAGCTTTAAGAATCAACTATAGTGTAGCTCTTTGTAGTATATGTGTCAGACTGATTTTAATATTCAGTTTGTATATCCAGAGTAAGCAATTTGTGAGCTTGTGACACAACTTCAGGCAGGAGAGAGTTCCTATCACAAACTGAACCACTAAGCATGTTATTAGCAAAATTTGACCATGAAATTCACTCATCCAAATGGGAATCATAGAAGGCAACGTGTGACTAATGCATCACAAGCCAAAAGATTCAGTTACTGGGGCTGGGGATATGGCCTAGTGGCAAAAGTGCTTGCCTCGTATACATGAGGCCCTGGGTTCGATTCCTCAGCACCACATATACAGAAAATGGCGAGAAGTGGTGCTGTGGCTCTAGTGGCAGAATGCTAGCCTTGAGCAAGAAGCCAGGGACAGTGCTCAAGCCCCAGGACTGGCCAAAAAAAAAAAAAAAAAGATTTAGTTACAATACTACTTACACACATTAGATTTTTAAGATACAATGTTACTCTCATTACACAGATAATCTGTCGGAATTTAAATATCATTTTTTCAAAATTAAATAATATACAAATTTCACATTGACCAGCACAAACACACTTTATGGGCTCTCAGTATGTGGTATATGAGTGACTGAATGATAAGCACCCCCATAAACAGATGAACACTTCAAAGTGAACATTTGCCATGTTTTTGAGGAGAAAGCATCAGACTGTGCATATTGACAAGTAATTAAAAATAGGAAAAGTACAATGGTGACTATGTTTTTCAAAAGTGAATGATAAATGCACATAAACTCTAATAGTTATTAAAATAAATAACATACGTAATAAAATTTTATTAAGTAGATATGCTTCACAAACTGAGTACTTTTTGCTTATAAGTAAATCTATTTTTATAACTTCAAATCCTCAACAGGCCAGCCAATAAATTTGTAAATAATGAAGACAGTGATTTTTTTCAGTACCAATGTCATATTTCTTGGAATGACATAAAGAAATATCACAAAGAAATCTAATGATAACAAAACAGGTTTGTGCCTGTACCCTCTTACCTTGCTTTGTATTAAGCTAACATCTCATTAAATAACTTTATCATAAACAATGAACATAGTTCTAGTAAGTTAATTACTATGTTAATAAGTAACATTTTGATTAATACTTTTTAGATCAATACTTATGCTACTTTTATGCACTTAGACAAACTTAATAATTCTGAGTTTAGTATTTTTCATCTCAATAATTGAAATAGTTCCTTACTTTACAATTGCCTTAACTAAAATAATTCTAATGCTGAATATATAATAAACATAACATAAATCTCATCTGTGAGTATTCTCTAATTAATCTTCACTATGATGAATTCTTCTGTAATAAAACTCTATTTAGCAGCATCACTCTGGATAGTAGGGAGTAAGGAGGTGTTCAGATAATGATTGCTGAGCTTAAAGTATGAGCCAGGCGAGCAACCTCTTGCAAACAGGATATATCTGGTGAGAAAGGCTGGCATACAGCCATGGATTGAATGTTGAATGTTTGAAAGATGTTAGTCTGAATGTCCAAACTCAAAGAGGAAAAGAAAGAAAAGCAGGTACCCAAACTTACACTCGCTCACATACTGGAAAGAAAAGAGAATAAATGAACTTAACTTAGAATGAAGAGTAAATCCAACATGATTCAACTTCTTTTCACCTCTTCCACCTTTTCCTCCCTGCTCCAGATCCTCATCGTAGCTCCTGTGGATTACTGTGACAGCCATCTAACTGGTCTACCTGATCCCATTTCAAGTTCTCTGTTTGGAAAATAGCAGGTGGAGTTAAATTAAAATAATAAATCAAATGTCATTCGCTCACTCTGCGTCATTTAGAGTATAAGCAGATCCATTATAGGCCCCAAATGCCATCCTGAATGCAAAGGCATTGTTACTCTTTTCCATTTATTCACTCCAGATGCCCTGATTGCCCGTTGCTCTTCAGAAATTCTGAGCTCTTTCTACCTGTTCCCTACATGCAGGTTTTCCAAGATACAGGTTTTCCTCCCCCAGCCACTGCCAGGCTTGCATCACCCCCTCAGACCCAAATGTCACCTTTGGTGGGAGCTGTTTACCCATCTCCTTAATTGAAAGTGCACTGGCAGTCTTTATATTCCTTTATCTTTATTTTATCCATGATATTTTATAGTGTTTCTGGCATTCTATGTAATTTATGTGCTTATTTTTAATTATCTTTTATTAGAATAAAGTGCCATAGTAAAAACATGACCATACTTTTTTCCTCATAACAATTTCTCATTTTCAGGAAAGATCAAGTCGTGGAGTTCCAAATCAGTTCTACTAACAGAAAATTCAAAACACTCTAGAGTGTATAAAATCGGTGGGAAAAATAAATTTTGTGATACTGCCCTTTATTCATTAACTGATCCTGAGAACCTCTCAAAAATATTCAATCTTTTCTTTACAATTTTATTTTCCTTTGTTCTCCTTACCCTGGAACAGAATTCAGTACTCCATATAACCTACCATTTCTACCATTTCTATACCTTGTAATTAAAATCTCAATTTGATTAGAACAAATACTACTACTTAGAAATCAATTTTAAAATGTACACCTGAACTAGAGGTTTCTATTTTCCTATAGATCTGTGTTTGTGCAAGTAAAAATAGGAATGTTATTAATCCTGTTTTATATATTCAGGGAACAGAAGGATTCTACTTACAGAGGCTCACATTTAAAATTCATTGGTAACTATCTTCTAAAGAGCTTAATCTGCATCTTCAGAGATCTGCAAACATAAAATGCTCAATCTTGCCAGAGAATACCAGGGAAGACCCAGAAAAATGTGTTTTGTTAACTGGAATGACTAAACCACAACCCAGAGGGAAAACTTCCTAGCAGGACTTTCTGATATTACAGATGACAGTAAAGTCAGTATGGTAAATAATGAAGAACTGTGCAGAAAGACCCAGAAGGTGGATCATTTAAGTACTTCAGCTAAAAGATGGCAAATGCCAGAAACCAGTGCAGATAGCTACAGAATACAGAATCTTAATCCAGAAGAAAAAGAGTCAAAAGAAAATGAAAATGAAGGTGTATATTGCAAGAAAAACAGATTTGGGAACTGTGCAAAAATTCTTCAAAGGATACATACATTGTATGTTTTTTAAGTGATGAAGGCAAGAACAGCCACATTAGCCCCTGAAGTATTGTATCAGTCACAGGAAAGGGAAGGCTGCAATGCTCTGAGTATATTCCTGATGTCAGCTAGATCTACCTAGAAACATCATGGCTACTCCACAAGGGACCATGGAC
The DNA here is from genome assembly GCF_023159225.1 of Perognathus longimembris pacificus. Lineage (NCBI taxonomy): Eukaryota > Metazoa > Chordata > Mammalia > Rodentia > Heteromyidae > Perognathus > Perognathus longimembris. The sequence goes on from NC_063176.1 coordinate 22,291,910, forward strand.
TAGTATTGAGAATCAGAAATTTAATTTCATTTAGCATCTTTGCAGAAATAGTCTTTATAATTCTGAATAAACAATGGATTATATATCCTTTTATGGGTACTTTGTTGCTAATTTTGTTGTTAAAAGGAATCAATGCTTGTCTGTTAAACTCATCTTCTAACCAAATATATTCCACTTAAGATACAGAATTGAAAAGAGGAAAACATTTTCTACTTTAGAAAAGAGTAGATAATCTTATGTTATCTTGATGTGATGACACACATCTGTAATTTCAGCTACTCTGGAGGTGGAGGCAGGATGACCTATGTTTGAGACCCTATTTGAGAAACACAATCAAACAAAAGGGTATAGGCATGGATGAAATGAGAGAATGTGGGCCTTGCATGTGTCACTTTCAGCAAAAAAGGAAAAAAGAGAAAAGAAAAATATTACTTAGGAAATTGACAACCCTCCTCTCTCCTCTTGCTGCTTACTCTTGCTGAACCACTTGAATTACAATTATAATTCTGGCTTTTTGCTAGTTAATTAAAATAGGAATCTCACAAACTTTTTCTGCCTCAGTTGGCTCTGAACCACAAGCCTCAGATCTCCCCCTCCTCAGTAGCTAGGATTATAGGTATGAGCTCTGGTAGAGCTCAATTTCTTTTCTTTTCAATAGCAGTTGATGGAATAAATAAACATTTGTTCTTTCTTTTCCCTGACTATTGCTGTCTTTCCACAAACTACAGGTAGTTGAAAAAAGTTTTTCTTTCCTACAATATTAAGTAGTTTGAGTTTTCTTTAACATAATGGAAACAATTAGCATTTAACGATTGACATTTAGGTGCCTACAAAAATTAATTTTATAAGATTGATATTGGGATAATATTACAGACTTATTTCATTGTTCACTGTGTGTCAAGAATTATTTAAAATAGTTTATTTTAAAATGATTGTTATGTTAAAAGACAAATCCTGTGATTATCCATCTCGAGGTGAAAGTGGAAGCTCAGGCCAAAATGATAGAGCTAGTAAGTGTCTGAGACAAAGTTTCTGTCACCAGAATGTCAATCTTCTGAATGAAAGATCACCTAACCCTGCATTTATGGTCCTTACCTAACATTGTATTTATGATCTTGGAAACAATAATTGTAAGCTTTTATACTAGCATGACAAAATGACTACAAATCACTTATCTCGGTCATGTTTGTTTTTTTCTTTCTGGTGGGACTGAGGTTTGGACTTAGGGCCTTGAACACGCTAAGCAGATGTTTTACATCTACTTTAGTTTTTCACTAGGCTCTCTTGGTTTTGGCCTGTCTGACTGGACCATGAACCTCCTATTTAGGCTTGTTGTATAGCTGAGAACACAGCTTGCTGTTTGAGATCAGTCTTACTTTTTGCTCAAACTAGCTTTCGTTGAGAGTCTCTCAACCTCAACCTCCTAAGTAGCTGAGATTACAAATGTGAGCTACCATGCCCAGCATGGCCTTCTTTATTTCTAACCTAATGATAATACAAGAGTCGTTTCATGAATAATTTATCTTCATTTAAAAAATATGTGCAACCTCTTAGCTCCACAGATTTTCTAAACTATAAATATAATGGTTCTTTTCTTTCTCTCTTTCAAATCTCAGTGAACCAGAGACCACATTGAAGCTCAGTTTCCTTCTTTCCTGGCTGAGATTCTAGAAAGGACGTGGTAAGGCTTCACTCATGAGAAAAGGCACATGCAAACCTCATTTCTATCCTCCCCTAAGAAACCATGAAAGGTACATTTCCATTTGGAGGAAAAGTAAGCAATGAGTGCAAAGGTCACTAAAGACATCACATCCTCATTAAAGGAGGCCTGTGGAGAAATTCAGGCAGGACATGAGCGAAGAGATGATAAAATCTTGCCTCTGCAGATGTTGCTGTCTTAGGTCCTTTCATTAGAAGCGCCTTCCTTTTATCTCAGCTGATGTCACGGAAAAACTCATGGCAATCCTCCTGCCTGGCAAAGAAGTCACTTAGAACAAAAAGACATGTCCTGAAAGAAGAGAATCAGGGCTGTAAACGACCCGCTGTATAAGTAAGCATGTACATGGACTCTCGCGTTCTGGTAACAAATGGTGGGAAGCTGACAGCGAGGGCCCTGGGGAGGGGCGGCTTTATCACCTCCCGGGCTCCGGGCCGGTGAGGAGTGCGCTTCAGCCCTGAGCCATCATTAGTCCATGCACACAGAAGCAATGAACGTGTCTCTTAAAGTAAATCACCGGAGGATTTTTATAATCTCAAATAAAATTTTCTAATATTTTTTTCTAAGTTTTCCAGGTTTAAGGTTTTAATCTTTTATTATTTATTGGGCAGCAGTTTTGAGGAGCATGGCGAGAAGCCCTGGATAAATAGGGGGCTGCCAAAATCTGTGCCAGGCAATCATCTATTAAAAACGAATGAGTTCCTTCTTTCTTTTTGTATTAGCACTGTTCTATCTTCTGGTCCTTAAAAAATTAATAGCATGTAGGTTTATAAACCTTTGGCTCTTGATCAGTAAAATTCCTGATAAATCTCATTCCAAGATTGCATGGAAAAGAAAGACTGCAAGTAAATATTTTCTTCAGCCACCAGAAAGGCCATATGAATCCAAGACAGCGAACATTTTATCAGTGTTTTTAAACGCTATTAGAATGAAGAAAATTATATGTCAAGATCCCTTCACCAAGACCAAAGGAATCTGCTTCAAATACCGACTTCAAGGACAAATGCATTTTAATAAAGATGCTTTCCATTAAAGGTAAATTTTTTGTTTTAGTATTAATGAGGATCTGATCAAATAAATCAATGGCTGTTTTTTGTGAAATTAAGCCAAATACATCTAAGAAACAGCACATTGTTTTAACTTCTTTTATGGAAGTCTGAAGTTTGCCTATGTATTTTTGGTATTGAGGAGAATTAATTTAGGTCTGTGTGTTTAGCCTTAGATATAATTTTTGTATATTATGAGGCCTGAAAAAAATCTGACACTTATCTAATGGAGGATAAGCAGAAATCAGTCAAACGAAGAATCAGTGCAAAAGGTGGTGTCATGGTGACAATCACTACTGGATTTATATGTTTGTATATTTGTGCTTTCCTAGGTCCAACATATATGGGAAGGAAGACAGGAAGACAAATATGGGGGAAAATCAGGAACAAGGCAAATATTACTGGTGCAAATGTGATGAAAATTGAATTAAATATATAAAATGGCTTTATGTCCTTCGGCTGCTTTTCAGACACAATATTAAACATAGTTTTTCAATGTTTACAACACAATATGGCACATATTTTTCCAAGGTAACTATTACTCATGCTTCTCTAGGACTGTGATTTGAAAGGTCTCATTCTAATTTGGGATTCTGTATGCCATTTGGACCTTCAATTTATGTGTGCACAGCAAGCACTGACAAGTGTACTGTCTGTCCTATAATTACTGTTTCCAGCGAGTGTTTTGTTCTGAGAAGATCTCCTGGAACATTTTATTCTCCAAATGATGTGGCACAGACTGATTCTTCATTTTAAGAACTCTCCTTTAATTTCTCCACATTTTAAACACTTCATTTTTTTTGGAATAATCCAAACTGTAATAAAAAAAGAATAGAACTGGAGCAGATTGTTAAATTTATGTTGAACATTTCAAGTTTTATTTTGGAGATGAAATATATTATAGAATATAACATCACACTTATGGAAAACTCATATGATCTGCCTTAATAATATAAATATATGGATGAAAACAATTATAGAAGCAGTGATTTAGAGGAATTTTGGGCAGTTTGGGGTTTTTGTTGTCATCATTGCTGTTGTTGTTTTTTTGCCTGTCCTTGGGCTTGAACTATGGGCCTGGGTGCTGTTCTTGTGTTCTTTTTGTTCATCCACTTTAGCCAAAGCACCATTTCCACTCTTTTCTGTGATGAATGGGAGATGAGTCTCGTGGACTTTCCTGCCTGGGCTAGCTCTGAACCACAATCCTCAGATCTCAGTTTCCTGTGTAGCTAGGATCATAGGTGTGAGCTACCAGCACACAGAGCAAAATATTTTGCTTTTACCTTTTCTTACACAAGTTTTATTATGAATGCAGTAATGCTGAATTATAAGCTCTACAAGTTCAAATGTGGCTTCTTAGTATGCAAATAATAGTGACTTTAAGTGTTTATTCTGTTATTATCCTCAAGCTATCTTTGTGGTTTTTAAATAAGCAACTAAGAATATTTGTATTTTATTTAAGGACATTAAGTAATCTACGTTTAACTAATATTGTATCCATACTCTTGTGTTATTATTGTGTGAAATTTTCCTACAGTAATCATTTTAAATGCACATATACTTGTATGCAAGGATATGAAACAATGTACACAAAATAGTACAATTGTATAAATAAGTCTGAATAGTAAAAGATATGTTGTTTAACAAAATATAAGGATATATTTTTCAACAAAATAGGAGTGGTCAAATACAAGCAACAGAGTAAATATTTGTGCTAGGAAGAAGACAATTTATAAACATAATAAGGAAATAGAATTTTCTGGGGACATTATGAACAATTTTCTAGAGGACATTATAATTGCCTATTCCTATTAATTTTCGAGGCTATTCACACATTTATTAGTAATAATGTTCCGAAGAGTTAAGTGAGCAATGATTTTTCACACTTGGAGTTTTCTGAGTTGTTCTTTGCTTCATTCTACTACTTTTCAGTGCCACTTACTCAGTTCTAAGATTCTATCACAAATTTCATCTGTTTTTAATCTTTTCATTGTTATTATAAAGGTGATGAGCAGAGGGGTTATAGTTAAATAAGTCAGGTAATGAGTACATTTCTTTTTGGACAATATCACCCCTCCCCTTATTCTCTCCAAGGTTTTCCCTCCCATCCCTATGCACTAGTTGTACAGTTCATTTTCAACATAGTGTCTAGTGAGTTCTACTGCTGTATTTGTTCATCCTTTGTCCCTCCATTTCTGTGCCCCTTTGACGTCCCTAAAACAGATAAGCAAACAAACAACACAAAAGAAAACAACAAAAAAAAACACAAAAAAAAACAACAGCAACAAAGAAAAATGCCTTTTGTTTTCATTTCTTGGAGTTTGTTTTAATAAATATGATTTTATATGATCAAAGGCACATAAAATTTTGTCTCTTACTAGGTTTTCCTGAGTATTCCTAAGCATTCATGTACTAGAAGTGTAACACTTTATCTCTGCTGTATCTCTGAAGTAAATCAACATTTACTTCTTTCTGATGATTTATTAACTTTCTGGAGGTAAGAAATATCTTTGCTGATAGCAAACACCTAATACCTTACATGGTCTTTGATACCTAGTGCATCTGGTTGATGAAGGAGGGAATTTAGGATTGCACTGGGGGATAGAGTCATAGCTTGGGTGGGTTTGACGAAAGGCAACTGAGGGAAGCGAGGTGATAGAGGAAAATATAGTGATCCTCATGGAGACAAATGGCAAAGGTCTTAGTAACAAAGCTCATAGGGCTGCCTGTCTCCTGGCCAATATCCCAATTTTTTAATCAGCTTGAGTTATTCTGTACTTAAGTACTGATGGAGAGATCCAGTAAATATGTGTGTATGTGTATGTATGTATGTATGTATGCTTGTATGTACGTATGTATATATATACATATATATATAAAATCTTGATACAGCTTTATTCTTCAAAATGGCGTCTTTATGCATTTGTTCTTAATAGCATCTTAATAACATCTTTATCATAGTTGTCTTTGAGGAAGGCAATTTATATTTAGCAAGAACTGCCATTAATTAGTATTCATGGGCATAGTCTTTCTTTCTGATGTTTGTTCTAATGTTCCAAAATTGTCAGGCAAAAAAAATAAAGCCTGCCATTTAATTATATTAAATCAGATATGTGAACAACAGAATTCTGGCGGACTGTACTAGCAAATTCTGCCAATTAGAAACACACAGCAAGTACCATGCACTTTCCTTTTGCATTAGTGGCTTTAAAATCACATAGTGGCATAGTAGCAAATACAGCTAGTATGGTATGACTGTCACATTTTCCACACATTCATTTTTAGCTACTTTGCCTTTTAATGAAAACATACAGTGTGCTGTAGGCCTACACATAAATGCTTCCCAAAATATAGGAGATAATTATATGCTTAAAGAGTAATATGCAAGCACTCTCCTTCAGATAATTATGAACACTATTTCTCCACATTGGAAGCTAGCCAAGAAGTAAAGGCATGCTTTACTTTGGGAAATCATCCATTTTTAATACATAAGGCAGTGCGCTATCAAATGCTATGAGAAGAAAGCAACTGGATTTCTCGTATGAAATTAATAACTCATAGTAAAAGGAAACCTCATCCCACAGAGCCTTACTAAAAGAAAAAAATATATTAAGAACATCAAGTGTAATAATCTCTCTGTGTGTGTATTTGTGTGCATATGTGCGTGCATACACACACATGCACGTGAACATGTCCCAGAGCTTGAACTCAGAGCCTAGATGCTGTCCCTGTTTCTTTGCACAAGGTTACTACTCTAACACTTGATCTACAGCTCCACTTCAAGCATTTTGGTGGCTCATTGGAGATAAGAGTGTCATGGACTCCTGCCCAAGCTGGCTTTGAATCAGGATTCTCAGATGTCAACGTCAGAAGTAGCTAAGATGACAGGTATGAGCCACCAGCACTCCACAGGTGTAATGATTTTTTTTTAACTTATCTTCTTCTTTTTTTTTTTTTTTTTGCCAGTCCTGGGCCTTGCACTCAGTCAGGGCCTGAGCAATGTCCCTGGTTTCCTTTTGCTCAAGGCTAGCACTCTGCCACTTGAGCCACAGCGCCAATTCTGGCCGTTTTCTAAATATGTGGTGCTGGAGAATCGAACCCAGGGCTTCATGTATACAAGGCAAGCACTCTACCACTAGGCCACATTCCTAGCCCAGGTGTAATAATTTTTAATAGATTCTCTTAAGAAAGCAAAGTAAGCTCTTACTGAGGACTGGGTACCAGCAGGAAGTAGAATGGATAATGAAGAGGGTAAATGAAGATGAAAATGTGGGAGTACTTTGGTCACATGTATGGAAATAGAAAACTAAAGCCTGCTAAAATTGTCTAAAGAATGAGGAGAGGAATAAGGAATGTTCGTGGGGATAAGGTTTGCTGGAATATATTGGATGTGTGTGTGGAAATGTCACTAGAAAATGCCCCTTGTACAACTAACATATGCTGATAAAATAAGATGTTGAAAGAGACCCTAAAGAACATATATGATGTATGTAAAGAATATTGACATCTATCTATCTACATAGACAGATAGATATGGATATAGCTTTCTGAAGAGATATCCTTTAAAAATCTAAAAGTAAATCTAAGTAAAGTTGTGTAAGTTCCACTTATACTTATCTTTACACACAAGGAAAATTTGATTAATCATGCTAAAGGTTATAGTATTATGGATTAATTAAAATTCATGTGACTTTAAGTTATATTTTGTCCACTGCTCAAATATTCTAAAAGGGAAAAATTTTGGCACAATGGCACAAATGTTTAGCATGCAGAAGGACCTGGGCTTTATCCATAGCATCATCATTCCCAAATATGATTTTAAAAAAAGATAAGTCTGTGTCCTTGTTAAAAATTCAGTTATCTAATTTGAATGTCAAGAACCCTTACACTAGGTTTCTTTGCTTTGGAAATTTTATTAAATCAAACAATTAAAATTCATAGTTAATTTTAATATTAGTTCTTTTTAAAGTATTATATGAATTTAAACTATTATAAGAATTTATTCTTTTGTTTGAAACAGTTAAAAACACCATAATATTATGCTCCTAAGATATTATTTTAACATTCTTATTTACTTACTTATGAATCCATTCATTTACTGAGACGGAATCTCACTATGTAACCCAGTCTGGCTTTGAATTCAAGATTCTCCTGCCTTTACTTATTTTCTGTTTTATTACTTTAAGTAAAACTTATTGAATTGAACTAACAGGTTTCAGTTTTATATTTTGGTTTTGAAAAATCACACAAATATGTAACTAATATCTATGGACTAAGCAGTTTTTCTAGCCTTCCCTCCTAAGAGTCTTATAATCTCTAAGTGAACACTGCCCCAAATGCCCAAACTTAAAGACTGACTTGTCTGCCTACTACTAATTATTGAGAGTGGAGTTTAAATAAATATCTATGATGATTAACTTTCTTCTCTTATCAGATCTGGCAGTTTTATATCATATATACAGATATCGTATATTGTCTTTTTGGAAAAAAAAAATATATTCTTTCTCTGTCTCTCTCTGTCAATACCATACTTTCAACTCAGAGCCTCACACTTGTTTAGCTTTCTCATTAGGCTGGCATTTTACCCACATGAACTGTGTCTCTACCTTGACTTTTTTGGAATATCAAACACCTTTCCACCTGAGCTAGCTTAACACTGTGATCATTCAGCAATGTACTGAGTAGCTAGGATTAATGTACAAGCCATCAGCACAAAGTTATTTTGTAATATTTCTATTTTATACCTGCTAATATACTTTTGAAGTCTACCTTATGTAAAACTAATACACCTTCTCAAGTACATTCATAATTAAGGGTTGACTGACATATTTGTCCATACTACAAAATTTAATGTCCATATAACTTTATATGTAAAGTAAGTTTCTAGTAGATAACCATCACCTGGATTGAACTTTGACTCCTTTCTTCTTTTCCACAGATCATTCTGAATACTCTTTGTAAGAATTTGTATATTTAGAAATACCTAACATATTCCTTTTACACAAACTAGCAATCATGCTAATAGCTTTCTATAGCAGAAAGTATTGTCTTCATTTTAAATGTAGGAATATAGTACATTTAATTCAGAACAGCAATTCAGAGTTTGTTTCGCTCTCTCTTCTTCCTACTCCTTTCCATCTTCCTATCTCTCTCTCTCTCGCTCTCTCACCTACTACAGTTATAGTTTATTGTTACTTTATGGCACAATTGAAAAAATATATATATATATACACATATATATATGGCATACAAGTTAATTTCTTGGCATATATGATAATGGAATGATGACCACAGCAAATTAACATCATTTCAGATTTATCATTTCCTTTTTTATGCGTCTTAACACTTAATATCTACCCACATAGCAAATTTCAAGTATATAATACAGTGTTGTAAATTATATTCCCATTGCTGTGAAATAGATCTCCAGAACTTACTTGTCAACAGAACAGAAAATGTTTGTCTTTGATCAGCATCTCCACCATTTCACCACTACCAAGCTTGCAACCACCATTACACCCTGCATTTCTATTCAATTGATGATTTCAGACTCTATATGTAACTGAACTCATGGGCTGTCATCATTAATCACAATGGTTATCAATTCAACTCTACTCAGAGAAGCAGCAGCCAGCAAATGGAGGGCCTGAATGGACTGAAAACAGAGAGGGACAACAAGTTTGTACATACTCATGCAGGCCCTCTTGAACAGGTGCAGTTTTCTGCTACTGCTTTATTCCCGGACATCAGTGTTAACACAGTGGTTCACAGGCAGTAGCACTACCTTGTGAAGTTGCTGAAACTTTAGCAGGTAAGACTTGGCTGGAAGAATTAGGTCACTGGAGAAAGGAGAAAGCATACTTGGGGAAATATTTACTCCGCTCCTTTCTCCTCCTCCCCGTCCTCCTCCCCCTTCTCCTTCACCACCCCCTCCTCCCATTTGTCAAGAAGTGAAGACCTTCCTTATCACACATGATGATTTCATTCCATTATAGTTGGAAAATATATGTGCAATATTTTTGGTTTTCTTAATTTTGAAACAGTTTAGGAACTAATGCAATGTAGACTAGAGAATGTTTCCTGTGTACTTGAAAACAATGTCTGCTTTTGCTATTGTGTAGGAAGTGTTGTATGTGTTCTCTTAGATCCATTTCTTCTATGATGTTTTTAAGTCTGCTAGGTGATGTTGTTTGGGTTTTTTTTTTTTTGTAATATTCTGCAGAGATAGTGTATCCATTATTGTAAACCTGTTATTAAAATACCTTCTGATATTATGTTACTGTCAATTTCCTGTTCAGGTATGTGACTATTTTCTTTATATAATTAATTATGTTGTTTTGTGTGTTTTATCATTCTACCTTCTTTTACATTGATTATTTTCTCATGATGATACCAAAAGATGGTATTTTTAACCTAATGTCTAATCCCTTTATACATACATACATGCTATCTTTGGATCCAATATGAATTTCTTAAAGACACCATTGGATCCTTGCACATCACTAGATCTTTCCCATCTAAGTGTATTTATCTACGCTTTGCCTTTGATTAAAGAGTTTGATCCATTTTGATTTAAAGTAATTACGATGGGTGAGTATTTACTACTCTCTTGGATCCTATGTCCCAAAGGACCATATTCATCTCCTAAGATGGTGAGCTCTCTTTGAATTTGTTGCACAGGCTTCAAATTCCTCCCTTGAAGTTCACCAATTTGCTCCTTAGACAACATATGATTCACAAACTATCTCATTGTTATATTCCCAAATTGTGCTTGTTAGCATGGTGTGGGGAGATGGACGAAAGGAAATGTTCTCTGATGCTCTGGTTAAGTCTCATTCTTTTTTGTTGTTGTTGTTGTTAATAATTATGAACATTTATTAAGCATCAGGAGTATAATGCAATGGTTGCTATATAAAAATATGTAATTACTGATGCAGTTCCCTGCCATAAGCTTACAATCCATAATAAAATGCAAGAATGCTGTAAGTCTGTCACAAAAATTTTCTTAACTTAGAAATGGCTATATTGACAAGTGGATGAGGCAAAATAGCCTATTATTTCAGGTACAGTGTTAATAATAAGGCTTTGCACATGATCTACTTTTCCTGATTATATTAGGCTTGCTAGGACAAAAGAGCACTTAGGAATTTGGTAAAATGAAGGAATTATTTTAGATGGTCCCGAGGCTGAGAAAACACAGATATTGGAGAGCAGTTTGGTCTTCATAAGGTCACCTGTACCAGCAATGTTGCTATGCCTATCAACTCCAGAAGCAGAATTTTATTTTTTTTCACTAGATGTAAAGGATTTCTGACAGTGCTCAAAAACAATATGTCATAGATCTTGTAGGAACTTTATAAAGAAGCAGTTGAATGAAATTTTGACAGTGACTTCTGTTGTCTTCACTTAACAAGTGTCATGAAGAAAGTTCTCACACATTTCTAAACAATTTTCTCTGTGATTATATCAAGTAGTTTATGGAGGAAGCTTATGTCATAAGGTGTGTATCTCTCTATACATGCAGCCACAAACACCTTTATACTTTTTCATCAGTACATATTTGGTAATCACATTTTTAAAAAAATTAGCTGAATCTTCTCAATAGCTTACCTAGCATCTGGTGGCATTTGACCCGCGTAAACACAAGATTGGCTCCTTTATAACTATGGATTTTCTGTTCTAAAATCGCAGTTTGCTGGTGTATTGAAAAGGGGTGGTTAAGATTTGTTTTCCTCGTTCTGGGGCTCGAACTCAGTTTCCTTGAGAGGAAAATGCATTTGAATTCATAAGATTCGGGGTCTTGAATATGTTTCACCTTCAATAGCCAAGAAGTTAAATCAAGCCTTTAAATGTTTGAAGCTTTTTGTTTTCCTTCCTCACCTTTTTCCCTTTCTTTTCTTTTTCTTGCTCCACTTACTTTAGCAATTAAAATATGAATATCTGCATTGCCTACACCTACAAAAATGCTTAGAGATATCCTTACACTGATACAACATTATCGTTTTGTATTTACCAGATGTGAAAAGCTAAGACTTACATTACTGAGTGCAAGCCTTGAAAGCTCTTTAGAAGCTGTAAAATAATCCAAACATTCTATTTTTAAATTTGAGTTACTGACAGGAAAACTCAGGGAGACAAAGGCATAGCAAACTGACTATTGTATTTTAGTTGAATTAAGACACCTTTTCTTCTCATCACCCAACACCTCCATCTATAGTCAGTCAAATACCCAATTAGTTATTAATTGATGTGCATTAAAATTCATTAAGTCTGCATGTGAGGCCTAGGCTATAATTAACTGTCTTTCTTACCGTTTGTTCTGAAATCTCTAGGTAAAAGGTCCCATTGCTAATAAGAAAGAGAGAAACAGTTTGTTGTCTGTAGTTAGAAGCAAGGTCTCTGGAAGGTTGCATGGTGCAATGCTGGTAATGTCAGATCATAGCCAAACAGCATTGTCAAAATCTTTTTAAAAATTACTTTCTTCTGTCAGATTAATTTTTTGACATGTTTGCAAAGGGGATGGGGGAATTAGAAATAGGTTTTGTTACAAGGTTTTGGTTCTAAGGTATCTGTTTGTTTATCTGTCAAACTTTGATTCAAAGGTTTAGGAAAACCAAGCATGTGAATGTAGAGTTTCAAACAAGTTGTTTGAAAAGCAGATCAATTTAAGATATAAGTGAATTAAGATCGTTATATATTTTCTTAAAAAAAAAAACAACAAATTATAGCCAAAATGAATTTTTACTGCATATTTAACCGAAGTAAGAATTTTCCTAAGTAGTTTGCAACTAGCTTATGAGCTGATACTTAGACAGATTAACAGTGAAAGTTATTTTAGAACCATGGGATCTGTAATCTAAAAAAATATGAAAATCTTAAAACCCCTCTGATCTCAAGCCCCTTAAAGGCTTGTTATGATAAGAAGTATGCACATATTTTATTTAAGTCAAGATTCTCACCCATTTTACAGTGGCTTCCATCTGTGGGTAGATATACAAGAAGGAAAATTGTGTCAAATAAGAAAGAAAACATTAAACTCATATAATTTAAGGAACACTGGTAAGAACTTTTAGTCTCCACACATTTATACTCTAGAAATTTGGTTACCACTGTTCTATAACTTAAATGAGTTTTTTTTCCCCCTGGGCCTGAGGCTTGAACTCTGGGCCTGGGCACTGTCCCTGAGATTCTTTTGGCTCAAGACAAGTACTCTACCACTTGAGCCACATTGCCACTTCCATCTTTTTTGAGTAGTTTATTGGATATAAGAATCTCATGGAGTTCCCTGACTGGGCTAGCTTAGAACTGTGATCCTCAGATCTCAGCTTCCTTAGGAACCAGATTTCATATAACTTTTAAAAAGTATAGTTCTGCTAAGTGCAATGATTTTAGAATAAACTTGGTTTGTACCTAGTTTACGACTCTGTTTATGTTTAAATATAGAAAAATGTCAACAAGTTTTATATTCATCTGGATATGTTGTAGGTGCATGGAACTCCCAAATGATAAATTAACCTCACAATGTCTTCATAGATGGTACTTATTCCAGTATGATTGTGTTATAGACAATATATGTTGTAGACAATGTTTGGGTATTTTAAAACTAGAATATTACAGTATGTTTTATATTCAGTTTCTGAACTAAATCCCATTATATCAGTCTCTGCTGACCATATGAAAACCACTAAAAGTTCACAGAAGCTAAATAACCTAAACAAAGTTATAGAACTAGAATATTGGCCAAGGTCTTTGATTTTAAAGACAACTTCTGGTGGGTGCTGGTAGCTCATGCCTGTACTCCTAGCTACTCAGGAGGCTGAGTTCTGAGGGTCACTGTTCAAACCCTGACAAGGCAGGAAAAGTTGGAGAGACTAGTATCTCTAATTAGCCATAAAAAGAGCTCCACTTCCTAGTGGAGCTGTATCTTAAGTGGTAGAGTATTAGCATTGAGCAAAAGGGACAGCACCCTGGCTCCAAATGGAAGCCTCAGTATTGGTGGGAAAAAAAATAAGAAAGAAAGAAGAAAGAAAAGAAAACCCACTTCCTAAAGTCTGCATGCTCATAGAAATACATGTAATTATGTGTAATCGTGATAATGTCTTGTTGTGGTTAAGTGAATGTAAATGTGATAATGGCTTGTTGTGGTTAAGTGATACACATGAATCTAATTTCAATTATCAAGGTTATTAGAAATTTTCCTAAGCTTAGTCTTCTAATGTATCTTTTCTTTCTGGTCAGTTGTGGGGCTTGAACTCAGGGCCTGGACACTATCTCTGAGCCTCTTTATGCTCAAGGCTAACACTCTACCACTTGCGCCACAGCTCCACTGCCAGTTTTTGAGTGGTTATGTGGAGATAAGAGTCTCATAGGGACTTTTCTGGCTTCTAACCGCAGATCTTAGCCTCCTGAGTAGCTAGGATTACTGGCATGAGCCATCAGCACCCAGCTTTAATGTATCTTCTTAACTCTACTTCCAACCCAGATCTAATGTTCACCTTCTCTCTTATCCCCTGCTGTCATTTTAAGCCTTACCACATACATCTTGCACCATAGGGGAAGCATATGGAAGAAGCATCCTGGGATTCACTTTTGAAAGTGTATGCTAATTGTTAAGTGTTTCACTGTGGTATTTTACAATACAAATACAACTCTTTAAACTGACAGTCTCCCTTGCTATCTCACTTTCCCTAATTTACCTGCTATTATTCAACAGCTTTCAGTTTCTATATTCACTTACAGGATTTATAGAGGCACTATATTTTGGTGTTGTTTACCTTCTAGTATTCTTTTCCCTCACTCCTCCCATCCTCTCAAATCACCTCACAATCCCATAATTACGTGTGTGTGCATACGTGTGTATCTCCAGCTTTTAGCTTTAGCATACATATGATATGTAGATAAAACAAGTGACCTTTGTGATCCTGAATCTGTCTTGTTTTGACTAACATAATGATCTTCTGTTCCATCCATTTCCCTTAAAATTACATAATTCCATTTTTCTTTATGACTGCATAATACTCCTTCATGTGTACATAACAGTTTTTTAATTCATTTATCAGTTTTAGGGCATCTGGGAAATTTCTATAGCTTGACTATAGTGCCTAATGCTGCAATAAATGGATACAAGTGCCTATATTATTTCTTCACATTCCTTTAGATATATACCCGAGTATTAACTCTATAGGATAATAATTATACTTTTAGTTTTCTGAGAAACTTCCTTACTGATTTTCATAGTTCTTGTTTGCAGTCCTACCAACAGTGTTGAAAGATTCCTTTTCCCTCTACATCCTTGCAAAGATTTGTGGTTGCTTCTGTTTTCAATGATGGCCATTCCAAATGAGCTGAGATAAAATTTCAGTGTCATTTTAATTTGCATTTCCTTTATGGCTAAGGGTATTTAGTATCTCCTCATTTATTTTGTTGACCATTTATACATCTTCCATCAAGAACTTTTTAGTTAACCATTTATTAATTAGTTCGATGATTTTTTGAGATTTTAATTTTTTGAACAACCTATATACCTTGGTTCTGAATCCCTTGCTAGATATGTAGCTGGCCAAACATTTTCTCTCATTCAGTGGGCTGTAGCTTAGGCATAATGATTTCTTTGCTGTGTAGAAACATTTAGTGTATTTACAATCCAATTTGCCAAGCATTGTGTCTATTTGTTAAGCAATTGGAATTCTATTAAGGGAGCCTATGCAGTTCTAGTGTTTTCTGTATTTTTTTCCATAGTAGTTCCATATTTCAGATCTTTCATTTAGATCCTTGATCCACTTTGATTTGGCCTCAGTGCAGGGTGAGAGACAAGTATTTAGCTTTAGTTTTCTGTATGCAGATATCCACTTTTCCTAGCATCATTTGTTGGAAAACTGTCTTTTCTCCAACATGCATATTGGAATCCTTACTGAAAATTAGATGGCTGAGGACTTCTGGGAAGACGAAGGAGGAACAGCAGAGCCCCAACTGAGCTTCCTCAGAAATTGCAGTTTTCGGGTTGGGGATATAGCCTAGTGGCAAGAGTGCCTGCCTCGGATACACGAGGCCCTAGGTTCGATTCCCCAGCACCACATATACAGAAAACGGCCAGAAGCGGCGCTGTGGCTCAAGTGGCAGAGTGCTAGCCTTGAGCGGGAAGAAGCCAGGGACAGTGCTCAGGCCCTGAGTCCAAGGCCCAGGACTGGCCAAAAAAAAAAAAAAAGAAATTGCAGTTTTCCCATCCCAGAGAAACTTTTACCCTAGAAAGATAGCAAAAGTAAGTTCTAACAGTACAGGGATTCTGGCCAGCAAGGAAAAATTGATTTTGCTGGTCTGAAAACACAGATTTGAGCTCCGGGCAGCATCCTGCTGCCACACCAGTGCCAGCGCCGGCACAGCGCCTTGCACTCCCTGCAGCTAAAGCACTCAACGGAGACCGGGGAGAAATCCTCCAGACGGCGGGTACAGACACGGATCACAGGCTGAACACGGATGGGCCGAAATCGCAGAGAAAGCATGAGTACCCCATGAAAGACATTCTCACTCGTGCCCACAGAGCTTCTGGAAGGCAGCCCTTCCCCCACCGCCAGAGCAAAGCGCCATCTTTGACACTGGCATAGGGTCAGACCAGACTGGAACTAAAGTGGGCCTGGGGAAAGCGAGGACAAAGGAGCCATCTTTGAGAAGGGCAAGAGGGACCGACCAGTGAGAGTCAGCTCTACCCAGGAGAACGCCCCCTGCCCAGGTTGGGGGGGGAGGGGGCGTGTCCTGGGCCTCTGCTCAGCTAGAGGTGGCCTGCCTGAATCGCCAGAACTCCTCAATTAAAAGCAAAAGCAGCGAGCAGCTACCGTACCTGCAGCACAGAACAGCCACATGGGAGAACAATTCCCGAGACAGAGAACGGTCCTGTTTAGAAGCCCAATTCCCAGCCTGAAATGGGGCTGAATTCCATACCCTGCTCTACCCAGGAGGCCGCCCTGCCCAGGAGGGAGGAACTGCCCAGGCGAGCAATTCTCAGCCTGATAAACCAGACCAGAGGTGCCCCGCTCTGCTGAGTCCACAGCCTATTCAAAGCCAGGCATTAAAGGCAGCAGCCCCACAGCAGACAGAGGAGCCACGGTTCCCAAGACGGTTCACATCCGCCACCTACAGAGGACACCCAAGGCCTACCTGCTAGCTGTGGGAACCACAGAGCCCCAGGATTTCACCGACAGGGGAGAAGGGTCACAGCAGATCCACCCCCTGCGAACTGAAAGCAAGTCAAACCAGCCAAGCAGCAGAATAGACTGCAGACCATGGCAAGGAAACCAGAGACTGTAGAAAGTCCACCCAAACAAGGAAGACTCCTTTTTATTTATTAAGTTTTTCTCAAACATTTTTTAAGCTTTCTTTTTTTTTTTTTTTGAATTTTCATTTCTGAAACGTCATTGGTTTGTTTTTGTTTTCCATTTTTACCTGTTGGTTCTATCAAGTTCTTTTTTGTTTGTTTTTTGTTGTTTTCTTTCCTTTTTAGTTTTTAAAAATAATTTTTCTCTGTTATATGCATCTGTCTTTCAGTATTTTTCTTTATTTCTCTCTTTGCATTCTCTTTCTTTAAAAATTACTTTCCTATGAATAACACCTCCACTCTTTACTGTGAACTCTCCATTGTCTATCATTTTAACGTTGTTCTTTCTACTGATCACCACCCCCCCCATACATTTTACTCTATTCTCTTTACTACCTCTAACTTACCCTCCTGACTTACTTCTAGGACCTCCAGATTGCATTGACTCCAGGTTATTGGATACAGGGTATCCCTGCTTATTCTGAGTTAATCAAAAAGGTTCATAGAGAAAGCCAGTCCAAAAAGAACTCAATATAAGAACAAGAATTGCTCATAGGGTTGTAACAGTAAATAAGTAACTACTGAATTCAGGGCCCAAGATCAGTTGTTATATTGAAATTGTATTCTTTAGGAACACCAAATCTAAATTTATAGACAGGTATACAAGGTATCTGTATATAATTATGAACTTATAAGATTTACACAACAGTGCTTGGTAAGGGCTGCTCTGGGTCTTAAACAGTGCTCACAGGTGCTTGTAGATTGGCATTCCCAATCCAAATGGGCAGAAGAAACACAAGAAAGGTGGCAAACAATGGAGTATTATCTCCCACTCAAAACAAGCAGGAAGCAGAGCAGTCAATCAAAGACATAGAAGAGAACCCTCAAAATGCTCTACAAAGTTTACTGATAAACATGATAAATGAGAACTTTGAATCTCTTCAGTCAATTATTCTAGAGCGTGTGGAGGCAAAGCAAAAATTAAGGGAGAATTTCATGGCCTCCACAAATAGAAAGATAAATGAACTTCAAGAGTCAAATGAAAAGATAACTACCCAGCTAAAAGATTTGAGAGACAGCACTCAAAACCAAATTAATGAAGTTAATGAAGTAAAGAAGTCCATGCAGGACCTAAGAGATAAGTATAGCAAGGACATGAAATTTATCAGGAAAGACCAGTCAGAAGGAAAAGAGACTCGAACTCAAGTAGCTAGCCTACAGTCCTGACTAACTGAAGCAGAGGATCGAATCTCAGGAGCTGAAGATTCCCTAGAATCTATGGAAAGATAAAAAAGCAATACAAAACCAATCCAATCAACAAAACAGATCACTCTAGGAGATTCAAGATACAATCAGAAAGCCCAATTTAAGGATAATAGGTATTGAGGAAAACCTGGAGAAGGAAGTTAATGGAATAGGCAACCTATTTAACAGAATATTAGCCTAGAACTTCCCAAATATCCAGAAGGATAGGCCTATACATATACAAGAAGCATTTAGAACCCCAAACCGACCAGACCAGAATAGGACATCCCACAGACACATTGTGATCAAAACAGGATCAATAGAGTCCAAGGAAAGAATCCTTAACGCTGTTAGGGAGAGAGACAAAGGGTAAAATAAGAGAAACAACAACAAAAGCAATACTTGCAAAAATGTTTGGTGTAAGTGAACTGAACACCACAGGGGGGGAAAGGGGGAGGGGGGAGGGGGGTATGAGGGACAAGGTAACAAACAGTACAAGAAATGTATCCAATGCCTAACGTATGAAACTGTAACCTCTCTGTACATAAGTTTTATAATAAAAACTTAAAAAAAAAAAGCTGTTAGGGAGAAAAAAAATCACGTATAAAGGAAAATCAATCAGAATGACCCCAGACTTCTCAGAAGAAACCGTGAAAGCAAGGAGAGCCTGGAATAAGGTATGCCAAACCCTAAATAAAAATAACTACCAACTAAGAATAGTGTACCCAGCTAAACTCTCATACATAGCCAAAGGTCAAATAAAAGTCTTCCATAGTAAGGAAAAACTGAAACAATATATCTCCACCAAACCAGCTTTACAAAAAGTCCTCAAAGATGTACTATACAGGGAAAATAATCAAGATCCCAATGCAGACAGAGAAATGAACCCTAAATAGTAAACCAGAATATCAGATCAACAAATGGGAAGACTCAGCCTTTAAAAAGATAGGGATAATGAAAGGAACAAATGATCAGCTCTCAATCCTAACTCTCAACATTAATGGACTTAATTCGCCAATCAAACGACATAGGCTCATAAGTTGGATCAAAAATCAAGACCCATCTTTCTGCTGCCTCCAAGAGACTCATCTATCCATCAAAAGTAAACATCTTCTAAAAGTGAAAGGCTGGAATCAAATCTATCAAGCAAATGGCTCCCATAAGCAGGCCGGAGTTGCAATTCTAGTATCAGACAAAATCGACTTCAAATTAAAAAAGGTAAGAAGAGACAAAGAAGGTTACTAAATATCTACACAGCAAATACAGGAGCACCCAACTTCATCATCAAACACTACTGACTCTATAAACACTCATAGACCCAAACACATTGATAGTTGGGGACTTTAACACTCCATCACCTCTGGATAGATCAACATGCCAAAAACTGAACAAAGAAATTGCAGAACTAAACAATTGCATAGACCAACTAGACTTAATAGACATCTACAGAATATTCCACCCAGCAACAACAGAATACACATTCTTCTCTGAAGCACATGCAACATTCTCCAAAATAGATCACATCTTAGGGCACAAAGAAAATCTGTACAAATTCAGAAGTATCAAAACCATTCCCTGCATTCTCTCAGACCACAATGGAATAAAATTAGAGCTCAACTCAAACAGCCACCACAGAAAATCCTACAGTTCATGGAGACTAAACAACACACTGCTGAACCATCAGTGGGTCATTGAAGAAATTAAAACAGAAATTCAAATGTTTATGGAACACAACCAAGTTGAGGATACAAAGTACCAGCTCCTTTGGGACACAGCAAAGGCAGTACTCAGAGGAAAATTTATATCTCTGAATGTATACACCAACAAACTGGAGAAACAGCAACTCAATCATTTAAGGAAGCACCTTAATTTACATGAAAGAGAACAACAAACCAAACCCCAAGTCAATAGACGGAAGCAAATAATTAAAATCAAATCAGAATTAAGTCAATTAGAGACGAAAAAAAACATCAAAAGAATCAACAAAACAAAGAGTTGGTTCTTTGAAAAAATCAACAAGATAAAGAGACCCCTAGCAAACCTGACCAAAAAACGAAGGCAGCACACCCAAATAAACAAGAGAAGAGATGAATCAGGTATTATCACCACAGAAACAACCAAAATTCAGACCATAATAAGGGACTATTTCGCAAACCTTTATGCCAACAAATTTGAGAACTTGGAAGAAATAGATGATTTTCTGTCGGGAGCCGAGCTAGCAGCTAACCTCATCCTGACCTCCGGCTGTGCTGTTATCACAAGGAATGTGGTAAGATTTGGTTTAATTGACAGCCAGCACTTACCAAGATGTTTTACTGTGTCCATAGGTGCCTGGTTTATGTTTACCATTCAGCCTTGTCTTGTTTTATTGCCTCCTGTTATTTACCGACCTAAAAGCTTTCTTATTTCCTTAAACTTCGGTAACCCTATGCCATTCCCTGGTTCCCAAACTGCATAAAAGCTGGATGTTAAGAATAAACGGGGCTGCAGTCTTGAGTTTCAATCTTGAGATGCAGACCTCCGGTACCCCATCTTTGCCTCTTGTCCTTTTTCTCTTGTCTTGTATTTTTCCTTTTCTTTAATCCTCGCCTCCTCATTCAGGATTCCTTTTCGTTGCCGGCTGGCTCGGCAGGATTTTCTAGAAAAAATTCATACCCCCAAACTCAACCATGAAGATTTAAACCTTCTAAACAGACCCATATATAGTATTGAAATAGAAACGGCAATAAGTGATCTCCCATCCAAGAAAAGCCCAGGTCCAGACAGATTCAATGCAGAATTCTACAAGGCCTTCAAAACAGAACTCACACCAATATTTCTCAAACTCTTCAATGAAATTGAAAGACAACGTTCACTACCAGACACATTCTATGAAGCCAGTATAACCCTCATCCCAAAACCAGGCAGGGACTCATCACGGAAAGAGGACTATAGACGGATTTCCCTGATGAACATAGACTCAAAATTTTCAACAAAATTCTGGCCAATAGACTTCAACAGGTCATCAAAAAAATCATACACCACGATCAAACTGGATTCATTCCAGGGATGCAAAGTTGGTTCAGTATATGCAAATCAATTAATGCAATTCACCACATCAACCGGAGCAAGGTAAAGAACCTTATGGTTATATCACTCAATGCAGAGAAAGCGTTTGATAAAATCCAGCACCCATTTATGCTAAAAGCCCTGGAAAAATTGGGATTCCAGGGAACATTCCTGAATATCATCAAGGCAGTTTATGACAAACCACAGCAAGCATAACTCTAAATGGTGAAAAACTAAAGCCATTCCCTTTAAAATCAGGAACAAGACAGGGATGCTCACACTCTCCCCTGCTCTTCAACATAGTACTAGAATTCCTAGCCAGAGCAATTAGGCAAGAAGAAAATATAAAAGGGATCCAAATAGGAAAAGACGAAGTTAAACTTTCCCTCTTCGCAGATGACATGATCCTATACCTAAAGAATCCCATAGACTCTACCCCCAAGCTACTAGAGCTGATCAAAAACTTTGGCAAAGTTGCAGGATATAAAATAAATCCTCAAAAATCAATGGCCTTTCTCTATGCTAATGACCCAAAGACCGAGGCTGAAATCAGGAAAACAACTCCTTTTGCAATAGCCTACGAATAAAGTACCTAGGAATAACCTTAACTAAAGAAGTGAAAGAACTCTATGATGAGAACTTTAAAAACATGAAAAATGAAATTAAGGCAGAACTAAGGAAATGGAGACACCTCCCATGCTCCTGGATTGGGAGGATTAATGTAATCAAAATGGCAATATTGCCAAAGGCTATTTACAAATTCAATGCAATACCCATTAATATCCCAATACCATTTTTTATTGAAATAGAGGAAGCAATCCAGAAATTCATATGGAGCAATAAAAGACCTAGAATAGCAAAAACAATCCTAAGCAGAAAGAACAGTGCTGGAGGAATTACAATACCAAACTTCAAGCTGTATTATCAAGCTATAGTAATAAAAACAGCTTGGTATTGGCACCGGACCAGGCCTGCAGACCAATGGAACAGAATTGAAGACCCAGAAATGAACCCACAGAACTATACCTACTTAATCTTTGATAAAGGAGCCAAAACAATAGTATGGAAGAAAGATAGCCTCTTTAACAAATGGTGCTGGCAAAGCTGGTTCAACACATGCAACAAACTAAAACTAGATCCTTATATATCACCCTGCACCAAAATCAATTCCAAATGGATCAAAGACCTAGAAATCAAAACAGACACCTTGAAAACACTAATCGAAGGAGGAGGAGAAACACTTGGGCTCCTTGGCATAGGATGGAACTTTCTTAACAAAGACCCAGAAAGGCTACAAATCAAAGAAAGGTTAGACAAATGGGACTGCATCAAACTGCAGAGCTTCTGCAGGGTAAAGGACATAGCTCCCAAGATAAACACAAAGCCCACAGATTGGGAGAAGATCTTTACTGGCCATTCAATGAACAAAGGCCTCATATCGAAAATATATGCAGAACTAAAAAAACTACCTTCTTCTAAAACAAAACCGCAAAGAACCAATAGCCCCCTCATCAAGAGGGCTAGAGACTTAAAAAGAGACTTCTCTGATGAGGAAATGAGAATGGCTAAGAGTCATATGAAAAACTGTTCTACATCACTGGCCATAAAAGAAATTCAAATCAAAACAACATTGAGATTCCATCTCACCCCAGTAAGAATGTCATATATCAAGAAAACTAACAATAACAATTGTTGGAGGGGATGTGGCCAGAAGGGAACCCTACTTCATTGTTGGTGGGAATGTAAACTGGTTCAGCCACTCTGGCAAGCGGTATGGAGATTCCTCAGAAGGCTAAACATAGAACTCCCCTATGACCCAGCAGCCCCACTTTTGGGTATCTATCCAAAAGACCTCACTAAAACCACCAGCAAAACAATGTTCATCGCAGCACAATTTGTCATAGCTAGAGTTTGGAACCAACCCAGATGCCCCTCAGTAGAAGAATGGATCAGGAAAATGTGGTACATATACACAATGGAATTTTATGCCTCTATCAGAAAGAATGACCTTGCCCCATTTGTAAGGAAATGGAAGGACTTGGAAAAAATTATACTAAGTGAAGTGAGCCAGACCCAAAAAACATGGGCTCTATGGTCTCCCTTATAGGGAATAATTAGCCCAGGTTTAGGCAAGTCACAGCCGAGGATCACAGGAGTCCAATAGCTAAACCCTTACGAACACATAATACTAAGTGAAATGAACTCCATGTTATGGAAATGATTGTTATATCACAGTTGTAACTACTTTCAATGTCCCATCTGTATCTGTAACTTCTATTATTGATGATGTTCTTGTATCACCTTCCTGTGGTTGTACCTACACTGTCTCTGTAATCTTATCTGAGTATATTGGAAACCGTGTATACTGGTATTAGAACTAGGAAATTGAAAGGGAATACCAAAATTGAGAGACACAGGGTAAAAAAAGACAAACAACTACAAAAGCAATACTTGCAAAACTGTTTGGTGTGAATGAACTGAACAACTCATGGGGGGGAGGGAAAGGGGGAGGAGATGGGGGGAATGAGGGAGGAGGTAACAAACAGTACAAGAAATGTATCCAATGCCTAATGTATGAAACTATAACCTCTCTGTAATTCAGTTTGATAATAAAAAATATATATACATAAAATAAAAATTAGATTGCTGTAGTTTCATGGAATTATTTGAGTCTTCTATTCATTTGTTATTGGTTCTAGAACAAACTGAGTTAGAGCAGTAATTATAAAATGACTAACCTCATAGTTCTTCATATGTTTCTAGAAAATATATCCATCCATTTTTCTTTGCTTTCATTTATGCATTGCACCTTCTCAAACCTGGAAGTTTGAAGATATGGAAGAGATCACCACTATTCAATAGTTGAGGGAAAGGCAAAGGTGGCAATGAAGAAGATCTGCCCCAGATGACCATGCAAACAGCTCTGGGAGAGTTACCTGTGTCCCATGCCCCATTAGAGTTTCCTAGCTGGAACTTCTGTTTCTGTTAGTTTTTTTACTTACAAAAATAATTTTAAATGTTGATTCATTTAACTTCCAAACTGGTGGCTTCTACATATCAGAGGTATGCCCAGAAAGTCAAGTCATTTTGAAGATGTCATGGGTACCAGCGTGAGGAAAGAATCCCCCCACCACCCAAAAGAAGAAGGAAGGAAAATTGTTCAATGTATTCACTGCATGATTCTTGGAAAAATGAAATTGTTGTCACTGCATGTTACTGGCAAATTTCAAGGCAGATTTTAGAACTTTTTGACATTGTTTTAATGGCTGTTTTCTCACCACTGGGAAGCTGAATGATCCTTTGCTTAGTGAGCATAACATAGTTGCCTGAGACATGGAGACTGGTAAAGACAAGTAATTTTTCCCCTACCCTTGTGACTTTAATGGAATATCAAGGCACCCTATGAAAATAGAAAAGGTGGACAGTAAATAGCACCCTTATCATCACTGTCTACAGATGAGCAGCCAATCATGATATCTCCTCCTGGTGAAAAAAGAGGCAACTTACAAAGTTTCTTTTCAACCCAGTGAAGCAATGTTATGGCCCACATTTCAAATGGAGCCAAGTACAAGTAATCAATATTGATTATTCTCAATTTGAAGAGTGTAAAGCTTGCACACTATTGCCCTAAAAGCAGGAAAGTTTTCTTCTTTTCTGAAATCAGTGACCCCCAAATTCTGTCATTAGTAACAGTAATTAAAAGGCGCTCTAAGAGGGAATGGATGGATGACTGCCACTCAGAGGCACATTGTCACTAATTTATTACAGTTTTCTAACTTTGCTTCATTAGGACATGTCTGCCAAAGGCCATTTAGGACTCAGCGGATATGCCTGTGCTTCACATTGCTTCAATATTGGTTTCAGGAGGGAAGATCTCTTCAGTTTGCTGTCTTCCATGGACCTATATGCACAGAGAGGTGGAGGGAAATCTACTGCCTTATGAATCTTCTAATCAGTGGCAAGGTCCATTTCTTTAGGATGTAGTTGGCATGGACTTAACAGAGGTTTAGGAATATGTTCTAGCAAACAATCATCTGTGTGGCAACCGATGAAGCAGATTGAATTGTGCTTCTGTCTTGATAAAGAATATGGCTAAATCTCCAATTTTCCCTAGGGGGGGGGGGGAAGAAACCTGGTCTAAGAGAATTTGAAATCACTTGAGTCTTGGTTAGGAACTGGTGATTCCCACCTGTAATCCTAGCTAGTTAGGAGCTTGAGATCTGAGGATCACAGTTTGAAGCCAACCTGCTCAGGAAAATTCACAAGACTCTTATCTCCAATTAGTCACCAGAAAACAGGAAGTGGCACTGTGACTTAAAGTGATAGAGCACTAGTCTTGAGTAAAAAAGCTCAGGGACAGTGCCTAAGTCCTGAATTCACGCCCCATGACCAAGAAACAAACAAAGTAAAAAGAAAAATAGCACTTGAGGCTTAAGATCTCTCAATATCTTCTTTTCTCCATTTCTGTTGTGGTCAGCTTTCTGAAGATTACCTTGTGGGAGACAGTGTGAGTTCTCTGAGATGGTTGATCATTGGGCCATGCAGCAGGTCCTACCACACCTATGGAGCAGGGTCCACTCCTGGAGATGTTCTGTGAATGAACTCACACAGTAAGAGACTTTTTTTTTTTACCTTTTTGAAAATATTCCCAGTATAATGAATTATTCTTGTTATCTCTCTGCCTTAGGGCTAAACATACAGAACAATGTCTTTTGGCTTCCCTATGGATAGCTCTTGTGATGGGGCTGCAAAGATATAAATTGATCTTTCCCAGAGTTGGGCTACCACCAAGGAGAATGGAATTAGGTATCTGTTGGCTGCCGGTGGCAAAATTTACTAAAACTTGTCTTTAACTCCTACAGCAAACAAATGTCATGCCAAATGCCCTTGAATTTTTTGAAAGGATCAGCTATTTAGAAGTCTCTAGGGTGAAATTTTCCCCATTGTTATTTGCTTTCATCTCCACAAAGCTTAGCACAAAACCTGGTATAAAGTAGTCCCTGAGTAAATGAATAA
Organism: Perognathus longimembris pacificus; assembly: GCF_023159225.1. Lineage (NCBI taxonomy): Eukaryota > Metazoa > Chordata > Mammalia > Rodentia > Heteromyidae > Perognathus > Perognathus longimembris. Next base: position 22,318,290 of record NC_063176.1, read on the forward strand.
TTGAATAAAGGGGAAGTTTATGTCATAAATTCAATGATCTTTTGTATTTTCCTTCCATGATGTTAAATATAGGAAATGTGATCCAAGATCATCTGAAGCAAATTTGTGAACAAACATGCTTATATAGATGGTCTACTCCTATAACTAGAAGAAAGTATTATTTTCTTTAATTTGGCAGTAGATTGGAAATCTGGATTATGCTTTTAGGACTTTTTTTTTAACAAACCTATTAAAGGCAAGTGGACCCCCAATTGCCACTGTAAAAAAAAATGAATGCACAAAACACATCCATTACCTAACATTCACGAAAGACTGTTTACCAATAGTTAACAAATCCAGTTGATATTAAGAACTTCGCCCCCTCTAATGGAGCAGACCACAGGGAAATATCAAAGAAGAGCCAACAGCTGGCTTGTTCATATACTGTCTTTTTTTCCTTACAGGAAAAACAGGGAGCACAATTTCACTTGTAAAATAGTTCTATTTAAGATACGTCTTTAGAAGTAAAAGTATTGATTAAAGAGATATAATTATATCTCAGATCACAAATTCTAATAGCAGATGACAAATACATAAATAACATAAACTTAAGAAGTACAAATATCCAAGTCACCAACTTTATGTTTATGTTTTGGCAGCCATAGGGCTTGAAATCAGGCCTTGGGCACCATCCCTGAGCTTTGTGGCTCAAGCCTAGCACCCTGCCACATTGAGCCACACCACCACTTCTGTTTTTCTAGTGGATAATGGGAAATAAGAATCTTGTGGACTTTCTTGCTGGGACTGGTGTCCAGCTGTGGTCTTCAGATCTCAGCCTGCTGAGTAGCTAAGATAACAGGCATGAGCCACCAGTAATGGATTCAGTTGTTTTTTGTTGTTTTCTTTCTTTTTTTGCTGGGGGGCAGGGGATAGCATTATACTTAATGGCACAAAGCTAAAGCCATTTACTTTAAAATCAGGAGCCAGACAAGGTTGTTCTCTCCACTCCTCTTTAATATAGTACTAGAATCCTTAGCCAGAGCAATAAGGCAAGAGGCAAATACAAAGGAGATCCAAATAGGGAAAGATGAAGTAAAACTTTCTCTCTTTGCAATGACATGGTCCTGTATTTAAAGAACCCCATGGACTCTACTCCCAAGTTACTTGAGCTGATTTTATTCTTTAGTAAATATTTTTTAAGGAAGACAGCCACACATCCTAACTTGAAGAAACAAATTTATCTCCATACTGCTTCCCAGAGTGGTTGAGCAAGTTTATACTTCCACCAACAGTGTAGTAAGGTTTCCCTTTGACCACATCCCTGCCAGCATCTGTTGGTATTAATTTTCTTGATAATGGCCATTCTTACTGGGTTGAGGTGGAATCTCATTGTTGTTTTGATTTACATTTCTTTTATGGCCAGTGATGTTGAGCACTTCTTCATGTGCCTCTTGACAATTTCCATGTCTTATTTTTATATGTTAGTTTGTTTTCAATGGTTGTGAATGTATTTAAACAGGTGAAAATGAAGTTAAGTCCAGAGCTAATCCTTTCAGGAAGAAATAGATATCCTATTTTTAGATATCATCCACTCTTCCTCAACATCTCCTAGACATACTCATCAAATCTATGCTGAGAAGTCACTTGGTCAAGAATGCTTTTCTTGAAGCCCCCAGGTCTGCATATTGCTTGGATCTTAGTGCTCATCATTTTCCAGGTTGCTAAGACAACGTTTATTTTTGGCATAGTTCTTTTCTTTGCCATCTTTAGTGGAGACCTTGCTCATGATAAAAATTAAGTCAATTACACACACACAAATAAATAAATGGAAGTTTAAAGTTTAAGTGAATAAATGAAAATTTAAAATCTAAGGAAGTTTTTAGATGATATTTTCTGGACATCAATTTGGAAAATCCCTTTAGAAACACTTTTTATTAGCAGAACTTAGTGATTATTAGTCTTGATAGAGGTATGTTTTTTTGTATGATGGTCTCAAAGATCTCGTAGTGCCCAACTTATTTAATTTGTGCATGTGTGTTCACACAGCTGGTAGAGATGTCAGCCGAATTGCTTCACTTTTTTTTTCCATCAAGACATTTAAGTTCCTAAAGGGTTGCTTGAGGATAATAGGTTTCTGAGTTACTGTAACAACTAGTTCTGACAGAATACTGAAACTTCTGAGATTTCAGACTCAGTTTCAGATTTATAAAATAATTCAATCAGTAACTATTAAACCATGACTATCCTTTGGAGTACTTCAATCTAGCAGTTTTTAGCAGTAATTTTCCTACTTATATCTATCTTCCTTCACCAAACAAAATATACTAGAATCCAGCACCCATTCATGCTGAAAAAATACATCTTCAGTGTGTACTTGAGGCTTACAATAGGCCAGAAAATATAATTTCAGGCAAAAGACTGGTAAAATCCAGTGGAGAGGAGTTTTATGATTTATTGCCTTATAGTTCGTGCAGTAATCAAACTACTTCAACTAAAGTTTATCTGAAAAAAAACTATATAAAGATTGAAATTAATGATCAACTACCTTCATGAATACTAAATGAATTAGACTTTAAAATAATATAAGAAGGGAGTAAAATAGTTTAAAATACCATTAACCTTACATCGAGGACTCTGCAAGTAGCTTCCAGCTTTTAGTTGCTCTTGGTTTTGAATGATGATGGCATAATGAGTTGAGAAGGTGCTATAAAACATCTTATTAGTCTCTTCTTAGAGTAGACTTGCATTCATGTTAATTTCATTACTGTGTTGCTCTTTAACTTATATTTAAATGTAACAAAAGAAAATCTTGGTTGGGTAAATACTTCATTGCTATGTTTGTGTGCATGTGTGATTTTTTTTTACATTGATATATAAGTCACCTAATATGTAACTCTTTTCTGTGATCTTTCACTTTCTATGTCCTTTGTTCTTTTAGGTTACAAAATAGTGAAACTAATCAATGTCTTTGGAAAATAAGTTTCAAACTGAAGCCTAATTTTTGGGAAAAATAATTGTATATTTTTCCTATGGTTATTCTTATTATACAATAATTAATGTGGATTTGGCATTTGAAAAATAAAACAATGAGTCGGGTGCTGGTAGACAAGTCTGTATTCCTAGCTACTCAGAAGGCTTAGATTTGAGGATTATGGTTCAAAGCCAGCCCAGGCAAGAAAGTCCATGAGACTCTTATCTCCAATTAAGCATCAAAAAAGCCAGGTAGAAGTTGAGTTTTGGCTCAAGAGCTAGAGAGCTAGTCTTGAACAAAAATGGTCAGGGATAGGACTGTCACCAAAGAAAGTAAATACATAAAAATAATTACATACATAAAGAAAACAATGCTAGATGCTGGTGGCACATGCCTGCAATCCTAGCTACTCGGGAGGCTGAGATATAAGGATCATGGCTCAAAGAAGCCTATGAGATCACAATAAAAACCATGGTTCAAATGGCAGAGTGCCAACCTTGAGCAAACACAATAAGGGACAGTGCCGGGCCCTGAATTCAAGCACTAGTACTAGTACTAAATAAATAATAAATGAAGGAAGGAAGGAATAAACAATGTTTCCAATTTGCATTGTAACATGAGAAATTATTAAGAACATTGAATTTTGAACAATGAAGAATGAGCTCAAGGGTGTCAGATCCCACATAGTCAATAATCCATGAATAATTTTTAAATGCCCCAAATTTAACTACTAAGAGCCTGCTGTTGACTGGAAGCCTTAGCAATAGCACAAACATGCAATAAACACATATTATATTCTGTGCAATATATACAGTGAAAAATACAGGAAAATCGTAAGGGATCACATTCTATTGCAGGATGCAATTTATTAGAGAGACAAATTTCAACATGTGAAGGAGGAAGGGATGAAATGAGAAGAAAGTGGGAGAAAAGGGATGCTGGCTGAAACTGATGGGCATCAGCTTGGATCCCATTCAATCCTCATTCCTTCTGTGAGCCCCTGTTGCCCAAAGCTCTGCACCCTAGCTCCCACCTTGGCAACACTTGATGTTGCAGTGAAAGAGCCTTGCTTGCCTTTATATAGGATTTTTAGATTTGCTGGTAAAAACAAAGGATGTCCACATCAATGTGAAATTCAGGTAAAGAGCAATTAAAATTTTGAGTTAAAGTTTGTCTCATACAACTTAGAAACATACTGAAAAAAAATTTCTGACATTCCAATTTAGTTGAGTGTCCTTTTTGTTTGGCAGCCCTATCATTAGGACAGTGCTCAGACCCTGAGTCCAAGCCCCAGGACTGGTAAAATCACACGAAGCCAACCTTTGCCTCTTGTTCTCCTTTCTAGGCTCGCCTACCCTCTTATAGGTCGGTCTGTAGCTCTTCCTTAGTGAATCACTTAGTGCAGGACTCCTTGTCTCAGGGTTTGTTCCCACCAAACCTGAATTGTGATAGGAAGCTCATTTAAAGAGTGATCACAAAAAGAGTTTGGAAGGAGATTTGCAATGGGACTACTAAATCAGAAAGGAGGCAATGGGAAGGAAATTTATCCCAATTTTAGAAATAAGGACAATTTCCAATTGAAAAAACTCAGTTGTCAGGCTAAAACTATTAGGAAGTGGCACTGTCAAGATGCAAGTACAAATCAATGTGGGTCCAAAGGCCTTAGCATTTCTCCAAGCAATGGCCCTCTAAGGAACTACCACTGAACTCTATCTAGAGAGTGAAATGCATGGTGCTGTCACAGGAAAGATTCCAGGTGGTGTGTTGTGGAGTACCTCAGAATAGCACAATAGACTGCACCATCCGACTTCGAAGTCCATGGTCTGCTCAGACTGCGTTCAAGTTTGTCCAGAGCTCATTGGTGGCTCTTCCCACAGGACTGGTCAGGACAGAACAGGATGCAAATCAGCCTAGGTACCAGCGCTACACTGAAGCCACATCTTTCTGAAAACTGCAACATGACTCATCTATATGCTTATGTGCACGCATTTACAATTTAGTTATGAAGCTTATTCAGTAATTCTTTTTAATTCAAAATAAGTTTAGATGAATGGATGTGGACTTTATCTTTCAAACAAAAAAGATTAAAACGCAAAATGCAGAGATGCTTTTGCAACTACTCTGGTGTAGTTTATAAATAGTAGTAAATGTAGTTCAGTAGTTTATATATCACACTGAGATTACCGCTACTTTTCTTTTATCTCTATTACACCTTTATGAAATATGAAATGTTAGTAACCTTTAATACATAGGAATAGTTGGGGTTTTCAACTTGAAGAGATTAAAAATTTGGTGACTCTGTATCTGGGAAATGTGAAATATATCTTTGCATCTGGACAGCTTGTGGCTCCAAAATTTGGAGTTAAGAGGCAAGCAAAGAGTGTTTTATTGCTAGTATCTAAAACAAATTTTATTGGAAACTTTCATGTTTGTGGGCTTGAGTAGTTTTTATAGTGAAGAGTTCTGAAAAGTGCCATAAAATTTTGCCTTGGGCATTATGATTACATTTGTATTTTCCCCAAACTTATATAAATAAAAAAGACAGTTTTTACTGTGAAAGCTTAGAAGGTTAGAGAAGTGTTTGCTCTGTGATGAACCTTTTATAGGTTTGATGTTATGAGAATTTATTTTTTAAAATATCAGTAAAAATGCAACTTTAGAGGTCTTGACAAAGAAACTGTAAGAATTTGAAGTTGAAGTTTCCATTCAAGTGGTCTCATTAAAAACAAGTTGAGTAATTTATTGTACTGTTCAAACTGTCTTTATTGTTGGCTGATGGTACAATTTTACATGGTTGTGATATCTAGTTTATAATGTTCTTTGATGGCAAGACAGTAATAGAAGGCAAGTTTTTCCATTAAAACCTGGGCTGGAAATTACTTCAGTTGGTGATTGAAACAAACTTAGGAGAAATGAAATGAACCCTAGGATAACTTTACAAAAAATAATAAGTCAAAATATTCTTTATATCATAGGTTTCTTTTTCTTTCAAAAATAAGTTCTATATCAAAACAGAAGGAAGAAGACATTGAAAGAATAAAAGAAAGGAAGAAGGAAAGTAAAGAGGAATAATATATGTACAGTAAAAATAATATACCACACAAGATCTAAAATATCTGTGCAAAAAAGCAATCGTCCTTGGGCATATAGCCCAATGGTAGACTGTTTGCCTAGTAAATAAAGGCTCTGAGTTCAGTCCCTAGCACCTTGGAGGAGGAGGAGCAGAAGTAGGAGCAGGAGCAGGAGTTGCAATCCTGAATCCAGGTGCAGCTTAATCTGACACCTCAGTTTTCTTGACATTTGTGATTATTACAATTGCTATTATTATTACATATTATTCACATATAGAGAACAGAGTAAATATGCGGCTCCTTCTAACAATGTCTCTCTTCTTCAATGTACCACTTACTGTTCAAAAGCTGAAAATAGTTACCTCATATATAGCATATTTTCATAGTTGTTGTGGTAAAAATAATTGCTATGTTAATATGCCCTGCCAAAAGTAGAAAACATTTTAGAACAGTATATATATATATATATATACATATGAATATATGTGTGTATTTATGTATATGTGTATATATGTATACGCATACACAAACATACACACACACACACACACACACACACTCCTCAGTAGGCTAGGATTACTGGCATGAGCCATCCAGCTTAGAACATTAATTTTTAACATTGTTTTAGGATATTTTGGGTGATATACCAAAAGCTGTGGATTTTCTCTTAAGAATTAATAGTTACATTTCTTAGAGTTTCTATTACTGATTTTTATTTCACTGTGTGAGGAGAGGCTTAAAAGATTAGAATGAGTATTTCTATCAAATTTACCTCTATCTTAAGCAATTTAAACAATTCAGTTTAGTGGATATATTCTTTTGAAATATTTATTAAATGCCATGTTTCTAATTACTGAAAAAGGGCTTGATGACATTTATAGAAAGTTTAGATTCTTTTTGTTATCTTTCTTTTTTTTTTCTTTTGCTCAAGGCGAGCACTCTACCACTTGAGCCACAACATCACTTCTGGCTTTTTTTTTTTTTCCTTTTCCTTCTGTATATGTGGTGCTGAGGAATCGAACTGAGAGTTTCATGTATGGGAGGCATATATGGGAATGTGCCACTAGGCCACATTCCCAGCTCTTGTTATCCTTTTTATGCCATTAATTTTTCTCATGAATCTTTTAGTTAGGCATATTCAGTGGGAGTTGATTATATATATTTTATCTCTAAAAAATTCAGGAGTCCTTGCCATATAATTTATGAGTTTGAATTGAACCTTAAAATTGCATTTACATTTGACTGCTCTTGTTTGTTCTGGTTTGTTTTGTGGGGGTAGGTGGGTGTGTGGATGTGTGTGTAAAGGTTTCTCTAATTTATTACCTGTGCTCAGGTCTTTGAGTAACTAGGAAATGTGTACTTCTATTTGTATACAGTTACTTCAGTGACATCCCTGGGTTTATGTTGAAAGATACCTAATGATTTCTTCCATGTCTTTCACACCATACCTCAGGGTTGATTAACTTTTACCCCCAAGGTAAAATGAGAATATAATCTGTTCTGGAAACTATGCCAGGAATTGGTTCAACAATGGGGAGAGTATCAACTATGTACCCAATGGAAGTTTCCAATGTAATAATCCCATAATAACCAGAACTTCCAAATGAGTAAAAATTACTTCATGTTTCCTGCAGTTTTCATAATGCTCATTTAATAACTACTTTGTTTCACTTATTTGGTTGAGAGCTCTTTTGATAGTAGGTTTACCCATGAATACTCCTTCCATTGTGTTTCTAGGCATATATACTGGGAATATTATATTTCTCTTCTATACAGCTGTCATAACTTTGCCAGCTTACCCCCCACACACACACCTTCGCTTTTTCTCTCACATTCACAGGCACATATTTGCTTTGTGCTTGTTTAGTGCTGTGTATGTTAGAAATATGACAGAGGAAATAATTAGGCAATGCAACCTATTCTAATTTTAGAAGTTTAACTATGTTCCTAGTGTTCTATACCACATCAAAGCTCATTTTGGTGAATCTCAGACCAGTTATCCAGGTAGTTCTTGTTTCTTGAAAACTATCCAAGGAATTAATTTTTAAAGGATTACCCCAACTCATTCTTTTACAGTTCTCATTTTTTCCTTTACCTACACCTTGGCCGATGGAACTTGGGGCTTCATACTTGCGAAGCAGGTGCTCTACCACTTGAGCCATGCCACCACTAATTTTATTCATTGGTTATTTTCAAGATAAAGTCTCATGTTATGCCATGAGGCCAGCCTAGGCTTGGACCTTCTTACTTGTGCTTCTTGTTGTTGAGGATGACCAGCTCTGGCCACTGTGCCCAGTCATTGCCCTTTTCCTGTAGCTGGGCTAACAGGCGCATCATTACACCAAGTCATTGGTTGAAATGGAGTCTCAGAACTTCTTTTTGTTTGATCTGATTTTGAACCTCAGTCCTTTGATATATAACTTCCAAGAAGAAATGACTACAAGCTTGGGCGACCACACCTGGTTCACAGTTCTCGTTCTATTTATAAATTATTATCACTATGTTGCTAAATTTTCTTGAGAGGAAAGATTACCCAATATGCACACATATACACATATATACACAAATGTATGTATATAAAACTTAAAGCAGACACATTTATTGAACCTACACATACGTGTGTGTGTGTGTGTGTCTGCATCCAAATTCTCAAATGAAAGTAAGAGGAAAGTTCTGAAAGGTGGAAAGCCCTCCTAATTCTAGATTAGTGACACCAAATAATTGAGTGCAAAAATTATTTTATTAATTTGTTCGTTTGTGAAAAAGAAGGAAGAAGAGGAAAAGGATTAGCTTGGTTGTCTTTAAATCACTCTCTTGAAAATTTGAGAGACTTCCATAGTCTTGGTAAGCCCACTTGCCAAGCTATCTGGAAGAAAATGTCACTTTGAATAAAATATAACTTTATCTCTATAATTTATATATTATAATATATGATAATATAACAAAATATTTCCAATATACAACTCTCTTGGTAAAAGTTCATTTTGTGTTTCTAGATGTTTTAAAATGTATGCTGGTATATAAAATATTATATCTTGATATTTAGTGCAGATATCTTCATTGATCTTGTCTTTTCCCAAACTTACTTGACTTCCCCATACAATATATAATTATATTTTTGTTGGCGTTTTTCTAGGAAATACATATTGGGGAACTTTGCCTAGGGAAATATTTCCCATGAAATCTATGGCTTTGAAATTTGAGCTAATAATTTAAAAAAAATAAAGAGAATGGCAGAAGACTCCATTTGACTTGAATGTTCATATATAAAATCAGTATTTGACCATTAGGCTAGTTAACAATGTTTCTCTGTACTCTTATATATGCTATCCTAAGGTTTTGTTTTTTTAAAATTCCTTTGGACCCTAGAATAATCATCACCATTTATCTACTATGTTAGACTAGAGTTTTCAGTTTTCCGCATTTATACCTTCCTTTTTTGGCTAGTGTATAACATATCCACCAGTGGCTGGTGAGAAGTGATATTTAGAAGCTAATGGTTATGAAGAGCAATATCATTATTTTTCCCAACTCACAGAGTATTTGGAGGTAAAATTTTAAGTTAAAATTATTTTTTTTACTCAAAATGTGTGAAATATTGTTTCATTTTCATCTTGATTCTCATGTTTATAATGAAAGATATAACATAGTTCATAATTCAGATCGTGTGTGTGTGTGTGTGTGTGTGTGTGTCACCCACACTCTTTCAGTGCTCCTTGGCTTATTGATCTTGTCTTTCTGAATTAGTGATTGGATGCGGGCATCGAGGGACAGGCAATTTAGACCAGACGGAGTACAAGAAAAGAAATTAAGGAAGAACAAACTGATACTGTTGCAAATGAAAGTTCCTAAAATTGTTTTATCCCTAAAATTTGTAACTGCAATCTGTTAGTGATTGTAAATATTTTATTTCCTTATGAAGTCATTTTAAGCAAACACCATAGAATTTCTTTCTATATGATTTTAACTCTGCTGTTGCATGTAAAGATACTAAAATCTTAACTGGATAATTTGAGAGAGTTTGCTTAATTTTTGCAGGTACAAATGTACCTATCTTTGCTAATAGGATTAGAAAATTGAAGAAATTCTCCGGGAGAATAATATTATTTCTGTGAAGAACTCACCATTTTTCTTCTGGGGTTTTTCACATAGGCTATTTAAGTGACTATTCAAAGTGTGAATAGAAATATTTGGTACCCATGATGCTGCAGATTGGCAGCTTCAAAAGATGAGAGTTACTGCCAACTCTATCGCTAACCAAGTTTCATAATTTACAACCTGTACAGACTCTGGGCTGAGCACGGCGGCAGTTGTGCTGAGCATTTCAGAGAATTTCCCATCATCCCAGCACCAATTATTAAAACCTCTTGCACACATTCAAGCTATAAAGATTAAAAATATAGCACACTTGTTATTAAATATGGATGACTTCATGTAATATGCATTATGTACAAAAACAATGTCCTGCCACTTGAGCTTTATCCCCACCCTATGGAAAATCCACAAACCCAGAATCCCACATCAAAGCTCATTTTGGCAGTGCCAAGGAACAACTTCCTCATGCAAAATAAACACAGATGTTCCACACTCAGGCAAACCAGCGAAGAGGAGATGGTACATCAGGGGACACCGTTCTGTAAATGATAACGCCTCCTTACATAGCTCCACCTTCTTGTTTGTGGGGGCTGCAAGGCATCATGTAAGAACACACATACTGCTGATTTCAAGAATTGTGTTTTGTGACTCTGACTGTGAGAGCAATGCAGCCTCTTTGTGGTGTGTGTGTGTGTGTGTGTGTGTGTGTGTGTGTGTGTGTGTGTGTGTGTGCAGAAGTACAGGAAAACTCTCTGAGAATGTCAAAGTGGATGTTTTGAGCTGGAGGGAAGCACTGTATTTCACATGCATCTTAAGCAGGACCTTTCTTGTCAGTGATTTATTGATTCCTGTCTGCAAGGTATAATATTAATAACCATATTAATTATAAGAAGGTCTGAGGAAGGAAAAGTTCCTAGCCTCTTCCATTAGCTGACTGTTAAAGATGGGTGGTTCCAAATGACCAGACAGCCATAATTGACTTCCCTTGTTCTTTCTATTCTCAGCTAATTGTAGTGGATATCTTTGCTAAATAAACATTCCTGGTGCTCAGAAGCTCAGATATGCATTTCTTTCAAACAAGAATAGAGTTGTAAAAGATGAAGAGCATATCCTTGAGATTGCTTATGTGTCCTAGATATGCCCTGATATTCAAATACGAACTATTTGAACTATCTATTACTAACCGAAATTCCTTTATACAGTCCACATACTCCAAAACATAGAGTAGGACTGAAAAGAGATTAGAATTGAGTTGTTACTGTTGATTTAGAACTATGCAATATGTGACTTATAGAAATGTGGGGGTGTTCAGAGACCAAGACACTCTTCCTTATTCTGCAAGCAATGTTGTCATGGCCATAATAGGAAATGAGGCTTAGTAGTAGTAGTAGTAGTAGTAGCTGTAGTAGTAGAAAAACACATAAAACATTTTAGAAAGTAAGAACCTCTTAGGAAAGCCAATGGTCAGCTGTGCACTGCTGACTCACACCTCTAATCCTAGCTACTCAAAAGGCTGATTTGTGAGAATCTTGGTTCAAAGCCATCTGGGCAGAAAAGTCTATGAGATTATCTTTTCAATTCATCATCAAAACACCAGAAGTGGAAGCATGACTCAAGTGGTAGAATACCAGCCTTGAGCGTAAAAGCCAAGTAAGAACACAAATCCCTGATGTTTAAGCCCAAGTATAGTGCACACACATACACACACACATACACACATAAAATCAGTGATCTTGTTCATCACTTATTTACCATTGTGTGTATGAAGAATCATATCTTAGGAGTAACTAGTTGAAATTTTAGCTTCTGCTGTGAGGCTGCTAGTATTTGTGTCATGTTTTGTTCTCTTCAATACAAGGTGTTCTACAGTGTCTAACATGGCATCCTTATCAATAATTTGAGTATATACCATATATATGACTATATATTTATATTATTTATATTTATAAATATATTTATATAACACACAATATATTATTGCTTTTATGTAGGTATAATATTAATAGATATGAGTGTGTTATTTACATCTATTATTAGATTAATACATCATAAAGCACACCCTAAATGTTAAAACCAGATGAGTTAAACATAAAATTTTAATGAAAAGTTTCATTCTATTTTGTATTTTCTGGAAATTTGAAAATTTCCATTTTTCTTCATGTCAGTAAGTTTTTCTTACAAATGAGAAAATGTGTTAAATTTACTTTAACCAATTGCTTTAAAATTTACTAAATTATTTTTCCAGTGTTTAGTATGAACAGAGTTGAAAATATTATTCAGTTAACCTTCCCTATCTTTAACATTGTATCGACTGAGTCAACCAATAACTAATAAAAATGTTTGAAAACTTTTTTGTGAACTAAATATTATTCTTAAAAACATAATTATTTACACAGTATTTACATTCTTTTTGTTATTATAAATCACTTAGTGATTATTTAAAATGTAGAGATGCCTGTATATAGCTCATATGCTATTTTACATGACTTGGAGTATATATGATTTTGATATCAAGATAGGTGGCGCAAGGATCTTAGAACCAATTCCTCATAGGGACAAAGTCACAATTACATTGGTTTACTTATTTGAGCCTAAAAAATCATGGAAAAAAATTCAAATATTCCATTTTAAAAATAACTTCTCCACAATCCAAGTTATTTTCTCAGTTGCCAAAGCGTTGTCCTTACCTTGGGGATTTATTCATTTTTCCCCCCCTTCCAAACATACAAGAGGAAGGAAGCACCCTCCTATCAGAAACATCTTAATCATAGGAAAAGTCTAAATTTTTAAATGCTTTGGTCCTGTAAAAGAAAAAAGAGTAGCTAATATTTTTCTTTTATTTTTTTTTATCCCATTTCTTTATTGTCAGAGTGATATACAGAGGGGTTACAGTTTCATACGTAGGGCAGTGCATGCATTTCTTATCTTGTTACCTCCTCCCTCATTGTTCCCCCCCCTTTCCCCTCCCCATTTCCCCCCCACTTGAGTTTTGCAGTTGGTTTACAGCATATAGTTTTGTAAGTGTTGCTGTTGCCTTGGTTAACAAACCAACGCAACAAACAAATCTTATCTATGTATGTAGGTAAATTATATTTCCAGCTTCATGTTTGAAGTTTAGAAAAATAATAGCATAACACTAGCCACATGTAATTGGGATTGGATAATAGCTTAAAATAACTGGTGAATTATTTTGTCTAAAAAAATTATTACTACTTTCTCTTTTGTTATGGGTATAGATTGTATATGTAAGATTATATATCATGTGTAAGATCATGTTTGCATACATAATTTATATGTAACATCATATATTTATAATGTATGTAATTCATATATTGTATAAGATAATCTATATGAATATCTGTAATCAACTGATGGCAATGGATTAATCCGTACATGAAATCAGAACCCTCAGCCAATAACCTCTCAATAATTAGCTCTTACAGCTGAGTCAAGCATTCAATAGCCTCCAATTGTAGGACACATCCTTTGTAAGCCACAGCAAGTAACCTGAATGATTTTCCTTTTCCTCCTACCTCTAACATTCAGCTCTTTGTCCCTATTTCAGGAAATGTGTTGGTGATTAGAAAAACATTCTACTTATGCAAATACTCAGCTAATAGTTGAGGTAGTGCTTTGGATCCATAATATTTGATCCTTAAGCTAATTTTATTGAGTTATGATGATTCTTTTCATTTATGGATGAGAAAATTGAGTATTAAATTAAATCATTTGCCAAGGAAATGATAGATTTAGGCTCAACTTCTAATGTTCTGAAGCCAACACAGCTGCTCATCTACTTGCCTATTGGAAGAGTCACATTTCATAGGAAATTTTTCAGATGAATTTTATCAGAGTAATATAAAACTATATATACATTCTCTTCTTGTATTTGCCTTTTCGCTCACTAATATTTTGAAACTCATGCATAGTGTTGTGAACAAATGGGACTCCTACCTCTTATTCCTTTATTTCATTTATCATTAGCTTGTTGAGTGCATGAACATTTATTTATTCCTTCAGCCATGTAAAATGATGACCTATAGTTCATTGATGGGAAATCTCTTAAGTGTTATTCTAAGTTTTAAATGCATATTATGTATTTGCTTTTTAACGTTCTCTGTCTTGTTTTTGTTTTTTGTTTGATTTTTTTATTCTTATTATAAAGGTGATTTACAGAGAGGTTGCGATTATATAAGTCAGGTAAAAAGTCCATTAGTTTTTGACAATGTCATACTCATTTTTGAATAATATTTTTGAGTGTCTTTGGTATGATTTTTTTTTAAAAAAACACAACACAGTATTGATGTTTGAACTTAGAGCTTCACAGTTGTAAGGTAGACATTCAGACATTCTACCACTCTGAGCACTTCACTTCCACATCTTTGTTTTATGGTTATTTTTAATATAGGGTAGAGCTTTTTGATCTGGCCAGTGTAGGCCTGGCTGAAATAACAGATACATGGGACTGTAACAATCTTTTTCTGTTAAGATGGGGTTTGGTAAACTTTCAGGCCTAAGCTAGCCACTGTCTGAGTAGCTCAGATTCTAGGCATAAGCCACTGGTACCTCACTTTGCTCAGGCACCTTTAGATTCATGGTTTTAAACTTTTATCATCAGTCTATGTTCTCTGAGAGTCAGTAGGTTCTTAAGACTTTCTGTGGGCTCATTCAATGGGGCACCTCAGAAGAAATTTAGAAGTTTTGTTTAGCATGAGATCAGGGCCTTGCTCCTCAGACTTTCTCCCTGCAAGGTAGTATAGCTTTGTCCAAGCCACTGTTCTTACATATTCTGTGTTGATTAAATTGGTCCTCTCTCTCTTTTTTTTTAAACTATGTCTTAAATTGTGAAAAGTTCTGTGGTATCTGTTATGTGTGTATATGGGTAGGGCTGAAGATGAGAAGCTGAAGATAGAATAGTAAAGACAGAACCTACATGCTCAAGAATTCATTACCTATTAGTGGAGAGGAAACAAAGACCAAGCTGGAGGACCTGCACAGGTACATGGTATAACAATAAATAACAATGCAAGAGATATAGAACACAGAATTAAAGTGCACATTCAAAAGGAACACCTGTAATAGTTACTAAATTTTGACTGAATGGTTTTATAGCGTGATTGGGTTGTATTTTACTTTACTGACTTAGTCTACATTTAAAGTAATTTTAATTTTGATGATTCTGATAGAGCTCACCAATAGATAACACTTTGGGGAATATTGCATTAAGAAAGATCTCTGGACTTGAGTGAACAGAGAAAGTCTTATGATAGAAAACAACTACAGCATCTGTTCTGAGTGGTTAGATCTGATACAGACAGGTAAGAACAAAAGGAACATAAGTCAAAATGGACAGCCTAAGAAGGCAAACCAATGAGACAACATTACTAACAATATTCAAATTATATTAGAAAAATGTTGAAAGCTGTGAGGAATACTCCCATGCTTTCAATCATCTCCTAGCTAATGTGAAAACTGTTCTTTGCATTTCTGAATATATCACAACTGCGTCACTGGTTACTATAAAAGAATGTCCTGCATTCCCTTTCACCAGGTTGTAGGGCAGCTAAGGTTTTAAGCTGTATTACTTTCTCAGTATTGAGGTCAAAAGACTGCCCTGAGTCCCAGCACAGGTGGCTGTTCTCTGTGTGAAATGCCCAAGCCTGTAAAACAAGAAGGTGTGTCATGGATTCCTGCAATTGCTGGCACACACAGAACCTCCCTCACTGTGTCTTCTTGAGAACTGCAGTAAGTCAAAATCTTCATGAAGCCGAAAAGACAAAGCTGCCTATTGAACATCGTTTTCCCTTTTAACTTGCACACAGACGTGGGAGCAGAGGCACCTCAGAAGAAACATTCCGTTAGCCATCTTGATAATGGAGTCTGCAATGCTTGGCTGCTTTGAGTGTTCGCTTTCTGTGGCTGTTATCACCTGCCAGAAATTCACCAGCCCCCATTAACCTCCCCCATGAATGGATTTCATTTCAGTGGGTTTGGTGACTATGATATTCTTTTTTATTCCTCAAAACAGTGAATTCTATCATTAAGCCACTTCAGGATTATTAGTAGAAATCAAACTTTTAAAATTAAATGTTCACTATTTGTGAGGGTGGTGTTTGAACACAGAGCTTTACATTTGGCTCTACCACTTGAACACACTCAGCTCTTTGTGATCTGGTTACTTGTTAGATGGTGTTACCTAGAGTTGGCCTCAGTCCATATCCTCCTACCTTTGTCTCCCTAGAGCCTATGATTACAGGCTTAGACCACCACACAATTTTTATCATGACATATTTCTGAGACTTGTGGCAATTTTGTCTGGTTAATTTTTTAAAGGAGTTAAATGTTCAAATATGACTACAGTCCTTTATTCATCATAAATTACAATAACCATCTAGAAAAATATTTTCTAATTTTAGTGATGTAGAAAGAAAGTAGTTACACTAAGTATATAATTGTATTAACCATGGTTTTGGGCACTTTTAGCAAATGAAGTCAACTACTTATTTCCTTGTAGTATAGACCATCTTTCCTTTAAAATATTTTACACACAGGTTTATAAAAGTTCTGGAAGGTATTATCTTATACTTCTCATTTACATACTAGAAAACTGAAATATAATTGAGTTATTTATTTTATCCTTGGGAATGTGATTAATGGAACCATTAAAATTCTCAAGATTGCAACATTAATAGTCTATTTCATCAAGACTTAAGTATATGCTAAAGCTACTAGTAACCAATGAAAATGGGAAGGCATTTTTAAGAGAGAGAAATCAAGGTAATGGTCTTTGAATATTGTCACTTGGCTTTTCAGAATAGCAGAATCTGGAAGCCAAAGTGTTAATATCTATAAGCTGTTCCAACAAGGGAATATATACTGTTAAATATTGGGAGTTATTTAAAATGCCAGTGAGTATAATAGCAGTGCTCTGAAATAACCATTTCATCTGCCTACATTACTCTAAAATTAATGAATAATGAAGCGATGCCCTTCACATTCTCTTCCCTTTCCATTCCAAGATATATTGATCAGATGACATTTATTTAAGTTTGGGATAATGTATTAATTTCAAGATAATTATTCAATATACTTTTGTCACTGTTGATATGCTTCAATGTCATCCAGGGGCCCGGGGATGAATAAACTGTTATCTGACATTGCTGGACAGGGTGCTAGAAATAAATGCAATTTTTCTCCTTGAGATTCACTGACTTGGATTTTTATTGGGGAGGGGTGATATGAAAGCACAGAAATCTGAAGGCTGAAAGGATATGACAGTGTAACCCACAGGTTACAAGAATACAGATATTTTAAAAGATGGTATTTGGGGACAAAGTGCTTTTCCATTGTTGAAGGGGTCAGCCTGATACTCAGCAGAGCTGACAGAGCCCATCCTTAGTGGATGCCACTGCAATATTAACACTCATTTGGAGCAGATGTGGCTA
Source organism: Perognathus longimembris pacificus (assembly GCF_023159225.1). NCBI lineage: Eukaryota > Metazoa > Chordata > Mammalia > Rodentia > Heteromyidae > Perognathus > Perognathus longimembris. Next base: position 22,335,851 of record NC_063176.1, read on the forward strand.
AAAGCATGAAACATTGAACAAACAGCTGCCACAGATCCAGTGCCATTGCATAAGCACTTATGTTCTATTAATGCAGTGGGTGGCTGAGGCCAGTAGGGCAGACATTATTCCCACAGTTCTTTAGCAGATGGGCCAAACGATGGCTCCACAGACAGGCACGGCCCTGTTGAAGCAATCCTTCACCGCATGTAAGCAATGCTATCACAAAGCCACCAACCCATGGGGATGATGCATAGAAGGTCATATTATGGGAGCAATGTCAAGATATTTCAGAAATATACTCTTTGCTTCAATATGTGTTCATTTAAATTTCATCCTTCTTTGGTTTTGATAGTGTGCCATATCTCAATGGTATGTCCTATGTATGACTCATGTTTCTACATACAGGATGTACGGTGCTTAATCAAGTACTTATAATCTAGGGCTTAAATTTGCCATTCTGCTTCTCTGATTCAGTGGCCTCAAACATGGTGATTCAGAGTCTACATTGCCAATTTGACATCCAAACTAGGGTTCTAAGTTGTTCCATTGTTCAGTGGACCAATTTGAAATTTAGACCCACAAAGCAAAGATTTCAAAACAATACGGATCCTAACTATAGTTTGCGCATAATAAAAAAATCAACAGATCTCCTCTTTTTTCTATATTAGAGACAGTACATGAGTGGTATTTGCAAGTTTGAAGAGAAAAAAAATGCAGGGGATGGATCTAGCTTGTCCTCACTCAGTCTGATTTTAGTCTGATGAGTTCTCACTTTCCCAAGCAGACTCAGACCACCTGGGTAATTAATCCATCATGAGTTGATGCACAGAATTTCAGCAAGTAGATAATCCCTTCACATTGAGTAGAAGTGGGAGAGGTGTTACATGGAATAGATTTTTATAGAATCCCAGAGAACAATGTTTCCTAGCTATAATTGTAATTTATCACATGACACCATTGAAGTTCTCTGCTCCAACTTCAAAGAGAGAAGAAAGTAACAGAAGTGGATAGAGGACAGGACTGGAAAATTATATAGGAAAACAAATATTTCATTTATTCATTCTAATTTTGCTCTTGGTAAAGTCTATATACCAAGTATTATTTCAAGGGAACAGTTATGTTTCAGGATCACATGAAGCTTATATTTAATACAAAGCAATTGATGAAAAATAATATGCAAAAAATAATTCTCCAAAGCCAGATCCCTGGCACTTCATGTGTGTACATCTCATGCTGAGATCTGAGGATCACAGTTCAAACTAGCCCAGGCAGGAAAGTTTGTAAAATTCGAATCTCCAATTAACTACCAAAAAAAACCCACCCAGAATTGGAACTGTAGCTCACACAGTAGGGTACTAGCCTTGAGCAAAAAAGTTAAAGGACAGCACACAGATCCTGAGTTCAAGCCCCAGTACCAACACACACATACACACACACACACACACACACACACACACACACACACACAATTATTCAAATAGATTAACCAGAGCATTTCAGATTTTGGTAGGTGCTATCAAAGTAATGAAACTGGAAAGTATGTTATAGAATATGGCAGTGGGGTCAGTACACTGAGTTGGACAGTGGTTGGTAAAGGCTTGTCTGTAGAGAAGGTATTTGGGTGCTGAGAGATAAAGAATGAGAAGAGCCATCAAGAAGCAGGCCATCATGGGAAGTGAGAGAGTTCCAGTTCCAAGTGTCCAGTGCTAAAACAACCTCATCATGTTTTTGAAATCTGTCTGTACCCAAACCATTGCATCTAATATGAATTTACCTTTCTGAATTGTCTCAAGTGAAGAGTGGAAGGGAGAAAGGACCCAGAAGGATTTGTACCTTCATCCCTGCTCAACTACTGGGGTCTCCAAGATCCCTTGAACAGTTCTCCAGATGGCTGTGTTCTGTCACCGCCATCACTTTTTGAACTCTCAGCTACTCTCTCAAAACTAGAGTGTTGTGTCCCAGGAGAGAGAAAGGCAAATTAAATGTGACTGTCTCTGTTCAGTTACATACTGTTCCCCACACAGTAGACAGCCACAGCCCTACTTTCAGCTATGGAGGATGATGTGAAATTTTACCATGGACCCAGTAAATGTCAAATGAGAACTGGGAATAATGCATCAGAGTTTACCCAGATGCCTCTGAACTGAATGAAGGATCAAGATGTGCTGAGAACACTACCAGAGAGGATGTCAGCTCAAAATGTTCTATTTATTTTCTCCCTTGAAACCTATCATGACACAGATCCAGAGCCAGGAAGTGGCAGTTCCAATCAAGTTGTACTAGATGCTGCTTAGAAACAGCAAGATGTGTGAAATGACTGTCATGTTAAAATGTTAGCTTACTTCTTGTGAAGGGGAATGGCTGGAGCCTACCTTCCTTGCAACCGGAGAGTTCCAGTAAAATAAAATGGTTAATAACAAAAGAAAAGGAAAGGGGATTAGTTGGCATAATTATCAAGCACATGTACACACATGGGAAGACTGAACCAATGGATGTCCATGTGTGAGGGTTCTGAGTTGTAGTGGGAAGGGGGTAGTTCCTTACCTATGTCCAAAATTGTTCATGCCAGTTGATTAGTATAATGGCCTTTGAGTGGACTTAAAATTGCTACCTGGAAGCCTTAACAGTATTCTCAGAATCACACAATCAAAAATAAAAAGTTTTGATGAAGTAACATATCCACTAATTTCAGATTTTCTTTCCTGAGATCTAGATCATTGGCTGAAATTCTTCAGGTATTCAAGTCCTAGAGACGGAAGAGATTAAGAAACATTTCTTATCCCATTTCCAGTTTGTTTTGCTTTTTGGAAAACCATAACAAGTAAGCATTGTCTGTGTAAAGTAGAGATTAAGGGAGGTTTTAACTAATTCAAGTAGTCTGCTATTTGGTTTGAGTGAATTTGATTCAGGCATACATGGAGACCCCAAAGGACAGATAACAAACTGAAGAAATACGAGTGGGTCATGCAGTATTTATGTGCTATTTGTAAGCTTCTCTACTTCTACTGTCACAGCATCCCTATTCTCATAAAGCTTTTGATTTATGATTGGTTCTTAATGATTGAAGCTTGTTATAGTAATTGCTATTATGTCATAGCAGATGAAACATTGAATCCTAGTTTCAGATTCTGTTATATATGATGAGGCCTTTGGGATTCAACATTACTTGTGCTAAGATGTAAACCATCTAGACTTCTTTCTTCAGGTAGATTTTTTTTAGACTATTCCATTCCATTCATTATCCTCTGCTTCCAGTTGGATGATAGGAAGGGTCTATACTCAAAGCATAGTCTCCTTTAATATTGGCCATTTTTTTCTTTGTCAACAAGAGTATAATGTTCTTTAAAATAGATGCAGTCTTAAGAATTTTTACGTATTTCTCAAATGTGCAAATGCTAATTTGTTAGAGGCAAGCAAAAATATCCATGGATTGATAGACCTGGCTCATTTTAGAAACACATTGCAAGTTCTGTTCTGTAAGCTTATTCCACCATGGAGGACATCCATGAAAACATTTGCTTTCTTTATTACCTCTGGTCTTGAAAAAACTTAGAGCAAGCTTTATAACGAGCAGTGTTTACTTTTCTCATACCTACACAATCCTATTCTAGATACAACTCAAGGAAAGAGATTTTTATTCTACAGCTTTTTCACACTTGCTATTGGAATTGGCTATAACATGAACAAAATATCTAGCCCCACAAAGATTTTTGTATACTCTACTAACTGGTATGTTGGATCTTGTACGAAGACATTCAGAACCACCTTTAGAGCATACTATTGTATAACTACCAGAACTTGCTATTTTTGTGTGTCTAAGATATTATTCCTAATAATGGAATTCCCTGGTCTTGGACACTAGATAAGTAATATAGCATACACTTTGCTTGGAGCAGCGATGATTTTGGTGAAACAGCCACGAGGCTAACAAGCCCAGTGAGGAATGTACAGAGTTCTTATGTCATTTGTAACAATGACTATACATAGGATAACAAGAGCTCCATTGGCTCCCACTTGCGTTGATGTCTTCACTGCTGGAAAGACTGCTGCCTCTCTGAGCTGCTGCTGGCCATTGGCACCTGCTGGTTCTGGCATACCACTCCCCTGGCTCCCTTCCTGGAGTTGTTCTAGAAGCCTCCCCAGGCTGCCAAGTGTGAGTCAGTGAGTTGCAAGGGTGCTTTGAGCACCTCACAGGGCCCAGGCATTGTGCAAAGCAGCTGACCGTGAGGCATCTTGTTGTTCTCCTGGATCAGTGTGCTGACTACTGTGGCGATCAGCTGGCTGGAAGCAGCAAGGATTGGAAATTGCCCCAGAGAACATCCCATATTGGCAAGGAAAGAATACGAAGGGAACGAGCCTTCAGAAGGGAAAATAAACACTGTTTTGTGAGGTAGCTGCGACCATTTTCTATGCAGCCTGATTTCATTGTAGGCAATTAGAACTTCTCACCAAGAGTTTCATTAAAACTTTTCTATTTTAGCCTCCTAACTCTTTCTGTCAACTTTTTAACATCTTTTTTGTCTTCGGTTGTCATCTCAACTCTCAAGTAGAATTCATTGAGTCACAATGGTTTCTGGGGGCTGAAACGCCAGATAGTTCACCCTGGCCAGTGTTTTAAGCATTGACATACCTACAGATATTTAAAATCATTAATATGACAAATGAAATGTAGTTATTCTTGGGGTGTAGCACCAGTAGTAGAGTACTTACCTGTCACACGTATTTTAATATGCTGAAAAGTCTTCTTATGAGTAGATCTTTGTATTAACTATTGTCTGAACAACAGTCATAGTTGACTCTATACTATTCAGGTTCTTCACAAACAGAATCATAAAACAAATCTAGCGTTCGATGGCATGAGTTTGGGACTTTCTGGTATACATGAAGTTATAGACTTCATGCAGGGATGGCAAGGCCAGCAGCTTAGGAGAACATCATTACTGCAAATTTAGCTTGGGGTAATCAGAGACATCCAGAAACGCTTTCAAATCAGACCAAGGGATGAGTTGAGTTGGGGTGCAGGGAAGGAAGACTCTAGGAAGAAAAAGAGTAGGGGACAATTTGGGCATTTTCTTTGTTTTGTTTGGTTTTGTTGCTAGTCCTGAGGCTTGAACTAAGGGCCTGGGTACTGTCCCTGGGCTTCTTTTTGCTCAAGGCTAGTGCTCTACCAATTCAGTCACAGGGCTGAATTTTCTGTTTATGTGGCACTGAAGAATTGAGCCCAGGGCTTCATGCATGTTAGCCAAACATTCTATACCATGAAGCCACATTCCCAGCCCATATTGCTCTGGTTTTGAAATTGTAAGACTGACTTTTAAGATCCTGTAGTTTGAGTAATTTCAGTGGCCCTGGAGTAGAAAGGAAGTCCCTTTTAGGTTCTGGCTCTTGGGCGATTAAGTTAGGAAAATAGAGGCCTGGAATTCAAAAGCCTGGTAGAGGTTAGGGCTGTGAATTGGTCACTTTACATAAGAAAGGAACCCTTTGGGCTTAATTGCTTGTTAATTCAGGTAACTAATTCTGAGAGCCTGCTTCCTAACCTTCTTGTTAAATGACTTTTGAAAGTGAAATTCTCTGGTGAGGTTAGCCAGCCTGGACATTACCTTACTAGATGGAATTTATGACAGTTGTAATGGATACTGTTTTTGCTGAAGAAAATCTCAAATCAAACATCCTTTGAGATATCTAGTAATTATTTTTGTATGGAACAAGGGGAAAATACAATGCCATTCTTTATAACCAGATAATCATTACTTGGCTGTGTGCAGAGAATAATAAAAGGCAAAAAGAAAAAGAAGGAAGGAGGTGGAGAACTGAGGATTGCAGTTTGAAGCCTGCAGGGGCAGGAAAGTCTGTAAGACTCTTATTTCCAATTAATCACCAAAAAGCAGGAAGTGGAGTTATGGCTCCAGTGGTAGAATGCTAACCTTGACCACAAAACCCTGGGACAGTGCCCTGGCCCTGAATTCAAGCTCTAGGTCCTGCTAAAAAGAAAAATAATGTGAAAGAAGTGGACACGAAGGGAGGAGAAGTGAAGGGAAGGAAGGAGAATATAGAAGGAAAACAAAAAAGGTAGGGAAGAAAAGAAGGAGAAAAGAAAAGAAAACCTCAACAGAAACATAACTGTTCTGCAGAAATGCCGTGGATCATGATGACAGATCCTCTTGGTACTCTACTGTTCTGATGATAGAGAAAAATACTACAAAAGCACCAAGTCCTAATTTTGTTCTATTTGGTGGATGATAGGATATATGGAACATGAGGTGCTTCTTTGTTTGCTCGTTTATTTTTTCTTTTGACTTTTGCTTTTCATGTACAATATTACTGACCCAAAGGCAGGATGATTCAGGTTTTAACTTTAGGCATTTAGAAACTCCACAAAGTTGAGCTGTCCTCCCTAGATCTAAAATTCCCTACTATTATTATGGGGATGGTACATAGAGATAATAGTACACAGAGGAGGTGCTCAAAAACGTTAAGCTTTGGACATGTAAAATTCTATTAGCCAGAGCCAATGTAAGAAACTTTTATCAATCTTGTTATTTACTCATGATTCTTAATTCACACTTATTAATAAATATATTTTCATTTTCCATTTTTATTCGTTTCAACTTAATGTTACAATATTTCTAGATGTTCTACCAAAATTGCTTTAGAAAAATAAGTGATTTGAACATATGCTAGCATTTTTTAAAACTTTAAGAAGACTGAAAAGTATGGACAAGCTACGAAAAGAAGGTGAATATAAAAATTCATATCATCTTGCATTTTGATTTTCCTGTCACTTTTATGTAACATGTTCTGAAATATTTTTGACTCTTTTACTCTTTAAAAGTTTTGTAGATCTATAAGGAGTATCAAGGACATTAAGTAAAATCTGTACTCTGGGAGATTTAAGAATAAATGTAATGAATCTTCTAGAAGTCTTAGAAAAAAGAATATTTCTGGAGACCATCAAGTTCTTTTCAGCAGAGTTATGCAATCATACACTGGAAAATAACTTGTCTAGGAACTAAGGCAAGGACTAAAACTTTGACTAAAGGACCTCTAAAATCTTCCCTGTGCCTACAGTCATTGAAGTCTATCCACTACAGAATCATACAAACAGCTCTGTAGACTCTTAGGATTGATCAGTAGAAGTAACAAACTCTGACACACAATCTGCATTTTGGTAGAGCCAAGAACTTGAGGAGAGTAAACTTCTCCTACTCAGCCCTCCATGGGTTGCCAAACTGCAGGGGAGTAAAAGACTGTGTTCTCTTGATAGATGAGCTGGAGAATCCCTCACAGCTGTGTTGTGGAAATGTTCTCCATTTCCCTTATGATAACATTGAGTCATAAAAGGAAGAAATGAACATTTATTTGCCAACTCCACCTGTCTGTTGGGCCCACCATATCTATATTAGCATCAAGGGAACTTGCCTATAGTGCTAAAATTTTTATCAGTAGGAGAGAAGCAACTGTTCTTTCCCTTAAATGTGGTTAAAGCTGGTTCCTTTTATTTATTTATTTTTTCCTAAAGACTAAATGATAAGAACTAAGACTTGGATGGATCATTTGTTGGCATTAATATTTAGTACAATGTTTGGAACTAGAATTTCAAACTTTTGAGCTTTAATTTTTGTATGCATATATATGTAATCTTTAAATTTTTTTTAAGTAGTTGTACAAAGGAGTTGCCATTTAATAAAGCAGCTTATGAATACAATGTGTCTTGATCACTGTTATCCCTTTCAATATTTTCATCCATCTTTCCTTGCCCACTCCTTCCTTCAGTCTTAAGTTTGTAGGAGATACATTAGATTCTTGACTATTCTCCTCTACTTCTCCTCTTCATTTCTCTACTCTTCTCCCCTGACCTCATATCACCCTTTTTGAGTACCCACTTCCTGGTTTTTGTTTTGTTGAACTTCATCTTTGTTTTTTAAAGGAATTACATTATTGGAGTTCACCCTTGAATCTACCATATTGCACTTCATACATTTTTATACACTTGCATACCACCTAATATATTTACTTATAAGTTTATAAGCTAATTCTAGCTTCCCTGTAGGAGGGAAAACATGTAACTTCTCTCTCTGGGCCTGACTTACATCACATCACATCACACAATTTTTTCAAGGTTTTTCCCTTTCTTTTCGAATTCTTTCTAGTGGATGAATAAAATTGCGTTGTGTATATGTTCCACATTTTCTTGATTCATTTACCCATATATTTTTAAAATTTAGAAGTGAAGAACCTGAGCAGCCATTGCATCTCTATATTGTAGCTTAGGCCTGACCGGGCCCTGAAGCTTCCTGGAATAACAGCAGAACATGTCAATGTGAAAATGCAGTCTAAAATAATGAAGGTAGCCAGTGAGACTTCATTTGACAAGAGGTCAATTAAAGTTAGAATGCTTTAGCCTTGTGACACAAAGGGTATGTATTGAAATGTGGCCAGTGTGTTTTGGGTTCCTGAAACATGGTTAATGTGTCCCTTCAAGCTAAGGATGACTCCGGCAATACCCTTGCGACCCAACCCAGATCATTTGTCTAAACCAATCATTTCAAACCCCATAAGCTAGCCAATCATCTTCACCAGGACCGTTCCCCCCCATTGATTAGGCCAATCATTCTTAAGAATTATTTTATAACTTTCCCAATACGAAATGATTTGCTGCGAGTTGCTGTGCTGTTTTATGATTTTCCCCTCAGTGTGACATGATTTGCTGTTATGATGTGACCCATGGAATGTTCCCCAAACCCTATAATAACCCTGCTGAATGGAGGGTCGGGGCTCTCGATTCAGACCCGCTGCATCTGTGACGACCCGTGAGCCCAGGCTCGAGCTTGCAATACTCTCATGTGATTACATTGGCTTTCGGCTCCTTGGTGGTCTTTGAGGACCCCGAAATCTGGGCATAACAGAACTAAGGCAAGAATTGTGTTTTTTTTCTGAATTTGTTTTGAATGTATGAAATGATACTTTCACTCAAGAGAAGGAGGAAAAAGGATAAGATTCTAGTATTTTTTAGGTTTTTAGTTTTACAAGATCAAATAAAAGAGAAAATTAACATTCCAAGGAAATAAGCATGTCCTTTAAATCCAGTGTTTTAGGATTTATTCTTTTCCATCTTTTAAAATTGTTGTCAATTTACTGTTTCTGAAATTATTATACGGTAATTCTACCTCAACTTAATACACCAGAGAAGATACATTTTGAGAGGTTGAACTGGAAATCTTTATTAGAAAGCTGGAGACTACAGGTAGACTTCTGTCTCAAAAACCGGCAGCCTCGAATACAGTTAGCACAAAATTTATAAAGGCAGAAACAATATAACCCATGTGAAAAATTAAACCTAACAAAAGTGTTATACATAGGCAGAAAAAACTATATGATCTCCACCCCAACCATATACTTTTCCTCTTTAAAAGTTCTGTGCAAGCTCTAAACTGGGACGTAGGTCTTTGAGACAGGAATCCACATGCAGTCACAGACCCTCCAATGAAGACTCCTTATTCGACCTCTCAAAATGTAGCTTCTCTGTTTCTCGCCCATCAAGTTCCTATACAACAGGGGCCATTTTAAAGTGAGCATGAATTCCATTTACAAGTTCATATTCAGTTTGAAAATGTGATCCAAATTTCAGTTCCTCTCCTACGGTTCCATATTTTGCTGTCTGTACTGAGATAGTGGAAGATTTATTTTCAAGCATAGTCCAGATACGTGCTGGAAATTTAACAGTCTAAGTGATGTCACTTGTAGACAAAAAATAATACATTTGATTTTATTAATATGCAAGTTTTAAAACATCAGGATAAATAAAGGTATGCTATTAGAATTTTATTTCCAATCTAGCTATTGTATTTTTGTTATATTCTTTTACGTCATTGACATTAAAAATAGCCACTCCTATCATACTGATGTTTTGCCCAACTCCCCAGTTGGGTTGTTTACTATTAACTATCTGTTGGAATAAGAGTTGAAAGAGGGATCTTCCTGTCTATCAGGAAGTAATGCTCCAAACTTGAAACCTCTAGCTGATTCCTTTTATACTTAGCCATCCACTTCCAACAACTTGTTTCTTTCTCACCCTGTATTTTTGCCTACTTATGTGTATTAACTGTATTCATCTGTTGTATTTTCTCAACAGTGTGGCAAGCTCTTTCAATGTTGAAATTCTTTCTAATGTACTCCCATCTTTCTTCTGTATAAATATAGGACTTTGAAATATTAGTATATGTTAATTTTTATATGTAAACAAATTTAACTAAAAAGATATCTACAACATAAGTTTCTTGAGCTAGTCTACTATACAATTAATATTAATATTTTCTTAGGTAACATTTACCTTATTTTCATATCAAATTTTTATCATTTTCCTAAAAGATCACAATATTCTTAAGTGTATTGTTCACGATCTGAAACTAAAACAGGTTTGTGTAGAACTGTATCTATTTAGAGAAATGTTTTTTTTAGGAAAGTGAAAGTTTAGATTACACCCTTCTCTCATTTTCACACATTTGTATTATTTTCAAGGCCATCTCTAATTCAACAGTGTGACTATTCCCTTACAGACTAACAACCCACTGGAAGCAGACTCATCACTGAGCAATGCCTCTGCTTAGTGACACTTCCAGCCTTTGGATTTGGTCCAAACTTTCAGATACACTCATTCTTGGACATTAAAAAAAAACTTTAGAAAAGGCACACTTGGAAAAAAAATCATTCATAATATAAGTACAAGGAATGAAAAGGAGGGTGTTGGGCTGGGAGTGGCAAGAGTGCTTGTGTCATATACATTCAGCCCTAGGTTACTACATTCAGCCCTAGATTACTTTGCACCACATATATAGAAAAAGACCAGAAGTGGCGCTGTTGCTCAAGTTGGCAGAGTGCTAGCCTTGAGCAAAAAGAAGCCAGGGACAGTGCTCAGGCCCTGAGTCCAAGCCCCAGGACTGGCCAAAAAAAAAAAAAAGAAAAAAAGAAAAAAAGAAAAAAAGAAAAAAGAAAAAGAAAGAAAAGGAAATGTTTGGGAAAGGAAGCTAATAACCTAATGACATATGTCCTGCTTCCATTAAAATTGTGCACTCAGATTGTGAGTATGTGGAAATTTCACAAGGTTCCTCACTGTAAAAACAACTATTCAAATCACAATAATGATAGAACGGTGTGCCCCCATCAGCCTTCAAAGTTTGGGGATTTCTTTCTTTCTTTCTTTTCTTTGCCAGTCCTGGGCTTTGAACTCAAGGCCTGAGCACTGTCCCTGGCTTCTTTTTGCTCAAAGCTAGCACTCTGCCACTTGAGCCACAGCGCCACTTCTGGCCGTTTTCTATATATGTGGTGCTGGGGAATCAAACCCAGGGCTTCATGTATACAAGGCAAGCGCTCTTGCCACTAGGCCATATTCCCAGCCCTGGGGATTTCTTTAATAATTGCTTTGGGTATGCTTTATGTATGGTCTGGGTTGTAAATATTCATCTCTATAATAATAAAAGTAGAATTGCTTTTTTCTCTGTCAGAAATCTTATACTGAATGGAAAAGTTAAACTTTTCAAAAAAAATCAGGCTGTTTTTATCAAATCAAAAGCTAGATATGGCAGTATACACCTGTAATTGCACCTATCTAGGAGAAGGCAAGAGAATTGTAGGCCAAAATCTCCAAGGCTAGAATAAAGGACACTATCTGAAATCAACAACACCAAAAACTAAAGGTTTGAGGGAATAGCTGAAGGCAAAGCTCTTGCATGGCAAGTGAAATAAGTTCAAGCCCCAATACTAAAAACAAAAAGCAAAAGCAAAAACCAAACCAAAGGCTGTGTAAAGAGCAGGCAAAGGTATAAAATCTTGTGTTTATAGCTCAATTTAATATTGAGGATAAATTTATTTCATTTTTCATTCAGTTATTAAATGTTCCGGGTTCTTCTTTGAGTTCATAAGCCTGAAAGAGAAGAAAGCAAAGAGATCCTGTTCACCTGGAATCAAAAGGTATTCAAATTGCCTCAGTCAATATTGTGAAATAATAGGTCAGGAATTGGCAAGCCAAGGTATGAGGACCAAATATGTTTTCATTCATTTATACCCATATTGTCTATCAGAACTCCTATAATACAAAAGTAGTTGTGATAGATGCCAAAGGGACTTCAAAGTCTATTTACAATCTGGTCCTTTACAAAAAGAGAAATAAAATAAAACAAACTAAAACTGGAGAAAGAAACATTCTAACCCCTCTATTAGATAAAAGTGATAACTTATCAGTACCTACTTATCTCTTAAAAGCAGTTTTAGCTTCCCATTCCCTTCCAATACCATGCAATGTTTGATCACTGAGAAAATGGAGGCCCAGAATGGTTAAGTACCCTGAATGGTTAAGACGCCAAGATACACTGGCCTCTAAGATGGCACTTGTGGGCTTTGTTTGTTTGACAATGCTCTATGTGCTAAACTGGATTCTGAGATAATACAGGGAAAGATAGGCATATTTCCTGCCTCTAAGGGAGCTAAATCCAAAGCTTAGTAGCTCAAAGCCCCTCTGAGACCTTAATACCCAAGAGCCTCTTTAATATGTAGAATTGGTAAGTTGTTCCCAATTAATAAAATAGGAAAGAGATTGTTAAGACAAGTTCTCTCAATTTGCCTAATGTTTTCTGAGTGAAGCGGTTAACAGAGCACAGTCTCCCATTTTATCATTTAGCATTTTGTTTGTAATATGATGGTGTTAGACTCAACTAAGACAAACACATTCTACAGGGCTTCTATCCTCAACACAGAGTAAAGCATGGCATGCAGGAGGTATTCCATAGCAATTTACTAAACAGAAAGTCCTGTAAAACTTGGAAAAATACTTTATTCCCTCCAAGTCTCAGTTAATGGTTTTAACAATGAATTCACAAAGTATGTCCCTGGCCTTTCAACTATTGATATACAAAAGAACTCACTTAGGTATCATTTGTAAGCCACCTTGGGCCATGGGAATTTTATTTTCTTATTATTCCTAAACTTTATAATTTATGTTTTTGACATGAAAAAGAAGGCAGAAACATACTTATAAAATATGTTAAGGTCCACAAACTAGTGGCAGGCTAAGCAAGGCAGAAGCCTAAGACAAAAGGAAAACACTACTGTTCTGTAGCAATACTATACAGACAGTATTACTCTCTGTTAAGTATATGTAAGTATATACTCTAAGGTGAGTAATACAGATCACTAATATTTTGGTACTTTGCTATTTTGGATTTTTATACTGAAATTCTCTAAATAATTGTATGAAGATATTATTTACATCAGTTACTGAGTTTTTTGACCCCCCTCCCTCCTTAAATTGTACTTAAAAATATAGTGTCTTACTCACTACACCTATCTTCTGGCTCTGCAAAAATTCACATATTTTAAGGATATTTTTCTTTCAGTAATATATACATATATACACATACTATATACATACATATACATATACATACATACATACATACATACATACATACATAAGTATGTCTACAGAAAACTAGTATTACTGTGTGTTGGGAGCCAAGCCGGCAGTTCATCTCATTATGACCTCTGGCTGTGTTGTTATCACAGGATATGCTAAGTGCAAGGACATTTGTTTACTAGTAACTCAGCCCCTACCCAGAATTGCTTTCCCATGTCTGCTGGAGTCTATTCCGATGTTAATCAACCTCATCCTGTCTATACTGCCATCAGATGTTGCGAACTTCAAAGCCCTTTTGTGTTCTTGAATTTTAGCAACCCTATGCTAGTCCCTGGTTCCTAAACTGCATTTAAACTGGAAGTTAAAAATAAACGTGGCTGCAGTCTTGAATTGTCTTTTTTCTCTTGTATTGTATTTTTCCTTTTCTTTAATCCTCGCTCCCCCTCATTCAGGATTTCCTTTCGTTGCCAGGCTGGCTCTGGCAACTGTGGATTTCATATCTTTGTGTTTGGAGGCTGGGTGTTAGAGAAAGCCTCAGCAGCTTGGTTGATGTCACACAACGGGTTAAGGACATCCAGGAATCCACTGCATACTCTGAGGATTTGTTTGATTTTTTTTTTTTGCCTTCTTCACTTTTTTTTTGTCCAGTCCCGGGCCCTGGACTCAGGACCTGAGCACCTTCCCTGGCTTCTTCCCGCTCAAGGCTAGCACTCTGCCACCTGAGCCACAGCGCCCCTTCTGGCCGTTTTCCATATATGTGGCGCTGGGGAATCGAACCGAGAGCTTCGTGTGTAGGAGGCAAGCAATCTTGCCACTAGGCCATATTCCCAGCCTTTGCCTTCTTCACTTTTTGATGGATGTAAATTGTACTCCAGTGCAAGTGTATCTCTTCTGACTTACCTTCCAGTGGATCTAACAAGAACAAGAACTTTAAAGATGGTTTGAAAAGAAGCAAACCTTTCTGCCTTAAAGCTAAAGTCATACAAGAGTCAATTTCTTATCTTATCCACAGAGCTAAATAAATTCTACAGCCAATTATCTGCCAAGTTAGGTCCTTATCTTAAACATTTAGATTTCTTTGTAATTCTCTATCCCAATAGGAGAAACTTTCCAAAGTTCTTTCTAGATATAGAAAGTTTCCATTTACATTTCTCTTCACAAAATACTCTTAAAGTAGATTTACGATGGATATAAAATTAGTATATTTATGATTAAAGTTACTTACTCAAGCCTTGTCTTTATAATTTCATTGTGAGATATTGTGCATCCTAAGGTGGCAATGTAGTATAAAGATAAATTATAGAATAAAATAGAATGATTCATTATAATTATATAAACGCTCCAAAAAATGGATTTGAATGGAAAGCCAGAATATATATGCTTATGTATATTAGATAACAACTACAAAATAGACACATGCATTTGATCAAGTTAAAATGCAAACTAAAACATTTAAAGATTTTTAAAGTTTGTTTTATTTCATTTAATTTAAAATTAAATGACATATTTAAGTTCTCTATTTGATAGGCTATCAAGTTTATGGGTATGATATGGGGACATTTGGGGAATTTTGAGTTTGGTGGTTAGGGTACAACTAAAATGAAAGCTACAAAACCAAATAATCTTTCTTTTTTCTTTCCTTGTTCTTTTCTTTATTGTGTAAGTCTTGGGGCTTGAACCAAGGATATGACTCTACCACTTGAGCCAGCCACAGCTTCACTGGTAGCTTTCCCCCCCCCCCCTTTTTCATAGTTAATTGGAGATAAGTGTTATGGAGTTTCCTGTGTGGGCTGTCTTCAGATTGGAATTACCAGATGTCAGCCTTCTGAGTGGCTTAATATTTTTCTATAATCAGTATGATATTTCAGAAAATGTAATGTTTAAAGCTGAATTGAAAAAGAAACAGCTCTATCATAGTCTTTTGAAGAATAATGATAATTCACAGTATTTCAATGACACTTCAACAGAGCTTTCTATGTTAGATTGAATTATTGATCAAAACTAATTTAAGTCTTGATTATTAATAGCATACATTGCATTTTGTCCTGGCATTAGAGTAGACAAACTATACTTTCCTAATTCTCAATGGCATAATTCACTTTCTTTGGCTAAAACAATGTTAACAGATGTGACAGAAATGGAGGACTGAGGTCTACTTGTGTGACTGGCATAGTTCATGTAGTTATGCAATTGCTATGAGAAGCACTTCCCCTGGGTTGCTGTTTCACTGCAGTCTGGATCTCAGCATTGTAGCTTATAGACCAGACTGAGACTAACCTACATCAGAGACTTAGAACAGAATTGGATCCAACCCACAGCTTGGATTCACGGCCAGCTGATCCCAGCCTAGTTAGGCAAGCCTAGTTACCTACAGATACACCAAGGGAGAATCAGTGATGACCATTTTAATCTATTGGGTTTTTGAGTGATTTGCTAAGTAGAATTATTGTAGCAATAGTGAGCACTGCAAAAATAGGTTCCAAATACAGGGACACCGCATGATAAATCCTTAACATTAGTGTCATTGCTTTTAGGACTGGGTGGCAGAGAGCAAATAAACTTTTAGCCAAATGCTTTATGCAAAGGTTTTTAGCAAACTTTTGTGGCAAAAGGTTATATAGTGCCAAAATATTTGGTAAAACTGTCACCTATGAGATCTATAAGGAAAGGATATAAATATTTATTGAATTGCCAGTAGTGGAGATTTTGAGGCAGTATGGTAAAACATTGATATTATTAGGTGCTTTTAATAAAGTGCCTCTGAAAGAGGTCAGAAAAGAACTCAGCTGTTAAAGAATAAGTAACTGTTGATTTAAGTTACTGAATTTTTGGTAGTTCATTTATGTGACCTTTTTGAGGCAATAGTTGGCAGTGAAGTGCTCAAAATATATATTACTTTTCATCTATTATCCCTATTATTCTCTTTTATAATGAAAGAGGATGATCCAATTTACAGAATCATCAGTACTCAAAGATAATTAGACCTAGAATTCAGATGAAGTTACTTTAAAACACATTTCATGAGGAGATGGTTAATAATTTTTAAATGCCAGTCTTTTTATAAATAAAAACTGGTTTAGAGTACAAATATATTTCAAATAAGCATCTTAGCTACAAGACATATTCCAAATATTGATGAGTTGACAAATGCTCCGAATAATTCAATAATAACATTATTTTATACAATTTTGCCCATCAGTGAGAGAATCATAAATATTCTTGTAAATTTATTTTAATTGCTGGTAAATGCATCACTGATCAAATTAAGATATCCCAGAGTTGGACCAAACCAATATGGCCAGTATGATTAATCTGGTTTAAATCACTACTGGAGTCCTAATCCTAGGAAGAGATGTCATAAATTTTCATATGGCACAAGCCAACAAGGTTGCAGTGCCAGTGTTAATGTTTATGCCTGTATCCTGGCTCACCAGATTATCCCCAAATGAAGACTGACCTAAAGCAGTCCAAACAAGAGACACCTTGCCAGAATGGGTATCCAGAGTATACGTATGTATTCACTTTAGTTGTCTGATAGAGAAAGACTATCTATAAAGGACAATTATCTCATACGTAGTGCTTCCATACAATCACAAGAAAAATGAAAATATTTATATGATTGTTATATTCACCATTTAACAGAAAAAGGCCATACAAGCATTCATGTAGATAAGTTGTGCCAAATGATAGTTCATGTTCAAAATTCCTTTTCAAAACCACAGGCCTTGAGAAAGAAGAAAAGAATAGAAAAATCCAACATAGGCACAAATCTGAAAAGGAAAAAGTTTAAATGAGAGAAAAAAACCTTCACTATTATTAGGAATCCATGCAAGAAGATCAAATTTCTATTGCATCTAACATCCCAAATTTAAAATAAGTACTTTAAATAGTTATTCAGCTTACATATTCAAACATATCCCAGAGAATTATTTAGTAAAAACTATCATTTGTCCCCCAGTGAGCTTTGCACATTGAGTCATGAGCCTCATAAACCAGATACGTGGACCACATATCATATGGCATTTCTTTCTTTAATGCAAACACGAAAAGAAAAAAGCCAGATTTAGTTGTTCAGTTTGTCTTTTTACTACCTATATCAAACCAGACCTTTGGTTGACCTTTCTTTCAAAACACAAGCTTACTTACTATTAATTTCTTTTAAATTTATAAGTCTTTCAAAATTTCATTTCTGACTTTTTATTCCCCTAGGAAAAATTAAGATATATTGACATATACAAGGACCATTTTAATGTGCTGGGTGATAGTCAATGTAATTGGAGAATGAAAAATCAAGATTTCTATCCCAAAGAGACCAGGAAACAGTAAGAGTAAATTGAATAAAGTCCTGGACTAGGGCTAGCTTCTGCAGTTTTGTGTTGTATGACAAAAACCCCTTGTTAATACATTCCAGATCAATCAAAACATAAAACCCAAGGTTATTTGCATCCATCAAATACAATCACGCCCACTGGCATCAGGGCTTTGGAATTCTGGGCTGGGCTTGCCCTGGGAGTTCAAAGGCTTTAGCAGTAAGCTATTAGTGTATTTCCCACAGAAGGGGCAGAGGAATGATTGAATATTTAACCAGTGCCAAAACATTATGATGCACCTCCTCTACTTGAGAATTGAACCTGTCAGCTGCTAAATTGTTTGCATTTTCAAGCAGTTAGTACAGTTTACCATCTGAAAACCATCACCTCATCCTAATTTCTATAGCAAATTGCTTTATAAA
Organism: Perognathus longimembris pacificus; assembly: GCF_023159225.1. Taxonomy (NCBI): domain Eukaryota; kingdom Metazoa; phylum Chordata; class Mammalia; order Rodentia; family Heteromyidae; genus Perognathus; species Perognathus longimembris. The sequence goes on from NC_063176.1 coordinate 22,353,973, forward strand.
TGTTAAGTTAAAAGGTAATGTTATACTTCTTATTGCAATTGGCAGACAGAGGTAATGTACTCTGTATATTTTATCAGTGACTAGAGAGGGAATGGCAAAGGGAAAAATAAGAAACTCTACTCAATTTTTAGCATAGAATAATCACTGTTTTTCATTAGTAGATGAATCAAAAAAGCTTACACTTATTTATTATTGGAAGAATTTAATGTCATCTCATCCAAAGATACTTGTCAGATTTCTAAGGCATTTTATATCTTCAAGTTACAACATTGTTTTCATTATCTGTAATGCTGCTACTAAAATTGAGACCAGGGGCTCCAGCTTAAAGTAATTTAAGCTAGAATAAGGATACTGGGTCTAACTGGAACTATCTTGACTTCTTGGTAGATAAAGGTGATGTGTGTGCCTGGATTCATAGAAGTAAGGGTGGAGACTTGGGCAACAGGTTACTGAACCTACCAGAACTATACCGTGAAATCCAGAGACACTTTAAACTCTCAGAGCTCCCTCTGATTCTACCCCCTCACTATGACCCTCTTTAGGCCCCTACTAGCTCAACCACCATTTTGGCCCATGTCTCCTGACTCTCCTCAGGTCGCCAGGCATTGCTATTCAGCTCTCCACTAGAACTGATCAGGTTTGTTGAGATGGTTTGTCTGCTCTTTCTTTATTCTCCTACCCTCATGGCTCAGTTTCCTAGAAGTATTAGGTGTATTTGAGCTACAAGCACTTTTGTGTCTACACACAGTCACTGACTTCCTAATAAAGACTTCCAATTCAACCTCTCAAAATGCTGCTTCTCCTTATTTTTCAATCAAACTCCCATATAACAAAGCCAGCTAAAAATACTTTTTGTTCATGTATTTTTTACAAAGTTATATTTTAAAAGTAGCATTTATTAAAGGAGGTTATTGGGAACTGTCTTTCTATATAAGTAGCTATCATCAAATTAAAAAAATTACAGTGTCTATTTTAGACTTCTAAGTTTAGCTTCACTGAGTTGAATGCTCTGCCTCAGGTTGGCCCAGAGATGCTATTGCCTCAAACTGGAATAGTTCAGAAAGCAATCTAAAATGCATCAATACAGTGCCCGAGCTAGATAGTCTCTCCACTACCCAACAGGGTAGTCACATTAAAACACTGCTGCTCTTCCTAACTGCTCATTGAAAATCCTTACTCCCTGCCCAGCGATTAATATTCATGGGAATTAGTACCAACAGCATTCAAGATAAGTAAAAGCCAATATTAGAACATAAAAAAATAGTGAAATTTCTGACCAAATCTTCCCCAGCACAAGTTTTACAAAATGAAGATTTGGAGAGTCTTTTTAAACTTTTACTTTTGGTACAATTTTAAAAAAGAATATGCTGGCAGATAGCAGGAAGCCAGAATTTGATCTTTGGCTTGATGGCTTCATAATTAGATAATTCAATTAATGTTTATCTGTGTTTACCATGTGTTTGCCAGAATGTTGGAGGCTAGAACAGAACAGAAAGATAGTCAATGATTTTACAATCCAAAGCCTAATGGTAGGACCTAACCATAAGAACTGTGCCAGTCAATATGATTGTCAGTATGGTAGAGAGTTTGGATCAGCTTGCTTTTTCAGCTGTTATTCTATGGGATACATACATATATATATATATATATATATGTGTGTGTGTGTGTGTGTGTGTGTGTGTGTATATCCCATATATAGTATACACATATACACATATATATCCCATACATACACACACACACACATAACCTACATATCAATGCATTCAAAATGTACCATGTGCCAAGTAGTATACATTTCAATTTACATGAATGTTCTCCCTAAGTCACTTTAAGAATACTAGGAGATGTTGTTGTAAGAGAGAAAGAGAGAAGCCACATTTTGAGAGGTCAAATTGGGAGTCTTTATAACAGGGTTGGTATCAGCAGATGGATTCCTATCTCAAAGACCTGCAGCCCAGAACAGAGCTAGCACAAAGCTTTTAAAAACAAAATCTACATGTTTGGGTGGAAACCAAGCCTTAACAAAAGCAGACCTTATATGGAAATATGCAGGTGCAAGCAGAACTATCTGAGGATGTAGCTCAGAGGGTATCTTAAACTTTCCATATAGGGGTATACTTAGAAATGACTCAGTGGTGGGTGAATCAAACCGTTTTAGGGACGCTGCAGGCCAGCATTCTCAGTGTAGCAAAAGCTCTCATGGGCTAGACAGCATGGCATTTGCAATTCAATGACTGTCCTCTCACCTCTAGATTGTTCAGAACAGGGTGGAAAGCCCCTTCCACCCAGCAGAGCACTGGGATGGCTGTAAGGACAGGGCATATTGCTTAGACCTGGTCTATGTAACTGTATCAAGATCACACATGTAGTGAATGGCAGACCCAGAACTAGTACCTCAGTACCTTCTGAGTCAGAAGCCATAACCTTAGAACTAACATAAATCATCTTAAAATAAATGCCAATAAAAGATACTATTAAAGTGAAAGTATAGCCTCCAAGATGAAATGTCATGATCCATTTTCAGGGCAGAACTTATGTGCTGAAGGGAAAAATGAAGAGATTGGATCTCTTGACCCCATTCATTTAGAAATTAATTATAGACAAGTACCTCTATGACCGATAATTTGTTTTCCTTATAGAATGAAAAGCAAGAGAAGAATATTTCTCTGGAATGTGGATTTGGGAATTGTAAAGAATGCTGTCTGTGCATTGACAGCTGGCTGGCTCAGGTAGAAAAAGCTTTACAATGCACAGGAGGAGTGGCAAAGTGTTCTCAAAGCCTGTGGGTACACACCCATGCTTGCAGTTGAATTCCTGCACAACATTAGCATAATATCAGGAAACTGAGAGGATTATGATTCCATACCAAACTCAGTGAGAAAAGCCCATCACACAGCAAGTCAATGAAGAAGTTGAGAGTGGTGAGAAAACAAAGAAGCCATGTTTTGAGAGGTGAAGTTGGGAGTTTTTATTGGAGGGCTGGCGTCTGTTGGTGGACCCTTGTCTCAAAGACTTGCAAGCTCACAACAGAGCTAGCACAAAGCTTGTAAAAACAAAAAACACATTTTGGGGTGGAAACCAAGCCTTAATAAAAGTGTTATACGTAGGCAGAGCAAACTGGATGAGGAGACTTAAATCTAACAGAAGTGTTAGATTTATACATAAGCAAAGTCAACTATTCAGGAGAACATTAAAGGACAGTCAGGACCACAACTATCTAGATGAAGCAAGATTTTCCTGGAGTTTAATAGCTCAGGACACATCTGCCTTCTGAAGAATGTCCTCTATCACCTCTAGAGTTCTTAGAATGTCCCTTATCTTCTATTAAGATGACAAGATGATGTTACTTAGATCCAGTATCCATAGTTCAATAGAACTGCCACATGTCATTTTTTTCCCCCAAAAATATAGTCTAGCTTAACTCTCCATGTCCTGCTTTAAAAAAACAAAACACAACACCTTTGTTATTGCTGAAAATTCTCATTTACTTATCGGCTTTATTTCCTCAATACTAAAGGTGTCCTTTGGTCTTGTCTGTTATTGAAAAATATGGTTAGCATTTTTCCAACCTATTAAATGGAGACTATACTCTAACTTTCTCTTTAACATTTCTTCTTTCCCAGACCTCCCTCATTCAATGCAATTAATGAGCAAGCCTATTGATTACACTTCTGAAACACCTCTCAAATTTAGATCATCCTAGTCATTTTTTTTTTCTGCTACTAATGATGTTCAGATCATTAAGATATTACCTAGCTCATGTCATACTTCTGGACATAGCCGCAGAATTCCTTCTGAAACATTAAACATTGAGCTGATCCATTATGACTTCAATTTATTCTGTCAGATACACTGCTTATTTTGCTTTTAAAACAGCATCTCAGAAAGGGAAATTATTCTAGCAATATTCCAATTGCTAAATGATCCTGAATTTTCTTCTTATACACCATAATAAAGAAGGTCTTCATATGTAAAATCAAGGGCCAGTTGCTAACTTACCATAGATCTAGTAAATAAGTTCAACTTTCTATGGAAAGCAATCTGGAAAGCAATAAAAAATTTTAAGTGAACAGTATTTTATGGCATTCTCACAAATGTAATATTCCATAAAATTTTTCTAGACTGCTAATTATAAATTAAAGTCTTGATCTATTTACATAATTCATTATTATTAAAAGTTTCATTGTATTGAAGTTAAGTGACAGATTCATTTTTCAATTTATGTCCAAAAAATAATAAATTATTTTTTAAATGATTGCAAATATTGGTTTTCGAATTGTACCTTTTCATCTGTGACAAGAACTATTCTAAAGGAATTAGCCAAAGGATTTTTGCTTGTTTATTTGTTTTTATCTTGAAATTTAGTTCATGGGAAAATAACAGGTTACATTTTATCCCTTGTTCTTTGTTCTCTAAGATGTTCAAAGAGTTGAGTTTTGTTTTGCTGATTTTTTTCTCTTATAATATAACATTCATGTTTGCATGTGAGTGTGCTTTAATTTTGTAGTTGTTGGCCACTGAAACTTTTTTTAAAAAATTTTGGATTCTGCACTCCATTATATTTTATTTGAGGATTGCATTTTTAGTTCAACATAATACCTCACATTTGTCTTATATATTCTTGCCCAATCTTACAAATAGTCACTTTCAAAGACTTTTGTGGAGTCACCATACTGGCTATAATTGAGGTTATAGATATTTTCATTGTTATTGGTTCAGCATTATTTATCAGTGGATTACAGTAGGAAATGAAATTTTTAGTGTTTGTCAGTTTATATAGCTAATTCAAATTAATTAATGTTTATTTTACTTCATTCATTTTATCCTATATTCTGAACATTTTATCATCCACTGTACATTTTTTCCAAACCATAAAAGTACAATTATTTTATTAGAATTGAATGGCTACAAGATAGATCATGAAGCAAAAATGACATGTTAAAGCTTTACTGGGTACTTCAATCCTAAAGGCATCCAGAGAGAAGGTAAGAGAATTGAGAGAGCATAGGCTCAATCATGCAGGAAATCTTTCCTCGAGCTCTCAGAAACCACTGTGCCTTGGAATGTTCCTTTAGGGAAAAGAAAGTGAAAAGAATTGATTTTGCAGCCTCTTAGTGCATTTTCAGCTTGTTGAGAGTTTTAGTGAACATACAAGAGTTTCTTGAACTTTCCCTCAAAGACATAAGAAAATGAATCCCACATTCAGGTAAGCCTTGTATTATTTGACTTCAGACCCATTTGGAGTGTCTTTAGTTTGGTCAGGTTAAGCCTGAAAATTGGAGCTGATGGGACTATTGGCAATGGCAGTCCTGATTATTTACCTAGATGAGTTCAAAGACGGCAAGACAGCCAAGGGCCATGAAACAAGATATCCACAACTGGGGGTCTCTCCCAGCCAGCAGCAAAACCTGAATCCAACCTGGTGGAAATGTAAATGCTGTCACATTTAAAGTGATTTTAGACGTTTAAGGAAAGGTATATGATTTCACTAAAAAATAAAAAGGAATGAAAATAGAAATGATGATGTTACTCATCTTATTTTTAAGGTTAATTTGTGAAAACTCACAAAATAGATCCTTTCTAATTTTTTATTTGTAGTGTTCTAACACATATAAACAGCAGTATCCATAATATTTCAGATAATTTCATTAATGAAATGAAGGTGTTCCATAGCTCTGTTTTATTAAGAATCTATCCCAGCAAGAATACAGTCAAAATACTAGGTACAAAAGACAACTAAAGTAAGTATTGGCAGTGTATCAATGTCCCCATCTTTACAATAAGTTTATTTAAGTTCAGTCAGGAATTCTTTTAGAAATACCTATAATTTTTCTTTTAGTGTTACTTCTTTGAATGTGAAAACTGACATACATTTCCAAATTAAAAATGTATAAGAAGGTATATTTGGAGCATTCTTATTTGATAACTTAATATACTTCATTTTATATGTACTTTCAGGGTACATAAGCATTTTTATAAAACTGATTTGCCCTTTGATATTTCTTTTAGAAATATACACCATATTTATTTTACTACCATTTTTCACAGAAGATACCATGAATTTTTGCACCTTGATTTTTCTCCTTAGTAACCCAGACCATTCCCTACTAGCATACACAAAACAATGTACACATATATAATTTTAACATCAACATTATATATTGAACTTAATATGATAGTCCCTAATTTTTCATTCTGAGAGGCCTCTACAATTTTTGTCACTGAACTATATATATGCATGTTTATCCCTCCCTCTCTCCTTCCCTCTTTTTCTTTCTTTTTCATTCTTTTTCTTTCTTTTTCCTTCCTTCCTTCCTTCCTTCCTTTCTTCCTTCCTTCCTTCCTTCCTTCCTTCCTTCCTTCCTTCCTTCCTTCCTTCCTTCCTTCCTTCCTTCCTTCCTTCCTCCCTCCCTCCCTCCCTCCCTCCCTCCCTCCCTCCCTCCCTCCCTCCCTCCCTCCCTCCCTTCCTTCCTTCCTTCCTTCCTTCCTTCCTTCCTTCCTTCCTTCCTTCTTGTGGGGTTTGAACTCAGGCATTATCCCTGAGCTTTTGTGTTCAAGGAACTACCATTGAGTTATGCTTCATTTCCAGTGTTTTGTTGGTTAATTGGAGTCAAGAATCTCACTGACTTTCCTTTCCAGGCTGGCTTTGAACAGTAGTTCTCAGACCTTAGATTCCTAAATAACTAGGTTTATAGGCAAGAGTTACGGTGCTTTTCTATTATTCTTTACAGAGGAAATATCAATGTGACTATTTGCTCCTATTTGTTCCTTAACCATCTTCACTCCCAAGTAGAGAATGGGGATCTTTTTTATTCAAGAGACTATACAGTGATTGTGAGGGCAGGTATTCAAATGGAAAAGGCTTCCTGTGCTCTTCAGTGATTTTTAAGATCACTTCCTGTGATCATAAAGACAGATTCTGAGCTCCATGCATTATCACTCCCCCTTCTTCCTCTTGGGCCTTTAAAATCTTGGACACTAGCGACACACAGACTCAGAACAGGTGTTAGCACAGATTCTGGACCTAGATTGGCTGAGTTCTGAACCCATGATCAGTTTTTACCCTGCAGTATGATTTGGAGCATCAGATTTTCTCTCTGAGCTTGATTATTTTTCTTGTACAATATCAAAGATAATATATTAAAATATAACAATATAATATGAAGTAGTAGAACTTAAAGAATATAAAACATTCTTACTATATATAGAATATGACCTGCTTTTTGAATTGAAAATTCTAGGTTAGTGTCAGTATATAACAAGTTTGACAAGAAATGTACTCATTATCTTATGTATGTGACTGTAACCCCTCTGTATATCATCTGGACAATAAAATTTTTAAAAAGTAAAAAAATAACAATAAAGCAAAAAACATTAAAGATGCACATATATGATAATAATATGCATAATATAAAACAACTGAAATTGTGAGTAAACACTGACAAATAACTGCAAATTATGTAGACATTCTTTGATCTGTACTTGTTTAAATGAAGCTTTATTTAAAAGCTGGAAACTAAACTCTGGAGGCCTTTTGCAAAGCCATAATTTTATGATATAAAAGGAAATATTCCCAGTTCTGAGACTAATGCATGCAAATTTTCTATTAAGATATACATAGAGAAAAACGAGTTAGGTAGACATACATTGTAATTCAGATTTTCCTACTTACAGATGGTAACATTCTGTGCAATAATAATGCTCTCAAAAACCATTTGCAAATTTGTCCAGCAACAACTCTGCTTTTAATGATGAAGTTTCCACAGTGGCAGATGGCAGAGTGAGCAGTGAAGGACGCTGCTGAGCCACCAGGGTTATGTCTGTCACTAAAGCGATCTGGCTCCAAAAGCCAAAGTCTGTTGAGGTCATACTGGCTATTGCTACATTGGAATGACTTGATTGATCACATTTGTGGTTATTCCATAAATGATGACCTTATAGACAGGGTCCTGGCAGCTTCGTCCTTCTCTAAGAACGTGATATAGAGAAAGACACAGTGTCTGCAGCCTACCAATACATTAAAACCTAATATAGAAACAAGGAGGCAAGTTCTGGAACTTAAAAAAAAAAAGACTGCTTTTGCCACTCTGTTCTTGTGTCTGAATGTCTGTTTAACTATCAGAGACAGGAGTAATACTACTTTTCAGTATTCATACCATAGTTAAGAATTATTTAAGGAAGCCAGAAAAAAGCAAAATATCCAGCATGAAATATTATCCTAATAAGAGCATATAAACATAAATTGAGACCTGGTTATTCTCTAAGCAACTAAGCTTCGCAGATAGTACAGATGGTAGAAAATAAAAAACATAAACTTCAGTGCTGAAATAAACCCCTAGTATGCTGAGAAAGAAATTATATACTCTTCTATGAGAAGTTTAACCTAATGAAATACTGCTAATGAAGTATGGTGTATTGAAAAGAACCAAGGTACATTTATATTTTGATATTGTTGGACTTATTCATCTTATAGTGAATGAGTGATTGCAATTTTCAAATTTGAATTTGCTCTCATGAGACACTACGAGGAACCTAGTGCACCTATCTTAGTCATTTATTGAAAGATATACTATTACTCAAAGGAGTTAATTTATTTCCCTTCAAAATAAGAAGCTTATCTTCTATCTGTAAACTCACTCCCTATTAAAATAATAGTTACCACTTTTATAATTATTTAGTTGATGGAAAAAATTTCATATCTATCCTCACAGTACCTGTCTTCAAATTTTTTCTAACCATGGGAACCCATGCTACTGGCATGCTGTGTCATTTAAAACCGGCTGTTAATTTTTCAGGCTATTTGTTAAACATGACCATTATTAAAGAATTATACATACTCATTATTCTATCATTTAAATTCAAATAAAGATAATAGGCACACAAAACTTAGTACATCCCAGTCACCTTAATACATTATCATTCTCTATGTTTTAGGAGGACTTTATATCCACTATATAATTCACACATGTTTTGATGTACAATACTGTGCTAGTATGCATGTCTTTCCAACTCTCTGTTCAGTGATATTTCATCAGTAACTTGTAGTCAAGCATTGCAGTAGGAATTATGTTATGGAAATTGGCAAATGATATAAATCAGGGATTTCCTGCTTCAAAAACTAGTTGTTATAACAGTTAATGGTATGTCACAATGTGTGATGTATCCTTGGAATGTCAACGTACACAGCCCAGTAGGACATTCTTTCTGAATTGGTTTGGAGCATGAGCTTTTAGAGTGTGTGTGTGTGTGTGTGTGTGTGTGTGTGTGTGTGTGTGTTAATGATTTCAAGAGAGAGGAGGGGGACTAGTAAGCAGAAAAGTTCTCTCAGAAGAGAATCAACTTCTATTAGAATCTCAGGAACTCCACTTAGAAAATATTTTTAGAGGAAACACTCCTTATCTTCTGCAAGCATTCCTTTTTTGTGAGCTGAAAAGTTTAAATTGCATGTATTAGACATGGTCTTCAATTTTCCCCTTATTATAGCCAGAAAAACTTCTTGATGTACATCTTTTATTTAGTTGAACCTACTTTCCTTGTTTTTCTCATAAATAAGGTTCCTAGATTTAGCAAATAAATTTAAATTTTGAGTAAATAATATTTGGCACATCTTTATTCTACAGTATTATTGATTTTTAACTGAAAGTCAGATTTAACTAGACATTCTATATTTTTTCCTAGTAACTCAACTCCTGAAGACCTTTCTTTGCTCTCCCTTCATTCTTCCTGTTCTTTTTATTCAGATGTTTTCTGAATTAATGAATTGTGTCTATCTTTTTATATTACTTATATGAATAAGATTTCATTATGTCTAAATTCAGTCTTTATTCCCTCATTTCCTAGTTTTGTTATTGAGTAAGTTAATTTCCCCAAATCTTATCCTGTTGTATACAAAACAGGACTTGTCAGGATTGCTACTTAGAGTAAATAGACAGCACATATCAAACAATTTATATACTGCTTTCTGCCTAGAAAGCTTGCCCTGTGTTAGCTTTGGTAATGAAAGCAATGCTGTCAACATTGTGTCCTCACAATAGGCTTGCAGCACTCTGAATGATCAATGACTTCATTTCATTTTTTCACTTTCCCTGCACAAATGCAATCAACCTCTTTTTGACTTTCTCCACTTTTTCTGGAATGAATTTTCAAACCTCATATAACCTCCCCATACATGACCATCAGAGGATCCCCCAAACTTCACCAGATTTTGTTTTGTGATTTTTCATGACAATTTGGTTAAAGCATAATCATTTATGCTAAGGGATCAGAGCAAAACCAACTGTTACTTTGTGAGTGTTGGCAAGAGGTCTAGTTAGTGAGGAGGATAATAATGCCTCTTTATTGAGTCTGAATTTTGCCAAAACCAGACTAGGGTCTTTTATATATGTTCTTCCATTAATTTCCATAATAACTCTATAAAGATTAATCTTGGCATTTATTAGATTTTTTTCTTAAAAAAGAGAGATAACCCATTGGAAACAGTACTTGTCTAGAATAGTTCTAGAAGAGGAGCACAATAGAAATGTATATATGATTACATAAGATGATCCTAAGTTAAATGACTGCAAGATGTGGGGACAAGTGGTTTATCTTTGATGTCATTATTTCCAAGGTGCCCTATGAAATGATGCCTTTTTCTTTTGTCTTTCTTCCCCATGTTTTTACCCCTTATCACTGGAACTGACTTTGGTACACTGGGTATTGTATGTATGTTTATCAGAACTAGGGAAGGGAACATCAAAGTGGAGAGACAAAAGGTAAAAGGAAAACCAATGTAACAGCAATACTTAAAAGACAATATGCTATAAACCAACTCTACATCTCAGGGGAGGGTGGGGTGGGAACTGGGGAGGGGGAAAGGTGGGAGAAAATGTAGGAGGCGGTAAAAAGTTGGTAAGAAATATACTCACTGCCTTACATAAATAACTGTAATCCCTCTGTACATTATTTTGAAAATAAAATAATTAAAGAAAAACAATTAAAACAAAAGAGAGACCCGTATGTCCAATTAACTAGCAAAAATCCAGAAGTAGAAGTATGGTTCAATGTAGTAGCCTGTCAGCCTTGATTTAAAAACTAAGGGAGAGTGTGAGGGCCCGAGTTCAAGCCTCAGTGCCTGACAGCCCCACCCAAAAAACAAACAAACAAAGAAAACCCACAAAACATAAGCCCTTCGTAATATCAACAGTAGGGAATGTATTGATAAATTGGTAGTGTCTGCCATGGACTTGAAAAGTAGGGAGACTGAACTGATGATTTGAGGAAAGGATTTTAATAAAAGGGTAATTGAAAAAGGTCAGATGTCAGAGTAAACAACAGATCACCAAGCTCAAAAAGTGATAAATTTTAATTAGTTCTAAAAGTTTTATTCTAAACTATCATCTGTTTTCTCTATGCTACTATTTGTTTCTCTTACAAAAATCTAAATTCAGCCTGACCAAATTAGGTTTAAATGTTCATATCACACATGGCCTATACTTATAAAATGGAAAACTATTCAGAATATATAACACACTTAAATCTTTGTTATAATGCATGTTTACACATTCACTGTAACAAACTTTAGTAGACAGCATTATAAAAGCTGAAATTACTACTAGTTAGCCAATCAAGAAAAGTACAATACATACTACGAGTCAAATGTACACTCATTCACTGATTTACTTATGATACCAGTAAGTGAATATCATTCATATATAGATTTTCATGTATCATTATAAAAATGTGAGGGCCTTGTATTTCTTTCTTTCTTTCTTTTTTTTTTTTTTTTTTTTTGCCAGTCCTGGGCCTTGGACTCAGGGCTTGAGCACTGTCCCTGGCTTCTTTTTGCTCAAGGCTAGCACTCTGCCACTTGGGCCACAGAGCCACTTCTGGCCATTTTCTATATAGGTGGTACTGGGGTATCGAACCCAGGGCTTCATGTATACAAGGCAAGCACTCTTGCCACTAGGCCATATTCCCAGCCCAGGGCCTTGTATTTCTGACCATTTAAAAACTCATATCCAAATTTAAGCTGTGTCATCAGAGCATAGATTTTTAAGTTTATTTTTATTGAAAAAATGATGAGCAGAGGGGTTACAATTACATAAGCATGACAATGAGTACCTTTGCTTTTAATCACTGTTATCCCATCCCTCATTATTTCCCACTTACTGCTCCCTATTTCCCTCTTCCCCGTTCCCCAAGTTGTAAGGTTCATATCCCACATAGTGTCAAGTGAGTATCATTGTTGCATTGGTTTATCCATTGTCCTGCTGTTTCTGTGTTTCCCTTTCCCTTCCACATAATGAATAATCTTATATACAAGATACAAGGTACAGAAAACTAAGAGTAATGAAAAAAGAACTACATACAGGACATAATAAGAACCTCTTGTTTCCATATATTGGAGTTCATGTTGATGTGCTTCATTATATATGGTTCTATGCACAAAGCATTTGGGTTATTGAGATCCCCTGTTGAGAATATCGTAGACAGATATTAGTTCTTAGAAATGAGGGAAATCATGCAACCTACTTTTCTTCGGGCCTGACTTACTTCACTTTATTTATATAATTTTTCCAAGTCTTTCCATTTCCTTTCAAATGGGACAATAGGTTAAAGGTATAGATCTAATGTATGCTTTTTTTGTTTTTGTTTTGAAATTTTGGATCAGGGAGCATTTATTTTATAACATGGTGCTTATGGAACATACATTTTACATACAAAATAGAATCAGTATCTTTTTGGGCCATAATCATGAGTGTGCATCAACTCAACTGTTTCTGGAGTGATTCTGAAACAAAGTAAGGTTCAAAACAGTGGCACTGAGCCACACTTTACCATCCTCAAGGGAGAATGCCTTCGTAATCCATCACTGTGAAAGATCTCACATTGTTTTCTCTATTCCAAAAGGCAAGTTATTTTGACACTTTGCCACAAAAGCTATCTATGTCCTGGAGCCCAAAGCAGGTGTTAGGGGAAAACCACTCTGTGTCTCACAGTCTGGAGTGAAAAAAAAAGAGACAGCTACAGGTAAGGATGCTCAAAACTGAATGTGTGCAAGGACAGCCAGCAGAGCTCCTCTGAGTCTTTTTATGTAATTCAGTGTTTCTGAGTCATCAGAGGAAGCTAGTTCCTTCGGATTCTTGTGTCTATTTTCTTTTTCTAAGGTAAGTTTGTTTAATTCCACTATCTGGACGAGTAATTTTGACTTTTGCAAAAGTGTATGGATATAGGTAGATTTAATTCTCTTTTGGAAATATTACACTTCTAATGGGAATACCACAAGAGGGGAAATCAAGACATGACTTTCTGGTTATAATTTGAGGTGAGAATATTGTCAAGTCTTTTCCTGTCTCAACTGCTCCATTTAATTGAAAAATTAGAATAGATATTTCATTAGTTTGGTTATCAAAGCCTTCCTTGGCAAAGCACAACACACCCACATTGATTGTGGACTTCTTTTTTAACTCTAGAATCTAAGAATCTATATTTGCACATGGAAATAATTATATTAATTTTAATTAATTATGTCATACAATTAATAATTATATTAATTTTAAATTGTATTAATTTTACTTCTAGTATTCTGCGCAAGTTTTCTGTTTGATATACTTAAATACACACTTATCCTGTTCTATTTCATAAAGACTAACAGTTTGATGATATTAAGAATATTATCTACTAATCAAGCCAGCATAATTAATGTATTTCCTAAAATATTTTTGAAATTTCAGTTCAAGTATTCAATTTGTGATTTAAAGGCAGTAAAGAGTATCTAATGTAAGACACAAATCACCTTTTGAAGTAAAAATTCATATTATATTCTTAGTATATACACCAACAGCATATAGCAATAATAGACTGGCATAGAGAATTTTGATGTTTATGTTTATTCACACTATTTTCATGTTTTTTCCCCTTAAACACTATGCTAAAAATACTCATTAAATAAAAGTATAGCATATTGCTCTAAAAATGTGATTTAATATACCTGAATTCAGATCTATTATTCACGACCTCTGTAAATTACAATAAATTATTTTACCATATAAATTTCAGATTTCTCAGATGTAACATAAGCAAATATAATAATGTAATACAGCTTTGTCATTGTGAGAAGCATCATAATACCTTACACAAAATAAATTCTTTTTGTTGTTGTTAGTTGTGGGGCTTAAATTAACTCTGGGCCAAGGAGCTGTCCTTGAGCTCTTCACCTCAAGGCTAGCATTCTACCACTCGAGCCACAGTGCCGCTAAAAATTCTTAATTAACATTTGCTATTAGTATTGGTGATGATCAAAAAGATTAATCTCAATATTATTATTATAAAAAGAGTAAAATTTCAAAGATACTTCAAATGATTCTTTAAGGAGAAGTCGATAAAATTAACATATGTCCAAAAACTACTTGTGTGTGATTTGCAAATCATTCTGAATTAAAAAAATACGATGTCATTCAATTCCCATAAGAATCTGATGATATAGCTGTTATATCTAGTTCACAAATAACGTATAGACCCTAAAGCCATATGACTGGTAACTCATAACTGTAATATTCAAGTGTAAGTTCAAATAAAACTGTGATTTATCAAGTTCAGTATTTTTTTTTTTTTTTTTTTGGCCAGTCCTGGGCCTTGGACTCAGGGCCTGAGCACTGTCCCTGGCTTCTTCCCGCTCAAGGCTAGCACTCTGCCACTTGAGCCACAGCGCCGCTTCTGGCCGTTTTCTGTATATGTGGTGCTGGGGAATCGAACCTAGGGCCTCGTGTATCTGAGGCAGGCACTCTTGCCACTAGGCTATATCCCCAGCCCCTCAAGTTCAGTATTAAACATATAACTTAAGTATAAATAAAATGTTGTTGAATGACCAAATAATTCACCACTTTTGATGAGTGGACAGCTGAAATTATTGAGAAGCAGAAGCAATAACATCAAACATCCTTTAAGAGTGAAGCAAAGGAAGAGTAAGATGGAGCAACAGTGGATATACCACTGCCACATAATAGAATATTAACACAGATTCCCAAAATTTAAATTATAAAGTTTGTTTAATTTAAAAGGATAAAATTTGCCCTTCTTTCTAAGAACCTGCAGGGATGACCAGAAAGTGAAAAGGCCCAGCATTGGGAATGTGCTTGGTGTGTACAAACCACAACAACACAACAAAAGCAATGGAAATAGAGCAAAAAAATTAAAGAACAAACTGCATAATGTACTTTTTAAGGTACTAGACATTAAAATACATAGTTACCTACTGGTCTTATGAAATGAAAGGATGAATGTTGCAAATCCATTTCATAAAATACTTCTATTGCCCAAAAGGTGGATATTCTTTAGACAAATCTATGCACCTATTGGGCCTCCCTGTGAATCCGGGATGAAAGACTGCGCTGCAGAAGTGCTCATCTGGTACATAATGGAAAAGCCATTCCAGCTAGATTTTAAACTACACTAAAGTAACTTAAAGTTTAAAAAATGATTTTATGCCAGAATTCTGTATGAGTGTTCATTTGTAATAAAGAACATATGCTTTAGTAGCAAGAGGCAGGAAAACTATTACATTATTGGGGGGGGAGAATGTTTGTCCATTTGAGGAAGTTTTCAAACAGTCCAGTTTGAGTGATACTTGTGGTCGCTCCTAGGCTATTCAAGTAGTCTTAAATGTATATTCAAGTTGGAATATACTCCTTGCCTCAGTTAATGATCCACTCTCTATGTCTTGTGAAACTCTGCATGAAATATTATTTTAACTAACCACTCATAGCTGATGTCTTTTCAAATCCATAAGGGTTTTCTTTTGTATTTGTCAGAGATGTTCCAAATGGAGCCTCGTGCCTCATGCCTATAATCCCAGCACTCAGAGGGCATAGGCAAAGGAAGATGCAAGTTGGAGACCATTCGGAGGAAGACCCTGCCTCACACCACCTCTCAATAGCCTCCCTCCCCCACACAAAATAAGAAAGAATTCGGAGTGACAAATATATGTGATCATACTTCATTCTTCAACTGCAGCAACGCTGGATAATGTATTCAAGTCCTTTGAAAGATGTTAGGTATTGAGCCTTCCTTCCTGAGGAAATAAATTTCCCCCAAAGAATGAAACTTTGCCATATTTCCTGTTGCATATTTCCTTTCAAAAACAGTCTTAATAGCACAATCAGTGTGCATGTATTTTATCAATAAATAATTCATTTAATCACCAAATGAGTGTACATCTTTCTATTCATATTTCAGCCACAGAGAAAAGCACTTAGTAGGCAACAGGGTCAATTGAACGTGGTTTGAGTGTCTTCCTGACCAAGAGCTGATGTTTATCTGCTAAGTCTGACCACCTGCCTTATGAGAGAATGAAAGGCAACAGCAGAAAACAGATCAGATGGCAAAAATTGGGGAAAAGCCAGTTAGTAGAATGTGAGATTCTACTGCATAAATTATCAAAAGGTCCCATATTGAACTTTATTGAGCACATGTAAAAGACAGTATAGTAGTCAATCACTGCAACATGATTCAGGTTTATCTACTGGTTAGTATTTCAGTAAGATTATGTAAACTTCCCTTTAAATTTAGTGAGCATTGACATTTGGCTTTATTCAAAAATTTTGAAGAAATTCAGTCATCAAAAGTGGACAATGAGGAAGAATTCATCCACAGATGTTAGGTAAAATCACAACGTACTTTAAATCCATTATGCCCCTCAATTCAATCCCAGCCCTCAGGTTCCTTAATAAGTGCCAGTTTTTATGTGGGCCTATAAAACGAGAACATTCTGAAAACTTAACTCTACAGGGTCAGTTTTAAAGACTGGGGAGAACTCAGCTGGACAACAGAGGTTTTATGAAAAAGTTTCTAGTTAAAACTGTTAGATTATTTCTGGGAAAGGTAACGGACTTAGCTACCAATTTGTTTAAATGAGGTTGAAAGAAAGGAGAATTTTTTTCTGACATTCATTAGGAATCTAAATGTACCAAGGAGGGCAATAAAATACATTTTATTGAAGCTCATTTAGATTGGAGGCAGAGGAACATCTGTAACTACTCTGAAGGGGACTCTGGAAGAACTTTTTATGCGTAAACTGGGAGTGTTGCTTTTAATTATTCGAGTGTATAGATTATTCAGTAATTGTGAGAAGAGCTTACTTAGCTACCATCTCTAAGCCATATCACTGAAATTCGAGAGGCTATTTTGTTCAATTCAGTTTTCGTGTGGTCTGTATTTAAAAATATAATCTTAGAAGGAATCAAAGTAAGTGAAAGTGTGATGAATTTGCAGTGGTAACTTGTTGAAGAATTCCCGTGTGGATTGACTCTTCTCTTTGTATGTGTTGTTTGTGTATGTAACCTGGTAATAGCTGGTTCTACATTACATTCCAAAGGCATGATGACTTTTCCCCCTAAGAATTATTCATACTTAATCTTGTTTTGGATTTCTTCTGAAGAAATTTCTAAAGTTAAAAAAGCATGGCAAGCCAGTCTCTGGTCACAAAAACAAATCTTCGGTCATGTAAAATAATATTCCATTAGGTATTTTGTTTCAGTGCAAACCTACATTACCATCCCAACATTAATGAATTAAATGTCTTTAACATAGAATCTGTAGCATTTCAGAAATTACAATCCCTGCACATCAATGAATACATCCTTCCATGCTGATATAAACATCTTTGTTTGATAGAGAGGTAACTTAATGAGTGGAAGAGCATTATACTTTACTCTTTCTCATAACCAAATATATGAAAGCAGGACAGATAATGACATGCAGAGCTTTTCTGTGTAATTCACATGCCTCATTGTTGTTTTATTTTATTACATTCAGGGCTGGAGGACCACTGGCCCCTGGGCCACATAAGGCCCATGCAATCATTTGGTACACGATAGGAAAGCACAAGTAGGCGTCTCAAATGTGACCATAGAGTGAACATGCCTGGATTCATAATTTTGAATGGCCTACAAACAATAGTAGAAATATCCAAGTGTCCATTAGAAGACAAAGGATTATTAATCTGTAAAAAAAAAAAAAACCCCTCCTAAAACTAGCCAAAAGAAACCATCAACAGCAAAAAACCCTTATTAGAACAGAAGGATCTTCATCGGAAAGAGTATTTCCATGTGTTGAATAGGCGTTGAATAAAAATTGAATAGTTCAAGTCCATGGTGCACATAAGCGTTGATAAAATAGCACCAACATTTTAAAAAACAATCATTAAAGACTTTTGCATTGCTTTTGAAACCACACTGAACTTGGAAATTCCTGGAGTTTTATGAAAATCCACTAAATCATGTCTTTCTGTCCACTCTGCTTAGTGTGACAATTAGGACAGTGGAATTTTCAGAAGAACAAGCTTTAAATTGGTCACTAGGGCTTGGCAGATTTTATTATGGAAGCCTACGTGCTCCCCAGAAAGATGCTTCTTGACTCCCTGGGAAGAAAGCATATGACTGAATTTCAGCAGTTCAGTTTTTACATTAAAATATGGCCAGTGAGGAGTTCCAATCTGTCAGGGAAAAGTGGCCATGCGGCCAGAGTTATCATTTTACTTTGGGGGTCTTGTGTTTGCCAAGTGGTCAGCCAGCTGTCCAGACTTTAAAAATGAGGAAACTGAAAAAATATCTCAACAGTACATTGCCCAGAGAACATTTAATATTCATTAAACCTGAGGAATTTTAAATAAAATTAAAAGAGAATTACATTTAAAATTTGGAGTTTCAATACATATTCTCTTAAATTCCAAGTGAATAGTTAGAAAAGAATCTTACCCCTTTCTGATTTCCAAGTCTTTCACTGTCATCCAATGGTGTTAAACTTCTTGAGATTCAGCTTTCTATGTATAAAATGGGAATAAAAATATTAGTACTTAGCTAGAAATAAGAATAAAAATATTAGTACTTAGCTAGAAAACATATGTTGGATTTGCAGTAGTATATTCAAAGCAGCTAGCTGATAGTAAGTCTAATTAAATATTTAAATGTTCTCTAAAGAAATAATAGAGAAAGAAAAGTCAAAGCCAATAGACACTTGAAAATGGTCTGTTTTAATCTATACTAAAAGAATCTAGGACTGTGGACAAGGCTCTGGGGATGATGTGTTTGCCCAAGGTTAACCCCCAGTACCACTAAAACGCTAAACTATCACATATGAATGTATGAAATACCATGGTGAAAGTACTTTGTGCAATTAATATACACTAGACAAAAACAATGAGAGATAGTAGAATGTCTCTTTTGAGGGACAGATACTAGTGGAGAAAGGGAGCCCAACTGAATGGACAGGAGTGAGGATGAGTATGGCTGAAATACTTTATGTGACTGTATGAAAATGCAACCTCTTGTAGCTACTTTATTCAGAACAAGGAAGGAAGTTGAGAGAGAATGATGAACTAGGTAGTTTGATTGGGGTAAATGGTATGTAGTCATAATGAAATCCTCTTACAGGACGAACAAACACCAATGAGAACCATTGAAAGTAAAAATAAGTAGATGAATAGTAAGAGAGACATAATTTCAGGACATGTGCAAAATATTAATTTGGAGCTTTGGTAAAGAAAATTATCAAAAGTATATCAATCCCAATAAGGAAGTTAGAATTTAAATCTTTTAAAATGTTGGCTCCAAACCAGATTATTATTATTATTTTTTAATAACAAGGTTAGATTTTCCTTCCCTACTTTCTTGGGGAAGCTATGAGGAGGGCTGAAAAGGAGAGTGCCAGCCAGTCACGTTTGCATAAGGTAAATAATCAGTTGTGAGCTCAGTGTGTGATTCTCGTTAAAATAGAGACATTGGAACTGCTCCCGAAAAAGCACTGCTACTACCACCACTACCAATCTCTTTTGCATCTCATTGGCATTTGAGGAAGTTAATTGACTCATTATTGCAATTCATATTCAGGAAAGGAAGTTGATTAAGGAAGGCAGATGCAGAATCTCCAGACAGTCATGTCTGTGTTGTTTGCCCCAGCAGTTTACATGAGTTATTAGAATACTTAGGAGTCTACAACCAGAGGGACAGGAGCACATCCCATCAAGTGTCACCCTCATGGAACAGCTTCTCATTCAAAGCAATATGCTCTTGAATTAGCTTATCCTATCTTAAGGCCCAAATAGGTAAGTTATTTTCTGAGCCATTGTATATTAATTACAGATACTTTGTTTTGTTTAAATTACTCTTCTATAAAATTGGTTTCTGATATATGGCTTTTACCAAGAAATGATTTTTTAAGGTCAATAAAAGAATTATGTCTAGATCTGATTGAGTTAAAGAATATTTTAACATTACTATTAGTAAGAAATTTTACAAACAATTGCAATTTTACATTTTGATTAAGTAAGCACTAATGAATCTTCTGTTTTAATTTCATTAAAATATGATTATCTGCAGAAAGGTTTAAAGAAAATCTTGTGGTGTGCTTTTTTACATTTTAAACACCAATTAATTGTACAAAAGGTATCATTTTAATATGCTTAATATGCATATTATGTGCCTTAATCAGAGCCACCCATTCTTTTACTCTCTTGTCCCAATCTTCCTTTTCCAAACCAGTTTCAACAGGCTTCACTGTTTCATTTTCACTCATGAACATAAAGAATTTTGACTATATTCACTATCCTTCCCACTTTCTATAAGCCTTTCCCCCTTCCACTAGTACCAGACCCTAGACAAGACATGTTTCTTTTTCATATTCCTGTCCTTCATTATTTTATGTGTATTAATTGTTCAAAAAATTTTATCACAGTATTTCACACAAATATATATACATATATATATGAATTGCCTCTTCACTTATTCATACTTTTCCTGTTCCCATTTCCTGCTGTTATTCAAAAACTTCTAGAGAGTTTCATTTGTCTACCTAGAAGTATTCTTAACAATTGGTTCTCAATAATTGGTAAATATTGGGGCTGGGAATGTGGATTAGCCGTAGAGTGCTTGCCTAGCATACATGAAGCCCTGGTTTTGATTCCTCAGCATCACATATATAGAAAAAGCCAGAAGTGGCGCTGTGGCTCAAGTGGTAGAGTGCTAGCCTTGAGCAAAAGGAAGCTCAGGGACAGTGCTCAGGCCCTGAGTTCAAGCCCCAGGACTGGCAAAAAAAAGGTAAACATATGGAATCTTGAGGCCTGAACACAAAAAGTATAGTTCACTTGCTATTCTTTATTTCAAATTGCCTTAGGAGTAATTTTCTTAAAATGAAAATTTCCATTCTACCTTAGAAAAAACATTGTTCACATTTTAATAAGAAATGGAACTTTATTTATAAGAATTGTCAGAAGTAGATAAGCTTATTAATAACTCACTTGGTATTCTTAAAAACTTATCATTGCCTGCTAATAATATCATTCCTTTCCCAACTACTTATTGTTTAGAGTTAGCAACAGTTAACTTTAACTTGATTTGTACTAATTAACCTGAAAGCATAAGAACATGTTCAGTGTTAATCAATATGTCACACAAATGCATAACTTACATGAGGCACATATAAATGGCAGCATTTAAGGTATTTCTTTTACATTTTCACTTGTTTCCCCCACTAATTAATTTATTTATACATGGCAGCAAATAAGTCAAGGATTACTTTCCTCATTGCAAGTGACACTCAAAGTGTAATGTACCATATCTAATATGTACCAAATACATATATATGCAGTTAGGTATTTAATAAATATTTATTGAATGAGTCCTACAAATTGGCTATTGCTAAAACTTTCTCAAATGAGTCACATTTGATTTTCATAATTAATCACATCTTTTTCTGCAAAGAAGACAATCATGACCTAAAACTTAAAACAAGATGATGATATGTCATCTACTTTGTTATGCCAAACCAAAGCATTGTTTCTTTCCTCACCTCAATTAAACATCTTAAAACTGTTCTTACCCAGATCCAGTTGAAATAATAATGCCCCCAAACAATTCTTTCAGGCCTCAGAAACCTATTAGTGTAAATGAAAACAAACTCCACAGATTTTTCCTCCATTTGCCTCAGCTTTTATATTTTCCCATTGCTAGAGAAAAATTCAACATTTCCCGATTCTTTTCCAGATATGTCAGATTTAAAATCCTACAATGATGCTGTCTAAAAGATGTGATTTTTTTTTACTTTCCTAAAAGTAACAGAAATATTTGATTTCAACCCTGTGCTAAAGGGCTTCTATCACATTGTATTTCTAAAATCTGGAGAATAGCTATAGTAATTATGATCAGTCTAAGGTCAGTCCTACTGATCACTGCTCTTTTATTGACCAATGTAAATTTCTGTTAAGAAATTAGCATATAATGCTGATACAGGTTTTACTGTAACCAAATGCAGAGGTAGGCGACTGTTTTAGGCAATTCCTGATTGCATGTATGCTAATACCTTTAACCTAAATCTCAGGGTTTTCTGTATTAACCAGAGGACATTTACTGCAAAAAGGAAATGGTGTAAAATTTAATTCAGTGAGAACTAAGATGTTGTTTTGAATCTGAAATGTAAATGTTCTCTTAGGGGATCTTGAACAATTGGTGGCAATTGGTGATAGAAATGTTAAATCCTACATAAACAGATAACTATGCACAATAGGATTTGTGAAGAGAGGAAAAACTCAGAAGAGTTCTTTATGTATATCCAAATGTTACTGTGGTTGTTGACTTTGTGCTAGCATTGAGCTTCTCTGCAGCCTACATTATCTGCAGTGTGGGACTGTCCCAACCACTTGATCACTTACTTCCTCCAGAGCCAGAGTTGCCTTTGATTCAGGTGACTTACTCAAGGTCACCGAACATGGAGAGCAGAGTGGATGATATTTCAAAGGCTTTTGAGTTCCAGGCTGCTGCTTACCCACTGAGCCTCACCAAGGAAAATGTAGAACACTTGCAGATCTATTTATCTACATATTTTCTTGGGATGAAATTGTGCATTTATAAAGTGATACTTGCAGTCCCGTCATGGTCCACTCCATTCACAGCAGTTTGAAATAATTTTACTCAATCCTAGACAGTTCATGTTTTTATATTATCCTGAGATTCTATTATTTGACATAGAAAGACCTGTAGATTCCATAGTTCATGAAGCAGCAGGAAAATGGTATGAATGAGAATAATGATAAAAAATCTCAGGTGTTTTTTTTTTTTTTTTTTTTTTTTTTGGCCAGTCCTGGGCCTTGGACTCAGGGCCTGAGCACTGTCCCTGGCTTCTTCCCGCTCAAGGCTAGCACTCTGCCACTTGAGCCACAGCGCCGCTTCTGGCCGTTTTCTGTATATGTGGTGCTGGGGAATCGAACCTAGGGCCTCGTGTATCCGAGGCAGGCACTCTTGCCACTAGGCTATATCCCCAGCCCCCATTTTTATATCTTATGTGTCTCAGAAGTCATGTTCTACTACTCTACTTATATTTCTTATTGATTCCCTTTCCAGATTACCTCTGACTCCTATGTCTTCTGCAACAGATATAGCATATCCTTAACAGTTTGCTTGTATCAAAATCCAAACAAACAAACAAACAAACAAAAAACAACCCAGAAACTACTGTAGACTTTTGAATAGAAGGCATTTAATCCAGTTGTATAAGTCCATAGAGGAGTAAAGCTAAACAGATGATAAAGCAAACCATAGATCAGTGTTAATAGAAGGTGGTATTACTCCAGCTAGGGCAATATCAGCAAATGGTGCAGAAAGAGCCAAAAAAAAAAAAAAAAAAAAAGAAAAAGAAAAAAGAAAGAAAGGAGGTCATGTCTCCAGGACTCAGAAGCCAGGATTTGCCAGTAGGAGTGGACATAAGTGAGGAATTTCCTGCCAGAAGCTGAAACCATAAAAAGAGTGTTGCCAGTAGATGGTGGCAAGATGAAGACAACCACTTCTATAAACACACAGGACATAGGACTAGGAGGAAGATGCTCCGCCTTCCTTTGCTCACCTACCCATCTTCTAGAAGGCCCCTTCTTCACTAGAAATGCTGAACAGAAAGGCGAGGTAATCGCAGAGCAAATGAGCAGCCAATCAGCTAATTTTCTCTCAAAGAATTGTACCTAACACATAATTTGATATCAAAAACCTATTTATTTTTGCCCCCCCCCACCCAAAAAAAACAAAAAAAGTAGGATATGGGTACTAACATTCAAAAGGACATCTACAAGCATCTACAAAGGGTCTACAAATGCGGCAATTGCAAATAAGTTAATTGAGGATGATAATACATGAGTCAGGAGATGCTTCTTCTCTCCAGGAATGCAGGGGATCTAGAGATTGAAACACAATGTAATTGCTGTGAACCTTGAATCGTCACCAGCATTTTCAGTAAGAATTCCAGTTGGAGAGGAGAAAAAATGACATGAGTCCAAAAGAGAGTTGAATAGTGTGAGGCAATAGTAATAGAAGAAAATGATCCCAATACCATCCCTTAGCCTCTCCTCTGTGACAGATGACACTAGGCAGTATTGTAGAGCCACAATGCTCAAAACACCCATTGTGATTGTGGTTAGATTTCATATGGACATAACTTTTTATATGTTTTTATTTGCAAATGTATATTGATGCTCCTTAATACCAGGTGGATTATGATAAGCATGATGTTATTTACATTTGTTCAACTCTGCACCCATCTCCAGCAAGTTGAAATATTCTAAATTGTATTTTTTTTCTTGAGACTTAAGTTTCCTTATACAGAAATTTTCTTGATCTTATGTCAGTGCTTGAGAATTTTTTCCTAATGAATTAAATAAAGTCTTTAAAATCTAAAAAAAAAAGAGAGAATTTGATTTTGTTTTTATGGTTTAATCTCTTTTCATCAGGAAATTGGTAGGATTTTAATTTTTAATAGATGCTAGATCAGAACATTTGGAGGAAAAAACTTGCAGTAATGTGCAATGTAAGGGTACAAGATGATACAACTTATTAGAACAAATATTTTTAGTATTAGCAAGTGGTTCACATTGCAGATTCTTGTCTCTTCACAGTATCTAATTATTTTAATTATTAATAGATGTGTTTTGTTCAGAGACTCTTTGAGAATATGGTGGCCACTATATATATATATATATATATAAAACAACAGCTCTTTACTGTTATTTCATGTCATTTCTCTTTTCATTCCCAAAGGCTGATGACATGCTTTTATAGGGAAAAAGTGCTCTATTCACAGAGAGCTCTTTGTGAACTTCTCATTAACCCTTCTGAGGAACAGAAAAGGTCTCAAAGCAAGAAATGATGATGTAGGGCTTCAAATAGGATACTGAAGCAGAGAGGTTACATGAAATTCCTGTGTATTTATTACCTAATAAAATGCTTAAAATTTATTTGGAGAAGTTAGTTATAGAAAGGAGTTTCATTGTGCTATTTTGACACTTGCATACAATGAACTTTGATCAAATTCACTTTCTCTTACTCTTAGTTTAGTTCCTTTCTTTTAAAATAGTTTTAAGGTGCTAAATCCATATCTATGGTTACTTTAATATTCAATATAGCACAACATAATTTTATATACTTCATTCTTTTTTTTTTGCCAGTCCTGGGACTTGAACTCAGGGCCTGAGCACTGTCCCTGGCTTCTTTATGCTCAAGGCTAGCACTCTGCCACTTGAGTCACAGCACCACTTCTGGTTGTTTTCCATTTATGTGGTGCTGGAGAATTGAACCTAGGGTTTCATGTATAAGAGGCAAGCACTCTTGCCACTAGGCCATATTCCCAGCCCCTGTATTTAAATATAATGAATTCACCCCCCATCACCTTCTTCAATCCTGTTTCTCTTCCTAAAACAGTATCTCTTTCATAAGCATGTCATATTATTATTTCTAGATTCAATTTTATAAGTAAAAATGTTGTATTCGTCTTTCTGAGCTTGGTTCATGCAACACAGTAATCTCCTGGTTTCCATATTTTTAACGGCCATGTTCAAACTTCAGAAAGTATTTTGATACAGTGTCCTAGATATTCTCTTCAGAAAGTATAGAGTATATTTGTGAGAATAAAACCATTTTAGAGCATACAAATACAAATATTCTAAAAGTAGAGGGTAAAAGTCTTATAGGAATGGAACCTCTCTATCTTGCCTTTTACATTTCTTTGTATACAGCATCTTAGATTTTTGGGAGTAGAATTTATATCTCCTTTGGCTTCCATGTTGAATTACAAAGTTTTATGCGAGGGGTGAAGCTCCTCTTAACCAGAAAGATACACAAAATGAGCATGTAATAAACAGTTTATACTCTTCATTTTTTCTCAGTTATGAGTCTATATGTCACATTTTATAAACAAAATCAATACCATCAAGTGTGGTTGTTGACCCCTGCCTCTGATGTCGCAATATAAGGGTGTGTAGTGGCTCATAAATGACTCATAAATTATACCATATGCTCGTGGTGAGTCAGGGCACTGGACCCATACAAGGGATTGTCACATATTTTGTAGGCACATAACTTCTGCATTCAGTTACCTAGTTCGTCCTGTCCACACTTGCAAAGAAAAGGACTTGGCCATCATTTTATATTTCTATTAGAGAAAAATTATACTTTATGAAGTTTTTCAATTTTCCACTGAACTTTTGATAAAAGATAGTAATTGGCTAAGTCCCTAAACAGTGGGAATAAATATCAGTACTTAACTCAAACACAAAATGGCATAGGTGGGCAATTCTTGGGAAAGACTGCTTGAATCCAAACTCCAGCACATAAGCACCAACTATGACAGCTGCTGAGCTCCATTTTATCTGTCCCAATGACAGTCATCCTAACTATTTAATTAAGGGGATTGAATGAACAGAAGTATATAAGAAATTTGAGTGGCTCATAGTAAGTTGTTAAATGCTTGCTGTTATAATGGTCTTTAGATTCGAAGGATCCTCAATACTTCTTGCTTCCAGAAAGTAAACTGGAAACCACCACCATAATCATAAGCAATTGGAGATCCCAAACTTGCCATCAATAAAAAAATGTAGCCAATTAAAACTAGAGAGAGAGAAAAACTTCCTGTGAGACACAATTAAATTCATTGATGACACAAGAGCTGTGTGATATAAGATTTGTTCTTTCTCAGTAGAGTCTGTAATAAGTTAAAATGATTTTCTACAAACACGGCCCTGAGGAAGGACTATGTAGAATAGCAAATAAATTCTCTAAGGCATGTAGCCAAAGCCCAAAGCCTTTTTAGTAGAGAACCTCCTAAGCCATCCCTTTACAGAAAGTGTGGAATGACCCTGGTAGTTGCAGGTGCTGGGAGGGGCAGTGAAATCCCATTTGGCCTCTTTGGAAGCAGGGATTTTGCCCAAATCTCTTTTTTACTTTTTCTTTTATGACTTGGTTAGCTTGTTATCTCCAGTTTGGCAGAATACAGTAACGAGCATGCCTGGGACTTCTTTTAGTCTGCCTTTCCCTGCAGAGTTCTTCAAAGCCTAAATCACAAAGAGGGAAACTGTTGAAACTGTTTCTCTCAATCCTGAGAGTTTTTAAAAATTACTTTTGCTTTGGGAAAATGTATTTATTCAAGCATAGTCTTGTCAGCATTTTTTAAAACGTGATATCATTTTGCACTGAATTTTTAAGTGCAAAAAAGAAAGAAATTGGCCGATTAACAAATATAACTTCTTGTGATCATGTTCCAATAATCTTGGCGAATTGTTATACTGTAAACCCAGAAAATTAACATTGCTAGATAAACAGTCTGATTATATCTGGCATGATCAAGGTTTCCAAGTGAGAAAATGTAGTTTCTTAAGGCCTCTGACAGAAAGCCATTCTGAGACCTTTTCAAAGGTTATCAGAAGTTATTACTCTAGATTAACTGTGGCATGAACAAAAAGGTTTGAAGTCATGTTTATCCTTAGCCTGTGGCTCTGAGTTAGCAAGTTCTCTCTTAAATGATCACTACTTGAGTTCTGGGTGCTAATGAGTGAAGGTTAGCCAGAGGGAATGTGGGTGAAGGGAACAAAAGACTAAAGCATTCTCTAAGGGAGGGGTAAGTGGAAAGTATTAAAATAAAATTGCAATGTTTAGAAGTCAGATTACATTTTAATCAGTGCCTGTAAAACAAGCTGAGGAAGTCCTGCCGAAGATCCCAGATGTAAGAGTAGAAGTCTGGTTTCACATTTGCATGATTTTGAAGGTCAAATGCCTGCTATCCAAGTCTTACAGATCCATATGGACTAGAAATGCCACAATATGCAATCATCATGGAGGCAGATTGTCTCCTGTAAATCTGTCCTTTCTGTAACACATTGAAAATGTACCGTATTGGCTGGATTATAAATCCTTTCAGGAAATGTGAGCACATTTGTAGAAGCAGCTTCATGTTGATGGATGATGGCGTTGCTGTTCAAAGAACCCTTAAAATAATTTATCATATGTATAAATCTGGTTTTGCATGTGTCTGGATTTCCTGTGGCCAGGTATATTTCTAACTCAAAATCCTTTCTCCAAAAGTAAATAAAATCATATTTGAGTTGTTCCCCATGTTTTCGCTAGATACGAGGCTCCATATTCTGTATTTTTCTGGATGTCAACCTAGTTGGCTAAGTAGAAATTGGTTTACACGTACCCTTAAAACTTAGGAATGTATTCATCAAAAAAAAAATTGTCCTCTTGTATTATTTCCATTAAGCAAACTGTTGCTTCTTAATCGGTTCAACTCTGACTCATTTTTATAGTTACTTAAACACACACACTTTCTTAAGGCATACACCCAAATAAAAGACAGACAGATTAACCTGATGGTGATTCCAAAGCATGCTATAATGTTTGGAAAATTAATTGCTATTTTGTGAATCACTTTGTAAATTATGAACATTATTGAACTCAACTCCTTCCATTATTCTCTAAGCAATTTACTTCACTTAATAAATGAAATACACTTTCTCCTGTCTTAGATATCACATACCTTTTGATGAAAGTAAGTTTTCCGAGTTTTTTTTTTTTTTTTTTTTTTTTTTTTTTTTTTTTTTTTTTGCTTTTTTTTTTTTTTTTTTTTTGTGGCCAGTCCTGGGCCTTGGACTCAGGGCCTGAGCACTGTCCCTGGCTTCCTTTTTGCTCAAGGCTAGAACTCTGCCACTTGAGCCACAGCGCCACTTCTGGCCGTTTTCTGTATATGTGGTGCTGGGGAATCGAACCCAGGGCCTTATGTATACGAGGCAAGCTCTCTTACCACTAGGCCATATCCCCAGCCCCCCGAGTTTTTAAATAGATAAATTTGATCCATTCCATGAATACTCAGTAAGTATTTTAAATTCAGTGAATTCTAATATCAAGTTGGATAACAAATGTACTCACTGCCTTACGTATGAACTGTAACCCCTCTGTACTGCACTTTGACAATAAAGAAAAAAAGAGATTACAGCTAAAAAAAAGAATTCAGAATCATTGTAGGATCAATATCAGACATTGTCTTGTGAATTAATACTTTAATTTAACAGACATAAGCCTAAATTATATCAAATCAAATATGGAGTTTGTGGCTGGGATTAGGATATGTGCATCTCTGGCAGATATATAGGCTTTCACTGTCAATGAAAAGCAAGTGAATAGCTGAATAGATGTTTTGCATATTGGTTTTTATTTGACAGTTTGTTTTATCCACCTGATGTCTTGTTTTATGCTCTAATTTACTTATGTTATTTCCCAGAAAGTGTGGTCTCATTCATTCATTTATTCACTCATTCCATAGACATTCCTTGATGGTTGGATAGATGATAGGTACTCTGGTGAGTGAACCAAGAGACTCACTCTAGGTTCTAGTAATAGAATCCAGGGACCTACAACATAAGTATAGATGAACAAAGAAATTCCTAATACTATTCTTCTACATGTTTCCTAGGTAACCTTGAAGTAAGCTACAGCCTGGGCCAACACTAACTGGTCCAAGCTTAAACCCTGCTTACCACCAAGGAAAATTACTAGCTCTCTGTACTTTCACTTTCTAATATGCTAAATTATAGAATTGCTGAAAAAACAATGCATTGAGCTAATAAACAGAATTTCAACATTTCAGAAGCAAGCCAAACACAAAGCAAGTATCCTCTAAACACAGACACAATCATTATTATTTCTTTTGCTACCATCAGTAATGAAAGCCTTTGCCACAGATAGTCTCCAGAAAGCAATGCCGTAAACTCCATCTTCTTTGAAGTCCTTCTAATTCCTCTACTTCTGATTTAGATCTCATAGCAGATCTAATTTTAAGATACATTTTTAATGGCTATTTCTGCAAACAGAACATCTAGCAGTTTGGTGATGAAATCAGGGCAGTTTGAGATGTCGCACGCTAACTAGTTACGCTGCACAAAGCCTAACAGTTTGCTTTCTGTTTTTAAAGAAGCGTTTCGTTTAGCCATACTTGTGGCGGCACATGTAATTGAAAAGAGGCATATGGAGACCAGCATGTGAAGCCTAACAAACACTTCAGAGTGGCTTAAAAACTATGCTAATCAGTTTGGAAAACCATGATTTTTAATGTAAAAGGGGGGAAAACCCTCCTCAAAACCTAAAGTGATCTTTAACGAAATATACCTGTTATTGACATTATCCCTCTGCCTTGGAAAATGTTGGAAATAAAGATTGAAAAAAAAATGAAAAGGAAAGGAGAATAACCAGGACTTCTAGATTTGTGGTATAGAATTGAATCCTTCATGGGCATCAGCCAGGATACGAGTTCGTGGTCAGGGTCAGAGTGCAGAATGTCTCTCTTTGGCAATGTGGGGAAATGACATAGGCTCATCAGATTTCTTCCCCCATGCAAGAAGGCACTAAGCATTACCTGAAAACAAGGAAGGCATCAGATGAACAGACCTTTATAACAGAATGTGCATCTGCCAAGACAAAAATACTCGACAAGCTTCTGGTGCTGGCATGCTGACAGTATGAGCAAGCTGTCTTGGTAGTGATTTTGCAAATCATTTGAGTTTAAATTCTATATAGGCCGTAGGGCCCCTGGAGCACCACTTTCTATATTTGGTCTCCTCATTTAGCTATGTTTGGAATAAATAGGCTACGGATAAAATCCATGCCCTTTAAGAGTTTTGCATACACAACGAGTTCTGCATATGTACCCTAGGTGAACTGAGCGACTGATTGAAGTCTAAGCATACACACAGACATATTCACAGGCTCTCTAAATGCATTTTAAGTTGTTTTCCTGTGTGACTTCTCTCTCTTTCTCTCTCTTTTTTTCAGTTCATCTCTCTGGCACTTAGTAACCCACAAGCTGCTGTTTCTTTTTTTCCAAAGAAGTTCAGTATGATGGAGGGGCCAAGAAAAATGAGCCCAACTGATGACTGCAATCTCAAAAGAAAATATGCTTTTGATCAGATACCACATGTCACCAATGCCAACTAAAGTGAAGCTGGGAGATTTCATTAGATTCCAACCTGGAAAAGAGAGATGATGTGCCAACTACATGAAACAAGGATGCTTCAGGTGAATGTAGCAGAACTCTCATTTGAAATGACCTCTATACTTCCCATAGGAAGTGCAGCACCCAATGCAGAACAATTCATTAAGCATCTGGATAAAACGTATCACCGATTTTAGATTTTAGCTATCTTGATGAAATCCTGGCTGTGACTACTTTGATTTATATTTCTGAGTCTTAGGTTTCTTATGTATAAACCCAGAATTAAAACATAGTTTCATGACGTTTCCCTAATAAATATTGAAAAATGGAGAGAAATCAGTTGAGACACTTGTGGATAAATGCATCATCCGGAAATAATATTCAACTTTTGAAGAGTCAGAGGAGCATTCATTTAGAAACATTCATCTCGCAGTGCTTTTTTTTTGTTGTCCTAGCAACTTTCCTAAGGACTATTGGAATGATGTGGCATGTTCTTAAAGTTTTATTCCTGATATCAATTAATATCATATTCATATTCAAGTCATTTTTCCCCATAAGTTTTGGAGGCATAAGGTGTGAAATTTAAGTCTCACCTTAATCCCCATCACGGAAACATTATTGTTAACTTTCTATTGAAAACTATGAAAAATTGCCTATATCCATTCTGTGGTCAATGGTAGTTCCTTTCTCTTCTTTCCTCTGCTTAATTTAGTAGTTTCTATATTACCTGGAACAAGTAGGAGTTTGAAAAGTAAACTGGGTCTTTTGCCCTAAAAGTTTTAATACAAAGATGAAGTTTGTAGGTCGAGATTTAGAATCATTGTTTTGTTTTCCCAAGCATTAAACTTGAGAGCTCTTTTAGAATTCATTGAAAATAATTCCTTAAAAAGTTACACTAACTTGGATGTAAAAATCATGATATGAAATGAGGTTAAAGGATGTATTGTTTCATACATTTTCTTCATTAATTGTACCAATATCTATTTTTACATCTTTTCAGTATGTACAGTGATTATAGATAGTTGCATTTATTTAAATATATTATTATATTAATCTTAAAATTCTGGAAAAGTTTTCTTTTCCTAGAAAGATTCACCATGCTTGTTTATATGAAGTAAGGAATGATCTTCTATCTTTAAGCATGAGGACAGATAGTTACAAATGCAAAGAATAGTTTAAAAATACTAGAGCCAGTTTATAAGTGCCAAGTTTTGTTTTTTGTCTATGATCTGTATCTCCTAGGATAGTTTATTCCTCTTCTCATAGAGCTTCAGCTTTCTTACATGGCATTAAGGGAGTCTCAAGGAACCAATATAAATTTCACTCAGAAGATTCATCTGAATGAGTCATGAAAAGAACAGTTATAGCTTATTTCTATAAACAAAGATTCAAGTTGGGTACCTGCAAAGAAAAAAATAATAATATTTACTGTGCAAACAGTCAAGACATTGCTACTATGAGCTGCTGAAGGGCTTATTTGATCAAAATGTAGTTAGTCTTTTTAGTATGTATCTCCCCATCAATCCATTACTGATCATCTCTATTGCTACCCTGTGCTTGGTGGACTATGTGGAAAATGAACTGGATATCTTGTGGGTGGGGAAGTGAGGGAAAGACTGGGAGAGAGTAATGGAAGTGGAGACATGGTTCAAAAAGAATTGTACTCGTTACTCATTACCTGATTCATGTAACTGTTACACCATATACATGGCAAGTCTACAATAAAAATACATGAACATATAAAAAGTGTAATTTTCAATGATTGGAGAAAGTATACATTAACATAAAAAGAGGCTTATGATATAAACTTAATAAAAACACAGAATAAAGAATCACATGCAGGAAGTGGTGTTGTGGCTCAAGTGGTAGAGCGTGAACTTGGAACTGAAGTGCTCCGGTTCAGTGCTCAGGTCCAGTGTTCAGGCCCCATGACCAACAAAAACAAACAGACAAACAAAAAAGAATCACATGCATTCCAAGATTTCAAATATTTAAAAAAGGCATCTTAAATGGGGAACAACAATATCCAGTGCATCATCTACATAAGAAGAAAAAGATAAAATAGAAATTCACCAAAATTAAAATATTTGCTGTACAGAGGACACTTTTACAAGAATCCCTTGAGATGGGAGAGAAGGGTCAAAGGGTGTGGATGAATGAAGAGAGGAAGAGGCAGAAAATGCAGTCATGCTATCCATTGTGTAGCCTATGAAACTAGAATAATTGAAAGGAGGGTATGCATGAGGAAGGATGGGAGATAATGAAGAAAGGAGCGATGTTAATCAAGATGCATTATGCTTATAAGTTGATATGTTGAATGGTAATCCCTCTGTACAACTATTTAAAGATAATAAAATGTAATTTACAAAAAGAATAAAAAGATAAACTTGTGCTGCACTAAGGAATTTCATCTGATTATGAAGAAAATTCTCTTCATAAGAAATAAAGTATTTTATATAAGATTATGAAGAGAACTCTCATACTCATCTGTAAGAAAATAAATGCCATATCTATCCATGAAAGAACTGTATCTAACTAATACAATCCTAACATGGGCAAAAGTTGAGTCATATTTCACCAAAGAAGACATTTTGATAATGAAAAACCATAAGAAACATTCAATGCCATTAATCATACAGGAGATGAAAACTGTAAGTTCTACGTAATAATAACACATAATAGAATAATTTAAAAATGTTGACAATGCCAAGTGCTCATGAAGATTCCTGATGAGGAGTGGCTAGTAGTCTCATATGTTTCTGGTGGTGAAGCAAAATTACACAGTCTCTTTAAAAACAGTCTCCTAGCAGAGAGAGAGAGAGAGAGAGACCATGTATATGTATGTATGTATACTTATCACATGACCCCAGTACTACTTCTAAAAATAAAAACAGATTCACACAAGTATCTACACATAAACATTTATAGCAACATTTATTTATAATCTTCAACAACTTGAAACAATGCAAATTACTTAAACTTGAGAATGGTAAACTGTGGTAAAGTTATATAATGAAGCACACACATATTGGCATAGCACCATGCAAAGACACGGGCAATTCTTAACTCGGAAGCATTTTGCCTTGTGAAAGAAGCTATGTGAAGTGAATACATCCTATATAATTTAAATTATCTTACATCTTCTGGCCATTCTGCTGCTGTTTGTATAGGGAAGAGAACTAGTACTTTATAAAACAGTCAATGCAGAACAGAAGATTTGATTATGAAAGGGAAGAATAAAGGAATTGGGAGGTAGAGAACTTCTGTATCTTGACTGGGGCAATGATTGTGTGATATTCATCCAAATTCAGAAGTACAGATAGATATCACAAATATTGCTGTATGCAAATTTTTAAGGGCTAGACAAGCCAGGTACTGGATGCTCATGCCTATCTAGATTCTTAGGAGGTTGAGAGCTAGCCCAGGCAGAAAAGTCTGTGAATCTCTCATCTCCAATTAATGACCATAAAACAATTACTGTCACTGTGGCTCAAAGTGGTAGAGCTCTAGGCATGAGTGAGAGAGCTCAGGGACAGTGCCTATGCCCTGAGTTCAAGCCTCTCAACCCACAAAAAATGGCTAGAAGGAATTTTAAAATGAGAAACAGTAGTCATTGCAAATATAGTGACAAATTTTGTCAATTATTTTCTAAATTGTTCTGCAATGTGATTGAAATACTTATAGGCAGGAAATCATTAAGAGATAAATACTTTGCATATTGTATATGAAAACATTGTATATAACCAATGTGGAACCATGGTCCATTAAATCGTCCTCATATTCAACCTTCCATTTGCTTTTGCAAAATTAAGAGTTATTTGCAACTATGTTGACATAGTTGCTAATTAAGTGATTTGAATCAAGTTAACCAACTGTATTCTCTTTATATAAAACACAGACACTTAATAACTTTGATAAAAATGTAACTTCTCCTTATAATGTCCTTCTTCCACTCAAGCTACTTGCTCTCCCTAAATACATGCCCATACTCACACTCATATGCTTGAACATTCTTAAGAGTTGCACATACACTTAGACACTCTGACTTTTCTAAATCTTACTGTAACTGATCAAATTTTCCTCAAAAGTTTTACCAAGTCCTTTTTTGTTTGTGTACTTGGCAGTTCATATTGAGTTTATCAAATTCTATTAAAGCATTCGTTTCAGGTGACTTTAAATAAAAAAAAACTCTTTGGAGCAATTTACCTGATATATTTAGAATCCCTGATAATTGGACACAAATCTGTCTCTCATGGTCACTACTTGATAACTTTTTGTCCCAGCTTGAAAGGAATAACCTTTTATTGAGGGAGATATTCCACACATAATTTTGGTCTTGTAGCTAAAATCTTTTGTAAAAATCATTTTATAAAGGAGAAAATAGTCCCATTTTTAGATAATAGGATGTTTGATAAGCATCTTAAATAAATTGGGTAGATTCTTAGATTGCTTGGTTCGTTTGTTGAGTATTGATAACAGGCGGCATGGTGACAATGAAAGTACATTGTGATAAACCTTTCAATAATGTCCAGAACCTAGCTGCTTTCCAGGATCTTGTTAGCTGTATTATTTTACTGTTTCTTAAGAAGAGACTGTTAAGACAACAGGCTCAAAGTTTATAACATATAAATACAAATACTTTGTTCAAATTTTATGTGACTTTATAGGCAGTGTGTTAGTTTCCCACACTGGAATTAATATCTAATATCTAAGAGAAATCAATGTAAAAGGAGAGGTTTATTTTGCCTCAGGGTTGCAGAAGTTTCAGTGTGTGGTTGCTTACTTTCCTTGTTTCTGGGTTTGAAGTTAGGCAGAGAATGATGGCAGATAAGGGGGTGGTAGAACAGAATTGTTTACCACATTGCCTCCAGAAAGCAGTGAGAAGCAGATAAAGAAGCCAGGTACAAGACATCCATTTCCTCCAATCAGGTGGGTCACTTCCTCCAATCAGATCTCACCTTGCATAGGTTCCACCACTTCCCAATGTTTCATTCAATTATAAATCCATCAAG
The DNA here is from genome assembly GCF_023159225.1 of Perognathus longimembris pacificus. NCBI lineage: Eukaryota > Metazoa > Chordata > Mammalia > Rodentia > Heteromyidae > Perognathus > Perognathus longimembris. Next base: position 22,390,254 of record NC_063176.1, read on the forward strand.
AGATTATTCCATTGGCTAGGTCAGTGATTTCATAATCACATCACATCCTAAAAGCCCCAGGGCTGAACACTTTTGGGGACCACACTTTCAACAATCAGCCTTTTAGAGCACACCTTATATCCAAACCAAAACAACTAGCCTAACTGAATTTCCTGACCTCCCAAAGAACATAAGATCATAAACTCAGAAAACCAAAATGAAGATGAGAAAACTACCATTTAACCATCTATTATTGTAGTACAAATCTTATACAAATTTCATCCAGATATTTAGCAACCAAATTGTGATCAAAACCCATACCATAATTTTGTAATTCTTCAGATTTGAAAACTGGAGAAATAAAAGAATATATTAAATCATACTATAAAATATTTACATGTTTCTAACCAAGTAATATAACAAAAATCTACAAGAGTCTCATTTTTTTTTTACTTCTAGTGCTTGCATCCAATATAATGACTAGATTGACTATGATAGCTTTCTTGATTAAATTCGTTAAAGTGTTTTCTGCAGCTTAAAGAAGGATAGAGGTACTTCTAAAATATAATTTCTATATTTCATCCAGAACGTCGAGGAGGAATCTAATGTTTTATCAAAGTATTCTCCATAACAAAGTAAGAGAAGTTCAAGTTGCTTGAATTAGTGGCATCCACAATATCTGAAAGACAAAATATATTTAAGTTGAACAGCAAAATGACCAACTTGTTTCTCTGGGTCTTAGTTGTCAGCAAGGATGACTGGAGAGCTAGTGCATACTTTCAAGGACAGGTGGCTAAGGAAATCCAGCAGGAACCAGCTCCCCTCCCAGCTCATCTCCCAGAAACATCCACTCAGTATGACACTTAGACTTGACCCACGAGCACAGAGTTTCACCTGATACAGGGTGACCCTATTAAAAATAAATACCTGTCTCTTCCATCCCAGGCCTCCTTGGTTTCATGATGTATATTTTATTAAAGGTATTACAGAGCACTCAATCACTTGTCTAAAAAGGGTAATGAATAGAAAGCTACTGTGGGACTTACAGGCAGCATCTCCATAGAGAACAAGAGGCACATTAGATTCCGTTCAAAAGAAGAGAAGTGACAAAGCCAGTCCACACTGACCACCAATTACTTCTAATAAAAATAGCAACCATGCCAGATCTTCAGTCTTAGCCCCAGTACATGTCACCCAAATCATTGCTGATGGTGATGAACTCTTGCAGAGACAATAAATCTCAAACCTAACCAATTTGTTTATCTTGGGTTAAGAAAATATGGAAAGATTTTTTTTTGTTATTGTCTCTTTGTGTAAGGAATACTCTTGTTTCTTTTCTCTTTCTTTCTTTTTATTTTAGTAGTGATATTGGATTCAACAGCATGCTTTGCAAACAACAGATAGGAATGCTAATTAAAGACAAACTTCACAGCGTTGGGAGGCAGCTCTGCACAAGTCTCATTTCATTTCGAATGAATGTTAGTGACTTGGTCAGACAAGACTGTGCTCTGTTGAATGCCAGCCAATAGCCTAAGAAAGGGAAACACCACAAATGTAAGGAATAATTTCTCTGTGTTTCTATTGATTGGTACGATTGGTAATAGTTGGTTAATATGGGTGAAAGCTAGTATTTTCCTTACAGATGCCAGCAAAGGAAGTGTTAGAAAATTCTGAGTTTGTTCTGAGAAATGCAAAATTATAATGTTAAAATGTGATGTGACTGCTGAAATCAACATGGTATTTTTATTATTGTTCTCTGAGACAATAAAGTATAAATAAAAAATAAGCATAAACACAACAAAATCTAAACAAAATGTGATTTTAACTTTCACTATTTTTTTCTTTAGTTTATACATCACTTATTTATTCAGCAATCTGATACTGAGCTGGCTTTTTTTTTTTTTTTTTTTTTTTTTTTGGCCAGTCCTGGGCCTCAAACTCAGGGCCTGAGCACTGTCCCTGGCTTCTTTTTGCTCAAGGTTAGCACTCTGCCACTTGAGCCACAGCGCCACTTCTGGCTGTTTTCTGTATATATGGTGCTGGGGAATCGAACCCAGGGCCTCATGTATACAAGGCAAGCACTCTTGCCACTAGGCCATATCCCCAGCTGCCTGAGCTGGCTTTAAACTGAGAAGTCAAATGTAATTAAGTCATAGATTCTAATGTCAAAATACCAAACCCTCTGGGGAGAATAAATAATACTTGAACAAATATTGACACAGTAAGATAATAAGAAACTAACAACAGTTAACTGTACTGAATATTCTGAATTTCTTCCATAGTCTAAGAAGTATGTATGTGCTGATTTGGCTCTGGGGAAGAGGATAGTGATTGGACAATAATACCTGGTAAATGATAAAAAGGAGGCAAACTAGGTCTCATGGATATGACACAAAATTAGGGCAGCATGTCACTAAAGCAATTTGCCATTACTTGAGTGTACAGAAGTAAAGGGTGTTAGAAGATCTACCACTGTGACCATAAGCAGCTGCTGCATTAGGAAGTCTTGGAACACAATGCTAAGAGTGTGGAGGTGAGGAAGTTGGTAGCTTCTGGAGAGTCAGAGCCCCAGAGGAGTCTGTGATTCTCCAACCCATAATTACCCAGTATAGCTCACTTTGTGTCAGGCCATGTTCTGAGTACCAGGGATACAATACTGAACAAGAGCTCTATGTTCTCCCTCCTTGTAAAATGATGGATAGGAGCAACATGAAGGTTTTAAGTACATGTGTAAACTTTATGGTTGACACACACAGCATGGGACCAAGACTAAACACAGAGTGACAAATTAGGAAGCCCCTAAAGTAATCTAAGGCTAAGAGGGTTTAAAGATGAATGGTGTTTATAAAAGAGGACTGAGAGAATGAATTTTTAAACCATTTTAGAGTAAAATCAACAGGACTTGATTTCCAAGAGTAAGATTCACTAACTTAGGAAAAGATTAGAAATGCAAAAGGTAAGAATAAACACATTCCTAGTTAGGGTAGGTTGTAATTCCCACATTCAAGATATATAATACCTTAAAGGTAGCCAATCTTTATCTACAGTCAGATATAAAAGGAACGAGGAAAAATATTTCATTAAATATAGGATTACAGGTATTGCCTCCATTACATGTAGGATTAAGGTGAAGATGGACATAAAGATCTATACTGCACCAGAGAAAGAGAAGAGTTTTAATATTATACCAATGGAATTTCAGAAGCAGGACATTTCTATTTTCACACATAAGTAAAAATGTATTATCACATTAGCCAAGAGTCTAGATGAAGAATTCAAAAATTCTGAAATTTTAAACAGTTTTTCAGCACTGCTTCACTTTTGTGTGGGTCATTGTTCATAGTAATCCTGCCACAATCTAATGATGGCTTAGGTAAGGAAACAGTACAATGGGCAATACATTTTCCCTTTGCCAGTAACTCAGGAGGGGAGAAATCCACAAATTAGGCTGACACATGGTGTCTAGAAAAAATTAATTCCCACTCGATTCTGGGCAGATTTACAAACTGGGCTCCATCCATGAAGGCTAGTGAAGATTCTGGAGTTCGGTTTGTGTTGTGACATTTGTCTGTTGCCATCAACACTGGACATAAGAGAACTTACGCCTGGAGAGCACCTTGTCGTCTTGTTATTGTATCACTTGGACACGAGAGAATTGTTTCCCATTTGGAAGTTGTTCTTGACCTGCAGGGCATGTTTTACTCTATCAATCATGTTGGTATCTCATAGAAAGAAAAGTTAGATATTAATAAGAGCTTAATCAAGGCATAAAATATTTTATATGCTAAATCAAATTAAGAATGCTCTTGAAAAGCCATCATCTTCGATCCACATTAGTCTTTCCTCTGTAGAAGCTGAAAACTTTATGTTAACATTAATAAATATCATGACAAGTATATGTATATTAATGTTTCTGGCTGAAACCAATACTACTTAGGAGGCAGTAATCAACACAGTTGGATCAATTGTGTCCACAGTATGCTTCCAAATATTTCACAAAAACAATGGCTAAAATTAAAATTAGCTTTAGGAAAATGGTAACCTAAGTCAAATTTTATCTTTTTTTCTAATGTGTCTTTATTCATTCAAAATTATTTATTGAGTACCTACTATGCACTTGACATCTTGACATTCTTTTTTTTAATTAAATAAGGGATTTGTATTTTTTGGTTTTATAATAGCCTACATTTTAGTTTTCATATTTATTACTTGTTTATTTTAAAGTAGTTGTACAAAGAGGTTTCAATGCAACATATAAGTTTATGAGTATGATACCAAAACAAATCCTGCCTTCATGGAAAGTACTGCAGTTTTCTTTCCATTTTCTTTAATTTGAAACCTTAGTCTGTTCCTTCCCTCTGGATTTTATAGAAATAAAAAATAATGCAGAAATAAATGAAAAAGGAATATAATATTGACTAATTTATAGTTATGGAAATAAGTGGTTTATCATTGTTATTGTTATTTTCATGTGAAATTATGCTCTTTTCTTTTGTCTTTCTTCCCCATGGTTTTACCCTTGATGTCACTGTATCTGATTTTGTTATACACTTTGTATATATGCATACTATTATTTTTTAGAACTGTTTATCATATCTCTAAAACATGACCAGTCTAGTGAAACACTATTAATAAAGTACTTCTGTTCTTTGAAAAACATGTGAGATAGATGTTAAATATCTAAAATAGCATTAATAACATATTTTTATCCTCAATGATTTTACATTTAGCTCCAATAAAACACTTCAATTAAGACTATGCACTATGTCTAGTATGCCATAGGCTAGGAGCTGAAGAAAGAAAATGAAGAAGAAATATACTGAAGATGTATAAAAATAGTCATCCAAAGAAATAGGCCATTCTGACTTCATGTAATTGGACAATGTTAGCTGTCCTGATTGGGTGTTTACTCCATGAAAAGCACTATGCATCTTTTTAACCTCATGGTACACTGGCATCAGTTTATGTGATCCTTTATGTTCACACCACTGTACTTATGTCCTAATTTGGTTATATCCATTATCTACTTGTCAGAGTGGCCTTCTCAAAGGGTTACTCCATTTCTATGATAATCAAATCCTACTGTAGAACAGATGGTCCTGAGTGGAGGAAGGAGACCATCCCATCTATATAGTTGGTGCTTTGGTGAAACTCATAGAGTTCCAGCTTCTCAGTTAGATACCAGACAAAGTTACTTAACCGTGCTATGTGGAGGAATAAATAACTAGACCAATATAAGACGTGTAGAGGATCCAGCAGAAAAATTGCTCACTCCTCTTCTGCTGCCTCACTAATTCATGACAGAGCAGTTTCATCGGGCCTGACTAAACAATTGATTGCTATATTGCAAAGCTGTGGCTATATTCATACCATACTAGCTCATCTACACCTTCTGTCTTTGCCATCCTTATTTCTCTTTTTTCCTTCCTTACCTTTCACACTTGCTTCCCTGGAATCTCACCTACAGATAAAACACATAAACAAAAATTTCTATATGTTTTGTTTGTTAATTTTCATAAGCCTTCTTTACATGACAAAACTGACTAATAGCTTCCATTTTAGTCATAGCATCAGACTGTTGGACTCATGTTGGTAAATGACACACTGTATCAAGATAAACAGAGAGACAATAATCTCAGTATAGAATGAAGGGCCAGAGGAAACAGAGTCTGAGCTGACTCTTCAAAGATGGTAAAATCTAGCTGAGGAAGCACTACAGGCCTTACAAGTATAATATGTGCGAATGAATACTTGCTTACCTCATACAAAGAGCAATGTATATTTGTATATGTTTGGAAACATTGGAAGTAATGACTGTTGCTGTTATTAGGGGAGATGAAGCAAGTAGATAAAGCAAAATAGCTAAGATGAAGTGTTGAACTTGAGCATAATTTAAAAAAATCAATGAGAAGTTTCTAGCTAATAGCATAAGGTGGAACATACAAGAAACAAGACAAAATAATAGTTCTAGATTTTTTTTGAGAATACAGTGTATTTTACATCATTCTCATCACCTAACAATAAAATTAAATTTAAAAATCATTTATCAAGGTAACAAATCTCCCTCTGTATAACTAATATAAGCTAACAAATATGCTGAAAAAATAATAATTCCTATAAAGTGCTTATATTTTACTTGATTTATTGGCTGAAGCCTATACTCACCTTTTTCCTCCCTTCACTTTCCTTCCTTCTTTCCTTCCTTACTTTATTCTTTTGTTGTTTCTGTTTTTGACTACCATATAGTCTAGTATACCACTTTTGGGTATTTATACAAAGGAATGTAAGCTGGAAAATAATAGACTCACCTGCACAATAAAAAAGTTGCAATATTTACAATAACCAAGCCTTGAAAACAGTACAAGTATACTAAAACTGATGTATAGATCAAGAAAAAAATGACACACACAAAATGTAGTATTATTTATCCATTAAGAAGAATGAAATGTCATTGCAGAGAAATGAATGGTTCTGGAGAACATCATATTAAGCTGAATAATGTGGGGATTTTGGTAGAATGCATAAATTAAATAAAAAGACAGCTTGAAGTTTGGTATTGTAATTCCTCCAGCACTGTTCTTTTTACTTAGGGTTGTTTTTGCTATTCAGGGTCTTTTATTGTTCCATTTGAATTTCTGGATTGCTTCCTCTACTTCATTAAAAAACGATGTTGGGATATTAATGGGTATTGCATTTAATTTGTAGGTAGCCTTTGGTAATATTGCCATTTTGACAAAATTAATACTCCCAATCCAGGAGCATGGAAGGTTTTTCCATTTCCTTAATTCTGCCCCACTCTTGGGAATCAACCCAAAAGATTACAAACAAGAACTAAAGCTACCAGCACAACAATGTTCATCACAGCACAATTTGTCATTGCCAAAATATGGAATCAACCTAGATGCCCCTCAGTAGAGGAATGGATCAGGAAAATATGGGACGGGACAGATACACAAAGGAATTTTATCAATCTATAAGAAAGAATGACATTGCCCCATTGGTAAGGAAATGGAAGGAATTGGAAAAAATTATACTAAGTGAAGTGAGCCAGACCCAAAGAAACATGGACTCTATGGTCTCCCTCATAGGGAATAATTAGCACAGGTTTAAGCTAGTCACAGCAGAGGATCACAAGAGCCCAATAGCTATGCCCTTAATTAACACATAAGATGATGCTAAGTGAAATGAACTCCATGTTATAGAAACGAGTGCTATATCACTGTTGTAATTACTCTCAACATGCCATGTGAAACGGTAGCTTTTTTGTTGTTGTTGATGATGATGATCCTCTTGTATCCCCTTCCTGTGGTTGTCCACGTGCTATCACAGTATCTCATCTGAGTACCCTGGATACTGTATATACTGGTATTAGAACTAGGGAAGGGAAAGAGAATATTAAAATCGAGAGATAAAGGCTAAAAGACAAATGACTCCAAAAGCAATACTTACAAAACCATTTGGTGTAAACGAATTGAACAACTCATGCGGGGGAGGAAAAGGGGGAGAGAGGGGGAAAATGAGGGAGGAGGTAACAAATTGTACAAGAAATGTACCTTACATATGAAACTATAACTCCTCTGTACATCACTTTGACAATAAATAAGTAATTATTTAAAAAAGAAGTATTTTAAAGAAAGTCATAGGGAAAAAAAACAAAAGGGCATATAGCCAAAAGAAAATATTTTAAATTGAAAAATACATGATTATTTTATGGTCTAAGAAAATGGAGTCCAATGAAAGAGAGAGAAAGAGAAGGAGCTAGAAGTAAATTTTGTCTGGAGGCTATCAACTGGGACACCTAATTGCCAGGGAATAAGGATTTATTTGTCATCAGGAGAAAGGAGGCTGATAAAGTTGAGGAGTACACTCCCATAATCTAAGGTTCTTAGGTTTTGTTTGTTTAATTTTCCCTTAATGAGTTTATCTTCTAAGAATGGAAGATCAGTGTTTGACAGCTGTCTAGTATGCAATGGTGGTGGTGTGGAATGTTGATGAGAGGAGAGAGAGTAAAACAGACAAGATGGTCAAATGACATTGAGAAGTCCATGGAGATTCTGACCATGAATTAATTGTCACTCAGTCACATGGTTTGCAAATTTCTTTGTTCAGCAGTACTGGGTAGCATTGCTATAGGAATAATTAAAGTTGATAAATGGGTGAAGGATACAGGTTGGGCTTAGCTTGTGAGCAAAGTAAGGGAGTATATAGTTTAAAGCACTTTTGTGATTTCTAAAACCACATGGGAACTCTCTGTGTTATTTCACTTAACGTCCTTTTTTAAATATAAATTTTCTCATTTCCTTACAAAAGTTACAATATAATTATTTCTGATGGAAGCATAGAATCATGTTCTGTATATATACCACAATTTCTTGATCTATTCATCCACTGAGGGGCATCTGGGTTGATTCCCTATCTTAGCTTTGGTAAACAATTCTGAAATGAATATGGTTGTGCTGGTAGCTTCCATGTGGCTTTGATGATGTTCTAACGGATAAGTGCCCAGAAGTGGAATTACTAGGTCATAGAGGAGTTCTATGTTTAGTCTTTTGAAGACTTTTGAAGTCCTTTGAATTCCATACTGCTTTCCAGAGTGGTTGAACAAGTTTACATCCCCACAAACAGTATAGTAGAGTTCCCTTTTGGCCACATCACCACCAGCATCTGTTATAGTTAGTTTTCTTGATAATGGCCATTCTAAGTGGAGCGAGGTGGAATCTCAATGTTGTTTCAATTTACATTCCTTTTATGGCTAGAGATGTTGAACATTTCTTCATGTGTCTTATTTCTTCTTCTGAGAAGTCTCTTTTTGTCTTTAGCCCATTTATTACTTGGAGTTGTTTCTTTGAGGGTTTATGAGGGGGGGTGTTAATTTTTTTAAACTCTTAGTACATTTTATCTATGAGGCCCTTGTCTGGTGCACAGCCAGTAAAAATCTTCTCCCATTATATGATGCTTCTATTTATCTTGCTAGCTATGTCCTTTGCCATTTAGAAATTCTTCAGTTGGTTGCAATCCCATGTATCCAGTAAGCAAAGTAAGCCAGACCCAAAGAAACGTAGGTTGCATGGTATTTGTAATTTGTTGTAACTAGAATGTGCCTATAACTGTACACATAAACACACTGAATGGTAAAAGACAAAAAAATACACTTGGACGTGACAAATTTTACAGGGCTCTAGACATTCATGCAGTGAAACTAAACGCTCACACAAGGACACCAAAGGATCACAAGGCTCAATAGCTATGTGCACATGATCGTATAAAATGATATTTATTAAGATGAACTCTGAGAAATGGAAACAAAAGGAGGTTTTTGGTTTTCTTTTTGTTTCTTTCTTTCTCCTTTGTTGCTGTTTATGTTTTTTGTATCTTTTTACTTGTTTGTAAGCTTATCTGTTTTGGGGAGTGTAATGGAGGAACATAGAAATAGTGGGACAAAGGGTGAACAAATGCAGCACTGATGTTCACTAGACACTATGTTGAAAATGCACTATGCAACTTGTGGAGGGAGATGGGAAGGAAAATTGGAGAAAGTGAGGGAATGGGTTACACTGTTTAAGAACAAATGGAATCTTTACCTGGCTATGTAGCTGTAACATTTGTGTACATCACCTTTCTAATAACAATAGAAATTAAAAAAAAAGAAAACTATCTCTGTAATGTAATCCACTGGCATCTCCCATAAATTAATGCATTTTCTCCTGATCTACTGAAAATTGGGCAATGTACTTTCTCTAAGTTCTGCATTCCTTAAATCCAGTCAGTCACTAAGATCTGTGGATTCTACCTGCTTAGTTTATTAAATATAACTCTGTTCTTACAGTTGCTGAAATGTTGTGAAAGTTTCATGAAATTTTGTTTGAAATATGATAATAGCCTCATTCTGTCTTCTTCTACCCTTTAAACCATTCTACACAGTGACAAGAGACTAAGTGAGTTGCAATCATGTTATGTTTCTTTTTGTCTAACATCCTCCAATAACTTTCCAGTGGTTGAGTTTAAGTTTCTCTCTACAGTGTGTAAAAGTCCAAATGGCTTTGTACCTGCTTGTTATATGTGCCTTCTCTCTCAACCCCATTATCTATACATCAAAATTGAAGTCATATTGAGCTGTTAACTCTTCCCTGCATGTGAAAGTGACTTTCTTCTGTGGGTTATCTAGTAGACAATCCCTCCTTTGCCTATAATAATCTTGTTCTACAGTTTTCTCCATACTTATGATTTCAAGTTCTAGTTCATGTACTATCTACTCCAAGAAGCTTTCTGTGAATCTTGTCTCAAGACATGAGTTATATAACACTGAAACGTGATGTTTGGGTACCCAAGGTCACCTGTACTGCTTCTTATCCTATTAACTTCTATCTACTCATCTGTCTTTACTTCAAGATTGTGAACTCCTTAATTACAGGTACCTTGTGTTTCCTGGAGCAGATAGATGCTAGAGATCAATCCCAACCCCTAATGTATGCTTAGTATGCATTGTGTGCACACACATGTGTGCTGATTCTGTGGCGTGCTCAAAGCTAGCATTCTACCACTTGAGCCATAGCTCCACTTCTGGCCTTTTGTTGTACTTAATTGGGGATAAGTTTCTCACAGACCTTCCTGTTCAAGCTGGTTTAAACCACAATATTCAGATCTCAGCCTCCAGAGTAGCTAGGATTATAGGCATAAGCACTGTTGCTCAGCTCTACATATATTCTTAAAACTTCATCTTGGTCACTCTTACACCTGTCTGTATGAACATATGAGGATATTAAAGACTAGTTAGAAGCCATAGATCCCCAAATATATGATGCCACTCAGCCTAAGGTAACTGAGGTGACTTTCCAGGACATACTATTTGTCAAAATATGGAGAACACACTTACAGCTAGAAAAATATTCCAGTTGACCCATATCTTTGTGAATAACAATATTCCAGTTGACCCGTATCTTTGTGAATAACAATCTATTTTTAAAGCATAGAGTCTTTCTGTTATGTATTATTTTACATGCATGATTGTAACTTAGTGAATCAGTTTTATTAAGTATGTATTTTGTGTAAACTTTAGACTTTCATAGATATTATTTTCCTCAAAAAGGACTAGGCTTCTCAGATGAAGTACATTTGTAGCAAGGGTACAGCCACAGGAAGGGACTACAAGGGAAACAAAACTAGCCAAAATACTCAGTCAAACAAACAGACAAGAAAAAAGAGAAAAAAAGTAGTACACAAAGCATGAGTTCATATAGCATGTTGAGAATAATTACAACAGTGGTATAACTCTTTTTTCCATAACATGGAGTTAACTTCACTTGGCATCTTCCTATGTGGTCATATGGGTGTACTTATTGGGGTATATTGGTCTTCTACCATGACTAGCCTATTCCTGTACCTACATCCGAGTACCCTGGATATTGTCTGATGTGGGTAATAGAACTGGGGAAGGGAGATGGAATATCAAAATCGAGAGAAAAAGAAGAAAAAGACAAACCATTCAAAAAGCAACACTTAGAAACCATTTGGTGTAAACCAACTGCACAACTCTTGGGGAAAGAGGGGAAAGGGGAGGGGGTAGGGGGAAAATAAGGGAGGAGGTAACAAGTAGAACGAGAAATGTACTCACTGCCTTTCATATGAATCTGTAACCCCTCTGTATCACACTTTGACAATAAAGAAAATATTGGTACCTCATATTAAAAATTGAAATTTTCATAATAAAAAGATTGCTTTACAGCAATCTAAATGTATGTCACCAGAACCTCCACAATAATATTTGTTCCAAACCCATAGTCTTTTGCTTAAAAATATATTCTGTGATGATGGGAGTGTAAACCACTCTGCAAAGCTGTATGGAGATTCCTCAAAAGGCTAAACATAGAGCTCTCCTATGACTCAGCAATCCTAAAGGATCCTAGAGAACCACAAGTAAGGCCACACTAACCCTACCAGCACAACCGTGTTCACCAGGGCACATTTTGCTATCAGTAAAATATGGGACCAACCCAGATGCCCCTCAGTAAATGAATGGAAAAAGAAAATGTGGTACATATACACAATGGAATTGTATGCTTCATCAGAAAGAATGACATTGCCCCATTGGTAAGGATATGGAAAGACTTGGAAAAAAATCATACTAAGTGAAGTGAGCCAGACCCAACAAAACATAGACTGTGTAGTTTCCCTCACTGGTAATAATTAGTACATGTCTACAATAGTCCTAACAGAGGATCACAATAGTTCAATAGCTAGTACATATGATCACATAACATGGTGCTAAGAGAAATTAACTCCAAGTTATGGAAATTAGTGATTTATCATTGTTGTTGTTATTTTCAATGCACATGTGGAATTGTGCCTTTTTCTTTTTTCTTCCCTGTGGTTTTTCCCCTGATGCCACTGTATCTGATTGTGGTTCCCTAGGTGTTTTATACATGTTTATCGTAATTAGGGAAGGGAGGTGGAATATCAAAATGGATAGAAAAAAGGTAAAAGATGAACCAATGCAACAGCAATACTTAAAAGATGATATGCTGTAAACCAAGCGTACAACTTAGGGAGGGGATTGGGAAAGGAGGAAAGTGGGAGAAAAATGAGGAAGGAGATAACAAGTTTGATAAGAAATGCACTCACTGCCTTATGTATGAAACTATATTCCCCCCTGTACAACATTTTGACATTAAAAATGAAATTATATATATATATATACTCTGATATATAATATACATATATATTTCTTGTGATTTCAGTTGAAATTAATCTTTTTAGTGCCTTTGGAAAAATGAATCTAGAAGCTTGGCTTTTTTTCATCCATTACAATTAATATCAGAATTTTAACAATTATTTTTCGAGATCAAGTGATGCTGATTACATTGTCATGCAGATATTTCCATGTTGTAGCGATGATGTTTTGTGCTTCGATGATAATAACTGTCAAAATGCAAGGGGTTAGTGAGCAAGACCCACAGGGAATGTCAGGATGACACTTTACGCAAGACATTTCGCTAATAGGTCTGAAAGCAATTACTGTATGGTTTATGATCACAACACTTAACCCTCTCGCTCTCAGACTATAGGAAGCCTAGCCAGAAAAAAACGGTTAGGGGAAATTTTCAGCGCTCCATAATGTTTATCAGTAAAATCTACTTAAGAAGCATGTTATGAAGACTGCCAAATATGTTTATATATCAGAAACATCAGTTTGGTCTATAACATAATTGCTGTGCAAGAAATGAGCAAGGCACGGAAGACTGGGTTCCTCTGGATGCATCAGCTCTCAATCAGCCTACTCTGATTACTTGCATTTCTAACTTTAAGTTCTGCTGATTAGATGCTCTTCTCTTGCTTTCATGAACTGCTCCTTCACATCAGCATTAGGATTTCCTTATGTCGTTGGTGACTGTCATTAGGGCATTTTGCTAGCTCCTGTTTCCTAGTCACACAAGTTTTCTGGGATTTTATTAGTTGTGTTTAGAGAATACATCATAAGACTTCAGTAGACATTTTACTGGCCCATTATTTAACTTCCTTTCCAAAATATTTGAAATCTGCTCCCTCTCTTTCTGCCAAACAATAATATCCCTTCTCAAGACTGTAGCTGCTTCTTCTTCTTTTTTTTTATTTTGCTATATACTAATACATATTGTTACTTATTTACCCTTTAATCTGCTGCCAAGAAGGAGGGGCAAGTTATCTTCAAATTAAACAGTAACAAGCAATATGTGCATCATAAACTAATGAGACTGTTGAAAGGAAGTTTTATAATGCAGAATTGTAAAAAAGGAATAGAGAACAATATGGTAGAAGTCTGATATTACAGTAAGCCATTACATGATATGTAACCTATGAATTTAAATGTGTTTCTAGTTTCAAGTAGTGTCTTTTCCATTGATTAATGATTAAAAACTAACAAAAAACTGTCCTCTAATTTGATAGTAACATGTAACTGATATTTTTTACAAAGGGTCCCATTAATAAATATATGCTAGATAAATAAGGCTAGAGATTTTTTCCCTCTGAATTCTCAAACCATAAGCTTTGCTGTTTTGTTTATCTTTGCTTTATTTTGAGATAGCCAAACTGGCTTTTAACTTATGATATCTACTGACATGGCCTCCTTCATGCTGGGATTATAGGCACAGGCCATGATGCCTAGCTAAACATTTTTTTTTAATTATAAAACTGATGTACAGAGAGGTTACAGTTTCATACCTTAGGCATTGGATACATTTCTTGTACTGTTTGTTACCTTGTCTCTCATACCCCCTCCCCCCTCCCCCTTTCCCCCCCTGAGGTGTTCAGTTCACTTACACCAAACAGTTTTGCAAGTATTGCTTTTGTTGTTGTTTCTCTTATTTTATCCTTTGTCTCTCAATTTTGGTATTCCCTTTCAATTTCCTAATTCTAATACTAGTATACACAGTTTCCGATATACTCAGATAAGATTACAGAGATAGTGTAGATACAACCACAGGAAGGTGATACAAGAACATCATCAATAGTAGAAGCTACAGATACACATGGGATGTTGAAAGTAGTTACAACTGTGATATAACAATCATTTCCATAAAATGGAGTTCATTTCACTTCTAGCTAAACATTTTTATGTATTGTGCAGTACTCACAGTACAACATTTTATGAATAGAAGTGCTATTGCCAATAATACTTCCTTTTATTTTCTTTTTTTAGGAATTTAGTTTCCCTTTATTTTTTTAATTTTAATTTTATTGTCAAGATGGTATACAGAGGAGTTACAATTACATAGGTAACTTGTCATAGTTGTTACCTCCTTCTTCATTTTTCTCCCACCTTTCTCCTCCCGGCCCCCCTTCTCCATAAATTATATAGTTAATTTCCAATATGTTGTTTTGTGAGTATTACTATTGTTACTGTATTAATTTTTGTACTCTGGGTATTGTATATATATATATATATACACATTTATTTGAATTAGGGAAGGGAAGGGAAACATCAAAATGGTGAGACAAAAGGTAAAGGGCAAACAGATTCAATAGCAATATTTTCTTTTATTTTAATATTCACTATCAAAGCTATTTGAGGCATCCACTTGACCAGTTCATAGAAGCCTGTACACTATGTAATTTATAAATCTAGGGACTACTACATAGGTTTGTAGACATTGTAGATAGGGAGTTATACTTGTTATAGACACATTTTATTCTCTATACTGCAAGGGATCTAGCCTAGGACCTTGCACAGTTGGGTAAGAATTCTACTACTGAGATACATCTCCCTGTCCTGTTACAGATACATTGCATCACACATTTCTAATATTCAGTAGAAAACTTTTGTGAGAAACAGCTTTCAAAAAATCACCCCCAAATTACCATTTAAGCATACAATAAGAATTACATTTTCATCAGTTTGCTTGTTAACTCCAAATCTTGTGGTCCAGAATAGATCATATTAGGTATTTAACTGTCTTGGTTGGAGCTTTTGGGTCTGCCATAGACATACTTGTGTTGAGGCAGCCAAAACTCCTTGAGCCCAAACCCCTTTCCTGGTCTGTTTGTAAGTGTCATTGGAACTGAGGACCAAACAAAGCGAAGAATCACAAGGAAGCCAGCTTTTCTATTGTGATAAAGTAGTAAAAAACTCATTTTCAGAAAAACAACTCAGTGGGGAGAGGGTATTGGGAAGTGGGGAGGTGGGAGAAAAATGAGGGACGAGGTAAGAGGTTTGATAAGAAATATACTCACTGCCTTATGTATGTAACTGTACATCACTTTGACAACAAACAAACAAACAAAATATGAACAGATAGGAAAAATGTGGCAAAAGCATACTATCTCAGGGATAGGTGGTTGAGTTTTGAATTGCTTTTTTCATCTTTTGATTTCCAGTTCCTTCTGGAATCTGGCTGTCATTCACTGTCAGGGATTTTAGGAAGTATGCATGCATGATTTTAAAGAGTCAAATATCTCTCTCATTTACTACAAATAAGTTACTTTGAGAGAAGAACAGTAGCTTTGTCAATAAAAAATTATGGGGCTGGGGATATAGCCTCGCGGCAAGAGTGCCTGCCTCGGATACACGAGGCCCTAGGTTCGATTCCCCAGCACCACATATACAGAAAACGGCCAGAAGTGGCGCTGTGGCTCAAGTGGCAGAGTGCTAGCCTTGAGCGGGAAGAAGCCAGGGACAGTGCTCAGGCCCTGAGTCCAAGGCCCAGGACTGGCCAAAAAAAAAAAGTAAAAATAAAAATAAAAAAAAATAAAAAATTATGTACTTAAGATGGTGAAAACTCACAGTACAGATTGTAGATGTAAGTTTGAAAAATGTTAACATTTTCCTGGAGCAAGTACTATCTACAGAGAAAATGGCATTATTAACACCATAGATGAGGAAGAATAAGGGGAGTTGAGGGTGAAGGAAGCATTTAATTTAGGTGAAAAATGATGGTGGAAAGTTAGAAGTTCAGACTGTAACATTTCATAACCTACCATGTATTTGGCTTGACTTTGGACTTGAGTTTCAGATCAAAAGAACACAATAGACAGGAGCCAGACATTTAGAGATATGTAGGCATTGTTCTGTTAACTACTTTGGCTCTTGGCCAAATAAAGTAACAACAGTTTGCCATTTTAGAGAGCAGAGAGGAAAACTAGGGACTGAGAAGTCTATGTAGCTCAAACAAACTCTCATAAGTAAGTAACAGAGAGACACATTTTATATTTGGAATATTGGTTTCTTCTTACCATATCTGTTACAATATTATTTGATTTAGATTATCAAATGAAATAGCATTTCCAAGTCATGTAATATGAGACCTATATGTCATAAGATCTGTTTCTACTATCTGGTCATCCCAAAGAACCCAAAGAGTTGGGCCCCAGAGAGGTCCCATGATCAGATCCCATTCTTGCAAAGCTCTTTTGGTTAGAATGAAAGTCATATGCCTTTTAGAGGAATCCCAATAATAATGGATGGTTAAGTACATTCAGTGCCAGATGGCCTATGCTAGAGACTGATTGTGTCTGCTTAGGCAGAGAACACAGACAGCCCTGCCAGGAGAGAAGAACAAGCTGTCTTCGTGTAGCCTGACGGTAGAGCCAAATTTCCAATACCTGCTGTCTCCACCTTCCCTCATGAGAGGACAGGGAGCTCTCCAAAATCTGTTAGTTTGTCAAGGAAGTTTACAGAATTAGGCAGACAACCTCTTTGCATTCTGATCTCCTATGCAGTTTAGTAGCTTAGCCGTAACTGAAGTGTGTGAGTGTATGTGTGTGTCTGTGCACGCACAAGTATATTATACCAAGTCATATTACTTGAAGAAATAGTCCAGGTTATAGGGGTTTACCATAAACCCTGAATTAGAAAAGAGAGCTTAGGCACCAATTGATCACCCTTCTCCCTCTTATCTTTAGAGGATGCTTACTCCTGGGCTTCTACTTAGGAAAATAAGGTTAAAGAAGCTAAAATTTTAAAAATACGTAATTTTCAGTTTCTAGAAGAGAATTATGAAGAGTAACGTTTTAAAAATCAAATAAAGGAAAGCATAAAAACATCCAAAATAAATAAGAATAAATGGAATGAACATGAAAAAAAAAGTCTGACAAAGGAAAACATCACAAGACAAACCTAAAGCTGAATAGAAGCCTTGTGTGAAACATGAGGAGAGCTGTTGCCGAAGCCGGTCCTCTCCTGTCCTCCTCTCATGGGAGCTGCTATCCCAGCCTTTGTGCTCTGCATCCTGGGGGAGACTCGCTCAAGACATGCTTCATGTCCAATGCTGTGAAGGAAACACTCAACATACAAAGCTCCTATGGGGCCCTCATAGCCAGTAGTATAGAAGGCATGGAGAAAAGAAAACCCCACAGAGCTACCTACTGCCTTTACCTCAATCCCTAGAACTTGCTTCAATTCTACTGCTGTTGCAGGAGACACTGTCTGTCAATGCTCATTTTGTTTCCTAGTAATATTTCAGGCCACCTGTCCTGTTTCACAGACATCAAATTTAACCATGGTACTGTCACTATTACTGAAAATAGCTGTATCTTTGTAGCATCATAATTGATGGATGGAAGGATCCATCAATTGATTGTGTGTGTGTGTGTGTGTGTGTGTGTGTGTGTGTACGCCCGCGCATGTGCACATTATATTTTGAATACACTTTCTTTTTACTAATAATGGCACTGATTTGGATAACTGTGTATGGCACCTGATTTTTCATTCTTTCCTGTACTTAAGCTCCTGACTGACCATAAGTATTACTTAAAGTCTAATCCAAATAGTAATCTAATCTAGAAATAGTTTCCCTGAAATACCCAGAATAACTTTTGATGGTGTACAGCTTCCTACAGGAAAATTGATATAAACACTGAACCACTACTCTATGAGAGTTTATAATTATTCCCAGTACAAAGCATGAACTATTTCTTGCCCCTTCATTTAGAATTGGCTATGTGAATCATATAACTTTAGGAATATTACCAGGCATGTTGTGACCGAAGGCTTAAAAAGTATTTTCATGTTTCTGCCTGTCCTTTTACATTTCTGCCATGACTGTGTGGTCACATTTAGGACAGACTTCTGGTGCCCAGAGGAAGATGGACAGCTTGTAAAGACTCAAGTCCAGTTGGATGGAGACTAATTCAGCCCATCTCAGCCAACCCCCAGGCCTTTAACTAAGTAAAAGCTCATTGTAAGACTCAGAATCTGGGGACTTTGTAATGCAGTGTTATTGTGTACCTGGTTAAACCTTATACCAACTATTTTATTTAATGTATCATTTTTTCTGCCGCATACATTCCCAAGTCACTATGATAGCATAGATGTTTTATGCAAGTTAAGTGCCCACCTAGACAAGAAGGTCAGGCTTACGATTGCCACTGAAATTGCAAAGGGCCAGTTTACTGAACTCGGTTCTTTAAAGAAGCACAACATGAGAGAAAATACACTTTATTCAAAGAGCCAAAACTCTACCACATGTAAGTGTAATTCTATCATGACTCTGCTCAAAATTCTGATTGTTGATTATTAAACTAAATCTAGAATTCTTAGTCTTGGAGCCAGGCCTCTGTTATTTGTTTTAGAAATCCTATATGTTGAAGAAGACAGTTAATGTAATCATAAAAGAAATTTGAATTTTAGTCTTTCATAAGCCCTTTAAAGCAGTTCAGTAATGGCACATGAGTTGGGTTGTAAAGATGACCTGAGTCAAGTGACTAAATTTGCCGATGCCATATACTACTCAAAGTTTTAAAGTTAATGTAAAGCTAAGAATTTTCATTTTCCTATGCCTAGGTAGATCTTATGAGAAACTGAAGTGTGCAGTGGGGGAGCACATCCTCATGTGTTTCTTTGTCATTCCTACCTCTTCTGTAAAGTCTCTTCTTAGCTCCCTACTATCTATGCTGAGGCCCAGGCTGCAATAGGAAGGAGAGTAGAGCAGGCTGGGGGAGAGGCAAGTTTCACCTGAAAAGCATGAAAATATGATATCTCTGTGCTCTCTGGTCCAAGTCAATGTCTAAAGTTGCTGTTGCTTCTTGTTCAGCCTTGTAATGCAAGTTCCCTTACTTAAACACAGCTTCTCCTTCAGCTGCTGTGTTACTTTACTACAACAAAATACCTGAAATAATCAACTTATAAGGAGAGGTTTATTTTAGCTCACAGTTCTAGTAAGTTCCAATCCATGATGTTTCAGACCCACACTTTTGGGCATGTGGCATCATGGAAGAGTGTCCATGGTGAAACAAGGTTGTTCACTTTATAGTGACCAGGAGAGAATGCAATATGAAAGGGCTGACTTCTTACTTTCTCCTTAAATCCATGTCCTTAATGAGACTTCACACTATGACCCATCTCTTAGAGATTCCAGTACCTTCCAATAGGTTCATGTGCTGTTTGCTAAGTCTCTGCAAGACACCTATTCAAACCATAGCAGGTAGATACCTTGAATTTCTTTCAACTGCCAGTGGTGTGTGTTCCCTGCCTCTCACAACAGAGGGACCCTAGCATTTTGTCAGGCCACCAATTGGGACAATGTTGTTATTTTTTTTAATGCAAGTAACCTACCTTAGTTTCTCTGACTAGTGCTTCAAATTTACAGACATTTGACTAACTAGGTGAAGAGAAATGTCTATGTTGCTGCATAGACACGGGGCCAGATTTCAATATCAGTCCTCCATGTTGGGGATGTATTGAAGCCTCTGAGTTGCCCCACTGAAGTCTCATTATGTTTGTGAAAACATAGCATGGAGAAAGTTGAGTCCCCTAATGGAGACGTCTCAAGGAAAAGAAGAAAGAAAGAAAGAAAGAAAGAAAGAAAGAAAGAAAGAAAGAAAGAAAGAAAGAAAGAAAGAAAGAAAGAAAGAAAGAAAGAAAGGAAGGAAGGAAGGAAGGAAGGAAGGAAGGAAGGAAGGAAGGAAGGAAGGAAGGAAGGAAGGGAGAGAGAGGGAGAGAGGGAGGGAGAGGGAGGGAGGGAGGGAGGAAGGAAGGTAGGAAGGAAGGAAGGAAGGAAGGAAAGAAGAGAGAGAAGGAGAGAGGGAGAGAGAGAGGGAGGGAGGGAGGGAGGAAAGAAGGAAGGAAGGAAGGAAGGACGGAAGGAAGGAAGGAAGGAAGGAAGGAAGGAAGGAAGGAAGACCTTTCTAATCCTCCCATTTCCATTTTGCTTGACCTTTTACAATTTGATTAACTATTAATTTCAACAGAGAACTGATTTTTAGACAAACTCTTAAATTTTTTTCATATAATTCAGCACAGTACCTTTACTGTACATGAATGCCTCTGTTAAAATTTAAGCTTTTCACATTTCACTTCTTAAAAAATTTATTGTGCAGTGTATCGCTTACTTACATGATTCCTGTGATTCTCCAAACTTTAGAACAACAATTTCTTCTTTTGAGTGCTTCTATCCCTTCCATTCTTTCTGCACAAGGCTAAACCCTAGTCTTCTTTCAAATATTCACATGGCTTTTTCTCTGTAAACCTCTCTGTGATTTGGCCAAAATTAATATTTGCCTCTAAGTTCTCAGGGCACTTTTTTTTTTTATTTTTTTATTTTTTTTGGCCAGTCCTGGGCCTTGGACTCCGGGCCTGAGCACTGTCCCTGGCTTCTTCCCGCTCAAGGCTAGCACTCCGCCACTTGAGCCACAGCGCCGCTTCTGGCCGTTTTCTGTATATGTGGTGCTGGGGAATCGAACCTAGGGCCTCGTGTATCCGAGGCAGGCACTCTTGCCACTAGGCTATATCCCCAGCCCTCAGGGCACTTTTACTACAGCTCCTAATAAAGCATTCCTTGGGTTAGATTTCCTGACTACCACATTTTATAGATTCTAGGATAAATAGTTATTTGCACCTAAACATCTTTGAAACCAGCATGCATCTTATAGTCAATACAGTGACATCGTATAATTGCTTGTCAGAGTTTTGTATTCTTTCTACAGTCGATGGCATCTTGATAGGTTGTAAGTCTCTTGAGTTTAGGAGTTTTTACTTCATTCTTCTCTCTGTATATTACCCAGTATTGAATACAGTGCCTTCCTTAAACTAAAAGCTCAGATTTTAGACATTGAACCAAATGTGTCTTTTATAAAGTGCTGAGATTGTATGATTTTCTTCAATGTTCAAAATATCCCCAATTATAATTTCATTCAAATTAAAAAGGCTTTGATGGGACATTCATTACTTATATAGTAACATTTATTAGTCTGTGTTGTGATTGGAGCTTAATATCACCAGAAAGTTTAATTTGATTTCATTTTCACTCCATTAAAACCCTTATAACAATGTTCATAAATTAGACCTCCAGAGTTATAAAAATACATATCACAGCTCAGATCTGCACAATTTTGACCACATTTGGATATTTTAGTATGGTTTTAGATTTTGGAATCTCTGCCACTTATTCCTGCTAATTTTTTCCATGATTTTAATGAGAGTACATTGGTATCAAAATTGCATAATTTGGGCCTATCCTGTTGTCAATGGCATTAATAAACCAGGGACACAATATAGCAATTACAGTTCATTTATTTGCTTAAAATAAACATTTTTATTGTGAGTTCATCACAGAACTGTCTCTTACATTGAATTACAATTAACAACATAAGCAGAGCCAAATAGACTTAATATTTTAGGAAAAAATAAGACCTAAGAGAATAAAAATCCAAAATATAAAGTATTATGGCATGGCCAACTTGTTAAATGTCCTCCTATGCAAAATGGTTGCCAAGATTTTCATTTAGAATCACACAGAGACATAATACTAACTTTTAAGTAATTTCCTTTGTTTATAGGAATGTATAGGAAAGTCTTATAGGAGTATATGGCTGAAAAAGGACAAACATTAATGAGACAAAGCAAAGAAAACACGACTTTCCCAAGATGAGCCATTTTTGGATGTTAATATGAAAATGTGCGGGATGGAAAACATATTTCATACATACAATGACTGAAAATATTTTCATAGGCCAAATATTATTCCATCAATCTACTTACTTACTTACTAATCATGTCCTTAAGCATTTTCAGAGTTTTCCCAGAAACAAAAAGGAATTATGGAAATTCTAAGAGATGACTCATAAAGATATTTGATAAAGATAATAGTTCCTAATTAGAAAGTTTATATCTTATTGTATCAATCTTTTTAAAGTAAAAAATTCTTATAAATAAGAACAATCATATTTTATAAAGTGCTAAGCATGTACCTACATTACTTGCTCACTGTTTACAATAACACAATAAAATAGGTATTAATCATAGTCATTTTAGATAACAACTTATCTGAGAACTGATGTTAATGTCACCCTGTCTGTAGAAAGCAGGATCGGCTCAGTCACCACAGATGTGGAACATAACAGTCAAGTTACATTATCTGAAGTAAACTTGTTATTAGGTTAAATGAGGTTTTTAAAAGTTCCAAATGCTAAAACTCACATTTAGAAGATATTAGCTATTACTTGTTTCACCAGCACATAAACGAAGTCAAATTTCAGTTTCATATGAGAAGATATTACAATGATTTAGAACTCTTTGATAATGAGGCAAAAATACATCTCTTGCAAAAGCAGGTCCACTAGCAAAATTATGGAGCCTCAGAATTAAATTTGACTAACTTGTATCTGATGTGGCTTTTCTAATCTTCACTCTTTTTGACAATCTTTTAAAATGTAGCTGGATTAAAGTTAAGAAGGGGAAAGTTATCTGTCATAATCATAGAGTCAGTAGATATGAAATCAAGCCTTGAGTTTTAACTACAAACCTGTTTGAAGGCTAATTTAGTTATTTGAGCTCCAGTTTATTCAGCTTAAAAAAATAAAAAGAAAATAGAGAAGAAAGCCTACTTCATGCAGTTAGTACTAAACATAATTGAAAATTTAAAAGTAAAGATCCTTATAAAGCTAGGCACCAGTGGCTTATGCCGGTAATCCTAGCTACTCAGGAGGCTGAGATCTGAGGATCATGGTTCAAAGCCAGCCCAGTCTGGAAAGTCTGTGAGATTCTTGTCTCCAATTATCCACCAGAAAACCGGAAGTGGTGCTGTGGTTCAAGTGGTAGAGCACTAGTCTTGAGCCGAAGAGCTCAGGGACAGTGTCCAGGTCCAGAGTTCAAGCCCTACCACCACCACCAAAAAAAAAAAATCTTTACAAAGTATAATATACATGCTACCATATTGTGTTACATATAAGGCGTATTGGGTATTGTAATGCACTCAGAACCTTTTTTTAAAAATGCTACTGTTATTTGAACTTAGGGCTGTACACTTGCTAGGCAGATACTCTAACACTTGAACGATGCCTCCAGCCCTGTTGTTGTTGTTTTTTTTAGATCAGGTCTGACTTCGATTTTGGACTGGCCTGAACCATGACCCCCTATTTATGCTTCAACATATCTGGGAAGATAAGCTTGAACCACTGGACCAGCTATTAGTGAATGTCTTACTGGGTCTCAGGAACTTTTCCTCCTAGCTGTCTTTGACTCATAAAACTCCTGTCTCCACTTGCCAAATATCTAGGATTCTTTAAATTGATCCTCATTAGAAATTTTTATCCATTCTCAAAGGAATTAGTTTGTTTATTATATGGCCCTAACTCTCTTAGTTTTTCAATGATTCCTTTCTTCTTAATGATTTCAAGTGAATGGAAAAGTACTTTTTTTTTGGCCATGTTTGTGATTTCTTGGGCAATTCCATATGTATCTGACTCTCAGAATCATCTAAACTTCCTTTAAAAATTAGTAGTGCTGGTTTATCCAAAACACATTGGCCCTGTCATTTCACTGATCTACAAATACAAGAAGGTAGCTGACTGGTCATTATGCAAGTTGTGCGTTTTCTCTTCTCCTGCACACATTATTTTTTGAAATAATTTCTTGATTAATGTTAAAATTACTTTTCAGTGTAGTGCCATGGTTAATTGTGATAAAGAAGAAAAAATAATTATCACAACTGTTCATGGTTTAAAATGAAAACTCTTGGGCCTTATTTGGTCCCGATCTAACTCCTTTAAGCATTTGTTATCACTGACAGAGACTCTTGTGAAAACAAACAAGAAAAGACTTGAGCATGCTAAGTAATAGATCTCACCACTGGCACAGCCGGGTAGGGTCCACACCACAAAGTAGTAGGAGCAGGGTCAGTGTCAAGGCTAGGACTTTAATTCTAGATGTAAAGGGCAAAACTTAGCTAATGAGATGAAACAGACAGGGAGAAGACAGTATCAAGATTCTTAATTACATTGAAAGAACAATAAGAAAAGTGAGTGTTCCCTGGGCAATAAGGACACAGCAAGTGGTAGTTAGGAAGCAAACAACACATCAAAAGCCAAGAGGGAAACATGTTCAGTTACAGAAGACTATTCAGAGCTAGAGTGATATTCTAGCCCCTGGTCAGTCTGCTTGTTTTCAACTCACCATAACTGTTAGGATTCTCCAAACAAACTGCAATACTATCAAGTACATTGGGTGGAGGGAGCAAAACTTAGGCTTAGATGTATAAAGTCAATTCTTCCTAGATATTGTCATATCAGCTCTTCCCTGACCAAGAGTAGGTTGCATTGCTCCAGCAGCTCCATTACATTTTGTTGGGGATCACAGAAGCCCACTTTCTTAAATTTAGACATGAGACCATGCTATCCAAGGTCCATAAAGAAGTAATCACCCAACCTTAGCTCCATAGTCTTCAAATATTCTAATTAATTTAGCAATTTTTGAGCTGGGAAAGGGGAAGTAACTGACTATCCCACAAGTCAAATCTAGCATTTCTCTTTGCAAAAGTACAGTAACCTTTCTCATACTAAAGGGAAAATATGAGCCACAGGCTACTTCTTTTGGAGTCACATACAACTAGAGCAGATAGAGATATATTTTCAACCAACTTTATTAATATTTCTAAGGGAACAGCACATGCTTGTCACCAATTTGCAATGCAGTATTGAGTGATTCCAAGTAGATTCTTTCACATTCCATTTTTATGTCATTAGTGGTGCCTGCTAGAATTGTCATACTGAGCAGGCTGTCCGAGTCTTAAAAATAAACTATTGTTGGCAAGGTTTTTATATCTGCAATTTGGGTTGGAATTTTGACACATAACAAATCAGTTTCTTCAATGATTTTCTTCTGAGTTTTGGTGTGTGATGAATTTCTTTATGTCTAGATTATTTACCTGTCTCAAAGACATTGCATTTTAACCTTATAATTAAAGTTATCTTTCAAATTGTGTAAACCTGTTGAGTATAATTATGTAAGATATGTTTATCTTATTTTTAAAATGCATACACTTACAAGGTAGGTCTTTTTCAAAGATCATTTAAAGATTCAAATAAAATGGATCTCTCGTAAAACACAAGCTCCTCACACATATACAGAAGATTGTAAATCTCTTAGCAAGAATTATTCTTAAAACATAAAGTCTAAAATGGAGATCAGTAAACAAAAATGTCAACTTATTTTATTATAAATAGATATATCTATTGGAGACTATAAAAATCACTAAATCAAGATTGATCGCTAGCAAACTGGCCTCTCAGAAAAAGAGTTAATCTCCCCCTAATCACCTAAGGAAACTTGCTACCCTATTGTGAAGCCAGCAGTTGTTGCTCTAGCCAACCCTGAGAACATCAGTATCATCTTCAGGCAGAGGAAGAGGTAGAATTTCCTAGACCCA
This sequence comes from Perognathus longimembris pacificus, assembly GCF_023159225.1. Taxonomy (NCBI): domain Eukaryota; kingdom Metazoa; phylum Chordata; class Mammalia; order Rodentia; family Heteromyidae; genus Perognathus; species Perognathus longimembris. The sequence goes on from NC_063176.1 coordinate 22,416,344, forward strand.
AGTGCTAATGTGGCTGGCCTTATAATAAGCCTCCATAGTCATTCAGCTCCCTGGATGTTGGGACCAAACCCACAATTGCACCAGCATTGAGCCAGGTATTTTCCCTTTAACATGTGTCTTATTTTGTTGGCAGAGTGAGACTGGAGCCACATTTCCTCAAGGATCACATACCTATTGCATTCCAGTTCCCATTTAAGACAAGCACTTGAAAGGGGCTTTTGTAATGAGCTGTTTGAAAGTTCTCATAATGGGCTGGGGATATGGTCTAGTGACAAGAGTGTTTGCCTACTATATGTGAGGCCCTGGGTTCAGTTCCCCAGCACCACATATACAGAAAATGGCCAGAAGTGGCGCTGTGGCTCAAGTGGCAGAGTACTAGCCTTGAGCAAAAAGAAGCCAGGGACAGTGCTCAGGCCCTGAGTCCAAGCCCCAGGACTGGCCAAAAACAAAACAAAACAAAACAAAAAAAAGTTCTCATAAACTGAAAACGAGCCTATATCCCATGGCTGGGAGTTTGGTCTGTGTCTGCTCAAGAAGATATGGATACCTGAGGCCCATCCCAAAATGCTGCCCCGGCAAGCCTAGCATATGTGTTGGCTAGGCACTTGATTTATTGCCTGTTGCAAAGCATTGACCATATTCAGTAATTATTTATTAGGCTAAAGATGATTCGCCTTCAAAACAATCCAAAGAAGGCAAGAAATTATCCTGATTTTAAAAATATAAGACAAATGGGTTAATTATTATGACTGCGCTACTTAGATAATAATTGATGAGAACAGATTTAAAATCCAGATTTGACTTAAAAGTCTTGCTCTGAACATATACAACATTGCTTTTCTACAAAAATTTATGATATAAAAATTTTAACTACTTTATTACATAAGTCCTAAAGATCCTTAAATCACTGCTGCTACATCCTAAAGTATATGGAAGTGGCTAGAAACAAGGGAAGCTGGGATGGGTCAAGTATTTATAACAAATCTTGACTAAGTAGAAAGGGAGAGTGGGGCTCTTATTTGAGGTTCTAGTGTGAAACAAGTAGAAGACACATGTGTAGTATTTAAAAGTTATAAATAAGTAAGGCAAATAACTTATAACCCAAGAATATCTTCCTACATTGATAACTATACCAATAAAATCAAGATATGTAACCATAAAGCTACATCTATGCAAGTCAGAAGAATAGCAAGACAACCTAATCATTATTGTGTTCATCTGAACATGCTCTTTAGGCCTATTATGCTTGAACAAAGAATAAAGAAATATATAAAATTATAATGTATGATGTATTTTTATAATTTTATTTTTTACCTTCATTTAATCAAAATCATCAATTATGTTGTTATTGTCATATATTTTGGATTGTATTTACAGCATTGACAAATTTACTATTCTTTCTTGGGACATTATAACTCTTTGATTGTTTAAATAATTTCTACTTAGAGAAACCTCATTTTGCTGACAAAGTAGCACCTGGAATTTTTAATGATAATTTAAAATCATACTTTATATTTGTAAACCAATCATAAGTTCTGCAGATCATGTTTGATTACTTTAATGGAATCATGTTTGATTAAGTTATCATTGCAGAATTTACTACAAAATATTTTAAATGTATTATATAAGTCACTGTCATCAGTGTGGCAAGTTTTGCCTTCTCTTGAAGCAATAGCTCTCTGCAGATTATGAAAGTTTTTCTTTAATACTTGAAATATCATAAGGAAAATTAAAAATATGATGTAGTGATAATTTGTCCAAATTTTACTTTAAAACAGAGATCATATGTGTTTTATAATAACCAGAGAATAGTCTCTATAGAAAATAATTTAGGTTTTTGTACATATGGAAATCTTATCTTCATAGTCATGGTATCATACAGAAGCTAGATTTTAACCTAAACCTAATCCATCTAGAGCTCCCTTTCATTTCCTTCCTTCCCTAACTCCTCTGTTGGTTTCTTCAGTCCTTACTCTCCCAGAATGACATGCATACTCAGGATCACTTTCTAAGGAACTAACCTAGGAAAGCATGCAGCTTGTGGAGTGTAATTATAGAGGTCAGGAGGGGCATGGAGTAAAGTATGGGGGAGGGGGAAGATCTGAGGAAATAAGTGGAAGCTTCTGGAAAACTAGGATATGATGCTAATGGGGATGGAGCACTGCTGGTAATATTTCAAAGTATACTTATCACGCCCTACGCCAATTTTCCTTACTAACGGATCCTGACATTGAGAATGAAACCTGCCAAACTTCTCACCCTCCCTGGACTCAAGGGATAGATAGCTATGTCTTATAGTTCGATCAAAGAGATAGGAAATAATTCTTTTTTTTTTTATTGTCAAAGTGATGTACAGAGAGGTTGCAGTTTCATATGGTAGGTATTGGATACATTTCTTGTGCTGTTTGTTACCTCCTCCCTCATTCCCCCCTCCCACCTCCCCCTTTTTCTTCCCCCCCCACCCCCCCGGAGGTGTTCAGTTCATTTACACCAAACAGTTTTGCAAGTATTGCTTTTGTAGTTGTTTGTCTTTTTTTACCCTGTGTCTCTCAATTTTGGTATTCCCTTTCAATTTCCTAGTTCTAATACCAGTATACGCGGTTTCCAATATACTCAGATAAGATTACAGAGATAGTGTAGGTACAACCACAGGAAGGTGATACAAGAACATCATCAATAGTAGAAGCTACAGATACACATAGGACGTTGAAAGTAGTTACAACTGTGATATAACAATCATTTCCATAACATGGAGTTCATTTCACTTAGCATCATCTTATGTGATCATAAGGGAATAGATATTGGGCTCTTGTGATCCTCTGCTGTGACTTGCCGAAACCTGTGCTAATTATTCCCTATGAGGGAGACCCTAGAGTCCATGTTTCTTTGGGTCTGGCTCACTTCACTTAGTATAATTTTTTCCAAGTCCTTCCATTTCCTTACAAATGGGTCAATGTCATTCTTTCTGATAGAGGCATAAAATTCCATTGTGTATATGTACCACATTTTCCTGAACCATTCGTCTACAGATGGGCATCTGGGTTGGTTCCAGTTTCTAGCTATGACAAATTGCACTGCGATGAACATTGGTGTGCTGGTGGCTTAAGTGTGATTTTGTTTGTGGTTTTTTTGGATAGATACCCAAAAGTGGGGCTTCTGGGTCATAAGGGAGTCTATATTTAGCCTTCTGAGGAATCTCCATACTGCTTGCCAGAGTGGCTGAACCAGTTTACATTCCCATCAATAATGAAGTAGGGTTCCCTTTTGGCCATATCACCTCCAACAATTGTTATTGTTAGTTTTCTTGATATATGACATTCTTACTGGGGTGAGATGGAATCTCAATGTTGTTTTGATTTGCATTTCTTTTATGGCCAGTGATGTAGAGCACTTTTTCATATGTCTCTTGGCCATTCTTATTTCCTCATCAGAGAAGTCTCGTTAGCCCATTTGATGAGGGGGCTATTAGTTCTTTGCAGTTTTGTTTTGGAAGAAGGTAATTTTTTTAGTTCTGCATATATTTTAGATATGAGGCCTTTGTCCATTGAATGGCCGGTAAAGATCTTCTCCCAGTCTGTGGGCTTTCTGTTTATCTTTCGAGCTATGTCCTTTGCCATGCAGAAGCTCTGCAGTTTGATGCAGTCCCATTTGTCCAACCTTTCTTTGATTTGTAGCCTTTCTGGGTCTTTGTTAAGGAAGTTGTGTCCTATGCCAAGGAGCCCAAGTGTTTCTCCTACTCCTTCCTTTAGTGTTTTCAGGGTGCCTGTTTTGATTTTGAGGTCTTTAATCCATTTGGAATTGATTTTGGTGCAGGGTGATATATAAGGATCTAGTTTTAGTTCGTTGCCTGTGTTGAGCCAGTTTTGCCAGCACCATTTGTTAAAGAGGCTATCTTTCTTCCATACTATTGTTTTAGCTCCTTTATCAAAGATTAAGTAGGTGTAGTTCTGTGGGTTCATTTCTGGGTCTTCAATTCTGTTCCATTGGTCTTCAGTCCTGTTCTGGTGCCAATACCAAGCTGTTTTTATTACTATAGCTTTATAATACAGCTTGAAGTTGGGTATTGTAATTCTTCCAGCACTGTTCTTTCTGTTTTTGCTGTTCTAGGTCTTTTATTGTTCCATATGAATTTCTGGATTGCTTCCTCTATTTCATTAAAGAATGGTATTGGGATATTAATGGGTATTGCATTGAATTTGTAGATAGCCTTTGGCAATATTGCCATTTTGATTATATTAATCCTCCCGATCCAGGAGCATGGGAGGGAGGTTTTTCCATTTCCTTAGTTCTGACTTAATTTCATTTTTCAAGCTTTTAAAGTTCTCGTCAAAGAGGTCTTTCACTTCTTTGGTTAAGGTTATTCCTAGGTATTTTATGTTTTTGGGGGCTATTGCAAAAGGAGTTGTTTTCCTGATTTCAGCCTCGGTCTTCGGGTCGTTAGCATAGAGAAAGTCCATTGATTTTTGAGGGTTTATTTTCGATCCTGCAACTTTGCCAAAGTTTTGGATAAGCTCTAGTAGCTTGGGGGTAGAGTCTTTGGGATTCTTTAGGTATAGGATCATGTCATCTGCGAAGAGAGAAAGTTTAACTTCATCTTTTCCTATTTGGATCCCCTTTATATTTTCTTCTTGCCTAATTGCTCTGGCTAGGAAACTCTTCTCTTTTTAAACAACTGATTGTCAGATTTTCCATTATTTGTTGTTACTTAACTCATTGCTATTATTAGAAGACTAGAGTCATACCAGAGTCTCAGAATTTTATTGAGACAAATTCCATGTATAACACAATAATTTTCATCTCTAAAAATGTAGTTTAGTTTAATAGCTCCTGAATCAAGTGTACTGAAGAAATAAAGCAAAGGACTCTGACAGGACACAGCATTATTTTAAGCATTCATAGATATGTGGTTCTGTGACCTGAGACTAAGTTTCTGGAGAAAATAAGCACTCAACAGGCAGAACAATTTTAACAGGGGCATGAAAATTAGTCAAGTGAAAATGGGCCAAGATTGGAGGTAAATTTCTATGACTTACTCTAAACTTTATCTGGGAACTATTGACCTGTATATATTCTCATAACTCTGATTTCAAATCTTGCCCAAGAAAAAATAAATCTTGTCTTAATAAAGTATCTAAGTGTCTCTTGGGCAGATATTGTCCATGCTTCCAGGAAAAAATAGTTTTCTGGGTCAAGTAACGTTTATATTATATGGACTCAGACATAAGTGCCTTACTCAAATAGCAGCACAAAATTTGATAAGTGCTAATACATCTGACAAGTGTTAAAATTGAAGATCTAGTTTTTAAAACCTTGTGGGTAACACTTTGTTTTACACACACACACACACACACACACACAGAGTTTTATAGTCAATACTGAAAACAATAACATCTCTGAACTAAAATTAAATAATTTAAGGGTAGGAAAATGAGAATTAACTAAATTATAACAACTCTAAGTTATCACACCATAAATTAATGTGCAAAAGTGATAACTTTCCCAAATTTTCTTGTATAAATGTGAAATGTTGTTCTGTCCAAAAAAGATATTCTACAAAATGCAATTTGTTGGTGTGAGGAGAGCATCAGAATGTACACTACACACACACACATACACACACACATACACACACAACCATATGCCATATCTGTACACCATCATCTTCATCTTTCTATAATTTCTCACTTACTTTATTGCTTATATTCAGTGTTCTCTCTAGCTGTAATTTATAATTTTTTATAAAATAAGTCACATAGTTGGGGAAAAAATTCAGCCAAAAGTTGCATGGGAGAGAATCAACTCTGAATAACATTAAGAAACTTTATTCTCAGAGATAATAAATTCTGAATGTGAAATGCTATTTTAAGGGGAGATTTTGAACTCTGTTCTTGCCAACTACCAACATAATGAGTAGGACTACAGCTGACTAGTGCACAAATCAAAACATATTCAATTAGTGCTTAATATAATCAGTGACCAAATGAAGAAACAATTTGTGGAGCAATACTTATTTTGTACAAGAAATGTTTGATTTGTCTTAATTTCACACTGTCAATACTTCAAAGGTTTTCAAACAAGGGAATTTTACAGCCAAGCTAACATATTCTATTCTGAACAGAGAGCCTACTTCATTTATTCATTCAATGACCAATCAGGACTTCAAAGACAAATTTCTCAAATAATTCATGGGCAACTTAGTAGCACACAAAATCTGTTAGGGGACCATTGCAACTATTAACATACAAAATATATGCAAACCCTGTTGTAACACTGTTTAACTGCAAGAAAAATCAGAGAAAAGTAATGTCATGAAGAAATTCAAGGAATTATTTGGGCAGAATTTTAGAAAATTACCCACGATGTGTGAATTTGACGCTAAAGAAAGAAATAATCACCAAATAGAATGAGTTGTACTGGTGGCTAATGCTTGGAATCATAAGTGCTCAGAACATTGAAACCTAGAAGAATGTGGTTCAAAGCTAGGATGGGCAGAAAATTCTCTATTTCCAGTTAACTATGAAAGATATGGATGAAGATGTACCTTAAATGGTAGAGCACCAGTTGTAAGCAAGGTGAGCTTGCACAAAATCCTGTGGTCAAGTCCCCATAGTAGACCCAACCCCATTCCAGAAAAGTGGGGGTACATGGCAGGCTGGATATGGTTTTAATTCTTTCTACTCAGAGATAGAAATGAAGAGTTTTGAAGTTTGTGGTAAGCAAGGGTAAAAATTTTTCAACCAATAAAATCTGGGTATGGTGGTGTGTGTCTGTCTTTCCAGCTATGTGGGAAGTGTACATAGGAAGATTGAGGTTCAGGCCAGCCCAGACATGAATGCAAGACCTTATTTTTTTTTAAATTAAAGCAAAAAGGCTGGAGACACAGATCAAGTGGGAGAGTGCCTGTCTGGCAAGCACAAGGCTATTTAAAAAGATTATATAAACATGTCTATGAAAAATAATTACGTCTCTATATTTCAAGAGATAGTTGCTACCAGGGTAATTATTCACAATTTAAAAAATTAAACTTTGTCTTTCAAGGCACTCAGTTTATTAAGAATTAGAGTGTCAGACTTCCGGGAAGACAGCGGAGGAGCAGCAGAGCCATAGCTGAGCTCCCTCCGACATCGCAGTTTTCTCACCCTATAGAAACTTTTACTTCTAGAAAGACAGCCAGAGTAAGTTCTAACAGTACAGGAATTCTGGCCAGGAAGGAAAAATCGACTTTGCTCATCTGAAAACACAAATTTGAGCTCCGGGCGGCGTCCCACCGCCATGCCAGTGCCGGCGCCGGCCCAGCACCCGGCACAGCAACCCGCACTCCACACGGCTAAAGCACACAGCTGAGACCAGCAAGAAATACTCCAGACGGCGGCTGAGCACGGACAACCTGAAATCGCAGAGAAAGCGTGAATACCCCACAAAAGATATTCTCACTCGCACCCACAGAGTAGCTTCTGGAAGGCAGCCCTTCCCCCAGCGCCAGAGCAAAGTGCCATCTTTGCCACTGGCATAGGGTCAGACCAGATTGGAACTAAAGCGGGCCTGGGGAAAGCGAGGTCAAAGGAGCCATCTTTGAAATGGGCAAGAGCGACTGACCAGTGAGAGCAAGCTCCGCCCAGGAGAACGCCCCCTGCCCTGGTGGGAGGCGAGTCCTAGGCCTCAGCTTAGCCAGAGATGCCCCGCCCTACAAACCGGAATTTCTAAATTTAAAGCGAAAGCTGTGAGCAGCTACCGGTGGCATGGAAACACCAGACCAGGGAACAAACAGTTCCTGAGACAGTTTAACGGTCCTGTCACAGAGGAAGCCCAGTTCCCAGCCCGAAAAGGAGCTGCATTCCTTAGCCACCTCCACCAAGGAGGCTTCCCTGCCCAGGAGGGAGGAACCTCCCACAGGCAAGCAACTCTCAGCTGGGTAAAACAGGCCACAGGCTCCCCGCCCTGCTGAGTCCACAGCCTATTCAAAGCCAGGCATCAAAGGCAGCAGACCCACAGCAGACAGAGGAGCCACAGATACTGCTCATGTCCCCATCTACAGAGGACGCCCAAGGCCTACCTGCAAGCTGTGTGAACCAGACACCCAGGATTGCACCAACAGGGGAGAAGGGTCAGAACAGATCCACCCCCTGCAAACTGAAAACAAATCAAATGAGCCAATCAGGAAAATAGACTGCAGACCATCGCAAGGAAAGCAGAGACTGGGGAAAGACCACCCAAACAAGGTGGACTCCATTTTTTTTTTCTTTTCAAACATTTTTTAAACTTAAAAAAATTTTTTTTTTAAATTTTTTCACTTCTGAAATGTTGGTTTTTTTGTTTGTTTGTTTGTTTTCCATTTTTACCGGTTTGTGTAATCAAGTTTTTTTTTTTTTTTGCGGGGGGGGGGGGGGGTTGTTCCTTTCTGTTTTTTTTCCTTTTAATTTTTTTTCTTTTTTAAATAATTTTTCCTGTTTTCTGCATCTGTCTTCCAGTATTTTTACTTTATTTCTCTCTTTGCATTTTCTTCCTTTAAAAATTACTTTCCTAAGAATAACACCTCCACTCTTTTCTGCTAACTCTCCATTATCTATCATTTTAACCTTGTTCTTTCTACTGATTCTACTCTTCTCCACATTTCCACGTCACTGAAACTAAACCAAAATCACGCCCCCCCCCCCAATACATTTTACTCTATTCTCTTTAGTACCTCCAACTTACCCTCCTGACTTACTGCCTGGACCTCCAGGTTCCATTGAATCCTGGTTATTGGATAGAGGGTATCCCACTTAATCTGAGTGAATCAAAGGGGTTCATAGAGAAAGCCAGTCCTAAAAGAACTTAATATAAAAACAAGAATTGCTTATAGGATTGGTTATTATACTGAAATTGTATTCTTTAGGAACACCAAATATAATTTTATAGATAGGTATACAAGGTATCTGTATATAATTGTGAACTTGTAAGATTTACTCAACAGTGCTTGGTAAGGGCTGCTTTGGGTCTTAAATAGTGCTCACAGGTGCTGGTAGACTGGCATTCCCAATCCAAATGGGCAGAAGGAACACAAGAAAGATGGCAAACAATGAAGTCTTTTTGTTTGTTTTGTTTTATTTTTTTCAAAACTTTATTATCAAACTGATGTACAGAGACGTTACAGTTTCATATGTTAGGCATTGGATACATTTCGTGTATTGTTTGTTACCTTGTCCCTCATACCCCCCTCCCTCCTCCCCCTTTCCCTTCCCCCTCCCCGGAGGTGTTCAGTTCACTTACACCAAACAGTTTTGAAAGTATTGCTTTTGTAGTTGTTTGTCTTTTTTTACCCTGTGTCTCTCAAATTTGGTATTTCCGCATCTCAGGATGCGGAAAAAGTGTTCGATAAAATCCAGCACCCATTTATGCTAAAAGCCCTGGAAAAAATTGGGATGACAGGGAACATTCCTGAATATCATCAAGGCAGTTTATGACAAACCAAGAGCAAGAATAAGTCTAAATGGTGAAAAACTAAAGCCATTCTCTTTAAAAATCAGGAACAAGGCAGGGATGTCCACTCTCTCCCCTGCTCTTCAACATAGTACTAGAATTCCTACCCAGAGCAATTAGGCAAGAAGAAAATATAAAGGGGATCCAAATAGGAAAAGATGAAGTTAAACTTTCTCTCTTCGCAGATGACATGATCCTATACCTAAAGAATCCCATAGACTCTTCCCCCAAGCTACTAGAGCTGATCCAAAACTTTGGCAAAGTTGCAGGATATAAAATAAACCTTGAAAAATCAATGGCCTTTGTCTATGCTAACAACCCGAGGACCGAGGCTGAAATCAGGAAAGCAACTCCTTTTACAATAGCCCCCCAAAACATAAAATACCTAGGAATAACCTTAACCAAAGAAGTGAAAGACCTCTTTGATGAGAACTTTAAAAGCTTGAAAAATGAAATTAAGTCAGAACTAAGGAAATGGAAAAACCTCCCATGCTCCTGGATTGGGAGGATTAATATAATCAAAATGGCAATATTGCCAAAGGCTATCTACAAATTCAATGCAATACCCATTAATATCACAACACCATTCTTTAATGAAATAGAGGAAGCAATCCAGAACACCATTCTTTAATGAAATAGAGGAAGCAATCCAGAAACTCATTTGGAACAATAAAAGACGTAGAATAGCAAAAACACTACTAAGCAGAAAGAACAGTGCTGGAAGAATTACAATACCCAACTTCAAGCTGTATTATAAAGCTATAGTAATAAAAACAGCTTGGTATTGGCACCAGAACAGGACTGAAGACCAATGGAACAGAATTGAAGACCCAGAAATGAACCCACAGAACTACACCTACTTAATCTTTGATAAAGGAGCTAAAACAATAGTATGGAAGAAAGATAGCCTCTTTAACAAATGGTGCTGGCAAAACTGGCTCAACACAGGCAACGAACTAAAACTAGATCCTTATATATCACCCTGCACCAAAATCAATTCCAAATGGATTAAAGACCTCAAAATCAAAACAGGCACCCTGAAAACACTAAAGGAAGGAGTAGGAGAAACACTTGGGCTCCTTGGCATAGGACACAACTTCCTTAACAAAGACCCAGAAAGGCTACAAATCAAAGAAAGGTTGGACAAATAGGACTGCATCAAACTGCAGAGCTTCTGCATGGCAAAGGACATAGCTTGCATGATAAACAGAAAACCCACAGACTGGGAGAAGATCTTTACCGGCCATTCAACGGACAAAGGCCTCATATCCAAAACATATGTAGAACTAAAAAAATTACCTTCCTCCAAAACAAAACCGCAAAGAACCAATAGCCCCCTCATCAAGTGGGCTAAAGACTTACAAAGAGACTTCTCTGATGAGGAAATAAGAATGGCCAAGAGACATATGAAAAAATGCTCTACATCACTGGCCATAAAAGAAATGCAAATCAAAACAACATTGAGATTCCATCTCACCCCAGTAAGAATGTCATATATCAAGAAAACTAACAATAACAATTGTTGGAGGGGATGTGGCCAAAAGGGAACCCTACTTCATTGTTGATGGGAATGTAAACTGGTTCAGCCACTCTGGCAAGCAGTATGGAGATTCCTCAGATGGCTAAATATAGAACTCCCCTATGACCCAGCAGCCTCACTTTTGGGTATCTATCCAAAAGCCCACAAACAAAATGACAGTAATGCCACCAGCACAACAATGTTCATCTCAGTGTAATTTGTCATAGCGAGAATCTGGAACTAACCCAGATGCCTTTCAGTAGAGGAATGGATCAGAAAAATGTGGTACATATGCACAATGGAATTTTATGCCTCTATCAGAAAGAATGACATTGTCCCATTTGTAAGGAAATGGAAGGACTTGGAAAAAACTATACTAAGTGAAGTGAGCCAGACCCAAAGAAACATGGACTCTATGGTCTCCCTTATTGGGAATAATTAGTATAGGTTTAGGCAAGTCATAGCAGAGCATCACAATGTCTAATAGCTATACCCTTATGAACACATAAGATGATGCGAAGTGAAATGAACTCCATGTTATGGAAACAATTGTTATATCACAGTTGTAACTACTTTCAATGTCCCATGTGTATCTGTAGATTCTATAATTGATGATGTTCTTGTATCACCTTCCTGTGGTTGTACCTACACTATCTCTGTAATCTTATCTGAGTATATTGGCAACCGTGTATACTGGTATTGGAACTAGGAAATTGAAAGGGAATACCAAATTTGAGAGACACAGGGTAAAAAAAGACAAACAACTACAAAAGCAATACTTGCAAAACTGTTTGGTGTAAATGAACTGAACACCTCAGGGGGTAAAGGGAAAGGGGGAGGAGGGAGGGGGTATGAGGGACAAGGTAATAAACAGTACAAGAAATGTATCCAATGCCTAATTTATGAAATGGTAACTTCTCTGTACATCAGTTTGATAATAAAAATTTGGAAAAAAAAAGAGACCTAGGAGCAGTAATTAAACATGTATTGGAAATTCTTTTGTAGATAAGACGGAAGAGAAAGCCACATCGAGTGCCTGAAGAGTTGCTCAATAGTCCTAAATAAGCAGTGATTCTTCCTGCAGGCTCCACTAAATATGGGAGAAAACTCACCCTTTGCTAATGCATGTGTTCAATATGATTTCTGCTTTCTGAGAGGTCTTGAAACTTAAAAGGAAAAGGAATGATTAAAATACAGTGTTTTTAAAAACAAAAAAACAAAACAAAACAAAAAATAATTAGAGTGTCGAATTTTGAAAACTATTACAGAAATGACATTTTGAAGAGCAAAGAGAAAGCATTAGAAGTTGGGCCCCTCAAGACAGTGTATGGGGTAATTGCTTCTGTTCAGCAGATCACCTACTGGTTACACAGGAAGAAAGTAAAAACTTCTAAATTGAAATAATACTGTTCCTTTACAGGGGTACATGAACACAATATTCCATAGGACTGTGTGCTAGATAGTTAAGTTAACTCAGTGGAAATGTAGCATAGTAAACCATTCCATCCAAAAAGTAACATGTAATCATTTCTTTCTCAGGCTTGATTAAATTCCCCCAACTGTACAAATTTTATAACTGTGCCCAATTTTTATGTATCTATTCCTGATAATTGAAAAGCGTGTAGGCCCTACATGATCTAACTTCAGATTTAGGCAAACTCAAGTTGCAACTGTTCTAAGGCATTACACAGCTCTGTGCTCTGGCACTAAGTTTAAGGCTATGCCTTAACCAGCACTGTTTGCATAGGCTATGCTGGTGTGTACACTTGCCAAGGAATCATACAACAGGCTCTTGTTTTTGTCTGGTGATAGGAGAACATACAGAATGAAGTTTGTTGTGACTCAAACACACAGACACCTTAACCTCACCCCATCACGGTGGCCTCTCTGTTTCTACTGACTTCTGTGGGAATTAAGGAGAAAGTAAATATTATCAAAGAGCATATCTTCCTTTGTTCTCTCTCATCCTAGTGCTGTGTGCTGATGGGTGTTGAGGATTCAGTGATCAGGTGTCAGGCTTGGTGTAAAGAAGACATTAAGGCAGAGGTGGGGCCTGGACCAGAATGTCCAACAGAATTTAGTATTCAGTATAGAATAAAAAGCATATTACGGGGCTGGGGATATAGCCTAGTGGCAAGAGCGCTTGCCTCGTATACATGAAACCCTGGGTTCGATTCCCCAGCACCACATATACAGAAAATGGCCAGAGTGGTGCTGTGACTCAAGTGGCAGAGTGCTACCCTTGAGCAAAAAGAAGCCAGGGACAGTGCTCAGGCCCTGAGTCCAAGGCCCAGGACTGGCAAAAAAAAAAAAAAAGCATATTACAAGGATGGCGGCAAATTAAAACTCCCTGGAAGCAAAAATTCAGGAGGGGAGTGATGTGCTTATGCTAGGAAGAGAGAACCCGCTGATTGAGCCACTCAGTTCAGGTATCTATGTCACTAGTCAGTTCACAGACTATGCATTCATCCACTCAAAAGAAAGGCCAGAATGGCAGGGCTTTAGCTTGAAAGTACTCTAAGCTATATAGCAGATTATAAATCTGGTTTGTGCACCGATGTAATATTTTCCTTAAGCAGATATCTAAGAAAATGTGAGGAAAAACCAGTAGAAAAGTATTTCTCATTTTAAAGAAGATCAAATCTGGGGTCAAAATTTGCAGCATCTACATTCATTGTAGTTTGATACTCAAAAGTAAAGATTGTGATTGTTTTAGCTATGCTTAATTTACAATAACATATAAAGGGCACTATAGTAAAAAAATTAAGTGAAGCTTTGGAGCAAATATTTGAACACATCACTACAGAAAGCCATGTCTGGTTTTTGGGTTCAATGAGACAAGAAGTTTTGATTTGTAAACATAAGATTGTTATTAATAAACAACCTAGGAAAATGTTCCTTTCCCTGCAGGCTTCTAATAAAGTTTGGATAATTATTTGGCAAGGGATTGACACATAGTATCATTTCTGAAATACAGGTTGTTACTACAAAGCTAAGGTGATATAATAGGTTTATCTGGTCCATCTGTCCCCACCCCCCAACCTTTCCTCAACCACAGAATGGCAAAGACTGTTCCTTAATGTAGGGACCCCAGAAAGGATGATGGATTGGTGGGAGGAAGTAGGAATCACAAGAGAAGCAAAATCAGTGCAGGTTGTCAGAGATGACAGGTATGAGAGCTACTTCCTTCCCATATTACACTTAGTCAAATTACCTTGTGCTCTGCAGATACAGCTCTTTCTCAATACACAGTGCCTGCAACTAGAGAGGTAGGGTTTGGGGTAGCATAGCAGAATCAGGCTCAGTCTGTGAGTTTTCTTCTCAGAAAAACAATGATTTTCATAACAATCTTTTCAAACCAGATAAGAAGATAATGAAATATCAAGCTTATTTCCAAGAAATGTATTGTTTGTGAAGAGCCAGAGTGCTTAGTACTCTTCATAAACAATCCACTAATCATACTAATCATGATGTTTGGATAGGAGAGAAAGACAACCCTTTGATAGAGTTAGGTCAGTAATGTTGAAAATAACTGAAAGTGTGCCTGATTATATTTTCTCTTCTTCCATCAATTTAAGTATTTGAAGCATTGAATTATAATTATTTTGTGAAAAGAGGGAAGTTAAAATCAGATGTATTAAAATGAAACACCTAAATCTTACATTTGTCTATACGTAACTCCCAAGGTATATAATTAGGTTGAACAAAACAATTATAATAGAAAGAATAGTAACAAACCTGCTTACTATAATATTAATGATTTAAATCCTCTCAAAAGAAATTGTTTAAATCCTTACCATGAAGTTACTTTTTTTCTGTTTTGGAGAAGCATATAAGATAATTAGTGTAGCCTGCAAAGGAAAATTCTGTGGTAAACCAAAGTAACAGGCAAATGCTATTGTTTGTATCTTTCACTTTCATTACAGTCTTGTAAATATTTATGATTTCATTGTGTTAAAACAAAATTGCTGTTACAATGAAAGGTGGCACAGGGATATTGACCGTAAAACTGAATTACATATAACTGTATGCATATGATAATTGACATTTACAGTTCCTTACAAAAAAAAGCAACTCTACCCATGGTTTGAACAAAAATACACAACAGTCCTGATTTTGGAGGACAGTTTGCAATGCACTATAAGCGTTTCTCCAGTTTGCACCTAATACAATTTCTAAGCAGTAGAGGGCTCCCTCGTCTGTGCAAGACCCAGAGTAAAAATGCACAATAATGCAGCAGTCACACATCGTGTGTGCACAAATGTGCACACACACACACACACTCTCACACATACCATCTAGATGAGTACATCTGTCATGTCTCATTGTTTTCAAATCACCTTTACTACCCATTGATTTTAAAGCTGGGGGCCAGGAATGCACAGACAGCATCCACTGGCAATATGTTAGAACATTCTCTACCTAAAAATACTGATAGGTGTTTACGAGTTTCTTCATTTCTCAGTGACACTCTTCAGCTTGGATGTGCATTTGGCTGCTTTTCTGAATTCACACATCTCTGTGTTTGCTCATGTGCCTGTGCATTTTGTAAAGGTGTCATTACCCAAGGCTTGCAAAATAACTAAATCTTCTACGTGATGTTGCTGAGGCTGTGTTTTTATTATACCCTTCAAAACGTGGAAGTACAAAAAAATTACACTCAAACACACATATCTATTCAATAGTTTCTTTAGACTGAAGTCATTGAGCCCTGCTCTCTTTTTATCCCCCACTGAAAAATAAATGAAGATATCTTAACTGGGTTGAATTGGGGGGATATATATGTACATATATATATATATATAAATAATATTTTTTCTCCTCTTGGCCTGAGGCATAACTGATTTGCTGATCCACTGTGAAAATGCCCAAACCATGCAAACCTCACTGGAATAAGAATCTGTAACAGAAAGGGAATTTCTGGCTATGCAAAAGCAGGCTTGGAACAATCTCAGACTGGACCCTCAGGCCAGTTTTCATGATACACTTGAAAACTGGCTGGGATGCAAGCAGAATCAACTGTTTAAGCATCTTGCTGACTGTTTGTTCAAGTATGCCCAATGGATGCTTAAAAACCCTGGTTTTCATGGACCTTTGTTGGTACTTCTTATAACCAGCTGATACTAAGCTATTCAGCATGATATGTGCTCAACATCCAGAGCTAAAAATCCACTTGGATGCTCTTAAAAGAGAGTACAGAGGAAAGACTATAGTTTTTTCTCTGTTTCTGGAATCACCACTTTCATACTCACTCTTCTTGTAAAATTGATTGATCATCTTTCTTACTAAGGGGTAATTTTGCTTGTTTCTTTATATAACACATATTTCCACTAACCTCTCTCACATGGAACTTAAAAGGAGGTCATTTGCGAAGTTATGTACTGTCTTCTATCCCACTGATCCCTGCTAAAGGGTAACCCCTGAAAATCTTGTCCCCCTAATACTTTTGGTCATTTTCAGATGTTTCATGTAAGTCCCAAATAGGTCAGCTAAGTCTCAGATGAAAACAACTAGATACCATTATCACTTTGACTAGGTCTAGGATGCTCCATTATGCCCCGAAACCACCATCAATGCAGAAGATATTCTGATCATTTTTCTCTCTAATGCTTAAACTATGTTGATCTCATTTGAGAATGGAGTCAAGCCTGGAGGAGAAAGAAGCATGCTTAGTTAAGACTGTCCCCTCACAACAGCTAAGTATTGCTAGTCTCATGGAGATACTGAATTTTAGAGAAGTTAAGCAATATTCAAAAATCATCCATTAGTGAGTGGCAGCCCCAAAGCGAAACCTAAGTTTCTGAAATCTAAATGTTTCCCAGCTCCTATAAGAAGTTTGTTTTTGCATAGCAAACAGTCACATTGAGATTAGTATACTACTGCCTGCAAAGCATAAGGAAAAAGTACAATCACTTCATAGAGTGAAATGACAGACAATTCCAGACAAAGACCAACCCATTTTTTTCGTGTTCAGCACCTTGCTCTTTATGACCACAACTTCCTATACAACTGCTGATGTTCAGACATGTTTGTCCACTAAACAAGACTTTTCCTGTCCTTCTGACCTTCTGCTCTTCCTGGCCTCATATTTCCTCATTATAATTTCTCACCCATACAGTTCTCATTCACACTTCAGACTTTTATCCCGAATCTTTGACTAAACAGCCCAGACGTTCTCTTCTTTTGTCAGACAACTGTTGCTATAGCTCCATTTGCAACCTCTCTCAGGCAGTTTGGGAATTTTTGTCAGTGAATATATCATCTCCACATGACTGGATAGTCATTGCTTGATATCATAAATAGTCTTCACCATTTATATAGATATTAAAGAAGTTTATTTAGCTAGATATATGCAATAGAATCATCACTTCTAGATAGTTTCCCTGCATTCTTCAGCTCACAATTCCTTTCATATAATTGGTTAATTATTCAAGCTCTAGAAATAATGTGTCTGCTCTATGCAGATATATCCCTGCTACTCCCTTTCCCAAACCTTAAAATATTGCCTGTGGCTTCTCTAAGGATTTGGTCATACTCACATCAGTAGTAACAGTATACGTTTAATACACGCATGTGGTAAATGAAGTGTGATTCCCAGCACTGAAACAAAATAAAACCTAAAAAGTTAAAGGGGTGTTTTGAAAATTTTGAAGTTAAAGTAGAAAAGAATAAAAATGAGCAGTATTTTCTCAGATTACTGTATCTTTAGAAAATATTTTAATGGTAAAATTTTAACATTTATACCAAGAAATATTTTCATTCTCTTGATCACCAAGTTAAAGATATTATCATTGAGTTAATGTCAGTCAACAATGATCATGTTTATTTCATTAACTAAGCAAATGTTTGTATAATAATTGTATCATCTAGAATTGCAGCTAGTTTTCATGCTGGAAATAGTTGAATTTTTAGATCAACTTTGTAAGCTTTTTTGATAGCCATCATTTATTAAATCTTTTTAATAACGTAGAGTTACAAATAACAAATAATGGGAGTATCAAGAAGAGGAATGATCATTTCTGATTTTAACAAGAATAGTAAGTAACCTCTCTTCATGTACCAAAGCTGAAGAGTTGGTTGTGGTGGTCTAGACCTGAAAGCACTATTTTCTTCAGGATTACTGGAGCTAGCATCTGATTAGTAACTCCACAAATGCAGAATTCCATAGCAAACTACCTGTGCCTCTGCTTCCCAATTGCCGAGACTCTGCCAATTTTGGTTATTCATTGGGCACAGGAAAGGTCCAGACCCATGAACGATGATATCATAAAGGCATATTGCAGTATATAAGATAAAATACATTAAAACTTCCATATTTGAAAGAATTCCTTTGCTGAGACAAAGATGGTAGTAAATCACAGACCATGTTATAGACATAAGCCAGATATTCAAAAGAATAGGTGAAAGTTGGAGAAAAAGACATTTGTTGACTTATTTTAGGTTAATTCTTCCATCATGGCTGATTTCAAGATACCAGTGTGAGGCATTACACTCAGAGCTGGGGAGACTTGTGTGCAGTCTAAGATAGTGTGAGGAAGTTATAGTATGTGCTCCATTACTTGTGAACTTCAGAGGTTGTGGATGCTGAGTAAATACCAGCCTAGACCTTGCAGAAGGGAGAACAGGCTTTGGAATTTAAGGATGTTCTTCAGGTAAGGTATATTATCAGCTCTGAATTAGAGCACAAGCCAATCACTTGAAATATGATAAATTAAAAATCGATTCCAATGTTATCATTCACAAAAATACACTCTATCTTACTCTGTGTATGTAGATGTGTGTGTGTGTTGCCAGTCTTGGGGCTTGAACTGGCTGTTGTCCCTAGGCATTTGTGTTCAAAGCTAGTGCTCTACGATTTGAGCCACAGTTCCACTTCCAGCTTTTTGGTGGCTAATTGGACATAAGATTCATATAGACTTTCCTCTGCAGGCAGTCTTTGAACCTTGATCCTCAGAGCTCAGCCTTCTGGGTAAGCTAGGACTATAGGTGTGAGCCAATGGCACGTGGCTTCTGCCTTACATATGGAGAAGATGTTCACACATTCCAGGACTAGATGGTGAGGCAGCATGGTTTATCAGAAAGCAGGAACTAGCTTCAAGGGGCTCAAATCGTCATATATTACCCATACAACTTTAAGCACAGTTTATTCATCTGTTACACTAAAGATATTTATGGCACCATATCATAATGAAACATTAAGATTAAATGAATTAGTCATTGTAAGATTCATAAAACACTCACTATATGCTTGTAAAAACACAAACCTGTATTTCTACAACCCTCTTATAAAATGTGAGTTGGCACTTCTTTCATATGTAAATAGCTTAGTGAAGAAACTTTATAATTTTATAGATTTTTAGGCAGTAATATATTGTGAATATAATAAAGAGTTCTTTTCCTATTCGAAATGTAAAATATACTTCCATTTCTCAAACAAATTCACCTAAATTTTTTTGTCAGTGGGGAAGCTTATAATACCACAGTAGGCCTCTTTAAATTAGTAATAACTTCTAAATTCACAAAGCAATGTAAATTCCATATAAAGTCTATTTTTTAAAGTTAAAGAAGTTAAAATAGAGCAAAAAGAACACTGGCTGCCAGTTTTATTCAGTAGCATGTTAATCAGATTGCAGTAATAAGTATGAAACAATGCAGGCAATTAGCAGTGGTTAATTTGAAACTACTTCATGTCAGTGTCTTTCAGAGCAATAGTTAGTAGAGTAATTATTTATTACCCTGAGGACATGATCAATGATATCTCTTCATAATATCTCCAAAAAGAGTAGACATCCTCATCTGCATAAAAAGAAAGGTATAGAAACTATTCTTTTTTCAGCTGAATAAAAGAAAGAAACTATTTCTAAGTTGATTCTGATTATTTCATTAGTCATGATAAAGAAGCAAGTCATTTGTTACACTTCAATATTTTTATGGTAACATAATCATGAGGGAGAAAAAGCCAGTGCTGGTGATTTAAATTCACAAAGACTGTCTTTACAGAGGAAGGGGAAAATGACCCATTTCTAAATGTCATCATAGTCACTAATGTGCATGTGACAGACCCTTCTTCACATACAGGAATTCACTAGTCCCTTAGTGAGAGCTTGCAGGTAAAAATTTATGGCAAGCCCTCAGTGAGAGCACATGGCCTCCACAGCTGAGCCGTGGTTGTCCAAAGACAAGGAAGAGATGTTGCTAACCAAGTGGCCACAGCCAGGTAACCGTTTGAATAATTGTGATGTTCATGTTAAAGGCTACTGCTTTGGATTTCTGAGTTCACTGAGCATTGCACAAGAAATCCTATATGCCTTCACATCTGTCCAAGGCCCAGAAGAACAACAGCAACAACAACAACAAAAGAACACCTTATTTTTAGAAGTAGTGTGAACCATGAAGAGAAGGGAATGAGATAAGCAGAATGGTTAGGATAACAAAGATGTCTGAATTGGGCCCTTTACATTTTACAGCTCCAGAGAGATCCATTCATGTAGGCAGTAGCACTCCTGGGAGTTGGGCGATTGGCCAACTTTTTAAGAGCCCCCAAAGGTTCCAGATATATAAAACTGGAAAAATGAATCTTAATATAATAAAAAATATTTAGCTAGTTGCAACAATTTTGCTTGTAGTCCCAGCTACTCAGAAGGTAGAGACTAGGAGGTTTGTGATTCAAGGATAACTAAAGCAAAAAAATTGTGCAAACCTTGTCTTAACTAATAAACTGAATGTGGTAGTGTGTGTCTGTTATCTTAGCTATATGAAAAGGTTAAATAGGAGGACTGTAGTCCAAACCAACCTGAGCAAAAATACGAGATCCTATCTGAAAACTAATTTAAGTAGAAAAGGCTGAAGAAACATTGTTTAAGTGGTAGAGAGCCTACCTACAGAGTTCAGGCTACTGAGTTCTGTCCCCATTACTGCCAACCGATATGATTATATCTGTATCTATGTGTGTAGATGTAGATATAAATGTAGATATCATTAAAGGTGTTGAAAGTTTCAACGGAGAATTGTGTAGGTAAAGACACCTATGGTACAGCTTCCAAACACTTCCATTTTTATAGAAGCTGCATTCCCTTCTTGTGAGAATGGTTTTTCACTTCAGAACTTCTCCTGGGTAATGTTATAGATGCATATTACTCAAACTGCTTGGCCATACTTTATCAATCTGGGCATAGGTGCTACCAGCCCAGTTGGCCTACTTAAATTCTTTTTAGTACTATTCTGCATTCAAATAAGGAAAATTGGATTATCTCATTTGGTACCTGTGAAATGTAAAACCAATAGCTTTCAGAAGCTCTTGGTTCAGAAGGAAGAGGAAGTTAGTCTGCAATATATCACACCAAACACCAGAGGTGGTGTGTGTGTGTGTGTGTGTGTGTGTGTAAAAGAGAGACAGACAGACGAGAGAAAGAGAAGAATGAGAGATAGACAGACAAGCAGACGGACAGAGAGACATGCAGGGAAGGGAGAGAGGGAGGGAGAGAAGAAGAGGGAGAAGGAGGGAGGGAGAGAAGAAGGGAGGGAGGGAAAAGGAAGGTAATGAAGGAAAATAGGAAGGAGGGAAAGAAAAACATTGAACATATAATCCTATTGCATTTGGAGAAAGTTCTTCATAGATGAGTGCTAACTATATTAGCTTTTAATTGTTTTACGTATAATTTGTCTTTCCTTCCTAAAAAGAATTTGCTTCTTTGAAATAAGATATTATTTACTGTATAGTCAGATATGTTTAACAATATTTTGGGGGGGAGAGGGCAGTCCTGGGGCTTGGACTCAGGACCTGGGCACTGTTCCTGGCTTCTTTTTGTTCAAGGCTCGCACTTTGCCACTTGAGCCACAGTGCCACATCTGACCTTTCCTATATATGTGGTGCTGAGGAATCGAACCCAGGGCTTCATGTATATGACGCAAGCACTCTTGCCACTAGGCCATATTCCCAGCCCCTTAACAATATTTTTATAACTATAGGCTAAAATTAATAGCCACACATACTTATTGGCTAATTGATTAAACACCTTGCTATTTGATGGTTTACTTTTAACTTTTTAAGACTGATTTCAAACATTAAAGATAATGACTGGCGGGGTGTGGTGGTACATGGTTACAGTCCCAGCACTTGAGAATCAGAAGCTAGAAGATTGTGAATTCCAGACCTGCCTGGGATATGTAGCAAGATATAACCTCCAAAATTTTTTCAGAAATGTAATGGCTTCCCAATGTGTGACAATGAGAGACAAGAGTTAAAGTAGCTCGTGAGAGATATTGTTTCTTTTCCCACCAGAAGAAGAACAATATTTGTATTTTTCAGTGTGCTATTAGTTTGGCAAGAATGGTTTCCTTGAAGAAAACTTGCAGTTGAATTTTAGTCATGTTCTTAGTTTAGCCATCAAAAATCAACTTAGTAAAATCTTAGAGGAATGAGCATTTCTCAGATGTCTAAAATGAAAACTTCTGTGCATCATGGTCTTAAGTTTTTTAGCCTTCTCTCCTAGTAAATGGAGAAAGTACAGTTAGCAGCAATAGAAAAATGTTTCTTACTTGATTTTATTAACTGATTGATATGAATTAATGCATTAAGATATTTGATTGTGTCATAAAATGTGTATATGAGCATCATGATTCAATTTAATGTACCTATTACTGGTTGATGTGCCATTATATTAGGCTAAATTAAAAGAATTTTATGGAAAAAATTACAATTAAAGACTCAAAGTTGATTGCATTCATAACTTAAAAGAAGATATTCAGTTCCATTAATAGTTTGAATCATTACATCAGAAAACAATGTGGAAAGCTCAAGAGGCTGACAAAATAAAGCTAGGATAAATAAGGAGTCAAAAAATAAGGTTTATTTTATGCATTAAAGTCAGTACAAATTCTCCTTGACACTCATTTTTAAAGAACTGATAGAGTAAGAAAAGCCATGTGGTTAGTGTAAGGTCCACCCCAGGGAGGACTCCATGCAGATACCCCCCCACCCCCCCACCCCCCACCTCCACCCCCTCCAACATCCCCAGCCCTGCTCTAGGTTAGGCTCGGCTTAGCACTGGGTCAGCCCTTCTCTCCAGCCATACCCCATTTTGGCCACTGGCCAGCAGTTCAGGAATCAACTTTTCTCTCCTTCCTGAATACAACATAGAGTTCTCCTTCATCAGCTACCTACTTTAATAAACCTTACAGTTACAGCTGGTCTCAGCAAGTAAGTTTTAGGTCACATTGTTATCAAAGAGATGAATTTCCCTTCTTTCATCTTCCAAATTACAAAAGAAATGGTATTGGGTTGAGAAGGATGGGGGAGAATGATGAAAGGACTGACATTGATCAAGATGTGTTGTACTTATATACTGATTTGTTGAATGGTAAATGCATTGTACAGGTACCTAAAGATTGTAAAAATATAATTAAAAATACAGAGAAAGTGTCTCACATTAATGTATTTTCATTTTAAAATGTTTTTGTGGATAGTGAGAAGATACTGTAAGCAGACCACAACAATTCTCCAAACTCAACACATACTTTATGAATAGTGGCTGACCATCCTAATGTACCTACGGCTGAATATTTGGGGATAGCCAAAACTTTTAAAAGAACAATTCAGCTAACAAACTTAGGTGCTTGGTCATCCTGTGTGTACAAATAGTTTGGCTTTAGTTCTAAACATACGTCCCAGTGGCTAAACTAGAAACTAATTTCGTGCTGAAAATGTAATGTGTTTCTCACTGTATATAGATGAAGGGTAATTCCTAAAGAGGATGAAAATCATATGATGGAATATTTCTTAGAATTCTTATTTCTCTGGGCTCTAAAGGCCAGAGAAGAGTTTCTGATCAAGAACTATTCTATTTTTCCATACTTCAAACTCTATGACAACAATAGTAATAAAACCAACTGGGTAATGACAAAAAATACAAAATAAACAAGGTCTGAGGCAATGTGGGACATCAGCCCAATTTCTTTTTAAGCCATCTTGTCTTGCTCTACATTGCTTTGTTGTCTATCAGGAAGTTAATAAAAGTTTCCAGCTTGTTATTCAGTTGATTGTTGACTACCCATTTTCCCATCTTTAGAGAACTTCATTTTCAATATCACTTTATTATGTAGAGGACAGCTTTGGAGTGGGAGCCATGAAAAAGTTAATAATGCTAGAGGGCTTCACCTTTGTAAAAATTAGGAAGACAGAGAAAGACAAATTCATTTCAGCTTCTATTCTTAACACACTGACTCTGTTCTTATGTTTCTAGGTGATAGAAACAATTAAAATGGTAATCTAAGTCTCAAGGAGATAGAGAGGAACAGGTCACTGACCATAACTAAATATTCAGACACTAATTCTACCTGATTCATCTATTTGTACTAAGATATGAGTCTGGAGGGCTAAAAGTTCTTACACATCTCTAAATGATCATCTCTTCTTTTTCCCAAAAGGTGACTTTATAACACCTATATTAATTTCCACCTTAGACAAAGTTTAAATATTATTCTGTTTTTATTTAGCTTTGAGTGTGTGTGTGTGTGTGTGTGTGTGTGTGTGTATGTGTAGGGGTTCTTTCTAGCCTGACAACCAGGAAAGACCAAGGTGACTTTGGTGAGGAAGTTGCCTTGTGATACTATCATTATCAGTAATTAGCCACAGTTAGTAAGCTTCTATTAATCAAATGCACATCTGGAAAGACTTTAATTCTGTGAGATGAACAATGTTGTTTGCAAAACTTAAGCACAGAAAGTAATATTGCATAACTGTGTAAATTGATATGGAGTGAAAAAAGGGAGAAAACATCACTAAAACACAGCTAAACTTAAGCCTATTATCTAGACAATTGCATATAGTGTTTGTATACATATTACAGAGCAATTAACACTATTCTTTTTCATAAAATTGTCAATAAAAACACTGTTAAAATACGACAGTCATACATTACTTAAGGAGATGCTGTCATAAAATGTTTAAGATTATGGTAGATAAGGAGAATATAAAAATTTAACCTTCCTGTTTTTCAGATATTCATGCTTGGCATTTCTAGACATAGGAAAAATGTCCAATTCTGGGAAAGAATATAAGGGAGATGGCATAGTATTTCCTCTGTCCTAGGAAAGGAAAAAATAAATAGCTTATAAGAAAATAAGTAGCCTGTGCTACAGTGAAGCATTCTCTAGGGACCTACCATAAGCCGAAAGATGGATAACTCTTAAGAGATAAAAGAGATGAAGGTGGAGAAGTGGGAGAAGAGTTCCCAGATCTACAATGACTAATAAAGGCAAAAACCAGAAGAGTAGGAAGAGAAGGACGAGGAGGAGGTGGGAAGAAATAAAGAAGGGAGGAGGCAGGAGAGAGAAAGAGAGAGAGAAAGAAAAAAGCAAGAAGGAAGGAAGGAAGGAAGGGAAGAAGGGAAATATAGAGAAGGGAAATATATAGTATCAATCCATTAAAAAATTTAGGACTTTGAATTTTCACTTTCAAACATAGCAAAATTTCTCCCTAATATAAACATTGCCCTCTGACTTCTCTTGACATTAAACAAGATATGACCCTGAATAATAATTTTCTGACCACCTATATTTAAAAATAAAATTACCACAGCACTAACTATATCTACATCCTGTTCTAGATGTCATAGAAGGATCACCAGACAACTCAAAAGACCTGCATTTGTAGCTCAAGCCTACAATTTTCCACTTAGGAAAACTATGGCCAGTTAATTAAACATCACTAGTGTCTTGATTTTCTTCCCAGTCTTTGGCAAAGGTTAAAACTTTTCATGATTTTCAATTTTTGTACAAATGCTATTTTATTTTTTTGTAATTAAAACAAGGTACTCTTTATTAGTTTCATATCTAAATCCAAGAAGAAAATTTGAACTATATTTCTAAAAGATCACAGTTATCAAACACAGTTCTTGAGACACAGGGCCGAGTTCCCATTTATGGGAAATGTGTATCTTTTTCACACAGGGAAACTGAGAAAAATTGGATCAAATGAGAAATCTTTTTCTCTAAAGTAATTTTAAATATCCCAATAATGCAAGTCTTCGGAAATACAATTTTTCATTTCATATTTGAAACAAATATACACAAATCTTATTGCTTGGCACCAAATTTTCCTAAACTAAATGTTTAATCCACTGTTAGGTAATATTCTTAAATCATATTTAAACTTTTTTTGCTTTGTATTTTATTTATTTATTTATTTTTGATTTTATTATTTTTTTCTTATTTATTGTCAAAGTGATGTACAGAGAGGTTACAGTTTCATACGTTAGGCATTGGATATATTTCTTGTACTGTTTGTTACCTCCTCCCTCATTCCGTCCTCTCCCCTCCCCCTTTCCCTCTCGCCCCATGAGTTTACACCAAACAGTTTTGCAAGTATTGCTTTTGTAGTCATTTGTCTTTTTATCCTGTGTCTCTCCATTTTGATATTCCCTTTCACTTTCCTAGTTCTAATACCAGTATATACAGTTTCCAATGTACTCAGATAAGGGCTGGGAATATGGCCTAGTGGTAAAGTGCTCTCCTGGGATACATGAAGCCCTGGGTTTGATTCCTCAGCACCACATAAACAGAAAAAGCAGGAAGGGGCGCAGTGGCTCAAATGGGTAGTGCTAGCCTTGAGCAAAAAGAAGCCAAGAACAGTGCTCAGGCCCTGAGTTCAAGCCCCAGGACTGCCAAAAAAAGCAAAAAAAAACAAAACAAAACAAAACAAAACAAAAAACCCAAAAAAACAAAAAACCAATGTACTCAGATAAGATACAGAGCCTAATAGCTATGCCCCTATGAATGCATAAGGTAATGCTAAGTGAAATGAACTCCATGTTATGGAAACAAGTGATATATCACTGTTGTAATTACTTTCAACATGCCATGTGAAACCGTAGCTTCTATTGTTCATGATCCTCTTGTATCCCCTTCCTGTGGTTGTACCTGCACTTTCATATTCAAACTTTTATATCCACTTTATTTTCTGAATGAAAACTGTTCAATCTAGACTGACCCCCATAATATACAAGTAAGTCACAGTTTTCAAAACAAATAATCAATCTTGTTTTGTCAAAATCCTATCAAGTGTTACATATAATGATGAACTAAGATTTATCTGTGGCCAAAGAAGAACCCCCAGAACGTTGTCTTATGGTATTCTGTGCAAAGTCTTTGTTTGTTCCTTCTTTATTTTCTACTTCTTCTTCTGAAACATCTTCTTCATCAGCCTCTTGTTCTTCCTCCACTTTTTTCAAAGGTTGAGAAAATTCTGGTAATGGTTTTCTTGAAGAGCATGGTTGTGATTTATGCCTTTTTGAAGGACAAAGACAATCTGCTACAAATATCATACAAAGTCCTAATAATAGTCCTGAAAGGAGAGTCACTAAAGCAAAAATTGTGTATGAGCCCCAAACTGGTAATCCAAGGTCTTCAATAAAATAGTTGTGGCAAGTCCTAATATACATGGATAGCCGGAAAAGTGCTGACATACCACTGATCAGAACAGAACCTGGACCAAACCATGAGGAGACAGGTTCAATATTCTTCCATTCCTTCTCACTTATAAAGTTTATGAACTCCTTCTTAGTCCTTGGACCCTGATAGTGCCTAAATTCACCATCTTTACAATGATAAATACTAGGAAGTGCAGTTATGATAAATCGTCCACTCAGTCCTGTCTGCTCTGTGACATCTACTTTTCCAACATTAACCTCAAGATTTTCTCCCCATTCAGCAAAACTTTCCCATTCTGGTTGAAGATTTTGACAAGCAGGACACCACGGAGCATAGAATTCCATCATCCACTCCCCTTCCAGCTCCGTCCGGTTCTCATCTGTGATGACAAGCATGTCGCTCCGCCGTCCGTGGGCCCACGGAGCCCCACAGAGCAACAGCATTGAGACTATCAGGGGAACCACGAGACCCTCCGGGAGCGACATGTCGGCGGCTTGCCCACCCTTCAGCCCTGCTATTTTATTCTTATAAAATGAAATGAAAGTATGGAAGTTCTACTTACACTAGCTACCAACTTAACCTCTTTAAGGTATTGTTTTTACTTGTTTCCCTGCAAGAACACATCTTATTTTAATCATGGCATCAGATTAAATATTCTTCTCTTTTAATTCATTAATGAATACTGTTATCAAATTATGTCCATTCGAAAGATTAATTAGAGCTCTGCTTATTTTTATTATTGCTATTTGCTAAATATGTCAACTAACATAAAATATTTCCCACGCTTTATTCATAAATTCAGTGAGGGTTAAAATCATTCTGACTTTCTGACCAGCTGACATGACTGTAAGTTATCCTGTTCTGACACTAAAATCTTTGTCAAGGTTTCAAATTATTTATTGTATAGACATTACCTAGTAATATCTATCTATACCTTATGAAGACATGTAGCTAACTCGGAAAAGGGAAGTAGAATTTCAGAGAAGCTTTTGTTCTGCTGGATTTGACATTAAACAGCCTTCTCTCACACATGTCCACATCTGGGAGACAATTACTCAGGGTCCCCTGACCCCGACTTTGCTTGTCATTCACTGTTTTACCTGTGATCAGAGCCTTTGTCTTTTCCATTCAGCTCAATAGTCCAGCATTTCTTCACATCTCACGTTTCTTATGTCAATGCCCCCTTTCCTTTCCTCCCTTTTCTGGACATGTACATATATATGTATATCACATATAACATAACACAATATAATAACATTCAACAGCAACTGGCCTCACTCAAAGGACCTACTATCCTTGCTTCAATAACAAATATTCATTAAGAACTAACCATGTACTGCAGAGAGAACAAAAAACAAAGACCCCTGTCTTGTAGAGCTTGTAGCTGGCAGAGGAAATGGGGAAGCAGAAAATATACAACATATCAAATAAGTAGTGATTTGATGTGGCAGAAGATGATAAAAAGCTATTGTAGAATAAGGGAGCTACTGGTGTTAAGTGGGATGGTGGTAAAAGGAAATTGTCAGATAGGCGTCATAGAGGTACTGAGAGGTGGACAATGCTTTAGAGTGAAGAGAAAGGGAAGTCATGGGCATCTGGAGTGCTTGTGTTTCTCCTCTTAAGTATCATGCGAGTGCAGCAAGAACAAAAAGGACACAGTACTGGAGATTGCATAAAGTAGATTAATACTATTGTCAATAGGTATTATCAAAGGAGGAAGTAAATATATGAAGTGTAAGAAATAATAAAATATTGACAATAAAGATCCCAGTGGTAAAGAAAGACATTAGAAGTTGGTGTGTGTGTGTGTGTGTGTGCGCATGCGTGTGTGTGTGTGTGTGTGTGTGTGTTGGTACTGGGAGTTGAACTCAGGGTCTGAAGACTATTTCATAGCTTTTCCACCCAAAGCTTAGCCACAGCTGCAGTCTTGTGGACATTCCTGCCCATGCTGATTTCAAACTGTGATCTTCAGATCTCAGCCTCCTGGGTTGCTAGGATAACAGGAGTGAGCTACCAAGTACCCAGTAGAAGTCAGAACTGTTGTAGGCAGGAGCTGAAAATTTAGGATTAGTAATTGGACAGTGGTACATTAAAAACTGAGATAGGAGTACCTCTCTTGGTATGAAGATGTAAGGTATGATCATAACGCAAAGGTCCCAAAGTAAGGCCATTCTGGGCTTTTCAAGAATCAGCAGAAGCCAAAGACGATTTTAAAAAGATACAGTCATTAGGAAAGAAACCACAGTGGCTTAGAGGGAGTAGGTTTTAATAAGTAGCTTATGGTTTGTTTTTTCTGAATATAAAAATTACACAGTAAGATCTATTTTTATTTGTGAGCTCCCAAATATTCTTTCTTTTTTTTTGGACAGTACTGGGGCTTGAACTCAGGGCCTGAGCACTGTCCCTGGCTTCTTTTTGCTCAAGGATAGCACTCTGCCACTTGAGCCAAAGCACCACTTATGGCCATTTTCTATATAAGTGGTGCTGAGGAATCGAACCCAGGGCTTCATGCATGCTGTGCAAGTACTCTACTACTAAGCCACATTCCCAGCCCTCAATTATTCTGTATATGTATTCTTATTTTTTCCCTCCTTTCCCTTCTACGTCTAGCTTAAATGTCACTTTCTCTCAAAGATTCTCTTTGATGAGACTGTTTCTCTTTGAAATCTCACCACAACCAAACAGGTGTAGTTACTATTGTACTTCTTTCAGCTAAGCTTCTGGTCATTTTCTTCCTGCCATTCAGAAATCCCTTGGTGGCAAGAATTATGACACCAGAACTCCCCACGCGGTGCCTCTTGGTACATCTGCAGAAGCCTGACTCATTGCCATCCATTCCTTACAGATGGGTCTCCAATTCAATGGCATTCTCTTCTATTCAGCAGCTATATCATTCTTGGTTATTTTAACATTTAAGAAGACAATATTTCCAGTAACCTATACATTCATCAAATATGTTTGCATTATTCTAAGAGCAAAAGCTCTAATGTAAAAGAAAAAGTAAAAAATGATATTTTAAAAAACACACTGCTTTTAAGGAAATGATGTAAAGTAAATGAGAATTAAGTAAAAGAAGAAGACTAAAATATGTAGTATTTCAGATAATTAATGTTAAAAGTAAGAAAAGGATAAATAGAAGAACATAAATATGTGATGTGCATGTTTGGGGTGAGGGGTTAGAAGTGTTAAGTTTTGAGCTAGATAAGTCAGAGAAAATCTTATTACCAAGACTTCTGAATGTGAGTCTGAGGGAACAGCAAGTATGATGTAATTTTAATTCCTTGACATCTCCTCCAAAATCTTGTCCCCTGCCCTTGTGCAGCCTGGTATCCCATGGAATGCCCTGGATGTTCTCAATTCAAAGAAACACACCCCCTCTTCTGTGTCAAGGCTGCCACTCTCTGGAGGAGCTCTGCTGTACCTCGGCTACCACCCTGCCAACTCCAGTTCGGACCCTCCTCCATTCCCTCCCCTCTGCGATAGATGGAGACTTGTCTTACCAAGTTTTTATTATTCCTCACTGCCCTTATGCGTTCAGTTTCCCCCTTAAATGGTTCTTATTTATGGTCTATCATTCGAATCACTCCCTTGTATATAGTATAGGCACTTAAGTACCTTGTCTACTCCATCATTGCACCAACCTGGCAGAAACCCAATCTTAATTAAACTATTCCATCTTGAAGCTGAACAACTAAGTGTGGTAATTATTTCTTACAGTTTTCCATCTCCATGAGCCTCTAATATTTCCTCAGATCGCCTTAATTGTAGTTTTGGAGCATAGCTCCTATACTAACCAGGATCTTTATTTCTGTATAATCCCAAATTAACATTGACTTGAATCAACATGCTTGTGTGGTGTCTCCTCTCATTGAGGATAAACTGCCTACTGCATGTCTTTCTACTTTCCAACAACCTGTCAAGTTAAGTCAAGATGCGTAGAATACCAAGCCATTTGGGTCAATCATATTTCCACCCACACAGTTCTCATACTGATAGATTTTGCTCACAGGTCACATGACTAGGATTTTCTCAATCTCGCTATACAAATAGCAATATTGCTTATCTTTTCTACACAGAGTATTCATGTGCTCTTAACCCATTACCACTTTTATAGTTCATGCCATTCAAACACAGTCCAAAATGTAACACACTTGTTCATTTCTTTTTGCTCTCTACTAATTACCTGTACTGTTTTGTATATTGCTCATTACCCAGCATCCAAAACATTTATCTGCTGGTGTGTGCGTGTGTGCGTGCGTGTGAGTGTTGTGTGGGTGTGAGAGGGAGTTTATATGGAAGAGGATCTTGCTTTGTGGCCCAAGCTGTCCTGAAACTGGCTATGAAGCCTTGGCTGGCCTCAAACATATGATCCTCCTGACTATATCTCCAGAGTGCTGGGATTACAGCTATACACAGGTATGTACCATCACAACTGGCAATAATTCTTTTTTAAATGAGCCAGTGAATAAAATAGTATTAATATGAATGCTTACATCTCAAGTTTCACACTGTAACACTCTGAAATCATCTAATGGAAACAGTATAATCTATCCCTAGAATAATAGACATAAGAACATGCTTGCGTGGGCTGGGAATGTGGCATAGTGGCAGAATGCTTGCCTAGCATGCATGCATGAAGCCCTGGGTTCTATTCTTCAATACCACATACACAGAAAAAGTCAGAAGTAGTGCTGTGGCTCAAGTGGTAGAGTGCTAGCCTTGAGCAAAACAAGCTTAGGGGCAGTGCTCAGGCCCTGAGTTCAAGCTCCGGGACTGGCCAAGAAAAAAAAAAAATGCTTGTTGAATCTTTGGTGAAATATCAGGGAGTGCTCTAGACCTCATGAACTCTCAGGAGAAATCCTAGGACATCACAAAACCCCTAGGATAGCATTGGCTTGACTGAACCTTTGGACTAGAATACTTTGTAAATGTCTAAACATTTTGAGTTCTGTGTTCCACATGTAGCAATCATATTGGCATCCTACATTTACCTCTACCTGTATTTAACCTATTATACATTTATCTCTCCTACATATCTTTTCAAGTTAGGAAACAGTGCATTTAAAGGTGACTGCATTCTGATAGGAGGTCCTTAAATGTGATGATGTCACTAGATTTCCTAATAGGATATTTCAGGAAAATGCTTTAATACTCTAAGTCTTGATAGTTAATACTCTCGACTTATTGCTAACCAAACAAATTTCTATTCTTCTCTTCTTTTAAAGAGCAGAGTGCATGTCAGATTCTTACTTTCATTTCTAAATTTTCAACAAAGAACTGAACCCAAATATAATTTCTATTATATTATTTAATGCCAAATATTAGTAAATCAAGGGTGCATGAAAGAATATACAAACATTAACATACTGTTCATGCTGGTGACTATTTTTAATATAAATGCTCCCAAATGTAGAATTGTTCCAAAATTAATTTCTACAATCAATATAGAACTCTTTCTAGTGACTCAGTATTTAAAGTCTCTGATACAAAAGCCTGTAGAAACTTCAGAAAGCCCTGTCTCTCAGTTTCTACATGAATTGTGCAGCCCAAGGAGACTTTATTTCTCAAGTATGTACTTTATAACATTATTAGATGGCAACCTGAAGATACTTTAAATAAATTTGAGAAAAATATTGTGTGAAATCTGTGAAAGTTATACGCCTATTAGTACGCATGAAGTTGGGCTGGGGAAAGTAAGATGTGTAAAGAAGGCAAGGAGAAATTTAGAGTTGGTGGAACGCACAGAGGCTCTCATGTCGTTGAGAACAGAAGATCTCTGATCTTTTCTACCTGACATGGATATAGGTCAAAATATCCCTTTTAAGCCTTACAAATTCTAGGTTGGAATTCAGAGCTTAGATTGAAGGACCAAAGAATTCCTGGTACTGAAATCGAGAATGTCTCCTGTCATGTGCTGCTTTGGCTTCTGTTTGTGGGGATTGACAGCATAAAGGTATTGGATAGAGGAAGGGACAAATACACATGCTTCCTGCAGTCAAATGAGACCCACCAGGAACAGAAGAACAAAAGGTTTAACTGTAAAAATACATTTCCTTAGAGAAATGACATGTGGAAGAAATAACTTGGTGTGATAGCAACATATTTACAGAAGACAATATCAGAAGAGGGAATTAGTGTTCATATAAGACTATGTTGAATTTACTCTAAGAAGATGATGCAATGTAAGCAAGTGGTAATTTGAGGAAATCAAAATCAATAAAATGATAAATGAAAATTAATCCAAGAATGAGGATCATAGGGTTTTCCAGCAAGATAATAGTCTAGTTCTGTCATCAAGACTATGCTACACTTTCAGATAACTTCTTTCACAGGGCTTCAAGCTTCAACCCAATTGTACCTGCCAACATGCGTCATTTATTCATTAGGATTACTCTTAGTTTTGTATACTAGTTTCTTTGCTAGGATTTTTTATTGCACTCTCTTGAGTTTTACATCTTTAGAATTAAATGCTCCTCATTGCATATTTGTTTGTTTTTAATTAAAAAGTAAATTCAAGAGAACTAGCTCCTATTTCATGTTCTATACTGCATGTGCCAATCACTGATTGCTACCAACTTCTTTTTTTTTTTTCTCAAATTTTTATTATCAAACTGATGTACAGAGAGTTTACAGTATCATACGTTGGGCATTGGATACATTTCTTGTACTGTTTGTTGCCTTGTCCCTCATGCCCCCCTCCCGCTACCAACTTCTTTAATACAATTTTTAAATTCAATGAGTAATAAAATGGACATAAACCTGAAAACAAAGGAAAGTACTAACAAATAAGAACCAAAATCATACAATCAACTTTCTTTTCTTTCTTTTTTTTTTTTTTTCCAGTCCTGGGCCTTGGACTCAGGGCCTGAGCACTGTCCCTGACTTCCTTTTTGCTCAAGGCTAGCACTCTGCCACTTGAGCCACAGCGCCACTTCTGGCCGTTTTCTGTATATGTGGTGCTAAGGAATTGAACCCAGGGCCTCATGTATAGGAGGCAAGCTCTCTTGCCACTAGGCCATATCCCCAGCCCCATAATCAACTTTCTATTAAAGGAATATTCTCAACATTTTAATACTGACATTCAGTGCTGGTTTTCCTAGTAGTTTTTTTCATTCATTGTACTTTATCTTTTAATAAAATGCTGAAACAAAGAACCAAGAGTGAACTAATGCAGCAGTGATATTCACCTAACCCAAGGTTAGAAATGAACTCTATAATTTGGAGATGAGGAGTTGAGGAGAGGGGAAAGTAGGAGAAAAATGAGGCAGGGGGTAACAGTGTTCGGCAAGGAATATACTCATTACCTTCCTTATGTAATTATAACCCCTCTGTATATCACCCTTACAACAAAATAAAATGAAATTTAAAAAGAAGAAATCACCAAATCATATTCTGAAGTGATTTTAATATTTTGTGTTCCCTCCACCAATGACAGAGTTCCCAGTGCTCCACGTTCTTGCCAACATTTAATGTCATCAGTGTTTGGATTTTCCTTTCCCATCCAAATAAATATGTGGTATCTCATTTTAATTTGCAATTTTCAAGGGATGCTCAACAACTTTATATATACCTTGTCATCTACATAGTTCCATTGATAAGTACTCTTCATATTTTTAAAATATTTAAAAATTGTGTCATTTGACTCAAGAGTTCTATGTCTATTTTGTGCTGCAATAGCATAGCATTGTGTGTGGTGATCTTCACACCTCTAGCTTTACTCAGGTTATGCAAGTACTATGAGGACTTTTTTTTTCTTTGTCATCATAGATCCAGTGCCTAAGACACTGCCTGGCACCTCTTAGCAATTTGGCAATTGTTTGATCATTTGTGACTTCTATGGAAGAGAACTTATGTTCTACTATGGAAAAAATATGTGTTATATGGCTATAAAATATCAGAAGTTTGGTATTGATATTGGTCCAGCACTGTGCTTCCTGATAAGGTGATTTATCAATTTCCTGTAAAACCACACAAACTCTTATCTTTTGAATCAGCATCACATTTCTCTGTATTGTTCCAAATGGTTTGAAGACATAAATCCATAAAAACCACACCATGGAGTTTATAGCAGATTTATCGTAATTACCAAGATTTGGAAACCAAAATGTATCCCTCAGTAGGTGAACCCTGACACCTGATACATCCAGTGATACAACCAGACAACAAAATGTTATTCATCGGTAAAAAGAAGTGCCAGAAAAATATAAGGAAGTAGATGTCAGTAGCTCATGTTTATTTCTTCTTTCTTTCTTTCTTTCTTTCTTTCTTTCTTTCTTTCTTTCTTTCTTTCTTTCTTTCTTTCTTTCTTTCTTTTCTTTGGTTTATTCCCTGTTGTTACTGTTTTTTTAATTTTTATTTCTGTGTCCTTGTCTTGTATACATGTTTATCTGATTTGGAGAAAAAATGTGAATCACAGAAATAGTGTGACAAAGGGTGAACAAATTCAACAGCGATACTCCCTAGACATTATGTTGGAAATGAACTTTACAACTTATGGGGAGGAAGAAAAGAAGGGGAAAGTGGGAGAAAATGAGAGAGGGGTAATACTGTTGAAAAAGAAATGTAGTCATTACCTTACTTATGTAACTTTAACCCCTCTGAACATTACCTATACAATAAAATTTAAATTAAAAATAAATAAAATATCTGTTCGTTGAAAGACATAATTAAAAGATAAAAAGCAAGCCACAGAATGAGAAGGTGCATTCATAGTATTTGTATGAGTATACATATATAATGTATGTGAGTATACATATGCATATATAATTCACAAGGTAAGCATATGTCCAGTTTTATGAACATATTAAAGTGTAACGTATATATATGTGTGTTGTATATGCATATGCACACATATGTAAAACAAAAATCTTCTCCCTAGACTAAATTAGGACTCTTAAAACAGTTATAATGGCAAAACAATAAAAGGGCAAAAAATTTGAGTATACAAATGGCAAAAAAAAAATCATGAAGTGTCCAATAAGCACAAGAAAAAAGGCTGCACATCATTAGTCATCAGAAATAAAATTTAAACCACAATGGAAAGCTATGATGAATCTTTGAATGGCTAAAACAAAGACTGAAAATAACAACTGTTTGTAAGGATGAGAATCCAGACTCTTATATACACTACTGAAACTGTAAAGCAGTAGTTTCTTTAAAAGAAAAGTTCAGAAAAAAGAAAACAACAGTTCAGACAATTTTTTAAAGTTAACCATTCTTGTGTCTCATATGATACCAAAACCTTCTACTTAAATATTTACTGACAAAGAGTTACAAACTAATGTTCAAAGTAATTGATTCAGAGCCCAAGCATCAAAAC
The DNA here is from genome assembly GCF_023159225.1 of Perognathus longimembris pacificus. NCBI lineage: Eukaryota > Metazoa > Chordata > Mammalia > Rodentia > Heteromyidae > Perognathus > Perognathus longimembris. Next base: position 22,453,069 of record NC_063176.1, read on the forward strand.
AATATGGACAATAAAACAAGTAAGTAGATAAAAACTACTATATACTAAAATGGAAAATCAGCTACTGAAAATGAACAATACATGAAATAATGGGGATGAATCTCACAATCATTCTAGTGAGTAGAGAAGCCCACATATTCAAGATACAGCATAGCTTTGTTTGTGTGAAACTCTAGAAAAGACACATCTAGAATGACAAAAACAAGTGGCAGAATCTATTCCAATTCCCTTGACTGGATGGGTGAAGAGTAGAATACTTGGGGATGTTGAATGTTCTCCATACTGTAACTATACTGATGGTTGCATGGGTATATAAACTAAACGAAATGGACACTCAATAGCTTTGCACTTTATTATATTATATCATCGCAGGCTAGCTATGGTAGTATATGCCTGTAATCTCAGTTACTTGAGAAGTACAGACTGGGAGGATCAGCATTCAATGATAGTCGAGACAAAAACTAGTGAGATCCTCATTTCAACACAAGACCTCAGTATGATTGTTATGCCCCAAGTCGTGAGATGACCTCCAAGAAGACCACCGAGAGCCAGACATTCTGAAATGCAAAAGCAAGGCTTTATTCAGGCAAGCTGCAGCTTGGGTCTCGTCCCATTCACAGATGCAGCGGAGATAGGGAGGAGGACCCCGAGCTGAAATCTTACAGGGTTTATAAAGGCAAAAACCACAAAGTTATAGCAACCAGGTGTTTAAGCAAGATTAGGGTTCGGGCACAAATCTGATTGGCTCAGGGGTAAAAACATTCCAGGGTGGGCCATCTGGGTTCTGACAACCTGCCCTGTTAGGTGAAGTATTTGGCGGCCTGAGTGGGCTCACAATGCTTGTTTATCTTTGGCCAGCATGGCCATTTCTCAGAGCTTGTGCAGGCCCAAGGTTACAGGCACAGAGTGGGGCCTGGCTGGCTTTAAGATAGCTTTGTTCAAGAAATTTATAGTTTAACAGTCTCAGCAGAAACAAGTCAGTTCCTGGAATTCGGGTGGGCTCTGGGTTACTCAGTTTAAACAATCAACAAAATGGGGGCTGCCTGAAAATGGAGTCATTTTGGCTTTTCATTATGATATGTGCCTATACCCCAGCTACCCCAGGTGTAGGTTGTAGTATTAGAGTCTGAGGTGATGTTAAGAAAAAATTTGATACTTTATGCAAAGAAATAACACAAAGTAATTCCAAACACTAGTACTTCCTTCTCCAAATAAATAAGTAAATAATTTCACAACAAAGTTAAATTTAAAAAAAGCCTTGATGGCTGATTGTATTAAAACTCTTGCTTTCAAGCCATTAAATGCATCCATGAGCAACAAAGAACTATCCCCTGTGTCTACAATGAACCCACCTTACTTGTGGATTTTTTATGTACCATTTGGAGCAAACACAATAAAAAAGAATGTTTCAAAAATCAAAAGAAATTTCTATTACTGTTTTATTTAAATTTTTTTGTAAAGGTGACATGTAGAGGGGTTAGAGTTACATAACTAGTTAATAAGTACACTTCTCTTGGAACAATGTCACCCCTCCCTCTTTTTCTCTTAGTTTTTCACTCCTGATCTCCCCTTGCCCCTGAATTGTATTGTTCATTTCCTCCAGTGTCTAGTGACTGTCACTGCTGAATTAGTTCACCCTTTGTCCTACCGTTTCTGTGCTTCCTCTTTACCTCCCTAAATCAGATCAACTTATATACAAGACAAAGGTTACAGAAATTTTTTTAAAAATGTGAAAAAAAATGGAACAAACAGACAAAAGGAAAACAAATAACTTATCAAAAAATTTCCAAATAAGAAATGTTAGATTCATGCATGCACATCACACAGTTCTGTCTATATGAAGAAGCCCTGGTCAAGCCAGGCACTGGCGCCTCACACTTATAAATCCTAGCTACTCAGGAGGTTGATATCTGAGGATCTCTGTTAGAAGCCATCCTGGCAGCAAAGTTCATGAGACTCTTGTTTTCTTTTGCCAGTCCTGGGGCTTGAACTCAGGGCCTGAGCACTGTCCTTGGCTTCTTTTTGCTCAAGGCTAGCACTCTTCCACTTAAGCCAAGTGCCACTTCTGGCTTTTTCTATATATGTGGTGCTGAGGAATTGAACCCAGGGTTTCATGTATACGAGGCAAGCAATTTACTGCTAGGCCACATTCCCAGCTCTCCATGAGACTCTTATCTTCAATTAAGCATTAGAAAACCACAAGTAGAGCTGTGAGTCAAAATGGTAGAATGTTAGCCTTTAGCAAAGAAACTCAAGGAAAACACCCAGGCCCTGAATTCGAGTCCCAGGACTGGCAAAAAAATTAAAATAAAAAAAAGCACCCCTGGTTAGTCATATCTTAAGGTCAGTTGTGTTAATCACGTTGTGATCTTACTGAGAGCTTTCCTGTCTTTATTTTGTATAAATATGTCTCTTAAGCTAAGTTGCTCTCCAAAAGCAAGGTAGAAGAGAATGCACTTAATTTATCTGATAAAGCAAAAACTTTAGATTTGCTGAGTGGGAGTGTTCTTTAGTGGAAGGTGGGCAACACTATGGGAGAAATGAAGCAAGTTTCAGTAATTGAAATAGAGAGTATAAAATAAGACCTAGCTTTTGGTGATTAGTATTGGTGTGTAGAACAGCGATTATGTAAAAAAATGTAGCCTATTCCAGACATTTTTGATCATGAATGATGAGATTTGCTGTGTGCACAGTACAGGTAAATGGGAGCAATTTTAGAATACTAAACTCTACTCATCCTGAGTGTGGGTTTTTTTTTCAGTTAGTGACAGTCTCCTTAGAGCCATACTTACAGAGACAGCATGAGTCTACTGTAATTGATATAACCAAATAGCAAGAACACAGGAGAGAAGTTTATTTCCAGTAAGATAGGAACTTCAAGATTATCTAAGTTTAGTAGCCCCAGTCTCTCAAGCTGGCAGAAACTAGGATAGATAACTGCTTCTGGAGTTACATTCTCATCCTAGAAACCAGAACATGATTTTTCTTTTGGGATCAAATTTGAAAAGTGGAGGATAGAACTTTATTTGACTCATCTTGGTCAGTGTGTCTATCTATCTCTGGACCAATCACAGTGTCTAGGTGGTGAGAATACCTCTTAGATAGAAGAAAATGCTAATCCCTTAACTAAGCACTCATGGGAAAGAGCAACTTGTAAATGGAGACAACTGGATTGTAAAATTCAGCTTGAAGTCAGGAGCAGAAAGAATTACTACTCTTTACTCTTGCTCTCTCTCACACACTATATATAATATATATAAATATATATTTGATAAACATAAATATACATAATAGTATAAGCAAGGTGTTTAAACAATTTAAAAACAAAATCCACTATTCTGCAAGAGTGAACATTGAATACAACTTCTCTAAACCTAACCACTCATACTGAGTTTATTTCCATCTTTCAAATTTTTACATATTAAGAATGTAAATGCTTTTGCCTTGCCAAAGGACAGTCAGGCTTTTTTATACAGGTTATGAAGGAAGAGAAACATTGTTCCTACAATGACAAAATTGCTTCATTCAAAGGAAGAGGTTAATCCAGTAAGAATTTCTTCAAGGCCCTTCAGAGCAGTATGTTGAAACTTTGCTACACTGTCATACTCTTTCCCAGAAAGCTGGGTCCCATGCACCGCAGATGGTACATCTGACTATTGAGCAGGTGTTGAAGCAGGCCTGGCCCACAGCATCCGGATGCTTATCACCTGGCCACTTTCCAGCCACAGCTTGGACTTTGAGCTGTTGAGGAGATTGTCAAGGAGATTGATAGTGTGCACTATATTGGAATTACCCATGATAAATGACACAATTTTCTTCACTCTTCTCAAAAGACAAGCTGTGAATCACAAGACTGTTCTGCTAAACTTGATGAGTCCCTCCTTCCATGTGGAAGGTGCCTAAAACACATTCACATCCAGATTGGGGTTACCTGCACGAGACAGAGAATTTAAGCATCAATGAATCATCCATTGAGATATGGAAATCAACTGAGTATTCTAACCAAAGGTGTCCAGACCTCAAGGATATTTGTAGTAGAAATTCTCTCTCTTCATTCCATTTGGCATGTACTATCTATTCTATGCTCTTCTCAGAAGCACACCAGCTTTTGTACATTAAGTTAAGCTAGGCTGCAGTAATAAATAAAGCTTGAAATCTCCATGGTAAAAACAATGCAATTGCATTGCTTCTTTTTTTTTTTCTTATTTATTGTCAAAGAGAGGTTACAGTTTCATGTTAGGCATTGGATACATTTCTTGTACTATTTGTTACCTCCTCCCTCATTTCCCCCTCCTCCTCCCCCTTTCCCTCTCTCCCCATTATTTCATTTGGTTCATTTGGTTTACACCAAACAGTTTTGCAAGCATTGCTTTTGTAGTCGTTTGTCTTTTTATCCTTTGTCTCTCGATTTTGATATCCCCTTTCACTTTCCTAGTTCTAATACCAGTATATACAGTTTCCAATGTACTCAGATAAGATACAGTGATAGTGCAGGTACAACCACAGGAAGGGGATACAAGAGGATCATCAACAATAGAAGGTAAGGTTTCACATGGCATGTTGAAAGTAATTACAACAGTGATATATTTTTTATAACTTTTTATTCAAATTTTATTTTTAAACTTCTTTCTACTTTTCATTTAACAAATATTTTTTTACAAATCTACTGTAAGCTAGGCACTGATGGCTCATGCCTATAATCCTAGATACTCAGGAGGCTAAGATTGTGTTTCAAAGCCTTCCTGGGATGGAAAAGTCTGTAAGACTCTTTATCTCCAATTAACAACAAAAAGTCAGAAGTAGAGATGTGGCTCAGATGGTAGAGTGATAACCTTGAGCAAAAAGAGCTCAGGGACAGTGCCCAGCTTTAGTACAGGTGTGCACGCACACACACACACACACACACACACACACAATTACCTATTACATATCATACCCTACAATTTGCCAGATACATGAGATATATCTAATATATGATAGGTCTTTATGACACATCAGTCAGTATGTCCAAAAATCCCTCTTCTAAGTCAGGTGTGTTGCTGCACATTTGTAATCTCAGCTACTCTGGATGTGATGACAGGAGGATCAGAAGCTTGAAGCCAATTTGGAAAAACTTAGTTTACCTCAAAAGTAAATTTAAAAAACAACAACAGGTATGACTCATGTGGTAGTGTACTTCTGGATGATGTACAAAGCTCTAAATTTAATTAATCCTCAGCACCACACAAATACTCATTCCCCACTCCTTGAAAAAGAAAATCTCTGCTCTTTTGGAGTTTATATTAACATTCAAGAAGCAATAAACCTAAAAGATTGCATGATAAAAGTATGGAAAAAAAGAATAAGCAGAGCAGTGTTTAGTGGCTGGGAGAGACAGAAACTTCTTTTTAGACATGATAATGTTTTTTGATTGTGAGTTTAGTATACAGTCATACTTTAAAAATCTATGGGCTGCTAAACTCTTAGGACAGTGCATGGTCTTTGATAATAGCATTGTCATGCCTTGACCCAGAACTTCCTCCTCGTTCAGTCAGATTATTCAACAATTGCTTATGCCATCTATATCTCGATGATTTCTTCATTAGAAATTATTTTTTCTCTTTTGCCAAAGTATTCACTAGCAGATATAGTTACGTCTCTTGTTTGAAACCTATTCCCACTTCTCTGTTACTTACAAATAAGTATCCTGACACAAAAGGCAATATTGAGACCCTCTTCATTCTGACTCTTAGCTAGCTGTGCAAAAGTTTATTTTATAATCAATAAGACTAATAAAGCTCTGAGCCTCCTTCTTCTGGAACATGCTCTGTCTATACTCTGTTCATTTATTAATTTTTGCTGTGTGTGTGAGTGTGTGTGAGAGAGAGAGAGACAAACAGACACAGAGAGACAGAGAGAGAGATCAAGAGAGTGCGTGTACTTGTATGCACATTTGTTTGAATGCACTGTATGGGGGCTTGAACTCAGAGATGCACAATCTCCCTCACATTTTTGCTCAAGGATATCACTATACCACTTGAGCCACATCTCCACTTCTGGCTTTTGGCTGGTTAATAGGACTTTTCTGCCTAGGTCTGCTTCCAATCATGATCCTCAGATCTCAGCCTCTTGAGAAGCTCATGCCTATAGGCATGAGCCACAGTGCCCAGCTTATAATATTTTCTCTTTGATGGCCACTCATTGCTTACCCTATACATATAGATTTTTTACTTGTTTGTTTGTTTGTTTGGTATTGGGTTTAAACTTGGGGCCTCTCACTTGCTTGACTGACATTCTACAATTTGAGCCTTCCAGTCTTACTCTCTGCTAGTTATTTTGGAGATGAAGTCTAGCAAACTTTTCTATTCCAGAGGGTCTTGAAGTATAACCTTCCAGATTTTAGCCTCATGAGTTTGCTGGGATTACACACATCATAATTATAATCTCCCTCATAGATAAAACATAGATGGCCCATACCCTATGTTTTGCTGTTGAAATTTCTTCTGTCCCAAGGCTCATTTCAATTCTCCTTAGTCATAAAGCTCTTCTCTGTCATTTCAACTAAGTATTCTGATTTATTTTCTCCAATGAAATTTAATTTTTAACTTATATCTCTGTTGTGTAGTTTCTATTTGTAGATAGTCCTCTCTGTAATTACTATAAAGGAAGACATCACAATGGTTAGACTATAAGCCTCCTCAGGACAGGGACCTTCCCATTTATCTGCCGTGAGCTTCCCTGCTGTATCGCTAGCTGAATGCTTTCTGCAGAACACTGGCTCAATAAGTGTTGAATATAAATTCATTTTCTTAAACTCTAGGCAAAAAAAAAGAAGAAACGCAATCTGGAGGTCAATGTACTAGTAGTCTAATTCATAGAATTAGCATGATGGATAAGAGCATTTTTAACAAGCATCTTTTAATAATTATAAATGCCAGATTTCATCAGAAGCCTAGAGCAAGTATTATCACTGTGAGACAAACTAAATGCTACATGTGTCAATATTTACACAGGCAGATTACAACAGTGTGGTCTCATCAGTTCAGCTATTGTGTCTTGTGAGCTTAACTAAATTTCAAACTCCATAAGGAACTGCATTTTCCCCTGAAGTTATTAAAGGGTAGATTTCTTTTAATTAAACTCATTTGCATGACTAAATTAGATTTAATTACTCTCATTCATTTCACTAATACCTTTCTTTGATTGGAGGAGAACTTTTATAATTGATTAAAATAGGGCATTCTGGCCTTCTACAAGGATCCTAGAGAACAGTTCACATTTATGCTTTTAAGTAGCTGGACAAGTTGAAATGTTTTCAAGTTAGTTCTCCTACTAATGAGCTCCATGACCTTAAGGTATGCGACACCCTTCACCCCATTCCTCAGTTCCTTTTGATGAGCACAGTAGTACCAATAATAATGATAAGTGCATTGCCCCTCCCCATGAGAAGATAAGTGCTATTTTACTATAAATGTGTTTGCATGGTTCATATAAGTTCAAAGCTATGAATATTATTAAATTTATTAATATCAGAAATTGATCTTTACATTTTTTCTTAAATATGAAGTTCCTTTTTCACCTTTGAACTGGTAGCCATTGTTTTCCCATTTTCAGAATGTCAAATTTTACTACTGCAATTGTTCCTTCATTTATGTCTGGCATTTATTCAATGCAAATTTGTTTTCGCACAATGTTCCAAATATGGTGACTGTCCCTGGAGAGAATTCAACAAACTCTTAATAAGTCTAACAAAGCATGTTCCGCCCGAGGATCTCAGTCTTGAGAGAGGCAGATATATAAACAAATCCATTTTTTAGAAGTGTAGTGATAATATTACATAGGAGGTTCATGATCAAAGGGGACGTTATGACTAAACTTGAAGGTACTTAAAGTTGATCTGGTGAAATAAATACATTTACAGAGGGAAGAAGTAAAGGTTATCTAGGACAAAAGAATTCTGCATTTTTAACAACACTCAGGGAAAGGGAATGGCATAATAGGAAAATTCTAATTTTGTATTAAGATTTGGCATTGAGTGTGGCATGACAGGAAACAAGTGTGGAGAAAATTATCCTTTGCGACTTCAGCTTAAAGCAGGTAAGTAAATGGACTATGTATTTGAAAGACAAGGAGATAGCAATGTGGAAGTTAGATTAGAAAGAGAGAATTACTGTTAGAAGATTCTTTAGTTTATAGATAATATACATGATGTAATGTAATAGGAAGAAAATTGGAGAAGCAATAAAACATATATCCCATTGAGATTTAGAAAGTAGAATTCACTGGCAAGAGTTCAGGGTAGCATCTCTTTGCCATAGATGATTTCTTAGACAATGGTGACATTGGAGGGGGGACAGGGGAGGCAGGGGAAAAATGAGGGAGGAGTTAACAAGTTGAATAAGAAATGTACTCACTGCCTTACATATGAAACTCTAACCCCTCTGTAATTCACTTTGACAGTAATGGAAAAAATTTTTAAAAATAATAACAAAGCAACCCCCCCAAAAAGAATAAAAGATAAAGTACTGTGGTGCATGTTAAAGAGAGAGAGAGAGAGAGAGAGAGAGAGAGAGAGAGAGAGAGAGAGAGAGAGAAACAACACATTTGGAGTAAGACTAGAAACGAAATCATGATTTAAGAGTTTAGGGATGCAATTTTTGAAATGAAATTATATATATCTGTCTGGATCATATGAGTAAAGAAAAGTTGTAGACTTGTGTATTGTTACATGAATTTTCATGTTTCATTTTGCTTATTTGGATTTTGGATTTCAATCTTCTCTTTATTTCCTCTCAGAAACAAACCTTTCCTCTAAGTCTCTAATTCTGGATTGCTCATAGAAAAGTCTTGCCACCACCTGAGAGAGGAAGATACTTCACTCAATCCAGTCAACCAGAAAACAAAAGTCCTGGCAAAGTTGCTAGAAGAGAAACACACACACACACAGAGAGAGAGAGAGAGAGAGAGAGAGAGAGAGAGAGAGAGAGAGACAGAGACAGAGACAGAGACAGAGACAGAGACAGAGAGAGACAGAGACAGAGACAGAGACGGAGAGACAGACAGAGACAGACAGACAGAGAGACAGACAGACAGAGAGAGACAGACTGAGAGACAGAGACAGAGACAGAGACAGAGAGGACATATTCCTTTCAGTGGGATCACCAATTGAAGAAACAAGTAAGTGCCTCCCCGCCTGGCAAAAAATGAGGGCATTTATTTGTCTCCATGTTGGTAAAATGTACAAATAAAGCCAAAAACAGAGGACTGAAAGGTAACAATTTAAAATAAAATGAATTCTGCTGATATGTTTAAACCTAGATTCAGGCAAACTTTAGTTAACCTTCTCTGTAATATTTAAGTTATGTGAATCAGCAAATCCTTAGTTTCCTGTCTTATGTTTGTTTGGATGTCTGTGATGTGTAGAAAGAAGCATTTTAACTAATTAAGGGGACTTTATCAAGTGAACTATAATTTGTGTTGTGACTATGAGTCCCATAACACAGGCCGGGAAATGACAAGTGGAAAGAGTGGAGAGTAAAAGATCAAGAAGGTAGAGCCAAGAGAATATGAAGGCTAAAGGTGCCAGGTACCAGAAGCACGTGCCTATAATCCTAGCTTCTAAGGTGGCTGAAATCTAACAGTCATGGTTTGAAGTCAGCCCAGGCAGGAAGTCCATATAACTCTCATCTCCAGTAACACCCCACCCTACCCCCCCAAAAAAGCCCAAAGTGGAGTTGTGGCTCAATTGATAGAGTGCTAGCCTTGAGCAAGGAAACATCAGGAAGAGAGCCCAGGTCCTGAGTTCAAGCCTCGAGTAGGCAAGGGATAGACAAGGCTCAAGAGTGGAGTGCCTACCTAACAGGTATAAGATCCTGAGCCCAAACATCAGTACAGCCACAAACAAACAAAATCCTACTAGAGGATATTATTGTAGAAACCAAAGAAGTAGCTATGGTTTCACATAGCATGTTGAAAGTAATTACAACAGTGATATAACAGTTGTTTCCATAACATGGAGTTCATTTCACTTATGCATCCATAAGGGCATAGCTGTTAGGCTCTTGTGAAATTATTGTTGATGATCCTCTTGTATCCTCTTCCTGTGTTTGTACCCGCACTATCACTGTATCTTATCTGAGTACACTGGAAACTGTATATACTGGTATTAGAACTAGGAAAGTGAAAGGGAATATCAAAATCGAGAGACAAAGGATAAAAAGAAAAATGACCCCAAAAGCAATGCTTGCAAAACCATTTGGTGTAAACCAACTGAACAACTCTTGGGGGGAAGAGGGAAAAGGGAAGGGGGGAGGGGGAAATGAGGGAGGAGGTAACAAACAGTATAAGAAATGTACCCAATGCCTAACATATGAAACTGTAACCTCTCTGTACATGGCTTTGACAATAAATAAGAAAAAAAAAACCTAAAAAAAAGAAAAAGAAACCAAAGAAGTAAAGAGAACATAAAGAACAGAGGAATATAACAGTGAAGAGAAGAGATCATGTTAAATAGGATAGAATATATTAAACTATAGCTGACTTCTGTAAGATCTACTTCAGTAGACTGGTTGATATGAGATGTAGTCTAGGTGTGAGGAAGTAGCTAGTGGACTAAGTTTATCTCCAGGAAGTAGGAGATTGGGCTTTGCACATGAGCTATATGAAAACAAAGGCTGGAAGATGGTTTCTTTTTAAGTTGGTAGATGTGCCAGCTGTGTATGGGCTGTATAAAAGATTGTCTCCTGCCCTTTTTGGCTAACCATGAACCATCGTTCTGCAGCAGACCATGGAAATTGAGCCAACATAAAATGCCAGGGGGATAGGGATGACTGCTGAGTATAACTTAGAGGCCTGTGGGTAATATACTTTTAATTAATTGCTAAATGTGTCTCATATTCTGGTGCTTCTATTTTCTTTCTAAAATGCAGAAATCCCATTGCTCCACCAATATATGCATACTAAGACATATGAATTCATAATTATTTCCCTTATCCAGAAGCTATAAGAGCTAATGGCAGGCTTATTTACAAATTATGTAAAATACAAATTATTTGAAAAATAATCAGTGTTTTATTAAAGAATGGAATTGTTTTTGTTGAAAACCAGGTCCTGATGACTCAGGCCTGTAATCCTAGACTGAAAATGCCTAGACTAAAAAGTTTATGAAACTCTCATGTCCAATTAACCAACCAAAGTAACAAGTTGAACAAAGACTCACTGCCTTACATATGAAATTGTAACCCCTCTGTATTTCACTTTGACAATAAAGGAAAAAAATAAATCAATTTGGCCCAGAAATTTTAAACTAAAATGCTACTTCTTAAAGCATCAAATTTTGAGGGGGGAAATCCTCAAATCTTTTATTAAACAGTGGTGTTATAGTGATCATTTGTGAGTCTTCAATATCTCATAATAACCAGTAGATTTTTAGGAGACTGAAAACCACAGCTATGTTCAGGATGTAGGTACCTGGTTAGGAAGCACAGAAGGTGAGTACCTTTCCTTTCAGTCTGTATTTGAGTATTTGGCTTGAGCAAACCAGTCATACAAGAGAATGTGTCATGAAAAGAAATGGAAACAAACAAGTCACAATACCAAAAGGAAGAAAAAAAATCCACAAACTACACTTTCACAGTCCTCTATTTATACTAGCACATTCTGGGAAAATCACTCAAAAACCTGTTACTAATCATTTAAACCTTAGGCTGTCGACATTTTTCTGCTTTGCTAGCCAAACAGTCATGAGCAGCAGCCAGAGGGTTAAAGAGCCAGATTTCCTGTCCCATACTGTAGCTTTGTGTGAGCAATATGGAGGACCTCATCATCACTGCTGAGGCTCCTGTTGAACACGGATGGGTCTATCCAGGCAAAAATATGTGCAGCCTTCTGGGCCAGATTTGCTCCGGAAGGGCTTCAGAGTTGGCTGTGCAGTGAACTGAGCTGTCCAGACCTGCTGTTCCACAAAGGCCAAGACTGTCTCTCTGCGTGCCTAGATCTGCAACCACCAGACCATACAAAGCCTGCTTGCTCACCTGGTGCAAACGCCTTCCAGAACCTTGAGGTCTTTGAGTTGTTTTAAGAGATGCAATATTTAATTGAATAGGATCTAGATTATTTGGATTTGGATAGAACAAAGACAAAACTTTCCCATTTTCACATTGAAATAAAATGAGCAAAACAGAACCCAGAACCAAATAAGATATGTGATTTAGACTGTGAAGACAATGGAATTTTCTATTTCTTTATTTTATTTTATTATGTTCTTATTTTTTATTAATCTTAAGTAGCTGTACAGATGGGTTTCAACATGTTAGTGTGGCTACTACACATTTTTATCAATGTTAGACCTTTCAATATATTCCATCATTCCCACACCCATTCATCCCCTAAATTTATCGAATTTCACATATATACATTGAATATTGTGACTGCATTCTTTCACCCTTCCTCTTTTCATTGATCTACCCCCAGTCCCTTGATCTCACACTTCCCCATCCCTCATGATACATCAAGTCCCACCTTCCTGTAATTCATTTTATTAGATTTCTCCCCTGCACATATCCTGTTATTTAATACATTTGTGTATATGTGCATACAACTCTGTTTATGTTTACATATATTTATAAATTAGATCTCACTTCCTCAAATGAAAGGAAACATGGATCTTTTATTGCTCTGAGGCTGACTTACTTCACTTAAGCTTTCCAGTCCATCCATTTCCCTGCAAATGACATAAAGAAAATGTGATATATATGATATGTTAATATAAAATTCAAAATTAAAGTTCTATTATGTATACATTATCTTATCCCATGATATTATTCCATTGTATATGTATATATAGACATATATAACACACACTCACATGAGCACACACACATATGTACATACACACACATATATATGATATTATTCCATTGTATATGTATATATAGACATATATAACACACTCACATGCACACACACATATGTACACACACACACACACACACACACATATATATATATATATAATGAGATTTTATTCATCCCTCTGGAAGAATATTAGGCTCTTCCTTTATTTCTTTTACAAAAACGTAGTAACTTTATAAGATTGTATTTTTCTTGTTTAGTCATCAGGCTTAAATTCAGGGCCTGGGCACTGTCTCTGAACTCTTTTGCTCAAGCTAGTGCACTGTCACTTTGAGCCACAGCAGTTTTTTGATTGGTTAATTGGAGATAAGGGTCTTACGGGGATTTTTCTGCCCTGGCTGGTTTTGAATCTCAATCCTCAGATTTCAGCCTCTTGAGTAGCTAGGATTACAGATGTGAGGTGCCAGCACATGGCTCTATATCTTAAGAGTATATTATATCTTATATTAAATTGAAGATGAACTCTTATAAGAGATTCTATCTGATGAGGTAGCATAGCACTTTGTTATTTCAATTGAATATATATGATATTATTCTGTGTACTACATTAAATTTACTTAATAAACAGAGTTAGAAGATTCAGAGTCAGGGAATGGGAAAGCAGCTCTTTCCATACCAAGTCACACCACCATTGCACTTTACAATTGAGACTGCAGAATTTTTTATTTTAATTTTTCCAGTCCCCCTTCACTAGACAAGTGTCTTTCACACTTTAACCAAACAAGGGACAAAATATTGAAAGTAGGCATTATTCTTAATTTGGACAATTATTAATACTTTACTACATAAGATTCAAACTTCAGATTCAATTTCATGAGACTCTGAACCCCATATGATCTCCTTCTATGCAGTTTCTCAGTGACAGTCTGGACCTTGAAAATCTAATTTCTGCTAGAATGAAAATTGGCAGAAATTTGCAGAAACAGGCCGGAGAAAAGTACAAGGTTTGGTTTGCATGGACTGTGGCTCAGGGTGACTCTCGTCAGTACCCATTGTCACTCAGACATTGTGAGAAGAAATTTAAAGATAAGACTTGTCAGTACAAAGAACACCAGGGGAAAATTTGATTTGTCTTTGCCCATTTTAATACCATATCATGCTTGTTTAGAAGTCTGGCTGAACTAATATGTGCTGTCAGAAGCTCTGTAATAGAAAATAGGTCAAATTTGACTCAGGATTTACACAAAAGTCACTATGGGTCTTCAGAGTCAGACTCAAAAACTTAGATTGCACCATGCCCTTAATTATCAAATGTGTTTCCTGTGAAGAAAGGAATACTGTGTAAAATGTTCGATAATCTGACAAGGCCATAAGGCTTAATGGAATCGATGATTACACACAGATGGACGATTAACTCTCGAGGTTTAACGTTTAAAAAAAATGTAACTGTGCTGGATTGCTACTTAATGGAATTACACTGCCCATATGGAAAAGAACTATACCCTAAATATACCCAGAATGATGGAACAGGTGGCAGTTTCTGGGCGAGACTGCTTGGAATGCACAAACGCATTCTGAACTTGTAGCTGCCAGAAAGATTCCTGGAGGAAAAAAAAAAGAGGAGAATCTTAAAAATTGTGTTAACTTTTCTGCATTTTGGAAATATGAAGTGCAAACGATAATTAGAAAACTGAAACACATAGTACATTTTTTCCATATTATCTTCTAGAAACCTATACACTATGTCTGTTTGTGACTGAAGTACTACGAGACATAATGATAAACTTTCAAATAGCATAGACTCTTTTCCATGGACTTAGAAGATGGAACAGAATCAGGAGGACCTTGGAGATGATGACCTTTAGGAGAATGGAACTGGGCATTCCCCGCATGACAGAACTATTTGTTGTATACATATTTCATTTCATTCTGGACATGGCCCTTTCTGTTATTTGCTGATGTTACAGTTGAGGAGTGTAATAGTCTTACAGAGCTAATAGATGATAAAGTCTGGACTAATAAAATAGGTAGCTGTGGTCAAAATCCTTCCTTCCAAATGGAATCCTTCTCCCCATTTTCTGCACCTATTTAACTTTTCTTTCTCTGCTTCTGTGTGACTTCTCTAATGTGGCACACGCCTGAGCATTCTTGCATTCCCCTTGGTGACTGACGCCTGCCTTCCAAAAGTCTTATGAATCCACATTATTTTCTAGGGCCCCAGTAGGACTTTTGGAAAAGTTGTAAGGGTGGAAGAGAAAAAAAAATGGAGTACTTCTCACCACAGAACAGATAATTTAAAACTTAATACAAAATGGTAAGTGTGAAGAAGTCTACAACATTGTTTCTGTTTCCTACAACTATTAAGTATTTTTAAAATTTATTTGAAATATTAAATGTTAGCACTCTTTAAAAAGTACCAGTGCCTCTGTTTTAATGATGCCTTGAACATTTCCTCATTATGGCCTCTTTATGACTCTCCCTGGGTTAACTGCTCAGTGCATGCTATGGAATGAATGTTTGTATACCTCCAAATTTTGAATCCCCAGTGCAATGGTGTTTGGAGGTAAGGCCTTGAGAGGGTTTGGGTGTAGCCATGATGAAGGGGACCAAGAGCCCTATGAGAAGAAACTTGGGAACTACAATCTCTCTCTCTCCCCCTCCTTCCTTCACTCCTTTCCTCTTTTCCTCCCTCCCTCATTCCCTCCTTCTCTCTCTCTCTCTCTCTCTCTCTCTCTCTCTCTGTCTCTCTCTCTCTCTCCCCCCACCCACCATGTGAAACTTTCTCAACAAGGGAGCCATCTGCAAACCAGGAAAAGAGTCCTCACCAAATATCAATTTTTCTGGAACATTCATCTTGTAGTTCTCAGTCTCTAGAATTGTGTGAGAGAGAAAAAAAAAATCTGTTATCTAAACTACCCATCTCTGGTATATTTATTACAGGATCCATACAAAGACAACTTAAATTATCTTATTTTAATAAATCATGACATGTCATTACACAGTTTCAGCCACTAACACTTTCAAATCTCTATGACTTTTGTAGAAACAAAACACACTTAGCTGATTACCCTAAAAAAGAATCTTGGTATAATCATAAAGACCAGCTGGGTACTGAATGTACAGACACAGCTTCTTTCAGTTGTTTCTTCCTTAGCTTTCCATATGCTTAGGGTTTTTATGCATCTTGGTATATGTATATTACCAAAACATTTTTTCAAACTTTGTCTCTTTCCAGGAAAATTTTAACACTGACAAGAGATATGATAAACAGTAGAAACACTTCTAGTCTGGTAAGAAGACCTCTATTCGTTATGGTGATTTTATTTTCTACTAATTAGTTGTGATCCTTGTTCTTTGATGTATTCTGAGCTTCTCTTCCTCTCAAGATATTTCTCCTAATTATATTATAGGAATTACATCATAGGAATGAAAGCAAATAAAATTTAAAAACACGAAATTTCTTGGAAAAAGTAACAGTAAATATGCACTGTTGAAAACTGTGAGCTATATACTTTCTTCCATCCAGTATCCTTATAACAAAGGTGCTCAGTTGGATTCTCTAACCGAAGAATGGGGATAATTATTATAAAATAGATGGCCAAAAGTTTGCAATAAGGTTTATACCTCATAGTGGATCTCAAAGAATGTTGGGTTTGAGAACATACAGGAAGATATAATTACTGCAGCAGGATAGAGGCTAATAAATGTCAGATCTGTTAGCTAAATGTTACATGTGTGTTTTGTTTTGTAGTATCATAGTTAGCATAGTTTCCTTTGTGGTTATGAAGATATTGTAATGGAAAATAATCAGTCCTTGTCTCAAAAGAATTGAAATGATCTACTTTGATAAATATAAGACTTTTCTTATGTTTATCTAAAACTCTTTACATTTTGAAATTTTTAAAGTGATTGCATACCAATTATACTCTTTCTTTTCAAATCATTGTAGTTTCTAGTTCAAATAAAGATTTCTTAATGCCACAACAGATAGCCTATTGCTTTGCTGGTGTGTAGTAAGGGTGATATGTTGATGGCATTGAGTCACATATTTATCATTTGAGTGATGGATAGTTGTACTTCTTCTTTTCTGTCCTGGGGCTTGAAATCAGGGCCTGAGCACTACCCCTGAGCTTCTTTTGCTGAAGGTTATCACTCTACCACTTGAGCCACAGTGCCACCACCAGCTATTTCTGAGTAGTTCACTGGAGATCAGAGTTACATGGATTTACCTGCCCAGGCTGGCTTTGAACCACGATCCTCAGAGCTCAGCCTCCTGAGTAGTAAGGATTACAGATGTATGCCATCAGTGCCTGGTTTTAGTTGTACTTTTTATATAAGTAAAAATTATCACTAACAACCCGATTCAATTTTAATATTTAGTCAAAATGGATATACTTCATCCAATGCTATATCGGTAGCTTTTAAAATAGCAATTTGCTTTATTAATTTATTTTTATACAGTATGTTTTCCCTGATAGTATTGAAAAGTGTTAAACATTGATCTTAGCAAGGAGTAAATGCCCTCAGGGTAACAATTGTCTAGGTCACTGCCATATCTTAATATTTAATACCAGGTAAAATAGTAAGGAAAAATCATAAGGCAGCCTGTGAGACGAAAGTCATGTTAGGACTCCTGCTGAGATAAATGGGTAGTCAAAGATGCTACAATTGTCCAGAGAGGACAAAGGAAATAATGTGTGTTCCTTCAGGACTGATAGCAGAATTTCTGCTTAAGGGCATTTTCCTCACTTTAGAAATTGCAATACATTTTTGTATGTATGACATATTTGTTACATCTGTAGAACTTACCGATGTCCTAAAAACAACCATGGTTTTTATGTTCTTGGCCAGTTCAACAATATGATGCTGTTGCTCTTCCAATAGGTTGGTGGTAAACCCAAGTTATTGTAAAAGAGAATGGAAAATAGGAATGCCTCTATTCTCAGACACTGCTTCTTTTCAGAGCAGAGAAAAGAACATTTGGAACATCATGGTCACTAAGAAGTCAATGTGGGATGTCAAAATATAGGCTATGTGTAATACATCAAGAGCTTAAACACATTTACTACTAATGCTTTTGAAACAATTATCCTGATAGTTTATACCATATAGTACAAAACATGGTGATGAGCGTGAGCATGACATTTGATGTATTTCTGATTCAGACTAATACATTCCTAACAGACAGTATAATTGTTTCTCACTGTAAGCCATCTTTGTCTTGTTTGTCCTTGTGTTGTGAAACAACAAAATAGATCAAACTGAAAAGTCATAATTACATTAAAAAGAACTATAGTGTCAATACTTGTCTTTATCCTATTCATTTTCTAAACATTTTCTTATACAAGCTAATTTTGTGTCATTCCCTCTCTCTAACCTGTTCTGACCATGTACACACCAACTCTCAATGTCTTTGATTTAATCCTAAATCAAAATTAGGTCTTGAAATTGAATATTTACATATGATTACATTTATGTGCGTGTCTACTTATGAGTGTATCTATGTCACATTGTTCACTCACCACTGCAGTATAAACACACACACGGAACAGAAAAAGAGGAAAAGAGCATCTCAATAAATCATCATTTACAATAACAGACAAGAACACGAATGACAGATTCAAGGAGATTGAGAAAACCAAGTTGTCCTCATTTTAGTTTCTTTTGAAGTTCAGCAATCTGTGGCTGAAGAACGATATGCTCCTATCGTCAGAAATCTGCAAGAAACTTTTTTATTGTGTTCCAGGAATTTTAGTTCTTTTTCTATAGATGATTCTGATGTAGAATATTGGCTTCATTAAAGTCATAGTTTATACATTTACTTTTGAACCCAAGTAGTAAGAGTTAAATAAGACTTTTCTCCCAATAATCAATACCTACACAATAAAAATCTGGATCTCCTAATTGAGTAGATTTAGTGGAGCTAGTGTTCCACAACAATGTGTTTGAGTGGTGTGTGTAACATCACTCATTCCCGTCAGAGTGATTTTTTTCTAAAACTTCAGAAGGTATGTGAGGTACCCTGATGCAGAGAACCAGAAAATACAATGCTCCGTGGGCCTTACCGTCTCTCTAGGGCCCACTGTGGGTACATTAAAGGTTTAATACATGAAAAATATCCATTATTCCTTAAACTTTGTCAGAATTTTTGTACCTCTCATTACTTCCAGAAACCTGTTATATTAAACATACACAAAATTCTTACACAAATTTTCTCTTATGCCTCTATTTCCCAAACGTGTCCTGTTAGACACGTAACCTCAACATGGCATAAAGAGAATGTGTTATTAGGAAGGAGATATTATGCAAAATGTCTGTCAACATAATGCCACCTGCATGTGGTTATAAGTTTGTTCGTGAAAGTAGAATAGGATGGTTTTTCCATGGCATATCCAAGAGGAAAAAGATCTTTGCAAATACTTTCAAAAGCATGACTCAAGTTTATTAGTAGTACTGGAAATTTGCTTTTACTTTTTAAATAAAAGTAATTCTACATCCGTTGTTGTTGTCAGTGGTGGGGGTCATGGGGCTTGAACTCACTGTTCCTGAGCTATTTTGCTCAAGGCTAGCACTGTACCAATTTGAGCCACAGTTCCACTTCCAGTTTTCTGGTGGTTAATTGGAGATAAAAGTCTCACGGACTTTACTGCTCAGGCTGGCTTTGACCCACAATCCTGAGATATCAGCCTCCTGAGTAGTTACGATTACAAGCATGAGCCACCAGTGACCACATTACACTAGATTTGCTGCTACTGTTGTTGTTGTTTTTGTTTCTCGTGGTTCCATTTTGTTAGTTAATCCAGTTTTTTGGAGAGTTTTTAAAAGTAACTTTTCCTTTGTCAGCTATTGGTTATTATATTGTACACATCAGCTGGTGACTGTTAGCAGATGTGGCCTACTTGGAATCAGATCACAAAGATTTCTTTTGAATAAATGCAAGGGAAGTGTACTTCTATGATGAGTGAAAGGTATATGCCTCATAGATAGTTGAAGACCTCTACTCACTCAAAACAAAAACAACAGTAAAGACAAGAATTAGCACACTTAGTCATGTGATTTAATGATCAAATCTAAAACCAAGGAAATATGCATGGGAAGTCGATGGTTTCGTGTCTATATTTTTCTCTTAGATTTATTTAATTCATGTTAACAAGAATTACTAAGTTCTGCACTGTTCTTTAGCACCTCTCAAAATTGTTACTGCAAAAGTATTTATTAGGAAAATTGAAACTCATTTCAAATCTCATGAATTACACATTTTCACACAGCTACCTTCTGATGTGAAATGGTACTTATGTCTGTCCAAATATTGTTCAATATTTACTTCCTTAACATTTACTGAGCACCTTTTTATGCCATGAAATGTGCCAGAGCATGACATCTGTCTTGAATCTTCAAGATGCTACATAGAGAAATTTGCAAATACAGATATAGGTAGAGAGGTAGAGATCTAAAAGAAATGAAGGAATAAGAACATAATAAATATGATAAAGTAATGACACAGTATGGCTATTTAGTGACCACTAAGTTTATTTTTACTGTTCTTGATGTTAACACATTTAACTTATTTTTACAACGATATCTGAAATCTTGGAAATAAAGCTTTTATAATTCATAAATAATACAGAAATTTTAAAACAAAGTACTCCTAGAGTGTATATAGTAGGACTATTTTTTAGGTTGAATTAAAACTAATGCTTTATTTAATACCTCAACTTTCAAGAACTTACAATTTTTTAACTAATCAAACCCTAAAAGGAGCCACTTGATCAGGTCCAGTGTTAGATTTTTTTAATGCATGATTTTTATTCTTTAACTCCAGGAAATTTCTTATCCTTTTTTCCAAAAGTAGTTTTTTAAATTTACTTTGTTGAAGTCTCAAGCATATTTCCTCTTTGACAAACTGAATATTGATACTGTCAAATTAAAATGGTAAAAGTCAACATAAAGGGCAAAGTTCCCCAACATTGCTATCTATATTTTTAATGCATCTTATGACAATAAAAATACAAAATGAGCAATCCCAGAAGACACTGCAGAAAAAAAGGAAGAAATAAGCTGACTCTGCTTTGCCATTTGAATTAGAATTTCTGTAATGAAATTTCTGGAAATTGTTATATCCCATCCATCCAGAGTGACACTGTTGGTTACTACCTTACTTCAGATTATTTTTTTACTTCTTTACCACTTAATGAACTGCCCACCATCAAATCAGAATGAATTATGTGAAAAGCTATTAATAGGTTCATTCTGAACCCACCAAACAATTTCATGTCCTGTCACAATTCCATCAGCTCTGGACTCATTGAAAATGCAAATTGGAAACTGTTTTCAAGAGAAATGTGTTGATCCCTTTTTAGTTTGTACGAAAATGTTCAGTAAAGATGCTGGAAAACTAGAATAAGGCATTGATTTTTAAATTTCACTACTACATTCAGTGCATGGTAAATAACACAAAGGTAATTATAATAGGCACGCCTATCTCTCAAAATAGAGAAGATTTTAAAATGGTAGTATGAGACAGGTTTTTAAGGAATGAGTTCCAAATCCTGTAGAAGTAAATGGGAGAGCCTGTTCTTCAAGGGAGTCAGAAGGGCAGGTGATAATGGGTGGAATGGCATGGAAAGATAGCTTCAAGGCACAGACAATACTTGGATTTAATCTTCAGGGGAAGGGAGTAGGGGGAAGAATATTTCCGGCCACAGAAATCCCTGGGCTAATAAAAAAAAAGTAAGAAAGTCTAAACACCTAGTAAATATTTACTGATTTAAATAATCTTAGTGCCAGTCGATCTTTTGTGATTTTGATGAGTTGAATCTGTCTAGTTTTTGACTGTGGCATGCACTCTTTCACCTTTTTTGTTTTGGTAAATTATTACTCTTTATAAAGTGGATGCTTCCATATTCATCCATTTGTGAATCAGTGATTAGTTTTGAAATTGTAAGGAAGAAGAAAAAGACCATGAAGCTGTGTTACATCTTGAAGTGCATTAAAATATAAAAACAAAAATAAGAACACACTCCAAATGATTCATTTGTTTTTCAGTATTTCACCACTTAGTGACAATAACTGGCAGACTGATAATTTCACAGTGTCATCCTGGTGGAACATAGGGTTCCTGTAAGAATGCAATTCTTTCTTCTTCAAAATCGCCATTAAAATGATTTATTTCCGATTAATGAGGACCTGGTTCCTTCCTTCTTGGCGTTCTGCTTTTCCTCCTGTTCTGTCTGTCTGGACAGGCTGGATGTGTGTGGGCATGCACCAGTTTGTGGGATTCTGGATCAGAACTCAGTGGCATTGCAACAGCGATAAACCTAACTTCTGGTAACTGTGAATTTGTGTTTCAAAGTGCCACAAACCACACCGTAAGATGCCACAAAAAGGAGCAGTAACTAGGTCAAATTTTTGGCAGTCATCATGAATCAGTAGCTCCAATGCTTATTTGCCAGTGATTAAATAGAGCTGAGAAATCTTTTTTTCTTTGTCTTCCTTTAATAAAACAAAAATCTCAGATTAATTGACGGAGAGTGAAAAGGAAAGGAAAGTTTGTGAACAATAGGATTTACCTGTCAACTATTTAAAGTATAGTTACTTATGCCAGCTAAACACAGGGCTTAAATAATTTATATATCATGGGTGTAATCAGAATACATGTATATGGGCTCACACCATGGTCCAGTCAGAATAGCAAAAAGATGCTCTAAAACACTTCTCAGGCATATTTTATGATCAAGTATAAACAATTATCACTATTAATATTTGAGGGAGAGGGATATCAACAGGGAACAATCATACTTTTATATGCAGAATAAATAGTTGTGATTTGCAGACTGGAGGTAGATTGTGTGATCAACAGATTGGACACATTCTTTGGGGCTCTGTTGGATGCCCTCCAGTATCTCTGGCGTGCAACGAGGGAATTTAAGGAGAGAAAGAGAATCAGTTAACCAGAAGGAAAGGGTGAGGAAATGAAAAAGAAGCATAAGCACACAAATTTGTGCTCTTGGTGGGATTGGTTGATGGTCAGAGATGTGTTCCATCTTCTAGGATAAGAATGAGCAAAACATGGTGGGCTGACTTCACTATGTGTGACTTATCTGCAAAAACATAGAACAGTAATAAGAAAAATTTGGTACCCTATACTGAGAATGATTATTAGACCACTAACTTTTGTAAAAACCAAACCAAACAAATAAATAGACAAAAAAAAACCTTCCCAAGCACTCATTTATGGTTGTTAATTATAACAAGTTATTGATGTGATTTTTTGGGGGGAGATTTGAGGGCTGTAATGGGTTTTGAACTTAGTGCTTTGTACTTGTTAGGTAAGCACTCTACCATTTGAATAGACGAGCCTTCAACCTTTTTATCTTTTTGCTTTAGTTATTTTTCATATTCAGTTCTGTGCTTTCTATCCTGGACTGTAATCTTGGCTGTAATCTTCCTATCCATACCTTCTGAAGAGATGAAATTACAGTCATGGCATACCTTGCTTGGCATAATACATTAAATTTATAAAAATTCCGATAATATCTCATTTTGAAATATATATATATATATATATATATATGTTTTTGCTTGAAGAATGGATCCCTGATACCAAGGTTAAAGGAAGTCCCAAACATAGAAACATAACACAAATTTATATCACATATCATAATTTATCATCACTTCCCAGACATGGGATATCATTATTTTTCAACAAACCCAGTCACAGGAAAACAGAATCCAGAGCAAGTACTCATTTCAATATATAAAAAGACTACAATTCATGATTGTTTCTACTTGCTCTTATTCTATGCTTTAATAATAAAACTAAGAAATTAAATTGGACCATAAGAAAACAAGCAAAAATTTTCTGATTTAAACATCTCTAAAAAATTTAAGGTGAAAAATTAAATACATTATTTGACAGATCGTAGGATATCTGGGGATATTAGAAGACAATATTGATCTTATTATTCTGTTAGTGCTCCTTCTCATTCCTTAGTAAAGACTTAAAATCTTTAAGAAGTAGAAGGAACTGGGAGGAGGGGGGAAGGGTAGCTATCTCATTCTAACTCATAGATGTACAATTTGTAGTTTGATTTTGATAAAATGCCATCTTTAGTGTTCAATTTTTTTCAACAACAACTAAAGACAGTGCTCACTTTGCTATAATTCTCTTCACTTGCCTTATCTCTGTTATCTTTCTCTGCCACACGTTTATGTTAGGCAGCAGCTCAGACTATCTGCAAAACAGAAATACGTTTCTTAGCAGCTGTTACCATAATTCTAAAAATATACTTTTTTTTCTTACAGAATTTTAAACCTTCTGGGCTTCTTCCAAGCACTAAATCCTGCTGACTAGATTCACTAGGATGGAGGGAGAAAGAAGAATTGCATTTTAAGTCAATTCCTCTCTAAACACTCAGAGAGGTAATATTTCTAGCATCTTACAAAGCATGTCAGCTGCCTTCCACAGGCTTTCTGCCATTTGTTTCTTCTCCAATGCTGTCTAGCCTGTTGCCTTGTTGTATATTGGTTGTTTAATCATTGTACTCCTTAGAAAGAATATGTTCAAAGTTAAAAGTTGAGTACATTTTTGCACAGGTCAAATATGAATAATGACAATTACACTTACTGTCTACTGAACTGATTTCTAATACTATTTCCAAGAGGGAGAACTCACTGTCTAAATATGACTTGGCCTCTCTTCTTTGTTGCTTTCTTTTTGCTATTCTGACTGGTTATGTTTCTATGTTTGGGACTTCCTTTAACCTTGGTATCAGGGATCCATTCTTCAAGCAAAAACATTATATATATATATATGGAATGAATCAATCAGATTGATTTCAAAATGAGATATTATAGGAATTTTTATAAATTTAATGTATTATGCCAAGCAAGGTATGCCATGACTGTAATTTCATCTCTTCAGAAGGTATGGATAGGAAGATTACAGCCAAGATTACAGTCCAGGATAGAAAGCACAAAACTGAATATGAAAAATAACTAAAGCAAAAAGATAACAAGGTTGAAGGCTCGTCTATTCAAATGGTAGAGTGCTTACCTAACAAGTACAAAGCACTAAGTTTAAAACCCATTACAGCCCTCAAATCTCCCCCCAAAAAATCACATCAATAACTTGTTATAATTAACAACCATAAATGAGTGCTTGGGAAGGGTTTTTTTGTCTATTTATTTGTTTGGTTTGGTTTTTACAAAAGTTAGTGGTCTAATAATCATTCTCAGTATAGGGTACCAAATTTTTCTTATTACTGTTCTATGTTTTTGCAGATAAGTCACACATAGTGAAGTCAGCCCACCATGTTTTGCTCATTCTTATCCTAGAAGATGGAACACATCTCTGACCATCAACCAATCCCACCAAGAGCACAAATTTGTGTGCTTATGCTTCTTTTTCATTCCCTCACCCTTTCCTTTTGATTAACTGTTTCTCTTTCTCTCCTTAAATGCCCTCGCTGCACTCCAGAGATACTGGAGGGCATCCAACAGAGCCCCAAAGAAAGTGTCCAATCTGTTGATCACACAATCTACCTCCAGTCTGCAAATCACAACTATTTATTCTGCATATAAAAGTATGATTGTTCCCTGTTGATATCCCTCTCCCTCAAGTATTAATCGTGATAATTGTGTATACTTGATCATAAAATATGCCTGAGAAGTGCTTTAGAAAAGCCTAGTGTATCTGACAAATACCATAAACAGTGATCCTGGGAAATCCTTCCATTCCCTGACTGCCAGGATGACGTGTCACTCCATCTTCCTCATAACCCCGCGTCTACCAGGAGGAAAACACCACAGGAGGCACACAGTTACTACTGTGCCAAGTTTAAATTTTCATTTCCATTTTGAGATTTAAATTGAACCTTTCATGACTCTTAATTTTCTCAATCAATATTGATTACTGAATTCAAAAATATTATCTCCTCCACCTAGATACATTTCATTGAGGAATCAATGAGATTTAAGAGATGGTCAATGACCTCCACTGTGAAAACATTAAAACTCTGAAAAAGAAAAGAAACTGAAGCAGACTTAAGGAAATGGATAAACCTCCCATGCTTCTGGTTGGGAATAATTAACATAATAAAAATGGTAATTCTGCCCAGAGCAATATCAAAGCAATACCCATCAAATCCCACAACTTTCTTCAAAGAAATAGTGAAATCAATCCAAAAATTCATATGGAATAATAAAAGACCCAGAATAGCAAAACCAATCCTTCGCAGGAAGAATGGTGCTGGAGGAATATTAACACCAAACCTCAAGCTTTAATACAAAGCCATAGTAATAAAACCAGTTTGGTGCCGGCACAAGAAGAAGCCACGGAGATAGTAGAGTACTTGCTTAACAAATGCGACACCTTGAATTCAAAGCCCAGTACCCATGACAAAAAAGGAGAATGAGGAGAAGAAGGAAAAGGAGGAGGATGAAGAGACTAAAGAGGAGGTGAGGAAGGATAAGGAGAAAGCAGAAGGGAGAAAAGAATAGGGAAGAGGGAAGGAGTAAAGGAGGGGAAATGAAAAGATGGAGAGGAAGGTGAGGGAGAGGGGAGAGGGAGGGAAAGGCAAGGGGAAGAAGGAAGAATGAAAGGGGTGGAGAAAGAGAAGAAGGAATCACAATTTTTCGTTTCCCTGAATCGGAGTCTTTCGCAACATGATCCAGGCATCCCTTCTAAACAGAATAGAATTCTTTTTCTCCATCGTTTTTTAAATTTAATTTTATTGTCAAGGTCACTTACAGAAGGGTTACAGTTACATAGGAAAGTTAGTGAGTACATTTCTTGTCAAACTTGTTACCCCTTCCTCATTTTTCTCTCACTTTCCCTCCCTCCTCACCGAGTTGTACAGTTAATTTCCAACATGTTTTCTTGTGAGTATCACTGTTGCATTGGTTCACCCTTTATACTCTGTCTCATCATTTTGATTTTCCCCTTCCCTTCCCTAATTGACATACACACACACACACACACACACACACACACACGGTACTAAAATCAAATACAGTGACAACAGGGGATTGAAAATTTTCTTGTAAATTGATTTAATCTCTAGAAGGTGGTAGGACTGCTATGACAGTCTGGGGCTTTGGTTTCAAGGGCTTTGCATGATTCTCCTCTTGCTCTTCAAGCTCTGCAATTCCCATATGAATAATATCACCAGAAGGTTGAATTTGAATGTCAACAGAAATGCTGCCCATCTTCCCTATCACCATGTCCAGCAGCTAGGCAGCTCTCAGAAGCAGAGCACCCAGATGGCCTGTGAATGTGAGCATATACACCAGCCCATTCAATATCACCAAAAATCTATCTGATCCATAGACATGAAAAATATCAAGTTGTTATTTTTTTTCTTTATTGTCAAATTGAAGTACAGAGGGGTTACAGTTTCACATGCAAGGCCATGAGTGCTTTTCTTATCCAACTTATCTCCCCCTCATTTTCCTCTGGCCTTGCCTCTCCATGTACCCCACCCCCCCATGACTTGTACAGTGGTTTTTGTTTTTTTTCTTCTAATTTTTATTATCAAACTGATGTACAGAGAGGTTACAGTTTCACACATTAGGCATTGGATACATTGCTTGTAGTTTGTTCCATCATCCGGCATTCCCCCCCTCACTCCTCCCCCTTTCCCTTTCCCCCCATGAGGTGTTCAGTTCACTTAAACCAAACAGTTTTGCAAGTATTGCTTTTGTACTTGTTTGTCTTTTTTTAGCGTGTGTCTCTCGATTTTGGTATTCCCTTTCAATTTCCTACTTCTAAAACCAGTATAGACGGTTTCCAATATACTCAGATAAGATTACAGAGATACTGTAGGTACAACCACAGGAAGGAGATACAAGAACATCATCAATAGTAGAAGCTACAGATACACAAGGGACATTGAAAGTAGTTACAACTGTGATATAACAATCATTTCCATAACATGGAGTTCATTTCACTTAGCATCATCTTATGTGATCATAAGGGTATAGCTTTTGGTCTCTTGTGATCCTCTGCTGTGACTTGCCTAAACCTGTACTAATTATTCCCAATAAGGGAGACGATAGAGCCCATGTTTCTTTGGGTATGGCTCACTTAGTATAATTTTTTCCAAGTCCTTCCATTTCCTTAAATGAGGCAATGCCATTCTTTCTGATAGAGGCACAAAATTCCATACTGGATAGGAACCACATTTTCCTGATCCATTCGTCTACTGAAGGGCATCTGGGTTGGTTCCAGATTCTAGCTATGACAAATTGCATTGTGATGAACATTGTTGTGCTGGTGGCATTACTGTGATTTTGTTTGTGTTTTTTTGGATAGATACCCAAAAGTGGGGTTGCTAGGTCATAGGGGAGTTCTATATTTAGCCTTTTGAGGAATCTCCATACTGCTTACCAGTGTGGCTGAACCAGTTTACATTCCCACCAACAATGAAGTAGGGTTCCCTTTTGGCCACATCCCCTCCAACAATTGTTATTGTTAGTTTTCTTGATATATGACATTCTTCCTGGGGTGAGATGGAATCTCAAAGTTGTTTTGATTTGCATTTCTTTTATGGCCAGTGATGTAGAGTACTTTTCATATGTCTCTTGGCCATCCTAATTTCCTCATCAGAGAAGTCTCTTTTTAAGTCGTTAGCCCACTTGATGAGGGGGCTATTGGTTCTTTGCGGTTTTGTTTTGGAGGAAGGTAATTTTTTTTAGTTCTGCATATATTTTAGATATGAGGCCTTTGTCTGTTGAATGGCCTGTAAAGATCTTCTCCCAGTCTATGGGATTTCTGTTTACCTTACGAGCTATGTCCTTTGCCGTGCAGAAGCTCTGCAGTTTTTGTTTGTTTGTTTGTTTGTTTTGCAGATTTTTTTTTTATTTTTTAAGTTTTTATTATAAAACTGATGTACATAGAGGTTACAGTTTCATACGTTAGGCATTGGATACATTTCTTGTACTCTTTGTTACCTTGTCCCTCATACCCCCCTCACTCCCCCCCTTTCTCTTACCCCCCCCCCCCCGAGGTGTTCAGTTCACTTACACCAAACAGTTTTGCATGTATTGCTTTTGTAGTTGTTTCTCTTTTTTTTACCCTGTGTCTCTCAAATTTGGTATTCCCTTTGAATTTCCTACTTCCAATACCCATAAACACTGTTTCCAATATACTCAGATAAGATTACAGCGATAGTGTAAGTACAACCACAGGAAGGTGATACAAGAACATCATCAATAATAAAAGCTACAGATAAACATAGGACGTTGAAAGTAGTTACAACTGTGATATAACAATTGTTTCCACAACATGGAGTTCATTTCTCTTAGCATCATCTTATGTGTTCATAAGGGTATAGCTATTGGGCCTTTTGATGCTCTGTTAGGAATTGCCTAAACCTGTACTAATTATTCCCAATAAGGGAGACTATAGAGTCCATGTTTCTTTGGGTCTGGCTCACTTCACTTAGTATAATTTTTTCCAAGTCCTTCCATTTCCTTACAAATGGGGCAATGTCATTCTTTGTGATAGAGGCATAAAATTCCATTGTGTATATGTACCACATTTTCCTGATCCATTCGTCTACTGAGGAGCATCTGGGTTGGTTCCAGATTCTCGCTATGACAAATTGTGCTGCAATGAACATTGTTGTGCTGGTGGCATTACTATGATTTTTTTTGTGGTCTTTTGGATAGATACCCAAAAGTGGGGCTGCTGGGTCATAGGGGAGTTCTATATTGAGCCTTCTGAGGAATCTCCATACTGCTTGCCAGGGTGGCTGAACCAGTTTACATTCCCACCAACAATGAAGTAGGGTTCCCTTTTGGCCACATCCCCTCCAACAATTGTTATTATTAGTTTTCTTGATATATGACATTCTTCCTGGGGTGAGATGGAATCTCAATGTTGTTTTGATTTGCATTTCCTTTATGGCCAGTGATGTAGAGCATTTTTTCATATGTCTCTTGGCCATTCTCATTTCATCATCAGAGAAGTCTCTTTGTAGGTCTTTAGCCCACTTGATGAGGGGGCTATTGGTTCTTTGCGGTTTTGTTTTGGAAGAAGGTAGTTTTTTTAGTTCTGCATATATTTTAGAGATGAGACCTTTGTCTGTTGAATGTCCGGTAAAGATCTTCTCCGAGTCGGTGGGCTTTCTGTTTATCTTGCGAGCTGTGTCCTTTGCCGTGCAGAAGCTCTGCAGTTTGATGCAGTCCCATTTGTCCAACCTTTCTTTGATTTGTAGCCTTTCTGAGTCTTCGTTAAGGAAGTTCCGTCCTGCACCAGGAGCCATAGTGTTTCTCCGACTCCTTCCTTTAGTGTTTTCAGGGTGCCTGTTTTGATTTTGAGGTCTTTAATCCATTTGGAATTGATTTTGGTGCAGGGTGATATATAAGGATCTAGTTTTAGTTTGTTGCATGTGTTGAGCCAGTTTTGCCAGCACCACTTGTTAAAGAGGCTATCTTTCTTCCATACTATTGTTTTAGCTCCTTTATCAAAGGTTAAGTAGGCGTAGTTCTGTGGGTTCATTTCTGGGTCTTCAATTCTGTTACATTGGTCTTCAGGCCTGTTCTGGTGCCAATATCAAGCTGTTTTTATTACTATAGCTTTATAATACAACTTGAAGTTGGGTATTGTAATTCCTCCAGCACTGTTCTTCCTGCATAGGAGTGTTTTTGCTATTCTAGGTCTTTTATTGTTCCCTATGAATTTCTGGATTGTTTCCTCTATTTCATTAAAGAATGGTGTTGGGATATTAATGGGTATTGCATTGAATTTGTAGATAGCCTTTGGCAATATTGCCATTTTGATTATATTAATCCTCCCAATCCAGGAGCATGGGAGGTTTTTCCATTTTCTTAGTTCTGACTTAATTTTGTTTTTCAAGCTTTTAAAGTTCTCATCAAAAAGGTCTTTCACTACTTTGGTTAAGGTTATTCCTAGGTATTTTATGTTTTTTGGGGCTATTGCAAAAGGAGTTGCTTTCCTGATTTCAGCCTCGGTCTTCGGGTTGTTAGCATAGAGAAAGTCCATTGATTTTTGAAGGTTTATTTTATATCCTGCAACTTTGCCAAAGTTTTGGATAAGCTCTAGTAGCTTGGGGGTAGAGTCTATGGGATTCTTTAGGTATAGGATCATGTCTTCTGCGAAGAGAGAAAGTTTAACTTCATCTTTTCGTATTTGGATCCCCTTTATATTTTCTTCTTGCCTAATTGCTCTGGCTGGGAACCTGGTACTATGTTGAAGAGCAGGGGAGAGACTGGACATCCTTGCCTTGTTCCTGATTTTAAAGGGCTTTAGTTTTTCACCATTTAGAGTTATGCTTGCTGTTGGTTTGTCATAAACTGCCTTGATTATATTCAGGAATGTTCCCTGGAATCCGAGTTTTTCCAGGGCTTTTAGTATAAATGGGTGCTGGATTTTATCGAACGCTTTTTCCACATCCAGAGATAAAACCATGTGGTTCTTTACATTGCTCCGGTTGATGTGGTGGATTACATTAATTGACATGTGTATATTGAACCAACTTTGCAATCCTGGGATGAATCCAGGTTGATCGTGGTGTATGATTTTTTGATGACCTATTGAAGTCGATTGGCCAGAATTTTGTTGAGAATTTTTGTGTCTATGTTCATCAGGGAAATCGGTCTATAGTCCTCTTTCCATGATGAGTCCCTGCCTGGTTTGGGATGAGGGTTATACTGGCTTCATAGAATGTGTCTGGTAGTGAACGTTGTCTTTCAATTTCATTGAAGAGTTTGAGAAATATTGGTGTGAGTTCTGTTTTGAAGGCCTTGTATAATTCTGCAGTGAATCCGTCTGGACCTGGGCTTTTCTTGCATGGGAGATCACTTATTGCCGTTTCTATTTCAATACTGGATATGGGTCTGTTTAGAAGGTTTAAATCTTCATGGTTCAGTTTGGGGATATGAATTTTTTCTAGGAAATCATCCATTTCTTCCAAGTTCTTGAATTTGTTGGCATAAAGGTTTGCAAAATAGTCCCTTATTATTTTCTGAATTTCAGTTATTTCTGTGCTGATGTTACCTGTTTCATCTCTTATCTTGTTTATTTGAGTGTGCTTCCTTCGTTTTTGGTCAGGTTTGCTAGGGGTCTGTCTATCTTGTTGATTTTTTCAAAGAACCAACTCTTTGTTTTGTTGATTCTTTCGATGGTTTTTTTCGTCTCTAATTGATTTAATTCTGATTTGATTTTAATTATTTCCTTCCATCTATTGACTTGGGTTTGGCTTGTTGTTCTCTTTCAAGGAAATTAAGGTGCTTCCTTAAATTATTGAGTTGCTATATCTCCAGTTTGTTGGTGTATGTACTCAGAGATATAAATTTTCCTCTGAGTACTGCCTTAGCTGTGTCCCAAAAGAGCTGGTACTTTGTGTCCTCATCTTGGTTGAATTCCATAAGCATTTGAATTTCCATTTTAATTTCTTCAATGACTCACTGATGGTTCAGCAGTGTGTTGTTTAGTCTCCATGAATTGTAGGATTCTCTGTGATGGCTGTTTGAGTTGAGCGCTAATTTTATTCCATTGTGGTCTGAGACGATGCAGGGAATGGTTTTGATACTTCTGAATTTGTACAGATTTTCTTTGTGCCTGAAGATGTGATCTAATTTGGAGAATGTTCCACGTACTGTGGAGAAGAATGTGTATTCTGTTGTTGCTGTGTGGAATATTCTGTAGGTGTCAGTTAAGTCTTGTTGGTCTATGCATTTATTTAGTTCTGTGATTTCTTTGTTCAGTTTTTGGTGTGTTGATCTGTCCAGAGGTGATAGTGGAGTGTTAAAGTCCAACTATCAATGTGTTTGGGTCTATGAGTGTTTGTAGAGTCAGTAGTGTTTGTTTGATGAAGTTGGGTGCTCCTGCATTTGGTGTGTAGATATTTAGAATGCTTACATCTTCCTGCAGGAGAGATCCCTTTACTAGTATGTAGTAACCTTATTTGTCTCTTCTTACCTTTTTTAATTTGAAGTCAATTTTGTCTGATACTAGGATTGCAACTCCAGCCTGCTTGTGGGGGCCATTAGCTTGACAGATTTTATTCCAGCCTTTCACTTTTAGAAGATGTTTACTTTTGTTGGATAGATGTGTCTCTTGGAGGCAGCAGAAAGAAGGATCTTGATTTTTGATCCAACATATGAGTCTATCTCGTTTGATTGGAGAATTAAGTCCATTAATGTTGAGAGTTAGGATTGAGAGCTGATCATTTGTTCCTTTCATTATCACTATCTTGTTAAAAGCTGTGTCTTCCCATTTCTTGATCAGATGTTTACTATTTAGGGTTCATTTGTCTGTATTGGGATCTTGATTATCTTCCCTGTATAGTACATCTTTGAGGATTTTCTGTAAAGCTGGTTTGGTGGAGACATATTGATTCAGTTTTTCCTTACTGTGGAAGACTTTTATTTGACCTTTGGCTATGAATGAGAGTTTGGCTGGGTACAGTATTCTTGGTTGGTAGTTATTTTTATTTAGTGTTTGGTATACCTCATTCCAGGCTCTCCTTGCTTTCATGGAGAAGTCTGGAGTAATTCTGATTGCTTTTCCTTTATAAGTGATTGTTTTCTTTGACCTAACAGCTTTAAGGATTCTTTCCTTGTACTCTACTGATCCTGTTTTGATCACAATGTGTAGGTGGGATGTCCTATTCTGGTCTGGTCGGTTTGGGGTTCTAAATGCTTCTTGTATCTGTATAGGCCTATTCTTCTGGATATTTGGGAAGTTCTCAGCTAATATTCTGTTAAATAGGTTGCCTATCCCATTAACTTCTTTCTCTAAGTTTTCCTCAATACCTATTATCCTTAAATTGGGCTTCCTGATCATGTCTTCAATCTCCTGTAGTGATCTCTTTTGTTGATTGGACTGGATTTGTATTGCTTTTTGATCTATCTCCATAGATTCTAGGGAATCTTCAGCTCCTGAGATACGATCCTCTGCTTCAGTTAGTCGGGACTGTAGGCTAGATACTTGATTTTGAATCTCTTTTCCTTCTGAGTGGTCTTTCCTGATGATTTCCATGTCATCTCTTAGGTCTTGCATTGACTTCTTTACTTCATTAATTTGGTTTAGAATGCTGTCTCTCAAATCTTTTACCTGGGTAGCTATCTATTCATTTGACTCTTGAAGTTCATTTATCTTTCTATTTGTTGAGGCCATGAAATC
Organism: Perognathus longimembris pacificus; assembly: GCF_023159225.1. Lineage (NCBI taxonomy): Eukaryota > Metazoa > Chordata > Mammalia > Rodentia > Heteromyidae > Perognathus > Perognathus longimembris. The sequence goes on from NC_063176.1 coordinate 22,487,051, forward strand.
ATCTATTACTTTATGGAAGGATTGCTGTATTGATTAAAACTTTTCATTTAACATGTTTATCAGTAGACTTTGTAGAACATTTTGAGGGTTCTCTTCTATGTCTCTGATTGACTGCTCTGTTTCCTGTTTGTTTTGAGTGGGAGAAAAGACTCCATTGTTTGCCATCTTTCTTGTGTTTCTTCTGCCCATTTGTATTTGGAATGCCAATCTACAAGCACCTTGAGCACCGTTTAAGACCCAAAGCAGCCCTTACCAAGCACTTGTGTTTAAATCTTACAAGTTCACAATTATATACAGATACCTTGTATACCTGTCTATAAAATTAGATTTGGTGTTCCTGAAGAAAACAATTTCAATATAACCACTGATCTTGGGCCCTGAATTCAGTAGTTACTTATTTACTGTTACAACCATATGAGCAATTTTTGGTCTTATATTAAATTCTTTTAGGACTGGCTTTCTCTATGAACTCCTTTGATTCACTCGGATTAAGCAGGGATATCCTCTATCCAATAACCAGGAGTCAATGGAACCTGGGGGTCCTGGCAGTAAGTCAGGAAGGAAAGTTAGAGGTAGTAAAGAGAATAGAGTAAAATGTATTGAGGTGTGTGTGTGTGTGATGATTCTGGTTTAGTTTCAGTGAGGTAGAAATGTGGAGAAGAGTAGAATCAGTAGAAAGAACAAGGTTAAAATGATAGACAATGGAGAGTTAGCGGAAAAGAGTGGAGGTGTTATTAGTAGGAAAGTAATTTTTAAAGAAAGAGAACGCAAAGAGAGAAATAAAGAAAAAATACTGGAAGACAGATGCACAAAACAGAGAAAAAATAATAAAAAAATAAAATAAAAAATAAAAAGGAAAAAAACAGAAAAACCAACAACCAAAAAAAAAAAAAAAACTTGATAAAACAAACAGGTAAAATTTGGAAACAAAAAAACCAACGACGTTTCAGAAGTGAAAAAATTTTTTAAAAAATTTGAAAAAATAAGTTTAAAAAATGTTTGAAAAGAAAAAAAAAATGGAGTCCTCATTGTTTAGGTGGTCTTTCCCCAGTCTCTGGTTTCCTTGCGATGGTCTGCAGTCTATTTTCCTGATTGGCTGGTTTGACTTGCTTTCAGTTTGCAGGGGCTGGGTCTGTTCTGACCCTTCTCCCCTGTTGGTGCAATCCTGGGTCTCTGTGGTTCGCACAGCTTGCAGGTAGGCCTTGGGCGTCCTCTGTAGATGGGGACATGAGCAGTCTCGGGAACCGTGGCTCCTCTGTCTGCTGTGGGGCCATGGCCTTTAATGCCTGGCTTTGAATAGGCTGTGGACTCAGCAGGGCGGGGCGCCTCTGGCTTGGTTTACTTGGCTCAGCGTTGCTTGCCTGGGGGATGCTCCTCCCTCCTGGGCAGGGCGGCCGCCTGTCTGAGCTGGCTATGCAATTCAGCTGGTTTCGGGCCTGGAATTGTGCTTCCTCTGTGACTGGACCATTTATCTGTCTCAAGAACTGCTTGTTCCCCCATCTGGTGTTTCCGTGTTGCTCACAGCTTTCGCTTTAAATTTAGAAATTCCAGTGGGCAGGGCGCGGCACCTCTGGCTAAGCCCCGGCCCAGGACGAGCCTCCTGCCTGGGCAGGGGGCGTTCTGCTGGGTGGTGCTGGCTCTCACTAGTCGGTCCCTCTTGCCATTTTCAAAGATGGCTCCTTTGTCCTTGCTTTCCCCAGGCCCACTTTAGTTCCCGTCTGGTCTGACCCTATGCCAATGTCAAAGATGACACTTTGCTCTGGTGGTGGAGGAAGGGCTACCTTCCAGAAGCTGTTCTGTGGGCGCGAGTGAGAATATCTTTTGTGGGGTACTCACGTTTTCTCTGCGATTTCAGTCCTTCTGTGCTTAGCTGCTGTCTGAAGGATTTCTCCCTGGTCTACACTGTGTGCTTTAACCGCGTGGAGTGCCGGGTGCTGTACCAGCACTGGCATGGCAGCAGGACACCATCTGGAGATCAAATCTCTGTTTTCAGATGAGCAAAGTCGATTTTTCCTTCCTGGCCACAATCCCTGTACTGTTAGAACTTACTCTGGCTATCTTTCTAGGAATAAAAGTTTCTATGTGGTGAGAAAACTGCGATGTGGTTGTCCGAGGGAGCTCAGCTAGGGCTCTGCTCCTCCACCGTCTTCCTGTACAATTGTTTATACCAAATGTTTTTGTAAGTATGGCTTTCATGTGAAACAGTACCCTTTTTTGCTTTTTTTTCTCGTATTCCCTGCTATCACTGTATCTGATCTTAGTACCCTGGATACTATATATATATATATGTATATATGTATACATATATATATATACATATATATATATATATATATCTTACATATATATTAGAACTAGGGAAGGGAAAGGGAATACCAAAATTGAGAGATGAATAAAAATATCTTGGAGATATATCTTGGAGTGATTCATCATAAAATGCATATTACCATTGCTTAGGTGTGTTACAAGTGCTAGTTTAATAGGAAAATGTTCTTATTGTTTTTAACGGGAATGGTATGACTTAATCTCATTCATTTTACTGGTTTAATTTTCATTAAAATAAAAAGAAAGTTCACTTTCATGACAAATTTCAGCTTTGCTCTCTATGGCAGTGGCAGTGCCCATAATGATTTGTCATGCAATTTTATTTTTAAAGCTCAAAATTAATTACAAACATGAAACAAATCATAGTGTTAAGACATACATTAAAAACAAATTACAATCTCAAAATGAATAATTTACAGCTTGGAAAATTAATTGATTAAACCCAATGTGCATAAAAATAATTGGAAAAATGAAGAAGTGAACAAACCAATGACAATGTTATACAACTAGATAGAAAATAATGTGTAAAGAGCAAAACTGACAGACAAAAATATCAATAGTCAAAATTAAAACATATGATGCTGAATATGGATAGGTTGAAATCTAAACCTGGACATATCTCAGGGCCACAGTGATAGACAGATGATACAAGATGTCAAATCCTGTTCTTTTGGCAAAACTAAATTACATTGACATCACATCAGTCACAATTATGAGCTATTGAAATAGCTATTATTAAAAGCAATAGCTTTTACCTCCAAATATGTAAATATTAATATGTACTCCACCAATGTTTTATTATTATATATTCTATTCCTTTCAAATTCTAGAAGCTTGGTTTTTGTGACTTCTATGTGCATAAGACGTTTTTGTGAGGTAGAATATTAAGAGAATTATAGTAAATAATACAGAATTTTACAACAAATTAAGTTTTGTCCTGAACCTTATTATCTTTATTACCTATTTTAAGAATTGCAAAGATATGCATTTAATGTTTGTATTAAATATCATAAGGATTTTAAATATGTATGATGGCAAAAGAGTATGTTTCAAACAATTGTTTACACATTAAAGTTTCAGCATGATCAAGCTTCCATTTTTTTATTACACATCAACTTTATTTTATAAACATCCTCTCAAAAAAGTTCAGCACAGGGCTGGGGATATGGCCTAGTGGCAAGAGTGCTTGCCTCGTATACATGAGGCCCCGGGTTCAATTCCCCAGCACCACATATATAGAAAATGGCCAGAAGTGGCGCTGTGGCTCAAGTGGCAGAGTGCTAGCCTTGATCAAAAGGAAGCCAGGGACAGTGCTCAGGCCCTGAGTCCAAGCCCCAGGACTGGCCCAAAAAAAAAAGTTCAGCACAAGTAAGACATTTCAAATATTATAATTTGTAAAAAAAAAAAAAAAAAAAAAAAAAAATCCTTCAATTTTGCCCACATTCAATATTGCGAAATTGAAGTATACTAGGTTTTCATTCAGTTTGATGTTAAAAGTGTTTATATGTTCTACTTATTTTGAAAGAATTAAATATTTCACTTCTGATATCCACTCAGGAATTAGCAGCCTTTCAGGGTTATGTCAATAAATTATCCATTCCTTCACCTGGTTCTCTTCCAAGACTACACCGTGGTCAAACTCATAATTTATTTGGGATTGGGTCAGGAGGAAAAGTGAATGATTGGGAAAATAAAAATTAAAGGATAGAAAGGATATATGAATAAACTATGTCTTTATTGATCATTCACTTACATTTTCTAAGCCAGATAACACTTAAAGACATTAATCCAAGTCTTTGGTGATCCAGTTATATTTATCCTTGCATGCTAAACAATTATTTTCCCCTTATTGAAATATATGCTAATACTATTTTAGAATTTGTCCTATATTGTTTAGTGGATAACTTTAAGCACTCTGCTATGATATTTAAAAAAGACAGAAGAGTAAAGATTATGTTTTTAAGAAGTGGTATTAATATAATTGGCCACATATGCAAAAATAAAAGATAAATATTCAAGTTGTATGGATTATAGATACAAGTGCAAAACTGAAAATGATTAAAACTGAGAAGACAGTTTAGGCAAAAAGTCTTTTGTGACTCTGGGATACGAAATCTTTTTTTTTTTTTTTTTTTGCCAGTAATGGAGCTTGAACTCAGGGCCTGAGCACTGTCCCTGGCCTCTTTTTGCTCAAGGCTATCACTCTGCCACTTGAGCCACAGTGCCACCTCTGACTTTTTCTATATATGTGGTACTGAGGAATCGAACCCAGGGCTTCATGTATATGAGACAAGCACTTTTACCACTAGGCCATATTCCCAGCCTGGGATAGGAAATCTTTTACAATACGATGCAGAAGAAATAATCTATAAAAATGACATATTTGAACCCTCAAAATTTTTAAATTTCTTATTTCAGAATCCAAGTTCAAGAAATTCATGAGCTCCTTACAGTGTTGGAGAAAGTGCAAAGTCCTAAAACCACTTTGGGAAAAGTTTCTGTTTCTCAAAATTGTAAATATATCACCATCATATAACACAACCATTGCAATTCTAGATAATTTTCCCAAAAGAACAAAAATTATGCATCCATTTTATCAGAGCCCCAAGTTGGAATCATCTCTTACCTAATGGCAGGTGACTGGATGTACATATTGATATTTTCATATGACAAATTGTTCCTCAGTAATTAGGAATAAATGATTATTTTACACAACAGAGATAAATACCAAATACTTATACTGAGTGGGTACTAGTAGCTCGTGCTTATAAGCATAGGTATTCAGTAGGATGAGATCTAAGGACTGAAGTTTGAAGTTAACCTAGGAAGGGACTTTTATCTCCAATTCACCAGCAAAAAGCCAGAAGTGGAGCTGTGGTTCAAGTGGTAGAACACTATTCTTCAGGAAAAACACTAAGGGAAAGCCCAAGGTCAAGCCCCAGTATACACACTCTCTTCTCATTCTCTCTTTCCCTCTCTCCTTTCTGTCTACCTCTACTCTCTGTCTTTCTCTCTCTCTCTCTCTCTCTCTCTCTCTCTCTCTCACACACACACACACACACACACACACAATTATGTTGAATGAAGGAATCCAGACAAGGGTAAAATGTCTAGTGTTACCATCTTGATTGAATCTGTCTGTAGGACAAGAAGGTAAAGGTTCTGAGAAGGGAATAGCAAATCACAGTCACCAGATATATCCTAAGTAGAAGGGTAACAGACTAGCACTGATGGTATAGATGAATGGCCCTTTGAAAAAACAACATCTAGCAGGGCATATGGGATTGGCCCTGTCCTACCATTTAAAGTTCTCTTCTGTGCCATCTTGCCACACACTATTGCCACCAAAATGGTCAATATTGCCATTTCTAGTGAACGATTGCTTATTTGCTTACCAATGTACAAAGGAATGTACTGGCACTATAAAGTGTTCCTAAAAGTGCAGATAATGACTTCTATGTTTGAAAATTTTAAATAGGATTTGGTAAGTAAATGTGAAAATGTTCAGAGAACTTCATCTCTGAGATGATCTCATCACATTTGATGGCTTAGCTGTTAAGTCCTGAGACATCACACCCTCTTTTACAAAATCAATAAGTTAAGCCTGTTGAAATGATTTATGGAAACACTGTGCTGCTCAGTAGTTGCCTACACAGTGAGTGTTCATTTAACACAGGACTGTAAAACTCTTAAAACCAATCTAGGTTGCTTCCTGACATATAGCTTCAATACCTGTTTCTTCTTCAACTAAGGCTTTTTCTTCAATTTAATCCTCCTCTAGTCTCTTTTAGATAGAGTGTTGTACCACACCTTGTTGTTAAATCATGAAAAATTGTAGAATCGATACCGTTTTCAAGAGTCATTGTCAAATTACACCCTCCAATAGGTAATATACCATTTCAGTCAGTAATTCCAACTATTTGTATGCATTTCAGGTTTGCCAATTACCCTTCCAAGCTGTAAATTGCCTATTTTGAGAGCATAATTTGATTTTTAATGTCTGTCTTAACAGCCTGATTTGTTTTGTCTTTTGATTTGTTTCACATTCCAGTAATTAATTTTAAGTTGACACTGTCTCTCCTGAAAGGAAAATGGGGATTACAACCCTTTTAGAGTCATAACAGCTTTTCACTGATAGAACTTCTGTATAGTGCCATAGACATTAAGCAAAAGATGTCAATCTCTCTTTTCTCTTCTTTGCCTTTCTTCCTTATTTTGTTCCTTTCTTCCCCTTCTTCATTTCCTCTTCTCTTTCTTCCTTTCTTTTTCTTTCCTTTCTTTACCTCTGCTTATCCCTTCACCTTTACTCACTCTGCTCCCTACCTTTCTTCTTTTATTTTGGAGTTATATAACTCCTTCTATAAGAGATATGCTATCTTCAATTTCAAACACACATTACACAGTTATTCAACCTTAAATACACTGAGAAAGCAAAACTAAACTGACTCAAAATTGACTTTAAGTAATTATTTCAAAACAAAGGATACCTTTCAAGACATCAGTCTAAAAATAAAGAACAGATTGTTTGTAGATTAAGTGTAAATATAGTTGTTCTCAAATATCCTCTGATATTCATTCCGTATCTTTACCCTACTGACAAAATCTATACAAAGAAAAGAAATCTTTCATCCTCAGACACAGCTTACAAAAACCTTGTTACTTGGAAAACACAAACATTTCTGACTTTCACGTGTGTCTTTTTCATTTTGTTTGGCGATTCTGATCAGAACTCAGGGCCTTGCATTTCTCTAGGCAGGTTCCCTATTCCTGAAGTCATACCAGTCCCAGTATCTGTGGTTTTTAATATACTTGGGAACTCTAAGTTGGTTTTAGGGATCCAACAAGTCTTTTTTCCTCTTACATGATTTTAAGAAAGACCGCAAGTTGCAGAAAAGAAAGTGTAAAAAGATTAGGATGAAAAGAACTCTGAGGAACAGAATTTGGAAAGAAGATTGGGCACTAAAACTTTGCACGGTTGTGAAAAATTTGGGAGGACACCAAATTATTTAATAATTCCCTAGTGAATTCAACTTACTCAACTTTGAAAACAACTATTTTTTTTTTTACTCTATTTTTGTCAGAACAGAGTGTCCAGAGTTTTCTAACTGGCAAGTAAAAAGGCTTTTTGAATTTGAAAAGTTCTTGGTTTGTTGTGTTTTAAACAAGATGTCAATTTAACATGAGCCAACACTACAGAAAAGGGGATTTATCTAGCTTACAATATGGAAAGTGGCATAAATCATAACAATAGAACTATTGTACTGAATATCCCAAAGGGGAAAAGCTTTTCCTATTCCAAGTATTATTTTCAAGAATTAAATAATTTAATTAGGAAAGCAATTAACTAGTTAAGAGTCAAACATCATACTTTTTCCTAAGATTGTTTGTTGGTTATTTAGCACTTTCAGTTTTTTAAAAGCACATGGGAAGGTGCTTGGGTTGGGAGTTTGATAGTGAAATTGATATCTTTAGGAAGTTAACTTTCCCCCCTAACTGTTTATTTAGAGATAATTACAGATTCACCGATTCAGAAAAATAATGTAAAGAAATTGCATATATATTTTCCTAAAGATTATTTTTTGCTAAACTATAATGCAATATCACAGCTAGGGTATTCATAGTGTATATGAATGGCACAGTGAAGGAATAGAAATTTCCATCATCACATGATTCCTCATGTTACCCTTTTACAGCCACACTCATTTCTCTTACTTGATACTCTGTAATGTCTGGTATCACTAATCTGATCTTGATTTTCATAATATTATTATTTTAAGTATTTTCATAGAGCTTCCCATGGGTAGATCATGCCTCTAGTTCTAGCTATGCAGTGACACTGAGACGGGAAAGATAGCAATTCCAGGCCAGGCCAAACAGGAACGTTCAGACCCTATCTAGTGGCATGCACCTGATATCCAAGCTATGACAAGAAGATAGGAAGTAAGACTTTATCTTAAAAATGACCAACAAAACACAGGACTTGAAGCATGGCTCAGCAATTACAGCACTAGTCAAATAAGCAGGAAGTCTCATGTTCAAACCAATAAATAAATAAAAATAAATGGAATCATCAACAATGGAAACTTTGAGACTGGCTTTTTTCACCTATCCATATTATTATGCATGTTCTTTTTCCTTGCCAAGTAGTATGCTATGATATGGATATACCACAATTTATTTAACCATTCAGCACTTAAAGGACATCTAGATTTCTTATGAGCATTTATTGTTAATAGACTTCTATGCAGCTTAACTTCATATATTTGTAAACATATATATATAATTCATTTGGCAAATTTTAACTAATTCTATGTTTAATTTTTTTAGGAATACTCTTTTTTATTTTTGCACTTCTGAATTATTGTTGTATCCCCAAGTCCCATCCATACTTTCTGGAACAGAGCAAGTAATGGTTGAATGTGTTCATTTTACTCCCTCCTAAAAACCACTAAAGCAACAGTAAAGAGAGAGGCTGGGAAGGGAACTCGTAGGAAACACCTGTGTAACTGGCCTAGTGTGCAGCCAGACTAGATTACAGTAGGTAGACAGACTGCCCCAGGGATTTTTCCCAAGAAAAGAAATAAAATGCAAAGTATTTCTGATATGTTGTACCAGTATAGAGGAGTTTTGCAATTCTTTTGGAAACTTTTGGGAAGAATTAAAAAATTAGGGAACCAAAAAAGAACACAACATTTTCTCAGAAAAACAAGTAATTGAAAGTATTTTTATATAAAAGGAAATTTCATTTTAACACATCCTAAGGATTATGTACATAATAATAGTAAAAATAACATACTATTGATTGTGTACAATCAAAATTATAAGTACAGCTATAATAAGGGAATAAATAATTGAAAAGTGTATGACAGGCATAATATGAAAGTACTAAACTTTCTGGAGGAACATCAATGAATTAGGTCAAAAGTTTAAAAATTAAAAGAAAGCCAGGCACCAGTGGCTCATGACTGTTATTCTCACTACACAGAAGCCAAGATCTGAGAATTGCACTTCAAAGCCAGTGTAGACAAGAAAGTCCATGAGACTCCTATCTCAAACTACTCAGAAAAAGCTAGAAATGGGTCTGTGCTTCAAGTGATATATCAATAGCCTTGAACAGAAGCTCAGGGACAGCACCCAGGCCTTGAGTTCAAGCCCCAGGACCAGCAATATATATGTTGAAATATAACTGATAGAAGAATTAAAAATTATCCATAGGAAACCAAGTTCACAGAGGAAGTAATAAAGCAAGAGAATATTGGTTTTAGTTTATAAGCTTTGCAATATTATTTTAAACAAAATACAGTTACAACTACGATTAGTGTAGCATTACTGAAGTGGAAAATTGTTAAGAGCTTTGCAACTGATTTCAAAGAAACTTCAGACACTGGTTTTCAAGGATGATAGAGGGATTTACCATTTTGATATAATACGTTATTCTTCTGTCACCAGAAACAGTACTTTTCTTCTCATACATGCTTTGAAAGTTTGTTGGGGATAGACTACATTTTACTGTTACTTAATAGTGTCTCCAGATATAATTTCCTTCTACCTTTTTTGAGGAATATGCTCCCTTCCCCTCATCTTTTATCTTCTTAGAACATTTTATTAAAGTAGAATATTTATATGTAAGACTACAAGTTATCAAGTGTATATTTTGGTTAATTTCACAAACGGAACACATTCTATAGCCAGCACCCAGATCAAACCTTACAATTTGTTTTTCTCATCCCCCTATCAGTCACTAATTCTCCATAATTAACTACTATTATAATTTCTAACCTTAAAGGTTGCTTTTATCTTTTGGTTTGAAGGTGTTTTGTTTTTTGTTTAGTGAAATAGAGGTTTGAATTCAGGCCTTGTTCTTGCTAAACAGGTATGGTACACTTTAGCCATGTACTTAGCCTTTTTGCTTTAGTTAATTTTCAGGTAGGTTCTCAGACCAGTTTTGCTTTCCATGTTGGGGGCAAGGAGGGGGATGTGAGGCTGAGTTTTGAACTCAGGACCTCACACTTATTCAGCTGGCTCTTTAATCACTGCATCCATACCTTAAACCCTACTTTTTTTTCCCCCAGTCCTGGGCCTTGGACTCAGGGCCTGAGCACTGTCCCTGGCTTCTTGTTGCTCAAGGCTAGCACTCTGCCACTTGAGCCACAGTGCCACTTCTGGCCATTTTCTATATATATGGTGCTGGGGAATTGAACCCAGGGCTTCATGTATACAAGGCAAGCACTCTTGCCACTAGGCCATATCCCCAGCCCTAAACCCTACTTTTTTGCGGGTGATTTTGGAAATGGAAAATCTGGGGAATTCTTCCTAGGCTAACCTCCATATCTCAGCCTCCTGAGTAGCTAGAATTGCAGGTATGACTTAGCTCTGGGTGCATGCCTTTTTTTTTTAAACATATCAATGGAATAGACAATATTTATTCTTTGGGCTCTGGCTTCTTTCAGCTAACATTATCTTGTGAGATTGATCCATATTGGCAAGTGGGTTTGTAATTCTTTTATATTTTGTTTTATATTTACCACAGTTTGTTTATCTTTTACTACTTAACATTTGAGTTGCATTAAGCTTTTAACTATTTAGGGTTATTTTTTATTGACATTGTTAAGGTGCTTCCAATTTTTTTAATCATGATATAAACACAGCACTTCTTGGGCAATGTCATCCCTTCCTTTGCTTTCCCCTATTTCCCTGCTCCCATCCCTACCCACAAATTACATAGTTCATTATTTACGTAATATACATTGAATACAATTACTTGATTTGATCACTCTTCCTCCTGTTATTCCTGTATCCCTTTTATATTTATTCTTATACAATTTGTTTTGGTGAGCATATGACTTTTTCCTATTGAGTATAAATCTAGAAGCAGAATTACTAAGTGAAAGATTATGCAGATGTTCTGCTTTAGTAGAACTGGCCAAACACCTTTCCAAAATGGTTGGACCACTTTCCATTTCTCCCTGCACTGTTTTGTAGTTTCTAGTTGCTTCACAACTTCAACAACCCTTGTATTGTCTGTCTTTTTCATCTAGCTTTTCTCAGATATGATGATATTACTTTATTGTTTGCATTTGCATTTTCTGTGACTTTTCATAATATAATGATTTTTCATTAACCATTGACTCTTCAAGTCTTCCCCATTTTTCTATTTAATTACTGGATATTTTTTCATACTGATTTATAAAATATACATTCTGGATACAAGTCATTTTTCAGATACATGTACTGAATTATCTTCTCCCTATCTTTCTAAATTTTCTCTCTGTCCTCTCCACTTACCTCCTTTCCCCTCCCCTCCCTCTCCCTCCCCCTCTTTTCCCTCTCCTTCTCCTCCTGCTCCTTCTCTCTCTTCTCTCTCTCCCTGTACTGATATCAAACACAGGGCTATTGTTCTACATCCCCAGGCCCTGCTCACATTCTCTCTTCCTATGCATTTTCAAAAAAATAAGCAGCCACATGTTGGTGGCTCATGCCTGTAATACTAGCTCATCAAGAGGCTGATATGGAACCAACCCTGATGCCCCTCAGTAGAGGAGTGGATCAGGAAAATGTGATACATATACACAATGGAATTTTATGCCTCTATCAGAAAGAATGACATTGCCCCATTTGTAAGGAAATGGAAGGACTTGGAAAAAATTATACTAAGTGAAGTGAGCCAGACCCAAAGAAATATGGACTGTATGGTTTCCCTCATAGAGAATAATTAGTACAGGTTTAGGCTAGTCACAGCAAAAGATCACAAGAGCCCAATAGCTATACCCTTATGAACACAAAAGATGATGCTAAGTGAAATGAAGTCCATGTTATGGAAATGAGTGTTATATCACTGTTGTAATTATTTTCAACATGCCATGTGAAACCATAGCTTTTTGTTGTTGTTCCTCTTGTATCCCCTTCCTGTGGTTGTACTCGCCCTATCACTGTATCTCATCTGAGTACCCTGGATACTGTATATACTTGTATTAAAACTAGGGAAGGGAAACAGAATATCAAAATTGAGAGACAGAGGATAAAAAGACAAATGACTCCAAAAGCAATACTTACAAAACCATTTGATGTAAACAAGCTGAACAACTCATGGGAGGAGAGGGGAAGGGAGGGGGAGGGGGAGGGGGAAAAATGAGGGAGGAGGTAACAAATTGTACAAGAAATGTACGCACTGCCTTATGTATGAAACTAACCCCTCTGTACATCACTTTGAAAATTAATAAATAATTATTCAGAAAAAAAATGAGGCTGAGATCTGAGGATCACAGTTCAAAGCCAGCACGGGCAGGAAAGTCTGGTGAGACACTTACCTGTCATTCACCAGAAAACTGGAAATGGTGCTGTGGTTCCAGTGGTAGAGCTCAGGCACAACACCCAGGCCCACTCCCAGGCCCAGAGTTCAAACCCAAGGACAAGAGGGGGGGGTGGAGATAAGCAGTCTAGCCAGGCCCTAATGGCTCACATATGTAATCATAGCTACTCAAGAGGCTAAGATCTGAGAACGATTCAAAGCCAACCTCTATGTTTAATTTTTAAGGAAAGTACCAAAGTGTTCTCTAGAATTCTAGCACTAAAATATAGTGACAGTATTTTTATAAACAATTAATTATTGCATTTATTTTTATGTAGGATTAAAATCATTGATCTTGAAATTGGTGAACATTCAGTTACCATATTTCTATTCTATTACATTTAAAATAATTATAGGTAGTACTCATATACCTATATAACCTAGACGTCCCTTGGGAGATGAATAGATCAAGGAAGTGTGATATATATGTATATGTATGTGTGTGTATAGTGTAGTTCTACTGATCCATCAAAAAAAAAAGATATTATACAACTTATAAGGAAATGAAACGACTTGGAAAATATATTAAATGAAGTAAGCCAGAACCAAAGAAACATAGACTTGCATGTTTTCCTTCATTTCTGTAACTGGAATGTGCCTACAAATGTACAAGTACACACACCAAATGACCAAAACAAATAAATAGAATTGGAACATGATAAATTATATAGGACTCTAATTGTTAACATGAAGACCAAAGGAGACAATAGCTTTAGACAGATGATCACATAAAATAATATTCTATGAAATTAACTCCAACAAAGAAGCAAGAGACACTCTTTATTTGCCATTGTTGCTGTTTTTGTTCTCTTTTCCTTTTGTATTGTTTGTTACTTTGTTGGTATATGGGAGGTCAAATAAAAAGTAGAACAAAGATGAAAAACTACAACAGATACTCACCAGACAGTATGTAGAAAATGAACAAGGTATTTTTTGCTTTTATATATAAATCTTGTACCATCTTTAAACAGGTATTATGTAATTTCTTCTCACTCATATTTTGTATATTTGAAACTTTTAGATGTTCTAAAATGTGTGCATAATCATGTTTTGGGTTTAAATTTATATTTCCCTAATACCATAATATATTGTATATTTTTTATTTTATTTATTTATATTACATATTTTCATGTGCCTATTTGTTAATTGCAAATCCATTTGGGGGAACTTCCTATTCAGATCTTTCACCCACTTTCTAAATAGATTGTTCTTTTCTCTACATTTTGAATCTTGAAAATTCTTAAGAGATTCTATCTGTTGTCTAAATACTATTTTTTCTGTGATATGGGTAGTCTTTAAATACTTCTCAGTCCATAGTTGTCTTTTCATTCTCTTAATTGAGTATCACAGAGCAGACATTCATGCTTTTAAAGTTTATTCAACTTATGGCTGGTTTCCATTTAAATAGCATGAGATCCCAAAGACTTTCTTTTGTTCACTTATTTAATTATACATTATATATTTAAATCCATGTTTTACCCTGAGTTAAATTATCTCTTTAAAAATAAGATTAGAATGAAGTTCATTTCTTTTTGCCTAGGAATTTTCAATTTTTCTGGGACTATTTCCTGAGACTATGTTTTTTCCATTGAATTTTTTTCCCTTCCTTCCTTCCTTCCTTCCTTCCTTCCTTCCTTCCTTCCTTCCTTCCTTCCTTCCTTCCTTCCTTCCTTCCTTCCTTCCTTCCTTCCTTCCTTCCTTCCTTCCTTCCTTCCTTCCTTCCTTCCTTCCTTCCCTCCCCTCCCTCCCTCCTTCCTTCTTCGTTTGTCAAAAAACAAATCTGGAGCCAAAGGTTCACACCTTTAATCCTAATTACTCTAGCGGCTAATACCTGATAATCACTACTCAGTGTCAGCCCAGGAAGACAAATCCAAGAGACTCTTATTTTCTGTTAATAGCAAAAGGTGAACTGGAAGCATGTCACAAGTGATAGAAAGAGAGCACCATCAGGACTGAAAAAACTGAGCAAGATCTTAAGGACCTAAATTCAATCCCAGTACTGGAGCCAAGGAGGAAGGAAGGAAGGAAGGAAGGAAGGGAGGGAGGGAGGGAGGGAGGGAGGGAAGAGGGAAGGAAGGAAGGAAGGAAGGAAGAGAGGGAGGGAGGGAGGGAGGGAAGGGAAGGAAGGAAGGAAGGAAGGAAGGAAGGAAGGAAGGAAGGAAGGAAGGAAGGAAGGAAGGAAGGAAGGAAAGGATTTTACAGCTATATAGACATAGTTAAAATTTTGTAGAAAGATCCCTCCCATTTTACTTCTGTCTCTCAAAATCATAACAGTTATTGTATGATTTGGGGGGAAGGGGAGTCCTTTGAAATAAATTTGAACATAAATTTGTTTATTCAGCAAAATATGGCTATGGTTTGATAAGAATGCACCCCATGTGTTAATTGTAAAAGAAATGACAGCCCTCTGCAGATTCTTCTGACTCATTACATGGCACCTACTTGGTTCAAAAAAATTCCTTTCTGATTTCCATCATTAGCCTTGTGAGCCCTTTCATATACTACTAGATTAACACCTGCTTCACTGTTGGGTCAATTTTACATGCAATTTTATTTTTAATTTTGATGTGGTAGATCTTGTTGATCATATATCATTATGAATCATTAATTATTTTATGTGTTTTATGTTTACAATCTTTCTTATCTCAATTATAAATTTTAGGATTTTCTTTAGATTAGTTGATACTTTCTGCACAGACCATCATACAAAAAGTAAACTGCAAACCTTCACTCATGCCAAAATCTATTTCCCTTCTATACCTTTCCCTTCACCAAAATGTTTACAAAGAATAAAAAATTCAGCTATATATAAATAAGTCATGTATCTGTAATTTTTAATTTTCTATCCATATGGACAAATTAAACCAAGGAACGTTCTAAGCAGAATTTTTTAAGAAATAAGAATTAATAATTTAATTTAATGTACTACTCAAATACTTTTCTGTTTCTATTTCTGTACAGTTGATAAGTTATTAAGCTCTAATATTTTATGCAGGGGAGAGGTCATGATTCACCCCAGCACTGCTATAAAGGAAGAAACCCCAATTTAGGACCCACTAATTAGTCTAAACCCATCAGAGACTGTGTAAATATGGTCTTGCAGATATAACAATATTTGTGTTTAGTGAACACATGATAATATCTCAATATGAGTTTTATTTAGCCTTTATGTCCTTTGGGTTAAATAAAAACTCATTTGGTAGATCTGAGTGGTTTTATTTTCATTCTTTGACATTTTGTTAGAAAAAGAGATTTTAACTTGATCCTCACAGTGGTGAGAGTATGTCTACTGCTGACATCAACCTGAGTTAATTATTTCTGTAGGACACAGTGAGTTGTATATCCAATACCTCTTTTAAAGTATCTCTGTAATCTTATCTGAGTATTTTGGAAACCATGTATACTGGTATTAGAACTAGGAAATTGAAAGAGAATACCAAAATTGAGAGACACAGGGTAAAAAAAGACAAACAACTACAAAAGCAATACTTGCAAAACTGTTTGGTGTAAGTGAACTGAACACCTCATGGGGGGGGAAGGGAAAGGGGAAGGAGGGAGGGAGGAATGAGGGACGAGGTAACAAACAGTACAAGAAATGTATCCAATGCCTAATGTATGAAACTGTAACCTCTCTGTACATCAGTTTGATAATAAAAATTTGCAAAAAAAAAAAAAAAACCAAAAGAAGGAAAAACACCTCCTTAAATAAATAAATAAAAGAATAAATGAAAAAAAATGTGTGTGTGTGTGTGTGTGTGTGTGTGTGTGTGTCTGTGCCTGTACATTTGAAATCCTATCAACAATTACTTCTTTCTAAACTGAAGTATTAGGATACAACTTATTTCTGGTCAAAACCCTGGATTTCTATGCTCACAACTGCTTCACACCCTCCAACACCCAGCATGCCTGACCTCAGACCCTGACTCCTGTGTCTTTTCCCACCTCATTCACCTGACAGCCTTCTCCACAACAGACATCTTATCAGACGTGACTGATTGCTGTAATCTGTACTCTGGGCAGCCATTAAGCAAATTACCTGAATCATTGCAAGGATTAGTCTCATTAACACATGATTAGCATCAAATTAAAATAATGAGTGTTTAACTTCTGATGTCTTCCAGTTGTTTGAACAGCTTGATCAGCCACACCAGGCTGGCAGGGAGGTGGGGGTGTTAAAAAGCCACAGGAAAAAAAAAAAGGGGGGTGGGGGAGGCTGCACTGTGCTAGTCATAGTGCTGCTTGCCAGTAGAATGAAGCAGGACCAGGCTCCAGCTCTCTGGAAGAAAGGTTTCTTCAGAACAGCAAGGGTGTTTGGTCCAAGCCGTCCTTCACCTGGATCAATGGATCTAGTGCACCACCTCACCTTCCCACATCTTGGAAATGCATTTTCATAGAGCTTCCATGTCTCAGAAAGCAGGAAATGAGCTTTTCTCTTCTTGCAAACTCTCAGATTTAAGACTACTGCTGGGATTAAGGTAGACTAAAGATCTGTGCACACAGCCACAGTCCCTGCACACAGACTCTGGTTTTCCTTGGAAATGATGACTAGCCATTAATCAAAAATAGGGAAAATTTGCCTTAGCACTTGAAGCTATGAGAATGTCATCTCCTTTGCAACAACATCTGCTCATATGGGAGATTTTATGGAGGCCTAGAAAACCAACTCACTTTTGTCCTACTAGTCAGATATTATTAGCATTTGAGAAATGCAAGCAGATTAGAAGGGTCTTTCAACTCCTAAACCAAAGGCAATTTTTCTGTCAGGTAGATAATCAAAAGAACTAAGAGCCTGCATGGTCTTCAGGCTTTCTGCCTGAACAATGAATGACATAAGCAAGGAGCCATTGTGATAAATTCTATCATACTGATGAAAAAAATATGGGAAGACCAGTGTTACAGAAAAATGTCTAAGATTAGAAGAAAGTATAATGAGAAAAATAAAAATTGTAAAATATAAGCAACTGTAAGAAACAGTATTTCCCTCTACTTAGGCTCTCTATAACATCTCATATTTGTGTGCGTGCATTCACGTGCATGCACGCATGCTGGCAAAAAAAAAAAAAGGACTAGTAGGATTTGGGGCTTGAGCTTAGGTCCTTGGACTCTTGCCGTTTGTACTCATGTATGGTATTCTACCATTTGAGCCACACGTGCAGCTCCAGCTCAGCATTTTGCTACTTAATAAAGAATAGACTCTTTTGGACTTTTCTGCTTTTTTCACACTTAAGCTATAAGCCACCGTTGCCATTAGATCTTATAATTTATGTGTGCCTAAACATAAATTTGTAAAAGGAAAAGCCAAAATTGAAGAACAAAAATCTTAAGTCAATAGCCTAACTCTAAATATAATTTACCCCTTATAACTTAGAAGAAAAATATGTTCATTCTGAGCAACTGACAAAATATAATGAGTATGAGAAAAGAGAAGAAATGTAATAGAAAATGAAGCACAATAGAAAAAATGAAGAAAGTTAAGAGTTGTTCTTTGAGCATGTCAACAAAGTGTAAAGTTCACTAGATAAGCTTAGCCAAAAATTATACAATATCATTACATAAATTCAGAAATGTGAAGCTCTATCCTTAATCAGGATTAAAAATTAAATGGAAAACTAGGAACAACAGAATACAAATAGATGATCTATATTTTAGCTGCAAGAAAGAAATAAGATAAGAAAAATATCTTATATGAACAGTAAATATTTCTAGGAGGACACAGTTGGCTGTTACCGATGTAAAGAGAGAGTGTGAACAAAGAAAAGAAGAAATCAAAACAGTAGCCAAACATTCCACAAAGTAAAGCACAGATGACATCACAGGTGAATTCTACCATTTGAATTAATCTTGCCCCAAATCTCCAAGTATAGAAGAGAAACTAAACTCATTGTCTGAGACAAATTTTACCTGGATACCAAAAACCAAAGGCATCACAGGAAACTGTAAGAGAGCGAGAGGACTATGGGCAAAAAGTAGCTGTAAATCTCAGAGATATATTGGTTGTGGTGATGCTTATAATATACATAAAGTATCATGGCATATAATATTAGAATTATACACTCTAACAGAAGTAGATTGTTTCTTGTCAATTAACTTTAAAAGTAGCTGACAAGGACATCTGCACATGTACACACTAAGATACTAATTCACAACTAATATGATATCTATAAAAATACCAAAAAAGCTATTAAAAATCTGGAACAACTAGAATATTCATGTACTGCTACTTAGTATCTTATGACCCAGCAATCCTACTTCTAGGCATTTAGCCAACAGAATACAATCAAGTATGCAGTAAAGTCATGTCCATTGATACACTATTCACTATAGCCAGACATGAACTCAACCCAGTTGCCCCCGATGGATGAATGGATCAAAAAACCACTGTATATATACACAATGGAATTACACTCATCTATTTGAGAGAATGATATGTCATTCGTAATGAAATGGAAAGACTTGGAAGAAATTTTTAGAGAAGTAAGCCAGACCCAGAGAAACAATGGTTGCATGGATTCCTTCATTTGTGGTAGCTAGCATGTGCCTATAAATCTCTAAATAAACACATTTGGTAGCATGCAAGTGGTTACAAATGAATCAACTGAATTATTATAGACTGTAAGGATAGGTCAAATAGTATAATCTTTCAGAAAGACTAGGCCAAGGTCCAACAAAATCAACACCAGGAAATGAGTACATCCAAGAAGGGTTGGGGCCAAAGGGAATGAGACTGACAAAAGAAGGGCGGAGGGCTGGGAATATGGCCTAGTGGCAAGAGTGCTTGCCTCCTACACATGAAGCTCTGGGTTCAATTCCCCAGCACCACATGTATGGAAAACGGCCAGAAGGGGCGCTGTGGCTCAGGTGGCAGAGTGCTAGCAGCCTTGAGCAAAGAGAAGCCAGGGACAGTGCTCAAGTCCTGAGTCCAAGGCCCAGGACTGGCCAAAAAAAAAAAGGGCAGAGTAGAATACAGTCAAGAATTCATTCTATCACATAATTAAGAAAAGTAAGGGAAGGGGTAGATTAGGAAGGAGGGTGAGAATGTTGAAGAGATAACAGAGATCAAGATGCACTGTACCCATAAACTCCTTTGTACAGCTACTTAAAGATCATTTAAAACATACATTTAAAAGAGAAAGCAACCAAAAGATTTAAAATTCTAAAAAAGAAATTATCACCAACAGCCTACAGTACCCTCTGTGTGCTTTTCAATAGTTTGCTTTTAAAAGGTGGGCTTGATTTTTTTTTGTAGCAATAGTATTTGAAAGTTGAAAAAAATCGATATTTTTTAAAAGAATTTAAATTAAAAATTATTTGTCTTGGGCTGGGGATATGGCCTAGTGGCAAGAGTGCCTGCCTCATATACATGAGGCCCTGAGTTCGATTCCCCAGCACCACATATACAGAAAATGGCCAGAAGTGGCGCTGTGGCTCAAGTGGCAGAGTGCTAGCCTTGAGCAAAAAAGAAGCCAGGGACAGTGCTCAGGCCCTGAGTCCAAGCCCCAGGACTGGCCAAAAAAAAAAAAAAATTATTTGTCTTATGTACTGAAGTTGAACTTAAGTCCTGTGACTCAGAAATGTCATTCCTAAGCACATGTCAAATATTTGTGTACATATATATACCAAATAGAATGTTCAGTAATGAACCAAATAAAAAGTCTGTCATCCAAATATGCGTCTACATGAGTAAATAAATGACCATATATTTGTACACTGAAAAATGTCCAGCTATGCAAATAAACTACTACACTCAATTATATAGTCTAATCACAAACCATAATATGATACAAAAGAGGACAGGAATTAACAGAAAGTATTAATTGAGCCACAGAGCCATTTTCTCAGTATTTAATTGTGTGCCTACAAACTTAAAAAATAGGCCAGAAGCCCGACACTGGTGACTCACACCTGTAATCCTAGCTACTCAGGAGGCTGAGAGCCGAGGATTGCGTTTCAATGCTAACATGGGAAGGAAGGCCCATAAGACTCTAAACTCCAATAAACTATGGGGGAAAAAAAGCCAAAAGTGGATCTGTGGATCAAGTGGTAGAGACCTAGCCTTGAATGAAAGCAGCTCAGGAACAGCACACAGGCTCTGAGTTCAAGTTCCAGGACGGTCCAACATATAAAGAAAGAATCAGTGAACTTTATTTTAATTTTATTTTTTTGATTAAACTTTTTTCTTTATTGTCAAAGTGTAGTACAGAGGGGTTACAGTTTCATATTTAATGCAATGAGTAGATTTCTTGTTCAACTTGTTACTTCCTCTCTAATCCCCCTCTTCTCCCTCTCCTTTTCCCTCTCCCCACAAGAGTTGTGCAGTTGGTTTACACCAAATGGTTTTGTAAATATTGCTTTTGGAATGGTTTGTCTTTTTATTCTTTGTCTCTCCATTTTGATATTCCCTTCCCCTTCCCCAGTTCTAATACCTGTATAAACAGTATCCAGGGTATTCTGATGAGATATAGTGGTAGCGGGGGTACAACCACAGGAAGTGAATACAAGAGAAACAAAACTAAACAAAACAATCAAACAAGCAGACAAGAAAAGAAAAAAACCAAAAAACAAAAATACAAAAGGTACGGTGTCACACCTGAGGAAAATGTGGTACATATTCACAATAGAATCAGTGAAAGTTAAATCTGTCCTTTTAAATCATTGTGTCAGGGAAGCAAAAAAGAGACTAAGAATTTAAAAAATTAAGAAAAACCAAAGGACCTATGAGACACTATCAAGAAAACAAATGCACACATTATGAAAATCTTGGAGACAAGAAAAGGAAAAAGAAGAAAAAACTTACTTTTTTGCTCATATTGAAGGGAAGTAAACATTTGTCAGGAAATTTCCCAAATATGAGGAAAGAAAGAAATTTATACACCCAAGCAGCAACCCAAGTAGAACAAACCCAAAAAGAACTACTGAAAAACTGCCCAAAGTAAAAGAAAATACTGTTCAAAATGTACAAGGGAAAAAGGCTCATCCTTTACAGCAGAGCTTCTGTAAGATCATCACCAGCTCTCTCAGCTGAAACCAAGAGAAAAAAAATATTTTGGAATCAGAAAGGAATAGATTGATACAGTCAAAGAGCTGAAAGGAAAAGATAAATCTTTCTCTGATGAATATTGTATGTTGCAAAACTCAAGAAGAATATAAGATTTCCTAATAAGCAACATCTTGAAGGAATTCCTCACTGTGACATCTCTTCTACACACTAAACCCAAAACTAGCAAAAGGAAGGGAAACATAAATATTAGAAAAATGATTCATGAAATTGAATGATTTCAAAAGGTCAGCAAAGCAGAGTTAGCTTTTTGAAGAGTAACAAAATTGAAAACTTACAGAAAAAAAGATTCAAATAAGCAAACTCAGAAATGAAACAGGTCTTATAACTGATAAACTAAAATACAAAGTATTATGAAGCACTGTAAGCAATCATATACCAGCAAGTTGAATAACCTTGAAGAAATGACTGAATTCACACAAACACATAACCTACCAAGACTTACTTAGGTAGAAATGCAAATCAGGACCAATTAAAATCTAGTATGATAATTGAACCAATAATCAAAGAACTATGAACAAAGAAAAGTCAACAATGAAATGGCTCCATAAAAGAAATCTACCAAATATTAAAAAAAATCTACCTCAAATTCTTCCAGCAAAATTGAAGAAGGAATACTTATATTTCATTTTGTAAGGCCAGTGATAAAGCCAAATATAGCAACTCTAAAAACAGAAATCCACACACCAATATATATTGAAACAAATTCCTCAATAAAATATTAGGAAACTGAATTCAACAACACAGTAGAAGGATGTAAGTCTTGATCAAGTAAGATCTATTTCTTGAATGCAAAGATGGTTCAATAGATGAACATTACTATAATATACAACAAGAATGAAGGACAAATACCATGTGACAATTGCAACTGATGCAGGAAAACATTTGACAAGATGCAGATGCCATGCCCTTTCATGAGAGAGAGAGAGAGAGATGTAGAGGGAGGAGGGAAAGAGGGAGAAGGAGAGAGAGACAGAGACAAAGAGACAGAGAGAGACAGAGACAGAGAGACAGACAGAGACAGAGAGGGAGGGAGGAAGAGAGGGAGAGAGAGAGAGAGACCACTTTACAATTAAGTGGGACTAGCATCACCTACTTCAGAATAGCAAATCCATATTTGATGCATCAGAACATCCCATTCAATGGTTACAGACTGAAGTTTCCCTCTGGTAGGAGGAAGAAAGCTAGTATACCTTTGCTTCTCACTTCTACTTAGTATCCACAGGCCTAGACAGAGTACGTAAGTTCATGTATGTGTGAATTTTTAAGTTTGCAGATTTAAATTCAGTTAAAAAAACTGGATTGGAATAAAATGCATAAGAAATTGTTTTATTTGCAATCACTGAAGTCATTTTATTAAGGAATGAATTCTTGTTTTCTGTTCTTCCTCCTGAAATAAAGACATAAAACTATATGATCACTCACGAGTTACGTCGTTGAATATTTCCTTTCTCTTTCCTTTTTCTTTTTCTTTTTTTCTTACAGTACTGGCAATCTAGTTGCCATTTATATTTACAATAAAGCCACATATCCTTCGTGTATAAATGTTTCTGGTTCTGTTTCTCCAGAAATTATATTACTTTCATTTAGAGACTTGGACAAATGTTACCTATTGACTACATGACTGGGGAATGAACACTAAATTCCTTATTTTGACTAGGTTGACTTTTTTGTGTGCGCGCCCCAGTACTGGGGATTGAACTCAGGGCCTCCTTCTCACACTTGGCCTTTTCACTCAAAATTGGCATTCTGCCACTTTGAGCTATGCCGCTAATATGGAGATTTTGCTGATTAATTGGAGATTGAATCTCTGAATTTTTTACTCATACTAGATGTGAACTATGATCCTCAAATCTTAGCCTCCTGAGTAGTTGTGATTACAGGAATGAGCCTCTGGGCACAGACAGATTGGCTTTTAAAGAAAACTTTTTTTTTTTTAATTTCAGGGTATTTTTTATTGTTATCACTCTTGCCTTCCCTGGTACAAGCTGGTGCCAGTGTTTGAAATCTTTCTGAAATTATTCTTGGTAAATTGCTTGTTTTTGACAATACTTGCAGCTGGGGACACTTAGGAAGAGTACTTTCCTATTCTGTTAGATCATTTATCAGTTGAGCAGTCTGCTTAGCTTACAAATGCCCCCTCGTTTCTGTGTATTATTTTAAAGCATGTTTCATGAGGTTATAAAAGAACCTTCAAGCTGGGAGTTTCCTACCACATCAATTTTTAAATGAATCTCTAACACATTGAAACAGCAATTCGGTTTTTCAAAAGTCAATTTAAAAACAATAGTTTAACATATACTTAGAATACTTTCTGGGAATGTGTGCAGCAGGCAATGGTTCTGGAATACTTGTAATCCAAATTTTAAAGAGCTTTTTTTAAAATAAAATAAAGAAAAAAATCAAGCCACAATTATTTTTTTAATTTATCTGAGAGGAACATGTTCAGTTATTCACACAGTAAGGGTAGAAATTGTGTACGTTGGTCACTCTTCTTGTTGTCTAAATGGAGCAAAGTGTTGTCTTAACACTTCACAAGCTTAACTGCTTTCTGTTATAGACTATCATTTGTTTTATCTTCATGGTTATTTAATATTTGTTTTTGCATAATTTTAGAACTTACATAAGTTAGGGTAGGATTAAGGAGGATAAACGAATAAAGAGAAGGTAAGTAAAATGAATTAAAAAATTCAGTGTATATCCCACAAAGTTAAGAAAAGTGGGGGAAAACATGGGTTAAGAGATATGGGTGAGAATGTTGAAAGGGTGACATTGATCAAGATGTGCTGCATTCATAAACTGCTTTGTTGAATAGCAACTCCTTTCTACAATTACTTAAAGATAGTCCCTTTCTCCCAAAACAATCTCAAAATCATAGGGAAATATTTTTAAGTGGAAGAACTTGATCTTCTATTGGTTTCAATTAAAAATTAGACATATTAAACAATAATTTTAATAGACAAACAGTAACAACTCCCCCAAATATAGTTGCATGAATTTTATGTAATCAACACTCTGCTAGATAGTAATACCTTACAAAGGTTGTTACAGATGTCCTTGATATACACCATCATGTAGAATGCATTTAAAAGAAAGCATCAAGTTTTGAGATTGCTTTGCTCAAGTGTAGTCATCTAGAACACTTCGTGTTTTTTCTTTTGTCTTGTTTACATTTTAGCAGTACTGAGGTTTTAAATCATGTCCCCAGCCAATTTTGCTTTTGTTTGTTTTTAGTTAAAAGTCTTGTGCTTGTGACAGGGCTGATCTCTGATGGTGGTCTCCTACCTCCCCCCTTGGGATTTCTGGTATATAGGCCCACGAGGGACTAACCCTCACCCAGGAAAATTCTTAAATAAGGTGATGCCAATTCAAACTTTTGAAAGAAGAATGTAGACAATAAAGGAGTGAGGAAAAGAAACTCTAATGGGAAATAATTTTGAACCAAAGTGTGGAAGTATGGGTTAACCTTGCTTAGTATATGACATAAAATTATGAGATAAATGAAATGTGCCTATTAGATTTAATTTTACTGAACTATACTTACTATTTCCCTAGAGCATGCAAGACACTTCTTAGTAGAAGTGGAGGTAGACAGGATTGACATGCTTTCTGCCTTTGCCTGCTCACCTTCTACCTGCTCAGGACATGCTACTTTGTTAAGAATTTTTCATTTTCACCATGATGTTAGCATTGACAAGTCTACTCTTTCCAATGACAAGTCAATATTTATGTGTAAAATAATGCACTGAGGAAAAAATATACTCATCCACATAGGACTAGAAAACAAAATTTAGCTAGATCTATCTTATTTTAATATTTGTTAATTTGTTTTGTTTTTGTTGCCAGTTCTGGGGTGTGGACTCAGGGTCTGAGCACTGTCCCTGGCTTCTTTGTGCTCAAGGCTAGCACTCTACCTCTTGAGCCACAGCGCCACTTCCGGCTTTTTTTCTATATATGTGGTGCTGAGGAATCCAACCCAGAGCTTCATGTATATGAGGCGAGCACTTTACCACTAGGCCATATTCCCATCCCTAGATATATCTTTGCAATTTAAAAAAAAATCATCTGATGATAGACTGGCCCTAAAAAAAAGGATCAAGTAAATTAGAAAAAATTTTGATTTAATATTGCTTAATGGAGAGACAAAGGGCAAAAGGCAAACCAATGCAACAGCAATACTTACAAAATTATGTGCCCTAATCCAACTGTACAACTCATGGGGGGGGTGGATTGGGGAGGGGGAAAGGAAGGAGAAAAATGAGGGAGTAGTTAACAAGCTTGATAAGAAATGTACGCACAACTTAATGTGTGAAATTGTAACCCCTCTGTACATCACTTTGAGAACAAATAAATAAATAAGAAATTTTACCTTTGCTCAAACTTATATCCCCAAAAGAAAGCAATTTTGAACTAAGTCATTCAGAATTATTTACAAGTAATCACTATAAATATCTGCTGCTGTACAAAAGTAGACAAAACTTCTGTGTTGAATAATCCCAATTGTTAATTATATCTTATTGTCACAGTTGAAGTAAGCTAATTCTATAGTAACCAAAATGATGAATAATGTTATTATGAACTATTGGAAAAAAAACTGTGCTAGAATGGTCATAATCACTGCTTTTGAAATAAAAAAAGGAAATGGATAAGGTTAACTTAGGTATTGTATTAATGTCTATTCATAAACTTTATTGATATGCATGAATCAACATACAGCTTATTTTTCATTCATCTTTAATCTGGATAATATTTTGAGTGTACCTTTCAAAACTGGTCTGAGTAGCAATCAACTTTACGTAGCTTTTATTTATTATAACTATGACCATAATTCTAACAGCTTTTGGTGAATTAAATCAACTTCAATTTCTAGAATCAGAGTTAGATGCTAAACAGAAGTCAGAAGTGAAACACTGTATCTAAATAGTGATAATCATGTGAATGTGGATGCCTTAGATAAGTAGGGAAAATTAGGAAGAGATTGCTATCAAAAGTTAGATTGTTTCTGTGTCTAAATATTGTGTGCAAAAGGAATGACCATTTAAAAAAGTTTCAACCTGTTTATAAAAGTAAAATAACCACTCGTCTCAAACAGAATGAGAGATACCATTCATTCCTGCACCTAGATCCTTTAAGCCACAAAACAGCCAGCCTCATACCCAAAGAGTGCATCAACTTTTAACTGTGGCGACACACAGTGCAAATGACTGCAATAAGCAGGGAGAAGGCTTCAGTGCAGTGCTGCTGTGATAAATATTCATAGGCTAGAAGATACTAAAACTAGAGCAGTAAGCTCTCTTGTCACCACTTGAGTCCTGATATGTCTTCATTGCCGGAAAATGTACATGATGAAAAATTCAGACTGTGTCTGGGGGAAAAAATGTGATTTTGTCATCTGTCCACCCTCTGTCTTCGCCAATACCGCATGTATTATCACGTCATTTGTCTTATCCATTCTTCATCTTCTCTTCATTATTTTGTTTGAATACAAATGTCATATATTATGTGCTGATATTAGATTTCAGCCTGAAAAAAAAGATAGCAGTGTTTATTAGATCAGCAAGTACATGAGATCTTTGTGCTGCAAGGAAGGGAGGAATAGTGTCACTGTAGAATATGCAATCTGAAGTTGCTTATGGACAGGGATTTTTAAAAGTTACTATCATTGTTCCTGATTTATTGGCCCCATAAAGAGATACGAACCTATCTATCATCTACAAAAAAAAAGGCACTTGTTGACTAGAAGACAGTAGAAACATTGGATAAAATCATTCCTCTAAATATTTGAAAGTTTATTTGAAATTTTGTTCTGCTGTGAAGGATTCAAACTGTTGAGGTTAAGTCAATATGGAACTTGCTCCAAGGGACTGAAGACACCATGGAGAAACCTCACATGATTCAGATTCATACCAGGATAAGGTACAGGAAATGTCACACACCCATGGACACCCATATAAAGGCAACAGTGTATGTAAGAAGGAAAAAGGACTCTCACATATGTTTATACATTAAATCTAAGATTATTGTTGTTTTCTTTGTGTAAAGCATATGACCCTCTCACCAAGAATCACCTTTGACTGGTGGGGGAAATGAAGTCTGAAAATGGCTCTTTACGAACATACCCATGTGTAGGAACTAAGGCAAAATATCTATAAAACTTGACAGTAAGAAGTATAAGAATACTTGATATAAGCTCATTGTTTTAATAAATGAAGATACTGGGCCAAGAAAGTTAAAAATATACACCACTGCCATATGTTAAGTATACACAAATTAATTTAAAATTTTTGAGAATTAGTAAAGGCTTTTGGCAACTTGGTTGTTTTATTTATTTCCTACAATTCCCTTGTTCATTATGAATACTTCAATCAGCAAATCGGAGCCTTCACTACCTAAGAACCATTTCCTTAAATACTAAAAGTATTAGATCATATTAAAATGGTAAAAATTTAAAAAAAAAGAAGACAAGACTTTAATTCCAGAATAAAGACCTAGCCCAGCTCAGCAGGACACATATGGATCTGCTGGAAACAGTTGACAACTTGAACGCATTTTCAGTGTTTCATTTTATTTAGCTTAGAATTTTCCTAGCTCTGGCTCTGATTGCAAAAGGCCTGGAGTGGGGCATCTGGAGGGTGCAATTCAAAATGGAAAAACATAATTCTCTTTCTCCACTAACTCAGCTACCAGTGTCAGATCAAATCAAGTTCCAATTTCAAGAAGAATTCAGCAAATAACTGCACCACAGATTTTTTTTTGGAATGCTTTCTTTTTCATAAATTCCTCTATTGTCAAAGACAGAAGCATGGTCTTCTCTCTTTGTTTTGTATCCCAATTTCAACTAGCCAGGCTTGCCAAAAGGCAGTGATTATTCCAGAAGCTACACAAAAGACGCCAAATTATTGCACACAGGAATGGAGCAATATCATATCTTTTCTTCTTATGGTCCTCTTCACTACAAGACAGAAACCCCTTTATTTAGATTTCCATGCCCTATTTCTATGGACTTTCCCCTCTTTCCTTTATTCCCCAATTCCATCTGATCCCTAAGACTTGAAACACACCAAAATCTTATTGGAAATTATCTCAGCCTGCAGAGTTATCTTTATATTCATTAGGAAATAAAGAGTGTTTTATGCTGAACCAAATATGCATTGTTGAACATTTCTTTCACTTAAACACAATTTCAACAAATCAATACTATCCCCAGACTCCTGAGGAAAAGTGTTAGAAATCTAAGATTCTTGGTAAATGTCCACTGGTAAAAGGAGTCAGGAAAGAATCTTTATAATAAATTTAAAAGGAAGAAAGAAATACTCAATTCTGATGTTTAGTATTTCCAAACTTTCACTTCATAGAGCCCAGATGTTAAGTTACAATAGTCTTAACACTTAAAGTATGAATGTCACCAGGGATACTCATGGACAATTTACATTTCATAAATCACTACTCAAACTAAATCTAGTACTTATTAAAGTAATTCATTAAATCTGATGGAGTCACACTTATTCTTGCCAAACCTTAAAATTCAGTATGCTCTACTAATGGGCATGAGGAGTCTTTTCAAAAGAATAGGTTAAATATAATAACATTTACAGCAGTATTACACACAATAGCCAAAAGAGGGAAGGACTTAAGGGTTTGTTGATGGATGACTAGAAGGGAAAAGGTGGCATATACAAACAATGGAATATTATTCAGTCTTAAAAATAAATGGGGTTCTAACCTATGTTATGTTATGTTATGGATTGATGGTGAAACTAACATGCTAAATGAAATAAACCATATAAAGGGAAAGCATGCCTTAACATACATGAGTTATCTCTCATGGTGAATTTAATTATGATAAAGAAAGTGGGGTTGTTGTTTCAGGTGCTATAATCAAAGATGAAATGTGTCCATAGTGTTTAATTAAAAAACTCCCAAGATTGTTGGGTGATGACAGCTGATATCATTGACTTATATGAATGTACATAATGCCATTGTACTTCACACTTAAAATGTTTTAAATGATCATGTTTGGATTATATCCATTTAGATGGATTTGTGATTAATGAAGCTTATTTAAACTCACTGGTTCCAATAACAGCTTTAGTAGATGTCACCTTTAGTATGGCACATGATGAAAATGAGATACAGTATAGTAACCACACACACACACACACACACACACACACACACACACACACAAATCAGAGGGTATCACAGGCAAGATTAAAACAGTTTTTTTTCTTTGCTTTTGTCCCAACATAAGGAAACATGATTAGAACCATAATTGTAACATTAATCTTTTATGAAATAAAAATTAGTCATCTGTTTATTCCTTACTTCCCTTTACACCATAAAGTCAAACAGTACTCCTTGTACTCTTTCATTACCTCAAAGATTAAGACCCTGCTATTGCCCTCCCCAGGCACACAGTCCAGAAAATTCATTCAGATCTTTCTTCTCACACTGGAGTTAATCTATCTCTTCCTTAGTCTCTCATCCAGTTTTAACCACACTCCTGAAGTCAAATTATTTCAGCTTTCTATTGCTTAGACCAACCTAATAAATTAATAAGCTGCTTTCAATAATGAACAAATAGTGATATCATATGAGCTTTTCATTAAGTATATTTTCCTTCCAGAAATTACAATGCTTTTATTATGTCAATTATTTTAGAGATTGTTTCTTTCTTTCTTTCTTCTTTCTTTCTTCCTTTCTTCCTTCCTTCCTTTCTTTCTTTCTTTCTTTCTTTCTTTCTTTCTTTCTTTCTTTCTTTCTTTCTTTCTGTCAGCCATGGGGCTTGAACTCAGGGCATGAGCACTGTCCCTGAGCTCTTTTGCTCAAGGCTAGTGCTCTACCATTTTGAGCCATAGCACCATTCCCTGGAGATTTCTATGTTGAACCAATATCACATGGTATGGACACATATTCACAAATCATTTAGCATTAACTTTCAGATAGGAGATTTTTCAACTTTACCATGCATGCCTGATACCCAAAACTGAGTTTTTACCCTGATTTCTTTCTTCATGTTTATTGATCTTAGGGAATTCATTTATTACCACAATTGAGACTCCATGATGTCAAAAGAGACCCATGCTGAATAGTGCCTTCTAGAATCCTACAATTGAAAGATACAGCTATGTACTTTAGAAATAGAATGAGAACTACCATAAGAATCATTCAGGCATACTGTTACCAGCTATAAGAAAAGAGGTATAAAAGAATGGCATTGCCCCATTCATAAGGAAATGGAAGAACTTGGGTAAAATTATACTAAGTGAAGTGAGCCAGACCCAAAGAAACATGGACTGTATGGTTTCCCTCAGAGTGAATAATTAGCACAGGTTTAGGCTAGTCACAGCAGAGGATCACAAGGGCCCAATAGCTATGCCCTTATGAACCCATAAGATGATGCTAAGTGAAATGAACTCCATGTTATGGAAACGAGTGTTCTATCACTGTTGTAATTACTTTCAGCATGCCATGTGAAACCGTAGCTTCTTTTGTTGATGATCCTCTTGTATCCCCTTCCTGTGGTTGTCCCCACGCTATCACTGTATCTCATCTGAGTACCCTGGATACTGTATATACTGGTATTAGAACTAGGGAAGTGAAAGGGAATATCAAAATTGAGAGACAAAGGATAAAAAGACAAATGACTCCAAAAGCAATACTTGCAAAACCATTTGGTGTAAACCAACTGAACAACTCATGGGGGGAGAGGGAAAGAGGGAGGGAGGGAGAGGGTGGAATGAGGGAGGAGGTAACAAACAGTACAAGAAATGTACCCAAGGCGTAACGTATGAAACTGTAACCTCTCTGTACATCAATTTGACAATAAAATAAAAATAAAAAAGCAAAAAGGTAGATAATTTTTAAACTGTAGATCTAGAAAGACTTTGTAGAGGTGATTCTTGGAGATCTTATTCTATTATCTCAAAGCTATTTGAATTTCAAAAGTAGTCTATTTCCAGTTGTTATTAAACAGTATTTTATAGAACACCTTAGTACAATTAATACCCGCTTAAAATTAAATGAGAGCAAAGTTAAACAGGATTTGAGGGGATTATTAGCAAATGGAGAATGTGAACAAAAATAAAAATGATTGAAGTAGTTTATTTTTCTATATGAAATAGACGGATGAACTTATTGAGGAACTGCTGAACTCATTTAGAAATGAGATAGAGATTTTTAAAAGGGATAGGAAGTGTGAGAAGATACGTGATGTACGTGCATGGAAATACCCCCTTATATAATATAGAAATCATAAATCTATTGCAGTCAAGTTTTATTTTTTAAGCTACTAATGTATTTTAGACTTTTTCTTCAGTGCTGATGTTTAAACTCAGTGTCTTGTGCTAACTAGGCTGTCACTCCACCAGCTGATCCACATCTCCAGCCCTAGTTTTGCTGGGTTTTTTGGAGATGGAGGCGAGGAAACCTTTCTGCCCTGGCAAGCTCAACCTGCCTTCTCCCTGATTTCGGCTTCTTGAGTAGCTAGGATTACAGGCATGAGCCACTGGCACCTGATTCTTGGACATAATTTGAATTGAAATATAGCTACACAATTTTTGTAATATTCACTGTTTAAACATGTCATGATTTGTATAACCATGAGGATTTTAACTTGTTCCCAATCACCATATTTAAACCAATGCTCCACTGAATATCCCTATGCAAACATTTTTGGCATGTGTATAAGTATATCTGTAAGCTAATTTTTAAAAATGGTAGATGAAAGAAAAAATATAGGGCTGGGAATGTGGCTTAGTGGTAAGCCCTGGGTTCAATTCCTCAGCACCACATAAAGAGAAAAAGCTGGAAGTGGTGCTGTTGCTCAAGAGGTAGACTTCTAGCCTCTAGCAAAAAGAAACCAGGGACAATGCACAGGCCCTGAGTCTAAGCGCCAGGACCAGCAAAAAACAAACAAACAAAAAATATACTTACACACACATATGTATAGACACACACACACATACATAATCTTATATAGAGATAGTGATATAGATAGATGTGAATAAAGATAGATACATATATAGATATCTACAGATATAAACCTAGATAGAAAGATACATACTACACATATACATACGTACACACGTATGTTTTCTACATTGCTCTCAAAAGGTTGCAACAATTTACATTCTCACAAATAGTATAGAAGAGTATAGTTTCTCTATACTGGATTATGTTATTCCCTGAAATAGCAATCTTCTTGCTATCTAATAAATCTAAAATGCTATCTTAGAAATGGTTTTGCTTTGCATTTCATTAGTCAGAAGAAACATAGAAGAATTGTTCATATGTTGTTAAGCTAGTCATACTCCCTTTTCTTCAAACTACCTGAAGAAATGTTTCTTCTATTTTTTTAAGAACAAAAGAGGAATGAAAAGAGACAGGAAACTCATTAGTACCCTAATTGGTATCTATTTATTGGTTACCTTAATACAGTGATACCTAGCCAAGAATTATCTTATCACTAAGAATCTCAGAAATGAAACTTGGGGCATTTCTCATCAGCCTATACATCCATCTGAAAATGACAATTCTCAGAACAAAGTACAACTTTGGGCAGAAAAGCAAGAATGATGGAAGGAGTGAATGTGATCAAGATACATTGTATCCATAAATGGACTTTTTGAAATGAAAACCCCCTTTGTACAACTAATTGATGGTAATTTTAAAAAGAAAATCTGAAAGATAGGGCGAAGAAGAGGCCATTCATGAGGAAGAGGAGAAAGAATAGAGAAAAAATCAAAGGAGTGGAAAATGATGAAAATACAAGAGGAAAAGAATAGGACCCATAAACCGAGAATAAACACAGTAATGAGGAGAAAGACATGTAGAACAATAAGAAAGATAAAACTCTTCATGCCAGAACTAACTCCTGCCCCCACTAGAAAAGTATTGTTAACAATGTACAAAATGATTTTGTGGGTAGTTTTTCAAGATTTTGTTTTTCCATGCAATAAATATTTTATTGTACATTTTAATCTACATATTCAGAAAATTTATGGTGTATCTTTTCTTCCTATGGTATATCTTTTCTTCCTTGGTAAACTTAAAGTTTTTTAGAACATAATTATCACTTTATTTTTATTTTGCATAGAGTATGGTTCTTGAAATGAGTCTTTACAATTTGGTCTCTTCTGGTAACATTATAATACTTGACAGTGAACTCCTTTTATATCCTTGCATTCAAATTGTTATAAATAGAGTCATATAGTGCTCATTATACATTACATTCCAGTCAAGAACAAATAGTGTGCTAGGAAAAGTCCAGTTCTTTATTATAATTAGGGCATCACTGTACTTAATTTAGAACTAAAGCAAGAATTAATCACTTTTATGTAACTTACCAGGCTTACCATGTTTTAAGACTCAGATCATTTCCCTTGTTTGTTCTTTTTCTTTTTCCTATTGCTGCATGTAGTTTTTAGTAAGACAGAAGCAGCAGCAGCATGAGGGCCTTACTCTACCCACCTGTGCTCTTCAGAACTCATGACTGTTCCAGGAACGACACATCTTGTTCTGAAAGAACACAATTTACTAGTAAGCAGAGAGAAATAATTAGCGGCCTTACACAGTAACAGAATGAACTTAAATTTTTAATTGGCAAAAAGTATAAAGTTTTGAAAGAATATATGTTCAAAAAATCCAGGAAATTAAATGATAAACTTCACTAAACAAGTGCAAGGAAGTGTAACAATTATTTTTGGATGAATTATAGTTGGTACAGATTTAGAAAATTATTAAGCTATTTGGAAGTCTCACTGAAATAACTGAGAAATTGTACTTGTAATAAATATGAAAAGGGCAGTTGGTTTGAATAGAAAATAGTCTATTTTTAGATCTTTTCAGTATTTTATAAATAAAATGTTTTATAAATGCAAAAAGAATATTAATATTCTTTTAAATAATATTTATATATTTAATATCTTAATATATTAAATTATATTTATATTATATTTATATTTAATATATTAATATATTTTAATATTTTATATATATTTAATAATATTAATATATATTGTATATATCAATATTTTAGCAACTGCTCTGTCTCTTCTTGAGTTATTAGTGTTTTAGTCATCAACTTAAAATGGAGAAGTAAATGCTTTTCCTTTCTTCTTCCAGCCAACAGCAGCTGGCCTATTCACAGCAGTCTGTACTACAGAAGAGTCACAGAGCATTGTCCCAGCCTATGAGCCTGTTGTATGTCAGATGTGTGTTCCTACAACATGAGATCTTCACAATTAAGTTTCTACTTGAACAGATGCCAACATTTAGCATCATAGTAAAGTTGTATCATTAAAAATTCAATTGAAAGAGCAATAAAAAGAGAAATATTTGAAACATATTTCATAATTTATCTAAATATTTGTCAGTATTTTTTTTTCTTTACCAGAAAAGTACCATGGATAAACTCTACTTTGAATAAACACCTGTAAAGACCAAGTTAAGGTGTTCTTGGGAGGTGATCGAACATTGGGGAAGTGGGACTCTGAAGAAGGTCTTAGAGGAATGCCCTAGAAGGTGACTGTAGAGTTCCTGGCTCCCTCTTGGCTATGTTTTGCTTCTTGGCCATGAGGTGAGCAATATTGACTCATCCTAACATGAAATACTTCCGTACAATAGACCTAAAAGCTAGTCCAACTGATAATGGGCAAAAAAACCCAAAACTATGAACCAAGCAAGACAACCCTTTTTTCTTTGTAAATTAATTATCTCTCTTATTTCTTATAGTGTTGGGGAGCTGATTAACTTAATGTTTCAAGTTCACTTTTTCATAATCATCTCACAGAAATAAGTCATATCCTTAACAAAAAAAATTACTTTCTTTCTCATGGAAAAGCTGTTTATTTCAGCTCTACATTGTTTTAAGAATAACTTTGGATGACCTTCATAGGTAGACAAACCCAAAGGAAATCCATGCTGATACTGACTTTGGAATTTCATAAAGACTTAATTAGAAAAATAAATTTAAGGAGTATTTGTCTAAACTCTAAATGATTAGTTATATATTTTAAAATATTTTGTTACTCTTCTTTTACCCTGTGTCTCTCAAATTTGGTATTCCCTTTGAATTTCCTACTTCCAATACCAGTAAACACGGTTTCCAATATACTCAGATAAGATTACAGAGATAGTGTAGGTACAACCACAGGAATGTGATACAAGAACATCATCAATAATAGAAGCTACAGATACACATAGGACGTTGAAAGTAGTTACAACTGTGATATAACAATCGTTTCCATAACATGGAGTTCATTTCACTTAGCATCATCTTATGTGTTCATAAGGGTATAGCTACTGGGTCTTGTGATGCTCTGCTATGACTTGCCTAAACCTGTACTAATTATTCCCAATAAGGGAGACCATAGAGTCCATGTTTCTTTAAAGCAATACTTGCAAAACTGTTTGGTGTAAGTGAACTGAACACCTCCGGGGGGGGGGGGGGGCGGGGGGAGGAACGGAAAGGGGGGGAGGGAGGGGGGTACGAGGGACAAGGTAACAAACAGTACAAGAAATGTATCCAACTCCTAACGTATGAAACTGTAACCTCTCTGTACATCAGTTTGATAATAAAAATTTGAAAAATAAATAAGTAAAATATTTTGTTATTAGAACATTTACTTGTGAAATCTATTCTTAGTAGAGAAAATAGTGAGGCTGAAATTTAAGTCTTGTAATTAGTTTTCCATTTTCACTAAACAGATGATAGCATTGAGAAAAATCTTCAAAAATATTTTCTTGAAAAGGTGATGTACAGAGGGATTACTGTTACATAATAAAGTTACCCCTTCCCTCATTTTCTCTCACTTCTCCCCAGCAATCCTAGCTACTAAGAAAACTGAGATCTGGAGGATTATGGTGGGAAACAGCCTAGGTAGAAAAATCTGCCACGTATCCAGCTAAAGGCTGAATTAACTGCATGGTTAGTGGTAGAGAGCTAGCCATGAACAAGAAAGCTAAGAGCACTAGGTCCTTAGTTCAAGCTTTGGAAGTGGAGCCATAAACAAACAAATAAATAAATGTATACTTAGGAATCAGCCATAATAATTTGGTACATAATATCAAAATGATAGTCACAAATAAAACAAAGAAATTATGTCCTATGCAGAGGAAATGCATGGATGTATAGACCATCTTATTGAAGGAAGAAAGTGAGATTCAGTAGGACAGAGATCACATGTTTTTATAGTATCTTAGCCACTGAGGACTTGCACCCAGGACAAGAAAGTCAGCAGCACTCAATCGGGCTAGGAGTATTTACAGCATCTGCTCTCCACCGTCAGGATGGTAAAGAACAGCAGTGAGCCACCACAGGGCTGGGTTTTTAAAGGTAGAAGCTATGCATTCTACAGCAAGTGGTAGCACAGACTCAGGGGGTTAACGCAGGGGGTAGAGCAAGTCACACATGGGTTAAGCAAGCTGTTTACAGAAGCAGAATTTCGTGGTCAGGCTGACCTATTATCAACTTTATTTTAGCAATTGTTACCATGTTTCCCTAATATCAACTAGGCAAGCATGAGCTGGCTAAAACAATCCAGTACTCAATCATAAGTGGACCAATCTGACCGTCGCCATGGCATTTCTGAAACTTGTACTAGGGTTGCTACCTAGATACAGACAGGAACAAGGGCTAGATGTATTTGTTTAATGTCAAACTGCAAGGAACTAGTGTCATAGGTGGGGGTGCAGCCCTCTAGCATGGAATTACCAAAATGGAGTTACAGAAGCTCAGAGTAAACTCTAAGACAGTGACATTTTACAAGTGCTATTGTTTCTAGGAGCTCAGGGGGCTATACTTTTCCTTGGTTTTCACATTTCTCTCATGTATGAGTTCTGGATGTAGAAGATAAATACATGTCAATGCAATGCAATCCAGGTAAAATACAGTATATGTATGTGTGAAATTCCATGGTGAAGCTCCTCAGAGCCAATAACCTGCATTAACAAAAATGAATGTTAGGAAGCTGAAATGTGTCCGTCCTAGAGTGTGTATAACTCTAGGAAGAGTGGGGAGTGTGAAGGGAGAGGGTTAAAGAGGGCAAATATGGTCAAAAAATTTTATGTACCTATGAGAAAATTAAACAACGAAGCATTTTGAGATTGATTTGGGAAGGGATAAAGACAGATGGGAAGAGAGTGATGGCCTAGAATCAAGGCGCACTATATGCATATGTAGACATGTCACAGTGAACGCCTCTTGTGCAACACATTGATGATAATAAATAGCACCTGGCACAGGTGGCTCATATATAATTCCAGTTGCTCAAGAGGGTGAGATCTGAGAATCAAGTTCCAAAGCCAGCCTAGGCAGATAAATCCACAAGAATGTTCTCCAGTTACCTAGCAAAAAGGTAGAACTAGAGGTTTTACTCAAGTGGTAGAGCACTATCAGAGAGCACAAAAACTAAGTCAGAGCATGAATTCCTAGTTCAAGCCCCAGTACCACCACAAAAACTAATAAAAAACACACAATAAAATCATTTATTTCAAAACTAATTACAATCAAACACTCATCATTTGGGCTATTCAAGCTTGGGTGTTTTTAGCATGTGTTCACAGTAGAACTCATTGGATACCCAAGCCAAGATATATACACATATCTACTTAAACCAGTACTTACTTTTAATGATTTGAGAATTTTGATTTGCAAAGAAAGTGAAAAATTCTTCCTATCACACCAAAATAAAATATCAGATTGTGAACTTAATAATGAAAGAATTACTTCTTTATGGAAAAATTTTACCAAACATTTAAAATCTTGCTCTCTCTTCTATGTTTTCCTACAGTTTCCCCTCTAAGTGTAATTGTGCTGGTACATAATTTTAAAAAATTTCCATTAGATATTTTTCCTACTGATTCTTAATTATTCATCACAGATTCCACTTAGAAAAGGTCTGAGTGCTAAAAGCTAATCAAATGATCTCAAAAAGTCCCTTCTAACACTCATTTAACAATTAATCATGTATTAACCATAAATTAATCTTTCAACTCCTGCCAGCCTTATAGTAGTTGTGAGTCACAGGCTACCTATTTATAATTTTGACCTGATCCCAAGTAGTTCAACCCACATGCAAAAAATAAAAGCTGAAATGATCTACACTTCAATATCAGTTAATTTAAGTTCAAATGGATCTTTCAGACACTACATGTACAAAGCTCTCTATATTTTTCCAAAGTAACTTTCAATGATCCCAATATTTCTTCCTAATCTAACAAAATTAAAACTACCCTGTAGACTTACAACACTCAGTTATGCTTAAGAGATAAAGGGCAAAGGGGTTTCATAAAGAGCCCTAGGAAGTGAACTTTGGAAGACTGGCTGTCTCTTTGTGAGAATCACACTGGAAATAATGGACTTTCCTCACATAGGAGACAGCCTCATGTCTAACAATGTCCCAGTAACTGTAAGTGTAGGACAGCTGCATATTCCAATAAATTACCTCATTTGATAAATTAATCTTTAATTGTGTTAGAAATTTAAATTTTGTTTCTGTTTTGGTTATATTAGCTGACCGAGGAAAGAAAATAAGAAAGAAGGGAAGGATATCAGAATCATTGAAATCAAATATGTGACTTATTAAGTGACACAAAGTTCAATTATTATAGAGTGCCTACTTTTACTCCAGTCTTTTAATATGTATTTTCTTCTTTATTAACCTTACATTACTTTTATAACATTACAATTCAATGTTATCATATATATGACAAAATATGTATATTATATCCATGTGTCTCATATGACTATATATGCATATCCATATATGTGTAGATAGATAGATAGATCGGTAGGTAGATAGATAGATAGATAAATGATAGATGATAGATAGATAGATAAATAGATAGATAGATAGATAGTTAGATAGATAGATAGATATTTCCTGCACTCTCCTACCTTGGTTTGGTAACTTATTGCTTCCTGCCTAAACTATAACCACAGCAGATTTTTTCATTTCCTTACTAAGGTCAATTTATCTCCACTGTCACTCAACAAGTTACAGAAGTTATTCAAAGAATAACTTGGTGTTTTCACCTTTCCATTTTTGTAATAGATAGCTAAGTCCTATTAATACATCTTATCAACCATTTACACATAGGAAATATATTCGAGTGCAAATAGATACTGACTTCAATCCTTCCTACTTTATCTCATCCCCTCTGCTGCTATACTAAATTGTCAACCTAAACAACTATGCCTATCTCTGCTTCCTAAACCCAAATTACTTCCTACTTTCCCTCCAATTCTAGCAAGTAAGCTGAAGTTGCTTTACCTATGTTTACTATAATTACTTTCTTCTTTTCCATTACAGAAAGAAACGTGTCTCTCTACTTACTTATTTCTAGCTTCTCTCTTAGGACTATCTCATGTCCCTTTTAGGCTCTTCAAGTATCATGTTCCATCAGTTGTGTCCACTCCTTTTCTGTTTCTTCTCCCTCTTTTTGATGATCCCTTCTTAGAGCCACTCAGTTCTCCTCTACCATTTAAGTCTTTCCTTTCTCAATCTTCTGATTTTATGTCCATATTAACTTGGCTCTTGTTTCAAAATCATTGGCTTATGGTTTCTGCTCTACTCCCTCCACAAATAACTGACACTACTGGAAAAAAGTTCCCAACTCTGGTAGACAGCTTTCAAAAATGGCTATGCCAGCCAGGCATATCTACAATGAAAGCTATTCAAAAGGTGAAGAGAGTCACAGTTCTTGACAACTGGGCAACAGTCAACAAGACCCCATCATTCTAACAAGCTTGATATGTTGGCTCATGCCTCTAATATCAGTTACTTAGAAGCTGAGATGAGAGGATAATGGTTAGAAACCAGCCTTGGCAAAAATATGAGAACCTATTTTAAAACTGAATGGCTCAAGTGGTAGAGTACTTGCATAGCATGTATGAAGCACTGATTTCAGTCTCCAGTGGAGCACAATATGATCTCCTGGTACTCATGCCCTTGTGTAAGTTCTCTCCAAGATGGCATTCTTCATACCAACAGATGGATGTCTATTGTATAATTAAGTTCAAAATGTTTTCATTTCCATCAACCATTTTCTATTGTTCGATAGCATTGGTGAATTGATGAAACAAAATGAAAAGCCGGACAGGGCCACATGCCAAGTTGCTGATGGCAGCATAGAAAGCCCAGTCAACCACATATTCAAGACAACCACTTGTGAGCAACAAATCCTGCCTGGGTGGGCTTGGAGGTTAACTGTACTTCTGCGAAGCTTTCATATAAAAGGCAGTTCTTGCTTTAGTGACAAGACAATGAAGGCACAGATGAATTCATGTTCCTGACTCCCAAAACCTGTGAGAAAATTATTGTGTTGATTTGAGCTGCTGTGTTTTGGGAAGGAATAAATAACTCATATCGTATCAACTTCCCATATCCAACATGTAAAAAGTCTCCAAGATTTTCATCTTTAACAAGTTCAATGACAATTTTCTCTGGTTTTGACTTCCTTTTCCCTTCATTTATATATCTCCATTGCTTAGATCTTTCACTTCCAGTACTAGGGATTAAACACTGTCCACATTTGCTAGGTAAGTACTGCATCACTTCAGGCACTTCTCCAAATCTTTTTGATTTTAGTTGTTTGAAAGATTATGTCTTCTGTTCTCTTCCTCACTTCGACTATTTCTTCTCTCCATAGAATCTCAGAATATTATATTTTAAATTAACATTTTCATTGAGTTCCAGAATTATATTGAATTTGTTGCTATACATGGCTGCTAATTATCTGTACTTCAAATCCAATATGTGTAAAATTGAATCTATTATTAATCCACCACAAGTACAGGCAATCCTGTCTCTTGTCGCCAAACTTTGTCCATTGTTCCTATTGGCTCTTCCTTGGTTATGGTCCATATCATCTCTTGCCTGAATTATTCAGTACTTCTTGATAAATTCCTGATTCTAAAACTAAGCCTTAGTGACATTCCATAGTATAGTGGACTATTCAAAGGCAAAGCTGACCATGTCATAGCCCTACATATAGCTCTTCAACGACATTAAACACTGAGAAGTAAAAGAATAGCTCTCTGTCCTAAATGAGAGGTCCTCCTTATTTATGTTCAGCTTTCTCTCTTCCAACATCTCTTTTTCATCTCCTTCTCTTGTTCTTTCCCCACAAAACTATTTATAGTTACCTGAGCACAGTTTGTTATTTCCACTATAAATTATATTCCCACTCATACTCAATTATTTGGAAAACTTGACAACTCAGTGATATTATCCTCCCTCTTCAGGTTAGTACAGTTCAATAAATACAGAATTAAATAAATATTTCTATACACCAGACATCATACTAACTCTTAGCACCAACATTGCAACCATCTATTAGAGTTTTATAAAATTTAAAGTTCCATGGGAGAAACATGCTCACAATTCTAGTTAAGAACCATTATCCCAGATAGGCAATTCAAGGAAAACTTTCTAGAAGAGATTGTTACCAGTAAAATTTAAGATACAAATGAGTGGGGGTAATCTAGATATTACAAGCACTTTGATAATTGCATCCTGCCTTCCTATAAATCTCTTGTTTTTGATCACTGAAAGGTGGCTGAACATTCATTTATATATTGATCTCCTTTAACATATTTCTATTGTCATATTTTGTGCATTCCAATAGCTTCCCTTGTTTGGACTGCTGTGCCTTTATTTGATTATGAACTTGAAAAGCTGGAATCAAATCTGAGCTATTCCTATAGCTTTATCAATTGGTAACTTTTTGGTTATTTTATTAACACTCAATAACTGCTTCTTTTATTTAAAGTCAGATTTACTGAGGTACAATTTACACAAAGTAAAATGGAATTTATATAGTTATATATGTGATTTAGCTATATCATTCCATGAATTTAATCATTTCCTCTTGATTAATTTTGGAATCTTTTATCATTTATAATTTCTTAAATAATATTCCATGCATCAGAGTAAATCCAATATATATATATGTTTATATATTACTGTCTAAATATTTTTAATTAAAAGCTCATTAGCTTTTAATAAATGAATAAATTTACCAAAATTTTCTTACCTTTTACTTGCAAAGGGAAAGAAATATTAAAACACTGTATCTGAAACAAAAGAATTATACTCATTCTACAGTATAAACAATAAAAAGGATTTCTTCACGAATGGAGAGAGGAAGAGTGAGCAAATGCAGTCATTACATTAAATATAGGTTATGTAAAAATTGAACCATGTAACTTGAAGGTAGGGATGGGAAAGGAAATGGGGGAGAGTGATGGAAGGGGTTACATTCATCAAGATATATTATGCTGATAACCTGACTTATGGAATTGCACAACTGCTTAATAATTTTTAAAAATGAAGTCAAAATTTAAAAAACTAATTATTTCTTAAGTCTTAGAATCTATATTGAAAAGGTATTTGAATATCCCAAATGAATTCTTGGCATTTGTAATTTTATGATTTTATGTACTTGTTTGTGAGTTACTTTAGAATCAGAGTATTGCTTACTTTCTTTCAGCCACAATTTTAGAAATTATTCTTAAGGAGAGACATTTACAATTACCTATGTCACAAATCACCTACAGAAATTTAGGCTGGGTTTTTGCCAATCACTATGCCGATTAATTATGTCGCCACCCCCACCCCCCAAAGACTGTTTGGCTCTGGATCAAGTAAGCCTCGTTAATATGCAAGGTCACTCCAATTGGAAAGAAGAGAGAAAAATAACAGTAAGATACTTAAATTAATGAAAATCTGGTGGGAGAAGGAAAAATACTCCCTTAATGTTTATTGGATTCTCAGGAGTTCCTAAGGACTGCAGTCCTACTTGACTAATCGAAATTGGCACACAGACTCGCCCCGCAGATGGACCAGGCCCAGGAAAGCAGAGACCATGGCTGCCATGCAGGTGTTTGGTACTGGGTTTGCCCTCAAACAGAAGGCAGTCTTGGGTGATGATGGTGGAAGGGGAAATAATGAACTTGCAACATAAATCATAATTTTTCAGAGTGAAGTGTGTGGCAAATTTCCATTCAAGATAAACAAATCTGGAAACCACTGTACTTTGATTTGCTATCCATTTTTTGTTATAGTAGAAGCTCTGTGGGGAAATGGCATAACACTTTTTCCTAGTACATTTTTATAGAGG
This sequence comes from Perognathus longimembris pacificus, assembly GCF_023159225.1. Lineage (NCBI taxonomy): Eukaryota > Metazoa > Chordata > Mammalia > Rodentia > Heteromyidae > Perognathus > Perognathus longimembris. Next base: position 22,530,904 of record NC_063176.1, read on the forward strand.
AGAAAGGAAGTGATCACAGTGTATCATCAACTTTGCTCATTCTTACAATACACTATTGTTTTCTGCACTGTACAAGTTTGTTTTTTTTTTTTTTTTTTTGGCCAGTCCTGGGCCTTGGACTCAGGGCCTGAGCACTGTCCCTGGGGACTTCCTTTTTGCTCAAGGCTAGCACTCTGCCACTTGAGCCACAGCGCCACTTCTGGCCGTTTTCTGTATATGTGGTGCTGGGGAATCGAACCCAGGGCCTCATGTATACGAGGCAAGCTCTCTCTCCACTAGGCCATATCCCCAGCCCTGCACTGTACAAGTTTTAAGTGAAGCATTTGTTTCTAGAACCTCTATTTGTAAATACTAAGTTGATATTTTGAAAGTTGTCTTATCTTAGTAAGCACACTGAAAACCAGAATGCATGCAATTGTAGTCTTTAACTCAACATTACTCTAAGATTAAAACTCCATATGGTATTTAAATAGGTACAAGTATATGAAAAACTAATATAGCATATATTTATATAGAGAGAGCAAAAGAAACAATACACAGATATATTACAAATCTTATTTTTAAATTCATGTATTTATTGTCAAAATGATGTACAGAGGGGTTACAGTTTCATATGTAATGCAGTGAGTACATTTTTTTTTTTATCAAACTTCTTACCTCCTCCTTCTTTTCTCTCCCACCTTCCCCTGGCAAATTGCAGGGGCAATTTAGACTTAGAAAAAAATGTCCTACCCAAGGTGACTCAACAGTGCCAAGAACTCTGGGAATAAGAGGCCTTTCCTCATTCCGCTTCACAGATCATGCCGTTTAACTGGAACAATGCTTCCCTTGGAAAGGTCCATCCTCTCCTTTCATTGTTTTAGGAAAAGTTGAAAGTCAGATTTCAATGAGAATTTCCTCATGACTAAGGACAACTTCCCTCCTCTATCATAAATAGAAATGTGCAGTTAGGTGAAATGGGAGTGAGCATTTATTTGATGGCAGTTTTAAGTACTAGTTCTCGACATTGTTACTGTCTCTAAGGTAGTCTAAGGGAGATATATGGAAGCTGTAAGCCCTGACACAAGGGTGATTAGCAGCCATTACAAGCTGTTTGGGAGCATTCATCGGGAGTCTTCCTTCATGCTAAACAATTTGCAAAGAAAATCACTAATAAGAATGATCTACTACTGATCACCTCATCATCTGAAAAAATCTTATGATGATATTTTTATTGAATATTCATCTATTAAAAGTTCTAATACTGGGGCTGGGGATATGGCCTAGTGGCAAGAGAGCTTGCCTCGTATACATGAGGCCCTGGGTTCGATTCCCCAGCACCACATATACAGAAAACGGCCAGAAGTGGCGCTGTGGCTCAAGTGGCAGAGTGCTAGCCTTGAGCAAAAAGGAAGCCAGGGACAGTGCTCAGGCCCTGAGTCCAAGGCCCAGGACTGGCCAAAAAAAAAAAAAAGTTCTAATACTGTATATGATTTTGGTACACTTGGTATTGTATGTATGCCTACCTGATCTAGGGAAGGGAAAGAAAAACGAGCGTGTAAGATATCACAAGATATGCATTCACTGCCCTATTATGTAACTGTACTCCTTCTGTACAACATCTTGTCAACAAAATTTAATTAAAAAGAAAACAAAAAAAGGTTTTAAGGCCTTTTAAACCTGTTTCTATTACCTTTTTAAAACGCCAAAATACTATTGAAAGAAACAGACTTCATTAAAAATATCTGACTTTGAAATGAAATAACTCTGAAATTTCTATTACAACAAAATAAAGTCAGCAAAATTTACTGACAAATGAGCAAATTTCACCCATGTCTTTTTCATATAATTAACAAGAAAGCTTACATCCGTACGTAAAATATATGAAGGGAACCTAGACATATAATAAAAACAAGAAATTTGAAGCTATTTTGTTTGAAAAGGAAAATAAACACATCATTTTTTTCCCTAGAATTATACTACTGGTAATAATGAAACCCTATCTCCATTTGAGGTCAGTATCCCTTTTTCCATATCATCTTTCCCTACAAGGGCAACCTACTCTTGAAATGATTTCTTGAGTGATTTTGCTAGGAAAATAACACTGGATAAAATTTACAAATTCAACTTTGGGGTCAGAATACTTCAGTTTGAAACCCACCTCTATCAGTGAGCAAGTTGGTAATTAAGAAGCTCACATAATAACCTCAACCTAAAATAACACTGGAACAATACATAATACATATAATAATTTATAACTTAAATATTGCATATGCTAACAGCATTTATTTAAACATTAAATATTGGTATTATTATTTATACCATAGCTGTGAACAAAATAATGAGAAATAGTGAAATATTAACACATACAAGATAGCAAATGCAAATGAAGCAATAACATGCAAGGACGATACTAGAGAATTTCTTTAGCTAGATATGCTTAATCTTATTTTGGAGATTTTATTAAAGCTCATGGACACACTTCTAGAGTTCATTGCCTTAAGTTCACGGCAATTGGCTTTGGTTCTTTGGTTTCTCTATTGATACTATGCTTGAAAAGTTAAAAGTCGCTTTTTCCCACTTTATTGATGTTTTCTCTCACACCTCTTTCCTGGGGTTGAATTCACCAGGCACTCTGAGTAGCACAGTTTCTCAGCCTTCTTCTCTCCTCCCTCGCTTTCCTTTCTTCCTCCTTTCCCTCCCTCCTTCCCTCCCTTCCTTCTTTCCCTCACTGTGGCACTAGAGTTTAAACTTAGAGACTTGTAATTCATAGGCAAGTCCTCTAACACTTGAGCCACAAGTCTCTTACCTCTGTCATTATTATTATTATTATTATTATTATTATTATTATTACTATTTAGAGTGTCAGATAGGATCTCATGCTTTTGCCCAGCCTAGTTATATATCACTGTGCTACACTAGGCTTTTCATTCATTTATTTATTTTTTATTGTCAAGGTGAAGTACAGAGGGATTACTGTTACATACATTAGGTAATGAGTACATTTCTTGTCCAACTTGATACCCCCTCCCTCCTACCTTCTCTCCTTCCCTATCCCCCCCCCCCAGTTGTACAGTTAGTTTACAATATACTGTCTTGTAAGCATTGCTGTTCCTTTTATTCTTTGTTTTCTTTTATGAGATATGGTCTTGCTTTTATCTAGATTGGTCCCAAGCCTTAGTTCTTTCATCCCCACCTCCTAAATATCTGGAACTACAGGTGTTTACATGTGCAATGACTTAAGTTTTACTTTTTTTTTTTGCCAGTCCTGGGCCTTGGACTCAGGGCCTGAGCACTGTCCCTGGCTTCCTTTTGCTCAAGGCTAGCACTCTGCCACTTGAGCCACAGCGCCACTTCTGGCCGTTTTCCATATATGTGGTACTGGGGAATTGAACTGAGGGCTTCATGTATATGAGGCAAGCTCTCTTGCCACTAGGCCATATTCCCAGCCCTTAAGTTTTACTTTGTAGCAAACTTGGGTTAAGACAATGGGGAACAAGAGAGCTTCATAACTCCTGGAAATGGAAATAAGAGGTTTTCTCTTTTGTGATGTTTTCCTGTTCTTTTTTTTTGTTCTGTTTGTTTCTATGGCTTTGGAAAGGAAAAAGGATGTACAAATTCAACAATGGTACTACTTAAAACTCTCTTGAAAAATGAACTATACAACTTATAGGTGGGGATGGGAGGGAAAAACTGAGATAGAGTGAAGTTAGGGGTGACATTGTACAAAAAGACATGTACTATTTACCTGATTTATGTAACTGTAACCCCTCTGTACATCAGCTTTATAATAACAGATTTTTAAAAGAGAGAGAGAGAGCCTCTTAAAGGTGGGAAACCTCATAATAATATTTTGAATTTGAACTACCAGTTTATGACATTGATGGACTATACTGCTGGCAGTAAATGGAGAAGGGATAAACCTTTGCATTAATGTATATTGAACTGGTTTAAAGTGCTGATGGAAAGTGAGATTTTGCACTTATCTCAGTGTTTCATCTGATGCTCTTCATCATATCATCCTAGGCTCCCTAAATTTTCAGGATGATTTTCTGTCTTCTGAGTGACTGCATCTGTACATTTAAACACCAAAAGCTTTTTTCCCTTTCATAATGGGAAGCCCTGATGCCTATGCACACAGAACTTTGAAAATGGCAAGCATCAATGCTCCAACCAGAAACCAATGTTTCTTGGGAAAGTGTCTCTAATTATACCAACCAATGTCTCTTGGGAAAGTGTCTCTAATTATACCAGTTTCCTTGTCATTGGCTTGGAATAAGTTCAAGGCACAGATATTACAAGTTTCCCAGAAATTGCCTATAGGATTAAGTACCAGATGCCAAATATGGTAATTAGTTTAATAAAGCTACCTTTTGTTTTGCACATTTCCTTTCCTGTTCATGGAGCATGTATTTCCTAATAGAATACTTATACAGAGTTCTAGTCTCATGATCTGTTTATTGAAAAATTCAAACTAAGACAAGTATTTTTGTGAAATAGTAATTATTGGTAATGTGGTATGGAATGACGGATTTTGATGGTAATGGATTCTTTGTGAAAATAAATTTTACAAAAAAGGAACTTTCACTGAAGACACACTGGGAAGGCTTGCTTTTCCGTGTTGGAGTTGATAGAATGATGCTATAGATCCAGGCTCTGTAATACGTGCAGTCTTAATCATGACACCAATGAAAACAGTGTCTCAGTGTGAGCTCCTCTGAATTAACGATAACATAAACTGCACAGGGGGGTATTGATCCAACTGTTCATTGGAAAACCTGAAAGCCTACCCATTTTAAATGGAATTGAAAACAAGAGATAGTATTCTTGTATACATTTTGTCACAGATTTCCTAGTTTCTTAGATCATATCATTTAGCATGTGAACCATGCCAGAGGAATCTATCCTGTGAATAGAAGGGATGTGAAATTCCCAGTAAATCACCACAGGAAACATGTTGGCCAGACATCAAGAATACTAAGAAGAAAATGTGATTTTCTGTGGCTATAATCACTTTTACAGTTTGTGATTATACTTGGTTATTGCATCTGATAATTACAAATTGTAGTTCTTATCGTAAGAAATAAAAATGACCTCAGTGGAGTTTGTTTCAATTTTTTTTCAACATGCCGTTAATTTTCATGTTGCTTTTTTAGTGGGTGGAGGAGTTTGGCACAAGATACTGAAAGAAGGTATAAGAGCCTTATGGCCTGTGTGCCGAGGTGGTTTTGTGGAGTTAAAGTTATGGTTGTGTAAGATAACCTAGTAGAAGTATTTATCCAGCAATCCTGCCACCCTTGTGCTGGATGTTTGGACCTCCTGTTCCACTTGTGACCTAGAATCTTTCTTGGTACTCATGATGGAAAATCCAGCAACTCAGGACTCAGAGAGTTGAGTGTGTAATGAGAGTCCTTTACTCAGTACAAGTAGCAATAGGTGATTTGTGGTTAGTCATAACCCAGGAACAGTGAGAGCAAATGCATCAGAAAGGTAAATATCTCTAAAGTATCATGTTGTAATAACCTGGGTGTGGGGGGGGGGGGCGGCAAGAAGTCCCATTCCATGTAGTCATCATTGCCATGCCCCACTGTGGAGCGTAAAAGGGGATCCCGCCTCACATTGAGGGACCAGAACCACCACCCCTAGCCTGCAGGCAGCTGGAGGTATATAGGCGGGCAGGATTTCTGGGAAAAGGAGGAGAGGCTCAGAGAAAGGTGCCTTGTGGAGCAGAGCGGTGCCCAGGTTCCCCCAAGCCTGAGGACAGGAGAGCCGGAGCCCCTGGCCTGCGAACGGAGGACACCCGAGTCAGGGGCCTGCAGAGAATGGAGGCCAGAGAGGCCTAGCTCTGGGCCAGGAGAGAGCCAAGGCCATCAGAGCCAAGGCTTGCTGAAAGCTAGAGGCCCAAGGAGAGTGGACAGAGGAGCAGAGCAGAGCCAAGCCGAGAAGAGCCTGAGGCCTGCAGAGGGGCCCAAGCCTGAGGCCTGTGGGAAAGTCTGTACCCTGGTGCCTGTTGGAGCCAGAGCAGACGTGGAGAGCAGACGCCCTTGGAAAGCAGGTCGGACACCTGTGGAGAGCCGAGGCCCCCACAGAGAGCCACGTGCAAAGTGGAGTCTTTCCGATAGAGAGAGGTCTATGAAGAACAGAGGCCTTTGGAGAACAGGAGGCCTGCAGAGAAGCCTGTGGAAAGGAAGAAAGGGAAGAAACTCGCCCCCTGGAGGCTGCAACTGCTCCTAGCTCTGGGGTAGCCTGGGGTAAGGCAGTTGCAAACTGACTAATAAAACCCATTTGTCACCTTTAACGGTGCTCCGTGGATTTTCTCGCTCCTCAGAATACAACAAAGTGCTCTGTAGGGTCCATTGAAATATTGGACATAATTTATAAAAACATTAATTCAGATAAGTGAAAATTGTGCAGGAGATCATGAATATGTTTGATTTGGGAAATCAATTTTTGAGCTTTTCTTACTAATTCTTCTAACTTCAGAGTTACAAAGACTATTAAAGGAGACACTGAGAATATTTGAAGAAAATAATAGAAATGTCCTATTACTGTTCACATTCCCTAATGAAGAAATATCTCAGACACTGCCCAATTCTGAGCTATGCAACTTTTTTTTTCTTAACGTGATGTACAGAGGGCTTACAGTTATGTAGGCCAAGAAATGAGTACATTGTTTTTTTGGAGAGTGTCACCCCTTCCCTTGTTTTCTCCAGTTTTTTCCCTCCCGAGTTGTATAGTTCATTTTCAACATAGTGTCTAGTAAGCATCACTACTGAATTAGTTCACTATTTCTGTGCATCTGCAAATAAACTTACATACAAGACAAAAAGTACAGAAAGCAACTGTATTTTTTGTCCTTTGTTGTAACAAACACCTTGCCACTGAGCTATATATCCTTTGTCTTGCATACAAGTTGATCTGATTTGGAGGGGAGAAAAGGGAGGGTGAGACAAAGAGTGAACCAACTCACCAGTGAAACCCACTAGTCACAATATCGGAAACGAACGGTATGGTTTTGGAGGTGAGGAAAGTGGGGAAGGAGAAAAATGGTAGAGAATAAGGGAAGAAGTGACACTGTTCAAAAGGAAATGTTCTCATTACTTGCCCTATATAACTGTAACCCCTCTGTACATCACCTTTACAATAATTTTTAAAATACAGAAATCAAAAGGAGCAATGAGAGGAAACAATAACAAAACACATCCACAAAAAGTAAAATAAAAAAAATTCTTGTTGCCATTTTTTGGTGTTTATTACGATAAGACTTATTTTATATGATCATATGCACATAGCTTTTGAGCCTTTATGATCCTCTTCTAAGAATATCCTCTTTTGGTCTCTCTGTGTAAATATTTATTAATTTATTGTGTCCAAGTATAATTTTTTTTGTCTTTTACCATCCATTCTGTTTACTTTTAGATGTCTAGGTGCATTGTACTTACTACAAATGAGAAGAACTATGCAACCTATGTTTCTTTGTGTCTGGCTTACTTCACTTAATATGGAATCAACCCAGATATCCTTCAATGGACAGATGGATCAAGAAAATGTGTATATATACACAAAGGAAGTGTCTGCTTCCATCAGAAAGAATGCCATTGCCCCATTCATATGGATATGGAAAGATTTGGAAAAAGTTACATAAAGCAAGTAAGCCAGCCTCAGTGACTCATTCTTTATATATTTATTCTTCATTTTTTACTTTTACTCTTCTTTTTAGAGTGTATGGGGGCCAGTATTAGGGCTTGAACTCAGAGCCTGGAAACTGGCCCTCAGCTTTTTCACTCAAGGCTGGCACTTTACTACTCGACCCACATTTTCACTTTCAGCTTTTTGCTGGTTAATTGAAGATAATAGTCTCACAGATTTCACTGCCTGGACTGGCTTTTAACCTGATCCTCAGATCTCAGGAGCCTGAGAATCAGCAGTTAAATCAGCAGTTTTAAAGACTTGGGGAGGGGATGATTTACATTCTCCTTTACTCTTTTCCTTTTCTCTTCCAGTTAAATGGCAGCAAGACACAATTCAGTTGCAGTATGTTCTCTCTCCAATGGTAACCTTCATACATAAGGGAGAAAGGAAGATAAGACAGAAGACACAAAAGCAAATATACCACACAAAGACATCCTCCTCTTGTGGCTTTTGAGAATGTTGAGGGACAAAGACTTGTATTCTTTTTTCAAGGTCATTTCCTGTTTGTTGTGGTTTGCTGCAGTGAGATAGCCTTCTACTCCCAGGTGCTTTCTTAAGTTTAAATTGGTTTTCACTAAAGAGACTCTTGCTCCTTGCAAGGGAAACGCATTGTTTTTAATACATTTGTAACTACTGCTGTTGGTCCTTGGGGAGTTTCAAAGGACCTCAAAGGCAATAGTTCTCTACCCGGGAGCAAAGAAGCCATTACAGCTTGTACTGGAAGATTTAATAGGTGTCATAATTTATCATGTAAACCGAAAAGTGTTTCTTAATTAAGTGCGTACGTTAATGAATTTTTTAATTTGATCCCTGTAAGTACCTTGCTATACTAATTGCAATATTCTACACATTAGTCATCCGCTGTTGCCCTTGGCTATTTTCTACCCTGAGAGGAAGAGAAAGAGAGCTTTTCAGTTAAAGTTCATTTAACTCTTTCCACCCAACAAATTAGATTTAGTCTTATACACATTGGAGTGACAGCTGTGGTTGAATTTTACTGAGCATTTTTATAGTATTTATGGGTGGGAACCAGTTTAAATTTCTGATATTTTGCAAATAATAGGAAGCGTGGGTAACTGGTCAGAAGCTAAGGCCAGGCCCTTTCTCACTGGGGAACTTTCTTCCCTTCTTCCCTTCTTGTAAGAGGTTTGTAAGGAGCACATGGAGCTAGGGAAGGGGCATGTTTTCTTCTGTTCTGCAATACAGTGTGAAAAACTAAAGGCTTAAATTTGCATGGAATTTTCAGAATTAAAAAGAATTAAGTGAAATATTTAAACGTAAGCACCTATACTTGCCTGAATGTTATGTAAAGGAAGCGTTCTTTGTAACAATAAAATTCTTTTGATATTCTACCAAGCCCCAAAGCACAAAATTAGTATACATTGTGTTAAAATATAATTATAACTAAAGGAAAAAAATGTAGGGAAAATATTTGCAAACTAATATGTTTGGTCATTATGCTAATTGTCTCCTCACCAGAAGACAATGATAAGATTATGGGTGATGGTTCACATTGTTTCTTTCTTTCTTTATTATGTTTATGTGTCATCAAGTAGGGGAAAAACAGATTCAAACAACAAAAGTGAGTGTGGCTTCTGCCTGTCAGAAGGTTGAACTCTGCCAATCTGAGTTTGAAGCCAACACCAGGTAGACAAATCTGAGATGTTCTTGACTCCAATTTACCAGCAAAATGCCAGAAGAATGCCATGGCTCACATGTTACAGCATCCAGGCCTGCCTGAGTAAGAAGCCAATCAAGAAATAGCTTAGAGTTCAAGCCCCAGTACTGGTACATACACAAAAGAAACAAAATCATTTATGAAAATGTGTTTGTTATGTAGCCTTTTAAGTATCCTATGTATCCAAATGTGTCCATGGTTGACTAAAACAAACCTGTAGTTATAAGGAATTATGAAAGAAATTTTAATCTCCATATTTTATATTAATTAGACACATTTGATTACTCAAAAGGAAATGATATTTAGCTTCCTATTTAAAAGAACATTTTTGTGATATATGTGCTACCTGCGATCGCTGAGCCCTCTGAATCTTTAGGTGATAGCTCCTTATCACCGCTCAACCCTCAGATCTCATTGTTGGCATCTTCGCAGGATTTCTTTAGCCTTTACCTAAAGTAGTCACTGCCTTACAGTATTACCAGTTTTGGTGATCTGAAACTCTCTTATTTTCTTACTAGTGCAAAAGTAAGTATTCATTGATGTATTCTTTTCTGCCAGACACCCCACATGTATAACACCTCTAATTAATAAACATGTATGTTTTTTCTATCACTAGTACTTATGAATTGAGTAGAAGTTTTTGTGTGAACCCAAATAAATTGAAATGCACATTATGTCAATAGACATGGAAAATTGAGTCATCGTAAAACAAATGAGGCTGGCAATATGGACTAGTGGTAGAGTGCTTGCTTCATAAACATAAAGCCCTGGGTTCAGTTCCTCAGCACCACATATATAAGAAAAGGCCAGAAGTGGCACAGTGGCTTAAGTGGCAGAGTTCTAGCCTTGAGCAAAAAGAAGCCAGGGAAACTGCTCAGGCCCTGAGTTCAAGCCCCAAGACTGGCAAAAAAGACAAATGATTGAGTTTCTCTGCATATCTATCTAGAAAATCTAGAAACTAATTCAACACATCTCATCTTGGCAGTTTGGATGACATACAAATTGGGATCACAGAGAGATATCAATCATTTATATTAACTTGGCCTTGTGTATTCTTATTACCTTCTTTTACATATTTTGTGATATTTTTCTAAATTTCTAAAAAGGTAAAGAAAATTTAATCTAAGCTAGTCTAGAGGTAAACATTGGTTTTCTTTTTATTCAAATGCCTGTCATTAGAACAGAGAAATAAAGAGAGGAAAAGTGATAAGCAATGAAGCACCATTGACAACTGTCATTTTTACACACACAAAAAAGCACTCTCAACAAATTTGGTAAAGCAGTCTACACTAACAGGTTTGAAAGTTTGTTAAATACTATACATAGTTTTATAAAATATAAAATATCATTTTATGATTTAATTCATGTATTTGGACACCATAAGTATTTCTGGAACTAAGGCTATGGGTTTTATAAATAGCTGACAAGATTAGTAGGCTTCCTCATTATAATTTAGACTTAAATATGTGCAAGCTGGACTCTTAATTCACTCACATTGTCACTACTAGTCAGAATCCACATCTCAAATCCTGAGCTCTAAAAGAGATTGGTCTAATTATTGACCAGGCCGCCAAGGCTTACAAGGAAATCAGCCAGCACTCTTTGGAAAGCTGAAAACTCCATTAACAGTGTCTTCCAACTGTGCATTGAATACATTATTGATTCACTTTAGCTGGAAGTTCTCCTGACAAGCTTATGCGTGCAATTAAGTGGATTACATAGAACTTGTTAAATAGCCTAAGAACTTCTTAGGCTTGAAAGGCTTTGAGCATCATCACTGACTTACTCACTCAGCTCTCCCACCTGCAAGGGGTCTTGGGAAATTGATAGCAACCACACAATATCTTGTACTCAATAAAAGAGCGTTCTTCAGATGTGTGGCTTTTAACAGGAATTCAGTTTGTAAAAATGAGTTTCTGCTCTCACATATTCAGAGAGTCATGCACCATTGTCTGTTGTACTAACATTTTTTAAAGCAAAAGGTATGAACCAATTAAATCCTGAGTATTATTTTCATTTAAAAATATCATTTATACTACATAGGTATCTGACATGAAGTTCTGTACTTTCTGGAAAATCTTTATTTTTTCTCTTTTGCTTTCTAAATACTTTAATGAAGGGTTTTACCTGTTTCTATAGATAATCCTGAAATATATATCTTGTAGACTAGCATAAAGAATTAATGACAATATAACCTATATGGAGTTCTTTAGTTAAGAATCTAATATGACATAGTCAAAGTTCTGTTTCAAGATCTTTTAAAATACCTAAAAGAAAATATAAGTAACATAAAAGTGAAAGCAACAGATTGGCCTTTTTATTAATTAAATATACACATACAGAGACTATATGAATAACAGCTCTTCAACTCTGTCAAATATTATGACTTGCCCATGTATAATGGGCATAAGTATGTATAAAATAGTTTATATAAAAATATAGATTTTTGGCATCTATAGTAACAATGTCCACCAAAATGAGTCATGGTAGCACACCCTAAGATATTCTTTTTAATAAACATATCATAAGATGCAAAAGAAGCCACTTCAAATATAATGAAGTACACTTATAGGTGATATTTTAATGTACTAGTTCCAAAAATTACAAGCTCTTTCAGTAGCTGTATAAAGGAGTTGCCAATCAAAGAAGCATTCTATGAGCAGAGTGTGTCTTTATCAATGGCAATCCTTTCAACATTCTCACCAATTCTCCCAAAACACTCCTTCCTTCACTTTTATTCCATTTTGTTGGATATGTATTAATTTTTTTTTGCTGTTTAAGAAAGTAGACTATGTATATAATGCATCTTGACCTATGTTACCCCTTCAACGTTTTCACCCCACTTTAGCCCATTTCTTCCCTTATTTTTCTTATTTTTTGGTACATACAATGAACTCTTGACCGCACTCTTCCCCTCCCCCATTTCATACTTCTCTCCCTCCACGTGCCCCACATTTTCCTCTTTCAAGTTTCCATTTCCTGGTACATATTTTGTTGGGCTTTGACTTAGAAGATTTTAAAGAATTCTACTTTTGTACTTTCCACAGATCTATTACACTTCAGTTAATTCATTTGCAATCCATCCAATGTGTTTACTTGTGTATTTGTAGGTACATTGTAGATACCACCAATGAAGGAAACTATGCAACCTTTGTTTCTCTGGGTTTGGCTTACTTCACTTAATGTAATTTTTCCAAGTCTTTCCATTTTCTTATGAATGGTTTAATATCATTCTTTCTGATGGATGAGTAGAATTGCATTCTGTATCTATATTACATTTTCTTGATCCATTCATCCATTGAGGTTCTAATTCCATATCTTGGCTATGGTAAATAGTGCTGCAATGAACACAATCATGCTGGTGCCTTTACTGTAGCCTTGTTTGTGCTTTTGTTTTGTAAGTCTTGGTGAAAGATAAACACAGTAACTATAGACATCTTTAAGCCCCTCGGGTAAAAAGATTCTTCAATTTTTTCAGAGAAAATGTCCTGTCCTCTTTTCTTCAGATCTAAGTGAATTGTATAATAAGAAATGAAAAATGCAAGAGATTAAAGTGAGAAATAATACTAGTGTCCATATAAAATATATGAGTACTATTGCAATTGAAAAATGCTAGCAATTACTCAAATGTTTATGTTGTAACTAGAGTATAATCCTTTCCTTAGTGCAAGACTACAGAAACATGAAGTATGCTACTAGTTAATAATGTCTTCCCTGATGATCTGATTAATAAAAAGTGAAGGTAATAAAAGACTCAAAGAAAAGTGATCCAGAAAACAGTTGATATTACTTTAGCTATCTTCAATAGCTTGTGTAGATATATGCTTTTATGTAGATATTACCTAGACATTGGTTCTTATACAAACATAGCTGCAGGATCAGGAACCAGGTGAAAGTTATATACAAATAGACTTTTCTTAATAATTACTGTCCCATAAACACTGAATCCAACTGAATGGTTATTGATGTTTTATTTCACTTACAAATTAAATTTTTATTTCAATTTTATCATCTAAATTTGTTTTCTTTTTCTTTCTTTTCTATTTTTCTTTTTTTTTTTTTTTTTTTTTTTTGGCCAGTCCTGGGCCTTGGACTCAGGGCCTGAGCACTGTCCCTGGCTTCTTCCGGCTCAAGGCTAGCACTCTGCCACTTGAGCCACAGCGCCGCTTCTGGCCGTTTTCTGCATATGTGGTGCTGGGGAATCGAACCTAGGGCCTCGTGTATCCGAGGCAGGCACTCTTGCCACTAGGCTATATCCCCAGCCCTCTTTTCTATTTTTTTTTGTTTGCTTTTTTTTTTTTTTTTCCAGTTCCTGAACTCAAAGCCTGGGCACTGTACTTGAGATTTTTTTTGGCTCACAAGACCAGCACTCTGTCACTTGAGTCACAGCTCTACGTCTAGCTTTTTTGTTGTTGTTGTTAATTTACTGGAGATAAGATTCTCATAGACTTTGTTCCCAGAGCTAGCTTCAAACCACAATCCTAAAATAGCCTTCTGAGTAACTAGGGTTACACAAGCATGAGCCTCTGGTGCCTGGCTCAGTTTATTTTCTTTAAAAACAAAATAATTTGAGTTCTACTTAAGACAGAAAACAGTAGGAACTGCATCACTAGATGGAAAGTTTGGTTAGGGTCTACTGCAACATGATAATCCTATCCAGTGGTATATCTCTAAGGGAAGATTCTTAGTACTAAATGAGGTTAAAGGAAATAAAGTTTTTGATCATTTGTAGTCCTTCTTATAGATAAAGCCAAAATGAGTCAAAATATCTACTTTTAAAAATCATTTATTGATGATGGTTTACTATTAAAAGAGGATAAAATGATTATTTGAGGTTGCAGTCTTTTCTGATAATATTTGCAAGTCATCATAATCAGTTAAATGCAATAAAGTATCACAATCAAAGCTCAATTAGCAGTACTTTTTTAAAAAGCGAAAATTATTGTTGTTCCAGAATTAGTGAATGCTAGGTTTGAAACAAAATATATTCAGAGGTTCCTTCTCCTTTCTAGTCAAGGTAGAATCCATCTAAATGTGCATCAATCTATAGCTTCATGAAGCATCATTTCAACAGAATTGAGTTCAATTACCCTCGCTCTACTTCTTGACCATTCCTGTAATAGTCTTCAGTGCAATCATATTTCTCTATTTAACTCCATATAGTGTAGTTGTTTTGGTACTGCCCTAAAGAGGTTCTTTCAAATAATCTTTATGACAATATGAGAAAATCAGTTTATAATTCAAGGCTCAGGAATGATCAAGGTTTTCCAGGTAACGGAACCAATAGGATACATACATATCCAGAAAGCAATTGACTTGGGTGAATTTTGGAAGCTAAATGTCAAGATCTGCAGATCTGAGTAGCTAGAGACCCAGGAGAACTGATTGCATACTTCCAGTCCCCCAACATTCTACTTCTAATCCAGAAATGATACTGAAGATGTAAGAAGAACTGATCTTTCAGTTCAAGTCAGACGATGTGAAAACCCTATGTCATAGCTCACAGGCCATCTGTCAAGCCAAAGGCATATTTTGTTCTCTTCAGTAAGTAATTGTATAGAGAACAATCAATAGTTTAAGGGCTTTATTAAATGCTGGGCAAAACAGCAATGGCGGAGGTATAAGAATTCCTGATTTCAAACTACTACAGAGCTATAGTAATGAAACCAGATTGGTACTGGCACAAAAACATGGGGTAGTAAAAACGACAGCCTCTTCAACAAATGGCATCGGGAACTCTGAGTATTCACATGCCAAAAACTGAAATCAGATTTCTGTCACTTTCTACTCCTATCAATTCACAGTAGAGTGAAGACCTCAATTTTAGACTGGAAACCATGAGACTACTAGAGTAATGAGTAGAACAAACATTAGAGCTTCTCATCACAGGCAGGAACTTTCTGAGTAAAGTTCCAGCTCAGCAAATCAAAGAAAGAATTGACAAATGGGATTGTATCAAACTAGAAAGCTTCTGCATGGCATAGGGCATAGTCAACAACCTAAAAAGTCAGCCTGCAGAATGGGAGAAGATCTTTGTCAACTATATATCAGACAATGGCCTGATATCCAGAATATGCAAAGAGCTCAAGAAACTAAACCCTCAAAGAATCAACAACCCAATTAATAATTGGGCAAAGGAGTTAAAAAGAGGCTTCTCAGAAGAAGCAGTCTCTTTTAGACACATGAAGAATTGCTCAATATATCTGGTCCAAAAGGAAATGCAAATCAAACAACATGGAGATTTCATCCCACTCCAGTTAGATTGACAACTGATGTTGGCATGGTTGTGGGTCGGGAAGGTACCCTAATGCACTGCTGGTGGGAATGTAAACTTGTTTGACCATCCTGAAAAGCAACTTGGAGTTTTCTTAAAAGTCTAAACATAGAATTACCCTATGATTGAGCAATACTACTCTTGGAAATTCACCCAAAAAACTACAAATCAGGATACAGAAAAGCTACTCACATAACCATGTATATTGCTGCACTATTCACAAATCTAAGGTATGGAAACAGCCCAGATGCCCCTCAGTAGATGAATGAATAAAAAAAGTCGTGCATACACACACATACAATAAAATTTACTCTCTCTCTCTTTCTCTTTCTCTCTCTCTCTCTCTCTCTCACACACACACACACACACACACACACACACACTGGAATTTTATTCATCCCTTAGCAATAATGGTATTACAATAATCTGCAAAGAGATGAATAGACCTGGAAAAAATAATTTACATGAAGTATGTCATACCTATAGAGACAAATGACACGTTTCTCTCATATATGGAAACTATAGCTAATTTATACAGAGCTGTGTATGCAGGTATACACAAATGTATTACTTGGAGTATCATATATGGTACTGTATTTACAGGAAAAATTTTCAAATGGTGTGATTTCTTGGAAAAATTCATAGTCCAACAAAATGAATATCAGGAAATTGGTACTTGAAAGGTGACAGAGGTAAAGAGGAGAGAGCAGATGAGTAAAGAGAAGGAAGGGAATGGGGAGAATAAAATCATAATATTTAATGCATATCCAATAAAATTTAGAATATTGAAGAGAGGGAATGGGTTGGGAGGAATGGGGAGAATGATGAAAGGGGTGAATGGATCAAGATGAATGGTACTTATAAAATGATTTGATGAATTATAAATCATTTGTACAGCTACTTAAAGATAATTAACTTTTTTAAAAGAAGTGTTTTACTGGTTCTTGTTTGAACCCCAAGTTTTCTAAGCAAACCTTCTACCACTTCAGTTATACCTTAGTACTTTGGGCTTTAGTTATTTCTCAGATAGGGTCTTGTGCTTCTAAATAAGATTGGCCTCAGACCACAATCCTCCAGCCTCTGCTTCCAGCATAGCTTGGATTACAGGGTATAACATCATAACTGAATGTTTCTACTGAGTCTACTGATTGAAATACTAATCATATCTGTAAATAGCATCCTAGTCCCATTCAGAATCATTTCACCAAGTCTCTGGCTCTACATGACCAAGTCAATATGATAGATAAAATTAAGTGTCACAGAGGTGGGCAGCAGAGACACCTGCAATCTTAGCTACTCAGGAGGCTGAGATCTGAGGACTGAGTTTGAATTCAGTGCAGGCAAAATAGTTTGTAAGATTCTTATCTCCAATGAACCACCAAAAAGCTGGAAGTGGAGGTATAGTCTGAGTCATAGCACCAGCCTTGAGCAAAGAAGCTAAAGGACAGTGCTCAGGAGTTCAAGTCCCAGTACTGGCACGGGCACACACACACACACACACACACACACACACACACACACACACACGAAACAATTAAATAAAATATAATAAAATTAATGATCATACTTCTCATCAAGTAAAATTGGTCTGAATGTAATACTGAGAATATATTTAAAATTAGAATAAAACATTTTAACTTATGAAAGATATTTCCATTATATGACATATTAACATTAAATTAGTACAAACAAAAAAGGCAGGAAAGATCAAGTTGTCCTGAGAATATTTATAATTAAGGAAATTTGTCTTACGTGTTTTCCAGAAATTACTCAAATGCAAATAAGATTTTGATTACTTGCCAAGCTACCAAAAAGGTACCTGCCCAGGTTTAAGTATTCATGTTATAAATAAGATGAGAAGATTTTTCTCACTGTGCTATGAATGTTTGCTGTGCAATGTAAGTAAATGTCCTATCTAGAAATCATTCTCAGTTTTTTTATTGATTGAAAAGTAAAGTCCTTTGGGGCCTATGAAAATCTCTTCTTTTTTAAAAATTACTTCCTTTTAAATTATAACAACTGTAACTAAAATCTTTTTAATATGTCAGTATCCTTTAATGACTTCTGCATAATGCAGTTGCTTCTAACACTTTACTCACATAATACATGTTTGTTTCTAATGTTTGGTAAAGTATTGTAATGGCTATTCTGCCTTATCCACATAAAATAAATGAAATGGCAACACGAAATTTTGTTTAGCTCTCATTTTCCCAATCACATGGCCTTCTTTGAGATTTTAAGAGGAAACTAGCAATATTTCTTGTACTGAAATGTCAACAAAAATCCAGGCGAGAAACAAATACCAATAATTGAATATCACACTGTTTAATGTAATTATTTCCCTATAGAGAAACCACATTTCCCTTTGCTTACTGAGAATCAAAGACCAAAATTAGTTTAGAACTTAGTGACCATTCATTATCTTTCTTCACCCTTTTCAACTTTCTCAGTTGAAATGGAGTCATAGGAATTCCTCAGTGCTTTCTTCCGTTGCCAAGAACTGAAAGAGATCAAGTTCCAAAGCACCTGTACCCATCATTTTCAGAGTGCATACTTTTCCTTTCTTCCTAGCTTTTCTGATTAGGAAGCATTAATTTTGGTTTCTCCAAATTTCCCCATTATGAAGACCTGATAAAGTATGCTTGCCTCTCACTTCAATTCAACCATATTTACATTATCAAGATACAGGAATTTACATGTACATAAACTTCCATACCATCCTTTCTTTATTGTCAACTTAATTGTTGCTATATTAATGGAGAAAAAATAAGGCAAGGCATTCGAGATCTTATATAATAGTCACTAACAAGGTTGGTTGAAGATGTAGGTTGCATGCTCTTTTTTCTTTTTGAATGTTTGCTTTATTTAATCAAAAGAAAGAGCAAGGTATCAATCATGAAAAGAACCAAGGTTCCCCAATATGCCCTAAACAGATAAATACACTCTCACTTCTCAACGTGTGTGCCAATACTTCCCTTAATTCATCAGAGCCCATTTCTCTCTGAGATTCCCGGTTCTCAAAGTCTCTGCATGTTATTACCAGACTCCATGCAGCCCTGGGCCTGACTCCAATCACTTTCTCCTTGAAAATTGCTGAACCTTGATGCAGTGGCACAGCACAGAGCAGATCTTGTCGCCGGGACGGGGACCTGGTCCTCATTACAGCCCAGCGACTTCAGGAGATTGTTTACGTCTCTGGAACATCTTCCTCGCGGGTGGCTAATTAGTGTTTCTCCAGGGCTTCTGCTCTGTGAATACTTAAGGGTAATCATCACCAGCTAACTGCACAGGGAGTGTATCTAAGCAATTTTACCAAGTCAACAGACAACAGCTTGAAGTAATATTAGCCCTGTTACATGAAGACAAGTGCTCTCCACCCAATGAAGCCGGAGACTGGCACCACTCAATAAATCACTGTGGCATCCTTGAAAGCTGAACATCGGTTCTGAGCCATTAATTTCAGTGAGGTCTTTTGATAGGATGTTTTGAGAGCAGGAAAGAATGCACTGAAAGCATGCTTTCTTGAACTAAATTACAAAAGAGCAAATTCTTTTAAGTTACCTGCCTAGCCACCCAATTAATGTCCTACAATTATCAAACAAATCTCTTGACAAATCTCTTTTTTTAATCAATGGACTGCATTCTCTCTTAGGACATAGAAAATAACTTTCCTTTAAACAAGAATGTAATGTAGACTCTTTCCTTGCTTCTCCCATCACAAATGATCTCATGTTTTAGAAGCAGGTCTCTGAGCACTTGAATTAGACAAGATATGCATGAAATTCCCTCTCCTGGCCAAGTACTAACTAGTGTTACCAAAATTATTACTTGATAACAAAACAAGCTTATCCAGAAAACTGAAAGTTATACATCTTACTGTTAACAGGCATTCTAACAGATGCCTATAAAATAAAATATTTCAGGAAACATGTTAATCCATGAGACCACATGATGATTATCTCTACAAAGCAGCAAGTTCCTTACTTTATGAAACATTTTAAGTGAGTAGACCACTATCAATACCATAAAATGAACCAAAGAAATGATGAAAAGTAGGCTTGTAAAGGAATCAAAGAAACAAGACACAAATCTATCAAAGTATGCATATTATGTATTTATCTCTCAGCTATCTCTGAAAGAACAGGGATGGATTTCTACAACTAGAAAACACTAAAAATACCACCAGCCAGGTGCCAAAGTCTCACTTTTGTAATGTTAGCACGACTCAGAAAGCTGCTATCCAGAAACAAACAAAAGCAGAAAATCTATGAGACATATTTCAAAAAATCATTAGGAAGCAGGGCCAAAGGTATGGCCCAAGTGGTAGAGAACCAGCGAACCAAGCAAGTGGAGAATGTGTGAGGCTCTAAGTTCAAACCTTGGTATTGGCATTGTAATTATTAGATGCATAAAATTAAGCCAGAATACCTTTTTGTTTTTTTTCACCACCACCATGTTCTTCAAGACCTGTCACTATTTCACCTCTTGGTTTGCAAGAAGCATATGCAGCATTGTGTTTAAATCTGAATTTTAAAGAGCCGTAGGGGAAAATAAATTCAGTGAAATACTTTATAATATATGTTGTATACATGCTATATAGTGAAGTGGGGCCAAAACTAAGGTATTGTGGGTCTCTGGCCAAAGCTAAAGAATATACAATAATTTAGAGGTGAAAGTAGAATTTTTTAACAAAGTTTTAAGATGATGACTAAATAGCTTTAGTGAATTTAAGACACATGTAGATATGACAAAGTTAAGTACACCATGCCCCAGTCATATTAATCCTGTGAAATTCCTACATATACCAGAAGTCATTGAGAAGTACCCTGTATCATTGCTCATCAAATGCTAGTTCCAAAATACATTCCATCACTATAATCATATTCTTTGATTTAAAGTAGCAGAAAAAATTTAATATAACAAATTTTGTTATTCTAACAAAGGATGTTTAAAATTATCCTTTAACCTATTGTCATCCATTTTAGATGTTATTTTCAGAAGGGAAAATAGTCTTCCATTTGTCATTCTTTCTTCCAGACCCAGTCAAGAATATTTTGAAGGCACAAGGAAAACATATTGTTTTCATTAAATGTTGTTGCAGTGACTTCCTTTGCTAATGTAAAATAACTTCAAATTATGATAAATTCAAATTTAGAAATGACTATCCATACACAGCTTGATTCCTGGCCACTTTAGCATCTGAGAAGGTTGCAACATAACTACACACATTCTTCTAACCTCTGGGCAGCCCACCACCTGCTCTAATAATTCATAATGGTACAAGGTATTTGGGGACTAGTGGCTTGCAAACAATCATATCACTTCATATATTTTTACACCCAACTTCAATGTCATCATTACTAAATACAATGGATGTAAACAATCAAGTATATATAACAAATATTCGTTTTTCTTCTTAATCTCAAATCCATTGTATATTTTTCAGTGATCCGGTGGTAAGGGTCTGTATCAGATATTTCATTTTATGAGGATGTATTTGTGCAAATATATCTTCTGAAGGTGCATTTTATAATTCTGTTCAAGCTGGAATGAGCTATGTGATTAAAAAATCAATAAAACCCCCAAATATCAATTTAATTGACACTTTTATGGGACAGCTACTGTTTTATTGCAGGATCACTTGCTTGTTTCATTACATTTTACCAAATAAGCTGGGGATACACTGATCTCATTAAAAACTTATGTCTTACAACATTCCCTTCTTTATTATTCAAAATATTTAATTTAGAAATTGAAAACTTTTCAGGAATAAACTATGAATTCCTAAGTAGAAATATTTCTTTTCCTTTCCTTTTTGCTTTGATTTTGAAAAGATTCAAAATGTGCCTTTAACCACAGATGAAATATACTTGGCTGTACTTTTAAGCAGAAATTGTTGTTTTACAAGATATAAACTATTTTCAACTGTGAATTTTGCATATATTAATTTTCACTTTGTTTTAAGGAACAGATGATAACTAAGTAGCAGATTTCTTCTCCAAATGCAATGATTTTAAGTGTATTTCACCTCTTTTGTGATTTTTGAATTTTCTAGAGTTTTATTCCAATTATAAATTCCTTATGGCTGTGTTTATTTTTCTCCATAACTGGATTTTTGTTTGAAATATAATAATGTCATATCCTCTAGGTGACCATATGTTACAATTTTCTTCCAATAGTCCTAGACTTTATCTATTATCCAGACATCCATGCAGATCAGCATTTTTCCTGCATTTTATGTTTTTAAAACTAGGTGCATAAGATGAGACAGGATGATTGTTACTACCATCATATTCTTACAGCTCTTGCTACTATTGCAACTAACTCTTTGTAAGAAGCACAGGTAGCAACATTAAGATTAAAACAAAAGGTTTATCAAATAATGTATCTTTTAATTTTCTACAATCTATATAGTAAACTGCTTTCTTTTTAAGGTCAACACACTGGACACCCCCAAGACCGAGTTCAATTTCAACATCCAATAGCTACAGATAGTAAACTCTGTTTGTCAGAGCAGTAGAGGGGAGTGTATCAGATATGTCTGCACTAGATGTCCACTTACCTAGTTACCCTGGGGAAGATGCAACAAACAGCCTGGAAGATGCATAACGAAGCTGGTTCTTCAGTAGCTGAGCTCAGAGGTAATGTAGAAGTTGATTGTGAAGGCAACTAACATTGTAATTACAATGTGCACAGGAAAGGAAGGTTAAGTAACCTGGTTGTCAGGTTTAAGTAGCTGTTCTTTCCAACAGGCAATCACCAGCAAGGATGATTTACATGTCAAATATCTAAAACTAAATAAAATGAAAATTTCAATTCTTCAATCACAGTTGCTCTATTTTAAGTGCACAATGGCCACATGTAGCAAGTGGTATTGGACTCATGAACAAACAACAATTCTATCACTGCTCAAACTTCTATTGAACAAAGTCAGCATAAAAAGCATTGTGTAGCACCCACTCCCAAACTACTATAATATATAAAGTAAACATTAATGATAGAAGGATGAAAAAATAATCATAGTAATAATACCAGGATTTAATGCCCACTTACATGCAGAGACAAAACTAATAAACAATGGACTTAAACAATACTATAAACCAAATGGATAGAAAAGATGTATAGAATTATTAAATAGATTAGTATCTCCAACAATTTAAAATAAAACAAATAAACTAATTTTAATGGGCAAAAATGTAAGAATCCATTTCTGAAAATGGCCAAAGAGCATACAGAAAAATGTTCAATATAATTAATCATCAAGACAATACAAACTGCAACCACAGTGAGATGTCACTTCACACTTATAAGCATGCCTATTTCCAAAAGGACAACGGAGGTGTACTGACAAAGTGACCAAAGTGACAAAAAGAGAACCTTAGTACATTGTTAATAGGAATGTACATTAGTAGTTACTGCAACCACTGTGGAAGACAGTATAGCAGTTCCTCAAAATTAATTATAGAATATGAAACCAAGGTGCTGAAGAGGTACTTTCAATCCCATGTTCATTATGAATTATTAAAATAGGCAAGATAAGGAAGTGTCTATCAATGTACAATTGGATAAAGAACTGTACAGCGCCTATACACAACAGTTTTCAAAAGGAATTCCCATCATTTGGAACAACATGGACTATCAGAAAAGACATTATATTCAGTGAAACAAGCCAGGCACAAAAAGATAGATACTACTGGATCCCAGGTGCATGTGGGAATATAAAAAAGTTGAAAATCACAGAAGCAGAGAACATAAAAGTGGTTACCAGAGAAAGAGGCCTTGAGCACTTAGGAAAATGCTAGCTAAGGAACATGAAATACAGGTTAGAAGCTGATCACCAGTATATTATACCTGTAATTTAGTTTTTCAGAAGATTTAGAACTGGAGAATCATAGTTTGAAGCCAGTCTGGGAAGAAAAGTTTATTAGATGCCATCTCCAAAAGAACTAGCTTGAAACAGTACTAGAAAAGTGGCTCACGTGGTAGAGTATAGGTCTAGCAAGTTTGAGACTTTGAATTCAAACCCATAGTACTTCCCAAAATAAACCAAACAGTTAAGTTAGAATGAATAAATTCAAGAGATCTATTATGCTTCTTATTGTGATAATGTAGATAATGACAGATAATGTAGATAATGTAGTAAGTAGATAATGACAATGTATTTCACACACAAAATTGTTAAGAAGTATATTTATATGTTCTCATCACAAAAATCAAGAATGAAGAAATCAAAAATGAAGAATATGAAGGAATGCATATATTAACTAGTTTGATTTAATCATTCCATGATGAATGCATGTGTGAGCATGCTTTGATATATGATATACATTATATGTATGTATCCTCTTAAAAATCGCATACCTAGATTGAGTCACATCCATTCTGAAGTAAAATAATAACTCTTCTAATAGAATAATATCTAACAAGAACATTGAAAAGAGATGATGTATATCTGAAAGGGTGCCAGAGCCCAAACTCTGCCTTGAGTAAAGAGGAACCAGTGAATTTGTAAACACAGAAGTTGTCAACATTACTCCATACTGCTTTGTAAATTGTAAAACGCCTGCGATGAAGTTGTGCCAAAAGCAAGCATTTCAAAGTAACAGTTTACATTGTGTCTCTCCATGCATTGACTGTATTTACGGTATCAAGCAAGTAAGTATCCCAGAAATACCAGTGGGCTAGATTTTCCCCAGCTGTACATCTCGCTATGTGAACACAGCTTATATTTCTCTCCTTTCAAGGTTTTCAGTGGCAGTATCATAGAAAAAATGGCAATCCAGGAGAGCTGAATGACAAGAATGCCTGCTAATTTTAATGGGAGTGAAGAATTTTCAGGAGGGATATCCAACACATTTTTCAGAAAAAAAGATAAATGATATATTTTTTAAATGGGTCACATGTAGAATTTTTAGTCTCTTCTATAAAATTTAGATAGTAATTTCAAGAGAGCTCTGAGGTTTAATACTTTTCCTTATTGGTGTTAGTACTTTTGTTTCTAACCTTTACTCTTGATAGTGGGAGAATATTGAGATAGATTTCTGAAGTCTTCCTCTTACTGCCTTGCTCAATGTGAGCTACGTTATCAGAATGTCTTTAAGCCTCAAATTAAACAGAGCAATTTAGAGCAATCATGACTTTCAACTAAAAAAATACTGCAGGTATATGAAAGGCAAGGAATGACCATGTAGCAAATACTGCAGTCTATTACCTGGAAGCATACCCAGCCCAAACCCAGCCCAGAGCCAATCACATAATAGCCATTCAATAAATGCTTGTTAAGTGAAGGATTATATCTCAAATAAGTGATTTGCTACTACAATTTGAGAAAAGTAGAATGAATCTACTTCTTTTGTCTTCTCTGAGAATCCTCTCAAAGTCCATGAAACCTGGAGATCATTATTTTTAATGCAGATCTAAAAATCAACTTTCATGCAGAAAAGGAATCTTCTGCCCTTAGATCAAGTTTGTTTGCATTGACTTAATTTAAATAAATACAAAACCATCATTTTTAGTGACTATAAGGTCACTATAACAGAGACACAAACTATGAGGAACTGGGTCCGATAAAATAAGACCTAAGTTAATCTCTCAAAATGAATTAGAATCATTTAATAAGCAAGCATATGATCTAAGAAGAAACACTGAGATCAGGCATTCTAGTGGCAAAGATGCAAATTTTGAAAGTGGGCAGGGAGCCAGGTAAAGATTGCATAGATAGAGGAGCAAAATGAAGTTGACTGTGTAGATATTAGCAAAATCTCCATGAAAACTAGACAGAAAAAGAAGACTGGTGGTAAATGAATAATGGTCTATCCTAGATACATTCACTTGTGCACAAAGCAGAAATTGGATAAAAGTGGAAAGTGGTAGCCAGATATTCTGGCCAGGAAATAAAATTCTACTAAAAATGAAGACCATGCGTAGCCCAGAAACAAAAACATCAGTCTATGCAGCAAGTAAACTACTTAATGAGGCCCAAGAGAGCCATCACACAATGAAAATGAGAATCAAACTCACCATTGAACTCAAGACTGGCTAATGTACAACTGCTAAAGACCACCTTACTCTGTGTGTGTGTGTGTGTGTGTGTGTGTGTGTGAGACCACTTTACTCTGCATGTGTAGATGCACAACTGTTAAAGACCACCTTACTCTGTGTGTGTACGTGTGTGTACGTGCATGCTTACCTGTGTTGGGGCTTGAACTCAAAGCCTGAGCACTGTCCCTGAGCTTTTTTACTCAAGGCTAGTGCTCTATCACTTGAGCCTCAGCTCCACTTCTTTTTGCTGGCAAATTGGAGGGAGATAAGAGTCTGAAGGGCTTTCTTGCCTGTGGGACACACCCAGAAGTCAACCAGCTGGCCCCACCTGTTTCTCAGTCCTGCGGCCACATGTGGCTAAAATGGCGCCTAAGGATGAACGCAGAGGTGGTTCTGTGGGCTGTGACAACCGGCTCTTCCACTCTTACACCCCTCCCCTTCCTGCCGATCTTTGACCTGATTGACTCCTGTGCCCTATTTAGCTGTATGTACTTCCTCAATAAACAAGATCTTGCACTGACTTATCTCCCAGACGAGTCTGATTGTCCTCTGGTGAGGAAGGGGTGGGTGTGGGCTGTCTGTCGGTTCTTTCCTTTCTTGGCTCATCTGGTCAGGGACTGCCTTCCCCATCTCTCCTGCAGGTGGGGTGGGGGGGGGGCGCTAAAAACCCTGACAATGGCTCCCACTGTGGGGCAATGAGGAAGATGTTCACCAAAGTGAAACTATCAGTGGGCCAAGCCAAGCGATTTTCGAGGTTAGGGTATCGCCGAAAAGATGGGGCAATCTCACGCTAAGCTTTAGAGGTAGAATGACTGGAAAATGAACAAAGAAGACTGTTTAAAGAAGAAAAGAGCAGGAGGAGGAGAGAGGAGGTGGGTGAAGCAGAGCAGAGTGGAACCAGACGGACTGGAAGAGCAGAGTGGAAAGCTGAACCCAGCCGCCCACAGGAGTGGTGCAGAGCCCACCAAAGCCAGCTGGAGGAACCAGGTAGAGAGGAGGGCTGGGTGCAGGCGGTCTGTCGGCTCTTTCCTTTCTTGGCTTGTCCAGTCGGAGCGTGCCTTCCCCATCTCTCCCACAGGTCAGAGGAGCAGGGCGGGGGTGGGGGGTGGGGGGTGGGAGCTAAAAACCCCAACACTTGCCCAGGTTGGCTTCAAACCACTCAGATCTCAGTGTCCCAAGTAGCTAGGATTATAGGTGTGAGCCTCAGTGTCCCAAGTAACTAGGATTATAGGTGTGAGCCATCACGACCCAGTCCATCCTACTGTATCTTTTTAAAAGATATTATAAGGCCAGTAATAATCCTTGGGGCCTGAGAGATACAAGACATAAAGTTAGTCCAATCTATGGTTAAGAAATCAGTTCACAGGCCATGGAAAAGATTTAATCTTTCCCAAATAATTTTGTAAATGAGACTGTTTCTAAAAAAGCCTGGAACTATCATTATAGAAAGAGGAGACCAGGACAGGAAAGTAAAAAATGAGTTTTCTCACAAATATGGTAGGAAAAATCAGAAATAAATACATTGTAATAGTTTAAAAATTCTCCCATTCACTTTTTCTGATTTTGTTCTGAGGAGTAAAACTACTTTACTGTAAGTTAACAACGACATCTATATTTTAGGTGCTTTAAAACAAACTAATCAATAGCATGTTAGTTGATTACTGATAACACAGAAATTCATTATTATCATTCATCCATCCAGTCAGTGTTTATAAACATCCTCACAGAAGCCATTCAGATTAATCATTAAGAATATAAGTTCAGGGGCTGGGGATATGGCCTAGTGGCAAGAGTGCTCGCCTCGTATACAAGAAGCCCTGGGTTCGATTCCCCAGCACCAGATATACAGAAAATGGCCAGAAGTGGCGCTGTGGCTCAAGTGGCAGAGTGCTAGCCTTGAGCAAAAGGAAGCCAGGGACAGTGCTCAGGCCCTGAGTCCAAGGCCCAGGACTGGCAAAAAAAAAAAAAAAGAATATAAGTTCAGGAGTCAGATATCTTAGGTATCAATGTAGGATCCATGAATTACCAATTGTATGACCATCTAAACATAATCTATGGGAATTGACAATGGTATTACCTCTGTAATGTTGTTGGAAATAATATGTATAAAGTATTGAGAATGGTACCAGGCACAGAACAAGCATTCTATGTTGTTTTTTTCATTATTGATATATGTTAATCTGATGTTTACAAATTATTTGTTGAATGTCCTTTGGGCTAGAAGTCACAGGAATGAATCTCAAATTAGATAATGAGACACTGTATGTAAGATATTTACTGGGTCTCAATTTGGCTAGAAAGAATGATACAGAAATAAGATTGAATAAAATGATCTGAAGTTTACCCCAAGCCCATCAAAGCCTATAGGATGTGAAGTATATATAGATCTGGAAATTATCTCATGACCTGTATGCCTCAAACACAATTAGTCAGCAGATGGAGATAAATTCCTCAACTACTGAGCCATGTGTATGACCCATACCATACATGTCAATCATTAAATATCATAAACCAAATTAGCAAACTGTGAATTAAAAATTTGAATTATCCCATCCATCTTGTTAAATACACGTTAGAAAAACCTGGAAGGTTAGGATCAAATTTAAAAGACTCAGAGGCCTGCAATGGCTCTCTCTAAAGTATGGAAAAATAGAAAAACTTGATTTCTAAACCACAGAGCCCAGTCCTTTCTCTTCTTTATTCTAACTTTTATCTGAAATATGAAGAACCACAAATTCCCTGTGTGTTCTCCAGACCAATGACTCATTCAGTTCACTTCCGTTGAAGACCTCTGTTCTTTGGCTGTAATTGGCTTATGGGGTACATAGAGCAGCTATCAGCAAGAGAATACAACCAGGGAAAAAGACCTGGGCAAGCATTAAGAGTAAGTTTAGGCCAGGCATCAGGGGCTCACACCTGCAATCCCAACTACTCAGGAGGCTGAGATTGGAGGATTGGGGTTCCATGACAGCCTGGACAGGAAAGTCTCTGAGATTCTTATCTCCAATTAACCACCAGAAAACCATAAGTGGGGCTGTGGCTCAAAGCAGTAGAGTGCTAGCATTGAGCAAAAGAAGCTCAAGGACAGAAAATAAATAAAGTAGGTAAGTACACAACCTCAGATCTACATATGCAAAGATTTTATATATATATATGTGTATATATATATATATGTACAATATAGAGTTAACTCCTTAACACTTTGCAAAGGGTGAATTTTCCAAGAATAGAGACTGTGATGAATTTTACACCATATTATATTTTCTCTTCTGTTTTTCCTTTTCTGCTGTGTGGACACGTGAGATCTAATCTCAGCTTTGAAACTACTAAATTTAAGAATTTAGCAAATCTCACAAATATGAGTCTCCAATTCTTCTTTCCAAACAAGTAATCATGACTATATTACAAATTCCATAAAACTGTATTGTAATTCCAAAGCTTTTTTACATCCGGGAACCAGTTTTGCTATCAGCTATCCTTACCTTTTCATTCTGTCACCTCCTATCTTTTTGGTAAAAATTGCACGAAAAATGTTTTTGATTTTATTTTAGCTTAGTCACAGGGCTTGTACTTAGGGCCTGACTGCTGTTCTTGAGCATTTTCGCTCAAGGCTAGCACTCTGGCACTTTGAGTCACAGCTCCACTTCCAGTTTTCTGGTGGTTAATTGGAGATAAGAGTCTTATGAAGTTTCCTGCCAGTGCTGGCTTTGAACCTCACTCTATATGTCTCAGCCTCTTGATTACCTAGGATAACAGGCATGAGCCACCAGCCACTGGCTCTGTTTTTATTTCTTTTTGTTCTCATATTCTTGGAGACAAATATTTTAAAATAAGTTGTTTTGAAGATTTATGAGCAAGTGCTAGGCACAGGTTTGTGAAGTTGAAGGTAAAGAAACAGTCATGGATGCAATTAGTTGAACTCTGGGTCTGGAGTGTATAACAAAGCCATAGTTGCACTAAGGCTTTACTTGTAGTGTTAAAAATTGTGGTTTTTGGGTTTTTTTTTTCCTTTATGGTGCCATTGCTGGTGCTTGAACTCAGGACATAAATGCTCTCCCTTAACCTTTTCACTGAAGGCTAAAGCTCTACCTCTTTAGCCACTTTTTTCTTTTGTCTTTTCTTTTTTGGCACTGGGGATCGAACCCAGGACATTGCACTTTCTAGGCAAGTGATTTGCCACTGAGCTACATCCCAACCCCTAGCCACTTTTTTTGGTGGTTAATTGCTTATAAGTCTTTCCTGTCTGGCCTGGCATCAAACTACAATGCACAGATCTCAGGCTCCTGAGTAGCTACAATTACAGGTGTTAGCCACTGATGTCTGACCTTACTTCTGAGTCAAGTTAATAGCAAGTTAAAATAATTTGTAGGTTAGCTCTTTAAGTTTTTGCAAAATAGTGTGGTAGTAATCTATGAATGCTTTCTTTCCTGTGACATCCCTACTATTCTGCCCTTCATTTCTATCTTGCCCAAGCTTAAAAGTTAGTTAACGCTGCAGCAATGTTCCTTCTTGACCATGTGACTTTGAAAGATAAATTTGTGACTTACTTGTCTTTGTAAATAACAGCACTTAGCACTTTGCCTGGTAAATAACATGCAAATAACAACTAGGGAAGAACAACAAATAAAAAAGTGCCTCGAAGATTTAGAACTCTCAGAGCAGGAGTTAAGGGAGAAGAGTTTCTCTGTTCCATATTTTTATTAATGAAGTGATGGAACACAGTCCATAGCTTCAAGTTAAAGAGAAAGGAAAATGTTGAGACCCTGTTGCTGATGTTAAAGGAAAGGTTAGAGGGAGATTGCCTCAGTTCAAGTACAGCAGGTGGCCTTGAAAAGGAATATTAATGGGCATAGGTATATTTCTACCACCAGGGTTAAATCTCATGGGTTATAACATGTAAGGTTCACAGGAAAGGAAACCAGCAATATGGTTCAGGCAGAAAAGAGTTTATTGTTGGGGAGAGCAAACTGCTAACCCATCCAAGATGGAGAGGCATGGAGACAGAGGGGAAGGAAGAAGAAAAAAAAGAGAGAAAAAGGAGAGGACTCCTGTTGAGCTGGATTATATAGGGAAAGGCTGGAGGTGGGACCACAAGGGATGCAGAAGATTTCTAAGAGTCTGGGGAACCTCTCACTGTCCCAGAGAGGTGTGACCAGGGAGGTTCAGGAAATGACCTCAGTGGGTGAGGAAGTGACCTCAGAGCCTGGAATCCTTTTTGACAGTCAGGTGATTACTGGTTTCAAGCACGTGAAGAAGAAGGGGAGGGGTGGTTCTCCCAGGCAGACTTTACATAAAAAATAAGGGGAGAAATCTTCTCTGTAACAAGCAGATAGAAATTATTAGAAGCGGTGTCTTAAGGTCTCTATTGAGTTTTGTCAACCTATTATAATGACAGAGTAGTGATAGATAATATATAAGTTAACAAGTATAAGACTATTCCCCTAAAACTTATTTATAGATACTGAAAAAATTGATATAATTTTATTTGTCATAAAACATTGTTTGTTTTCAATCATGAAAAAAAATGTGAGACGCATTCTTAGCCTTCCATACTTTTTTCAAAAAGAGATATATTTGATTTAGCCATAGTGTGCTGACCTCTGTGTATTCAGAATGGAAGTTGGGTTACATATTTGATCAAGGGTTAGAATAAAGAATTTGGAAAGGCCAGACATTTTCCTAGTGTTATTGTCACTGGACTGAGGTGAAGTTTAGTGAAGCTTCCCCTTAAATCCAGGAACTCTTCACTTAGGGTCCTTGACTTTGATCACAGAATAAGAATTTCTGGACAAGTCACAATGGTAAGAAAACTTGGCAGAGCTTTATTGAGTAAATAAACAAGCAGGCAGGCAGACAAAAAGCAGACAATCAGAAGGGCAGTGGCACACTCTGAGTGTGGGTGCTCTCACGGGGAGACAGAGAGACTAACAGGCAGACACACACACACATACACACACACACACACACACACACAGACTGAGAGGCACCAGCTCCTTGGGCTACTAGGGGTATTTATAGGGTAAAGGCAGGCTCTAACCACACCTGTTGTTAATCTCTGAGTTTCGAAGTAAGAATACATCCTCTCAGACAGTTGTTATTCCGTAGGTGAGAATTTCAGTTGTTAATCCCTCAGAAAAGAATGCATCCTGTTGTCTCTCTTTGAATCAAAGATGGCATTTCTGTGTTTCTAAATACCATATTTCTGATTTGCCTCCACCAGGCCTCATTTTCCCCTCATCCATCCTGCTTCATTTCCCCTCAAATGAGTTCCTTGCTTTAAAGGAAGTACCTAAAGAAATATCTCCTATATTTGCTGTAAACTGACCATTCCTCATTTTCCTTTCATCCATCCTGCTTCATTTTCAGATCACTTCTTGTGTAGGCTTTGCGTTGTAAGAAATTGTCTAGGTTCCTTAACCCAATGGCTATAGATACAATCAGTGGGAGACACTGATGGATGACAGAGACTGACCTAGCAAAGTGTTTTCATAATTAAACTATGAGTTCTAGGGCTCAAATCCATTATTTTATATTCTTCGATGTTATGCAAAAGTGTGACTCTACAAATTCTATTTCTCTATGGCCAACTGTATATTCCAACACTCTCACAAACATTTCCCTTTGTTCTGGCAGCAAGGGGTTTGTTGTTTTGATTTCAGTCTTCCAATACCTGCATGGTTTGTACTACATAACTGGGAGAAAACAAAGGAAGAAATGACACTATTCAAAAAGAAATGTACTCGCTACCTGACTTACATAGCTATAACCCCTCTGTACATCACCTTTATAATAAAAATAAATTTAAAAAATGAAACCAAGCTCAATGACTCATACCCATATTCCTGGCCACTCAGGAAGCAGAGATCCAGAGAATAAGTTTGAGGCCAGCCTACCATATCTTTAACAAGATCTCATCTTAAGCAATAGGTATGTGGGAGGTTGTACCTGTCATCATATCAAGGTGGGAAATGCACATAAAAAGATCATGGTCTAGACTGTCCTAGGCAAAAAAATGAGATCCTGTCTCAAAAAAAAAAAACATAAGCAAAAAGGAATGGGGACATAGCTCAAATTTGAAGTGCCTGTCTAGCATCTGCAAGGTCCAGAGTTTGAACCTCAGCACCAAAGGATTAAAAAGTTAGTATGGTGTCTTTTTTTACAGATGGATTTAGTTGTAAAATAATGCTAGATCTAATTTCCCCTTCTTTTTCTGCTTTGAGTGGTCTCTCTGGAAGCAGCTGTGTCTCGTCCAATATTTTCTGCACATATCCTTCATTCATTATACCAGCTCTGCCAAGCAAATGAAAGATGAGGTAACAAGTTTGACAAAAATGTACTACCTTACATATGTAACTGTAATCTCTCTATACTTCACCTTGACAATAAGAATAATAAAAAAGATTATATTATAGTTACTTTTTTAAGCTATCTTTTCAAGTAATTGACTCTTTTGTTTTAGAATTTGCTGTGGAATATCTCGAAGCATTACAAATAAACTATGAAATCAGAAATGATTATGTTAGACTGCTTTCCACATCTATGACAAATATCTGCGAAAATCAACCTTCAAGAGGTCAAAGATTGATTCTGGCTCATAGTTTCTGAGGTTGCAGTCCATGATTATGTGGTGCTGTTTTGGGGGGCTTGTAATGAAGAAGGAGACATTAAAGTAGAAGGGTGGGACAGAGAAAAGTGACTCACCTTTCTGGCAGCCAGTAAGCAGAAGGATAAACATTCAGAGTGACAAGACAGACAAGAGGGGACCAAAAGCAAAATGCAGTTCCCCCTATGAACATTGCTGTATTGAGGACCAACCCTTCAGCATAAGAATCTTTGATATTTGAGATGCAAGCTATAGTACTGTCATTTGAATTTTTCAGTGTTTTATCAGTAATGTATTTTACGTTAAGAGGAGAAATACAGTAGAAAATCAAGAAATGGGAGTTAAGGTTTCCTGATTTTCTCCTTATTTAATAAGAAAGGCTTATAGTAATTGCATTGATTAACAGGTGATACAGTAACATTAATTATAATAGTAAATAAAAAAATTCTGGATTAAAAACTGCATATTCATTGATTTCTGCATTATGTAGACAAAGTACATGATATATTCTTCAATGAAGCTTCCAAAACCGGCTTTTTTTTCAGGCTCTTTTCTTTTTCCTCTAACTTTTGAAACATCATGGTTTTTTCTCTCATCCCAAGCCATAATGAACTCCAAGATTTACTTTCTAGACCTTTCCCTTTTTTATCTCTATTCACTCAAGAGCATCTCCTTCTCTTCCGTGGTTCTATACAGCATCCATACACCTCTGATCATCTCCAACTACATCTCTAACCCAAACTTTCTTTCTAAAAAAAAACAAACTAGGCTAGTTTCTGATTTCTTGAATATGCCCAGACTGATATAGCTTGTGGAGGTACAGTTTAGCTTCCAAATCTTGAGATTCAGACTAGCTATGAAACAGACAGGCAAGAAGAAATGTATTCAGTTATGAGGACACAGGGAAATTACAATAATGTCAATCTCCATGGAGCCAAATAATTAACATTTGGTAATAAATAATAACAACACTCTTGACAATGTTAGATTTCAATAAGAAAGGATATGGAAGGAGGGTCAAAAAGTATGATAGAGCATTAACAACACAATATGTTACACTTATCAATGGAGATGACCTAAAATAAAACTGAACAAAAAAAGCTGTGGAGTAAAAGGAATTAAAGGCCAAGTTTGGCAAAGCTGAGAGTAGGCAAGAGGATAAATCTGATTAAAGTATAGTGCATGGCATAGGAATGTGTAAAATACCATGATGAAGCACTTTTAAACAGTTAACACATACTTTAACATAAATGGATGTTAGGAAGGTGAAATGTTCTCTCCGGGGTGTGGGTATAGTGGGAGGGGAAAAGATGCATGGATAAGGGGGGAGAGGGGAATGTAGTTTAAATAGTTTGTGTACATATAAGAAAACAGAACAATGAGGTTGTTAGGCCTGGCTTGGGGAAAGAGATACAGGTCATGAGGGAGAGTGATGGAGGAAGAGGAGCCTGATCAAGATATATTGTATGCAGGTATGGCTATGTCAGAATGAAATCCCTCATGCAACAAATTAACGTTCATAAAAATGCACAACAGAAAATTAACTGCTATTCAAATTAATAAAGGAGCCCAAAACTTCCTTACTTTTTTAGCTTTGGTATCCATATGGTAAAAGATAATATAAAAATGGTAGGAAAGTTAATTAGATTAGAAATATTGACTTTCACTAATGTTGAATATCAACATTTGCAATATGTAAATGTTATTACATATAGTTATTTAGGGTATATATTTATTACCCTGCAAACATGTAAAAACTGCCATGTTAAAAACTGAAATGGGAATATCCCAGCCACACAGTTATATGCCTATGTATATAAATATATTACTGATGTTAATTCTGTTAAAGTCTGCCCTGAAGCCAGTATATACAGAATGGATTGGAGATTCAGACGAAAGAGAGAGAAAGAACCTCAGTAACTTCAGGGAGAATTCAAGCAAGGATTTATCACAATTTGGAATTTAGAAATGCACAGATTGTGGGATAGGAGGGGAGAGTAGATCTTCCAAGCAAAGAAGAGGAGAAATGTTTTTATAAAATAATTACAAAGATCAAGTTAAGTCTAATTTTCCTAGTTATGGGTAGATTTATATAACATTCACTAACCATAAATATAAATACGTTAAATAACTTCATTTATTTGAAGAATACTTTTGAATCATTTCATAATATTCTCTTTTTCTTTCACACTTCTGCCAGTCTTGGGTTTATTTGCCTTCAAAACCACTCCTTATCCTTCTCCCATTCCATCTGTAATGTAGAACATGAGCTGCCTCAGCTGGCTCATGTCTATGGGTTATTGGCAACCATAGAGAGGGTGTAGGAAGAACAGAGATGCCAGGATGCTCTTCCTCCTCTCTGTCTGGAGCAGCTGTCCTTCCTTGCAGCTTCAGCATTTCCAGGGTCTCTAGCTAGTCCTATGCCATTCAACTCAGATTAACCACAGTCCAGTCTCTGCTACTACATCCTTCACTCCAGCTTTCTAATGTCTAATCCTAGGTCACCTCACCGGTTCCTTTTGGATTTGAAACTTTCTATTGCTTGAGAAATGAGTTCCTTCCTTTCAGTTCCCTCTGTTGAGATAATGGAAGGGTTTTATTTTCCTACGTACATTTTGACTCTGATGATTCAGTGAGAATTACTTTCACGGTCTGAACTAGAGACATAGACACCATTTTGTTCACTTTGGATAAAAAGTAATATTTTAAGGTACCTTAAAATGTAACTATTTGGAGAGAAGATGTATGAGGTAATTAGGGCAAAATGAAGTTATATGTGTGGCCTCAATCCAATATGACTGGCATTCTTATAATGAAAGACAAATTAAGACCCAAATGCAGATACATAGAGGAGAAAGATTATGTGAAAGCAAAGAAGCAAAAATGGCTATCTGTGAGCTAGTAAAAAGGTCTCACAGGAAACTTTCCATTTTAGCAAACTGTATCTTCTGTAATCTGACCTAATAAGAAGTGCTCTTTATGTAGTCTGTGGAGTATATGGTTCTCAGAAAGTCATAGTACTGTCCCTGGCCACTGAAAAGCCACAGCTTCTCCTAAATGTGGAACAATCTGCATATACACTTAGGAGAGGTAACAAAAATAATAATGGCAGTCAACCTTTCTTAATCTTTATTATGTGGGCATACACCCAACTGAAAGAAGAGACATGAAGTATCTGACATGAAAGAAGAGAAGACAGTAAAGACAAGAGAAAAACAATAGCAAGAACAGAGAAAGCCACCAACTCTCTGTGTAGCAGCTGTGCTCAGGTTTGGCCATTATCTACTTTCTAACACCTAGTTAACTATCAGTTTACCTTTATGTCTTCATGCTATGTCTTATTTAACGCCTGGAACATCACCAGAGTATGGACTGTGTCTGTCTAATTCACAAATATAATCCAGAAGCAAGCTAAGCAGCCATTAAATAACCAATGATAAGTAAATATTTCTTTAATAAATAAAAGGGAAAAAAGGGCAATGATATAGACAGTCTTCTATGTAAAGCACTATTGAGAATGTAAAATGCATACACCAAGCTCTCTCTTTAGTTATCATACTCTTTGAAATGTACATCAGATGTTAAAAAGAAGTTGATAATGGTAAATGAAGATCTACTTCAGGCTCCAAAACATCAGAAGAAGGTGAATGAAAGATGAAGATATATGCAATTATTGGGGCTATGTAGAAATAAACAACAAAAAAGAGCCACATGTCAGCAGCTCACTACTCTATCATAACTATTCAGAAAGCTGAGATCCAGAGGATTATCATACAAGGCCAGACCAAGCAGAAAAATCTGAAAGATTCCATCTCCAAAACAAAACAAAACAAAAATATGAAAATACCAGCTAAGCAAGCAAGTCAAGTGAACATGCAGCCATGAGTTCAAACCCTGATACTACCGGGAGAGGGAGAGGGAGAGGGAGAGGGAGGGACAGAGACAGAAAGACACAGAGAGACACCAAGAGAAACAGAGAAACAAAACTCTAGGATTCCGCCATCAGCATCAACCTCAGAATGTTGTTCACGTTGACAAACCATCATTTTGTCTAATATGCGATTTTATGTCAAAGTCTTGCTGTCAGAGTGAAAGAATTACACTTTTAACACTCTGTGAAAAGAAAAGCCGGCAGGAAGTCTACCAGGCACTTCAATGCTGACCACCTGCAAGACCCTCTAGGATATCACTGAATTGCTGGCTTCTGTGGTCTAACAGCCCATCTGATGAAAAGGAGGAATCTCAGGGCACCTAGTGCTCTGAAGTATGTTATTCCTGTCCCCTCAGGCTGGCTGGAGTGCCCATCTGCCTTGCTTTTCAACAACTGTAAAGATGCCCAGCATGCAGGGAATGAAATATCTACTGGGTAAAGGAGACTGTCAATTCTTAAAATGCTTGTCAGTTAGTACAGTTGCCTCTAAGGATCTGAGTTGATTTTCATTCATCGTGGTAAAAGATTTCCAGCCTGAGTCTAAACCTTTGGCAACTTCCTTTAGAGCATAAGTCAGTATCAGTAAGTATGATGTCTTCCTAAATTTATCCATATATTTAGATAATTATCACAGACTTTTCATTACTGGTGGCTATATTTTGCCCGATTATTTTTTAGTTTATAAAACGATTTAGCCAGATGAATACTTTCTACTATTAAGAATACTAAAGGGTTGGGGATATAGCCTAGTGGCAAGAGTGCCTGCCTCGGATACACGAGGCCCTAGGTTCGATTCCCCAGCACCACATATACAGAAAACGGCCAGAAGCGGCGCTGTGGCTCAAGTGGCAGAGTGCTAGCCTTGAGCGGGAAGAAGCCAGGGACAGTGCTCAGGCCCTGAGTCCAAGGCCCAGGACTGGCAAAAAAAAAAAAAAAAAAAAAGAATACTAAAAATTAATTATGTACAAAAATGTTAAATATACTTCTATGTGATCTATGTGACTATTAAAATAGCAGCTTGGGCAATACTTTCAGGGGGACAATAAATAAATCATATAATCATTTCGAACTGAATCAATTTGGCAATTCTTTCCATTCTCAGTACTATAGCAAGATGACACAAATATATAGGGAGAGAGAGTATGTGCAACACACATCAGTTTGTCTACTCAGCAAAATAGAGCTTATGTTTCTCTGAGCTGAAAACACATTGGTGAAATGACGAGCTCTAGTCTTCTGAAGAATAGTGTATCCAGGTCTGAATGAGCTGCTTTAATAGATACAGAACATCCTGAATGATCATTTCTTTAAAAAAAACAAACTTTGTATTTAAGTGAATATGATTATGTGAAACAAATTAACACCCTTTATAAAACATTCACTATGAAGAAAAAAATGCCCAAGGATCAACTAAAGTTTTAATAAGTGTCTTGATCACCTTTTTGAGAGTAGACTTTCTGGTTCTTACTATTGTAAATCTAAGCCTTGGAAGAGCCATAGAATGTATTGTTATCCATCCTATGTTATCCCTGGAAAATTCAAATTGTTCCCTAGGAACTTCACACAGTGGCATATGCTAGTTATGCCTCCAATACTAAAAAGTAACTTTGGGAACAATTTCCTAAAGTCTACCTGAAATGTTCAAGTAGGCTACATAGATGCTGAAAATGCCAAAGACCCAGTCTGTCTTCCTCTAAAATCAATAGAACTTCACGATTGGTTGGGCCAGTCAACAGTCAGTCATGCCTGGTGTGATGTTAGTTATGGGTGAAGAGACAGGAGGCTGCCTTCCTAGGGTTTCCAGTACAACAGAGATGGTATGCACAGGGGAATGAACTCAAATGTGATGAATGTTAGAAAGGGGAAGGAGAAAGCACAAAAGGAAATGACAGCAAAATGAAAAACCACTAAGAGCATTAAGAGCTTTCCATGAGGAAAGAAAGCAAGCTGAAGTTACTTTATGAAAATGTTATGTAGGGAGGAGGAGGAATATCTGGAAGAGTGAACTTCTGTGTGTTCTAAGACTATTGGAGAACTTTCACAGGTCCAGAACTGTTCACCAAGAGAAAACAGATTTAAATGTCCATCATTCTCAAAGAACAGACTTTGTATCATTCTTTTCTGATTTGATCTAAGGGCTTGATGCTCGATTAGTTTGCTTACTTGGAGGGTTCTCACTCAATTGATCCTGACATGTTCTTTTTGCCAATCTTGGGCTTGAACTCAGGGCCTGGGCACTGTCCCTGAGTTTGTTTTTACTGAAGGCTAGCACTCTACCACTTGAACCACAGCACCACTTCTTGCTTTTTCTGTTTATGTGATGCAGAGGAATTAAACCCAGGGCTTCATGCATGCTAGGCAAGCACTCTACCACTAAGCCACATCCCCAGTCCCAGTCCCTACTTTTTGCTGGTAAGTTTTAAAGAGAGAGCCTGCTTGGGTCAGCTTTGAACTCCCATCCTGGGGATCCCTGTCTCTTGAGTAGCCAGTATCACAGGAGTGAGCCACCATCATGTAGCAGAACTTGTATTGTTCTTTATGAGCATTTCTAAACAATACAAAGTGGAAATTTCTGTTTCTCTTACCACTCTGAGATCTTGCTAACAAAAATAAAATTAATGTGTTTTTACTCACAATTCTCAGCAGTAAGCAATGACTGCAAGAAACTAAAGATTAAACTGTGGCAGCAAACGGTATTTAAAAGCAACTCCAGTGTGACTCGGTGACAAAACCCCATTTTTCCAAGCACATTTTGGCCTCCCCATCTGTAGCTTCTTTATATTTAGTTAACATATGTAAAGAACCCATTCACACAAAAAGTGTAAGGAATGTTTCCTATCATATTGCTTTAGGGCACATGTTCGCCTATACAATATGCACAGGTGTTTCACGTGAAGTCCACTAGGAAAATACCATGTGGAAATATTTTACTGAACAATGGCACATTCAGATGCCCATCAAGTAAAGGCCACAAACACCGATACTCCTGTGTGAGTGCTCTGCCACGCAGGCCCTTTGCACAGGGTGTTTGCACACTTCGAGTCTTTGTGGGACAAACATCATCAAAACCTCTTATTCCCTAATATCTTTTTTAATGCAGGTAAAACAGTTATAGAGTAACATGGCAAACAGGGAGAAAGAAATGATTCATTCCATCTGTAGGAAAAGCTATTTTGCTCACTTAAACAGCAACAATGAACCACAGCCAGGCTTTAAAATGAAACACTTCCCATTTGCAGTCCCCTCACATACACATATACACGTGTGTGTGTACACACTCACACTCACACATACTCGCACATGGTCGAACAAAAAGTTGGATTTTTTTCTTCTCTCAAAAAAATAAGATGGGAGCAGACAAGAATGAGCATCTTTTACATTCTGCATTTTCAGAGTAAGTATCCAATGCAACTTGCCATGATAACTAAATTTATTATTAACTGTGTATTTCATGATGTTAGTGACAATATGTTAATGTGATTTTTCACGTCCTCCTGCAGCGAACAGATGGCTCCTTTTACTTTACTTTCCACATCAAGTGTGATTATTTCTTGGTGCCAAAAGCCACCTGCCGCTCCTCGGTCTCCAGTCTAATTTTTTATGTTGGTAAAACACAGCAGGACTTGTTATCAGTTGGATGGCATCTTAATAAAAGGAGACATGCCAACATATTGACATCATGTTCAAGGGGAAATTTAAGCCCCTTCAAACCCTTAACCCCTTTTCCCTCCTCATCAACTTTCAAAAAGTAAGAGAAGAAAATCAACAAATAAATAAAGAAATAAATAAAATTCAAAGATCCTACCACTTTCAAGATGTTCAATTACAATCATTGGGCCTAGAGCCAAGAAGCTGAATCGGCCTCCCTTTGTTCCTAAACCCAAGCCCCTCACTCAGGCCTCTGATCTTTCATCCTGTGTAATGATAATTAGCTGTAACATATTCCAAAGTCAAATGTAAGCAGGAATACATTAACATTGAGATCGGTGTCAGGACAATTTTCAATGGGAAATGACAAAGAATGCACACACACACACACACACACATGCATGTACACACACAAACACAAAACCCTGATGATTCAAACATTTATAAAATCACCTTCAGATTTGTGAATATTAAGCTCATTGGCTGGTCTGTCATGAGTGCTTACCTAGAATGAATGCCAAGGCCTCTTAATGCCGGTGCAGTGACTCCCACAGCCCATGCTTAACAGAGAAAACATGAGTAATAAACCACGGTAGCTTGCTTTAATCTTTCCATTCTTCATTAGAACAAAGAGGGATAGTATGTTAAGGGATTTGTGGTCCAAGAAGAGGTCTTCTAGGCGATTGGATGGCATGGCTCTTAACAGCTGGTCCAGCACATTTGGGAACAGCATGTAGAAAAATGCACCAATGTTTTGAAGATTACCAACTGTGATGATACATTGATTATGACACAATCTAAAACAGTCACATATCCTAGCCACAAACTATATTAATGAAGGCCCTTACTGTCAGGTTACGTATTGTTCAATTCAAGACTAAGAGAACTAAGAGAAGTCCCAGCTCAGGAAAATCTGAACTATCTCACTAATTCCCATTGTTAAGATGGATAAAGGAATGAACCTTTTGGTTAAAAGCGAAGAAATTAAACATGCAGTTGTTTCCCTGTTTTTTTCTCTTTTGAAAAAATTACTTTTTATAAAATTTATAAAACCCGAGGAAAATACCTACAAGAAGAGTGTAATTTGACAAAATTATTTATAATTAATGATCTTCTTGGGGAAAAGCAAGCATAACTACATTATTCTACTACAGAATCTCCCAATCCATTTGGGAGATTCTGTAGTAGAATAATCTTCTGCCTTTCAACTGTCACTGCCAAAACAAAGAAATGTGTGTGAAATATATATTTTATTAACTACGCTTGGCAGCTGCATTACATTTTGCCAACTGCTATCATTTGGATGTTGAATAGCCCTTGAAATCTATGTGTCAAAGACCTGGCTCTCAGGAAGTTGTGGAACCTTCAGGAGTTAGATTCTAATGCGAGGTGCTTAGGTCATTGGGAACCTTCCCTTGACAAATACTGTAGTGTCCTCTCTTCCTCCATTTCCCTCTTGTTTCCTGGACAGAAAGGGGGCAATTTGCTCTGGCAAGCACCCCCCACCATTACCATCCAGAATACACATCCACCAGAGGCTCAAATCTATGGGTTAACCCTATCACAGATGGATTCTCCAAAACTGAACCCAGATAAATATCTCTTCTCCAAAACTGAGCCCAAATAAATATCACATCTATAAAATTTAATTTTCCAACCTGCTTTATTATGACAGAAAACTTGCTAACATTTATCATGAAAACTTGAAAGCATATAGGAAAGTTGTTCAA
Organism: Perognathus longimembris pacificus; assembly: GCF_023159225.1. Taxonomy (NCBI): domain Eukaryota; kingdom Metazoa; phylum Chordata; class Mammalia; order Rodentia; family Heteromyidae; genus Perognathus; species Perognathus longimembris. The sequence continues at coordinate 22,573,480 of NC_063176.1, forward strand.
AATTTTTTCTAACTACCACCACTGTATCTATAGACAGCCTACACAATTAGCCTTTTACTATACTAACTTTATTATATTTTCCCATATATTCTTCAGTCCATCAGGATATATTACAAAATCAATAATCAATAGTGAATCTAAAAAGTCAAATCTGTAATCTTAGCTATTAAAAAGGCTGAGATCAGGATTACCTGTAGAAGCCCATTCTGGCAAGAAAGTCAGTGAGAACTCATTTCTAAAATCACTAGCAAGAATGTAGGGACAGAATCATGGTTCCAACAGAAAAGCACAAACAGATTAAGCATCTGTATAAACACCAGGCCCTGAATTCAAGCCTAGGTATCACTCAAATAATTTTTTTAAAAAGTCAACTGGTCAGTTTTCTAAATTTACCTAATTATTTATTGACTATAATGTATTATCAGTGGAACTACCATGTAAATAGGTTCATTGTAAGCAGAACTGATTATTTCATAATTAAGCACTTGTGTTAAAGTAAAATTACTTAAATAAATTACTTTTAAGACCCAAAAGTAATGAAGGCAAGAATATTTGTTTGTGTATTTTGATGTGACAGGAAGATGGATATGGAGAAAAAATTCTGGGTCAAATATTTTCATTGTGTAGATTAAATGTTTACCACTGCCAAATACTTGAAAAAAATTAAACAATAAAAATGCAATCTGTTCCGTGAAAATTCAGATAGAATGTGGTAAGCTAGCATAGTGAATCTGAGAATTTTAAAAATTGAAGCAATATAAGCTTAGGAAAATCTATGCTGACTTCTGATTACCTGTATCCTCTACTACCCAAATGTTCTCTGACTTTATCGTATTTCTTGAAAGGGTTGCTTAAATCTGGTCCAGTTAAAATAGTAAACTCAAAATATTGAAGTTAATTGTTATGTAATTTTCTGCCATGTTCAGTTTGACTTTATTAGGAATAAATGGGCTTCGCTCTTAGGTAATTCAGAACACTATCTGTGCCCTAATATAGAAAGTTTCCATTTTTGAGTAGATATTCAACAATTTTATCTTGTGATTAAATAAAATTTTATCTAACCACTTATAAAAACTTACAAATAAATTTAAGTTTCTGTTCAGGAAATTTCCATTCTGGCTAAGGTGGAGTAAAAGAGATCGGATTTGCCTTATCATCTGACCCAATTTAAAAATTGACAAAAATATATGAAACAGTTCACATAATTCATGGCACCCATTCACAAAATGCTGAATACAAGACAATTGAAAAGCAGCTGTTCCAGCAGCAACCAGTTGCCAGAATACCAGTAACTTCCTTCCTTCAAGTTTTGAGATCACAGGACAAGTACTTGGAACCCTGTAGACACCAGTGAAAACCTCATGTTGAGGAAATGGAGCCCAGTACTCAGTAGCCACTGAAATGAAGGAAGATTATCCAGGGCAATGCACTGTAAGAAAAGAGTAGCACAAAGAGGAAACGTGAGCTCTTCAGAGGGTCCACATAAGTATGCAATATGATTCAATTGATCTGTGTATACTTATTTGTGCTGGGAGGCTGAAGAAAGATGTAAAGATTAGAAATTACAGTATACATACAGTGTTGGTCCAAGACATGAATGCTTCATTTTTTCTTAGGCATATGGCATGTGTTCACACTAAGGAGAATAAGCCTGGACCAATCTGAGCAAATCTTAAAAGCAAGACTCAAAAGCATCAAACTATTTCCATATCTATTTCTGTATCTTTGAACAAAACTCAAGACGATTTATAAGAAAACAAAAGTATCCAATATCAAGCCAAGAAAAATTCACACTGTGTGGCACTTAATTAAAAAGTATCAGGTATGCAAAGTGGGAAGGAAATACAAAGTAAAATAACCAATTAATCAAAATTGAAGCAGAACTCACATAGGTGTTAGCATTAAAAAGTAATTGGAACTCTATCCCTTGCATTCAAAAAGCTAGTAGATATTTAAAGGACCTAGAACAGTAGATTTATACACTTGACCATATAGCAATTGGAAACTCTGAATTTAAGTACAGAGAGAATAAGTTATAATAAGGACTAGGGACTACTGAGTGTGTGAGACAACTCTGAAATGTGTAATTTGACGGGGGGGGGGGGGAACAGAAATAATAGCCAAACTTATCCTGATTTAAAACTATGAACATACAAAGTAACTTGATGAACATGTCAAATGCAGAAGAACTGCTTCTGATAACTAGTAGTAAGAGAAAAACAATTAACCATAAAAATTAGCAGGACAACCAAACTTACCCTTGAAAGGAGAGAGAGAAGATGGTAGAGCAACAGTTTCAAGGACCTAAATTAAAAAAAAAAACAAAAAAACAAAAAACAGTCTAAAAGACTACATGTCTGGAAAACATAGCTTTGTATAGGGAGACAAGACATTTTTCAGGTGTTCAGTGGGGAGAACTTATTTCTAGTACTTCTGTAAGGAGACTGAGGGACCTCTCTGAGGCAGACAGGACATGGGAGGAATATTGCTTCATAAAAAAGAGTGAAGAGCAGCGGGGGCTGCAATGACCTGGGTAAATGTCTGGCTCATTTTGATTGACATCACCCTAACCCATCATGGAGAGGCTGGGGCGGGGCTTGCATGCCGAGGTGGGTGAGGCTCAGTGACAGTTAAGGGCAAAGGTCACCCCGTGGCTCAGCCTGGCGTTGAGCAGGCATCACGTGCCTGCACCCAACGCTCCTGATTGGCTGCACGCCCCGCCCCTAACGTCACCATCACCTGGGAACGGGTACCTGAGCTGAGCTGACCGGCTGGTTTCATGGCAGACCCGAAGGAAGCAGCTGTGGGGCCGTTGGTCGGGGCGGTGGTCCAGGGCACCAACTCCACCCGCTTTCTGGTTTTCAATTCAAAAACAGCAGAACTGCTATGCCATCATCAAGTGGAACTGACGCAAGAGTACCCGAAAGAAGGATGGGTGGAGCAAGACCCCAAGGAAATCCTCCAGTCTGTCTACGAGTGCATGGCCAGGACGTGTGAGAAGCTCGTTGAAGCGAAAATTGACATCTCCAACATAAAAGCCATCGGTGTGAGCAACCAGAGGGAGACCACCGTCATCTGGGACAAGCTATCCGGAGACCCTCTCTACAACGCCGTGGTGTGGCTGGATCTACGAACCCAGTCGACTGTTGAGACGCTGAGCAAAAAGATCCCAGGGAACAATAACTTCGTCAAGTCCAAGACCGGCCTGCCACTGAGCACTTACTTTAGCGCCGTGAAGCTTCGCTGGCTACTGGACAACGTGCCTAAGGTTCAAAAGGCGGTGGAGGAGGGGAGAGCCCTTTTTGGTACCATTGACTCGTGGCTCATCTGGAGTTTGACAGGAGGGGTCAATGGCGGCATCCATTGTACCGATGTCACCAATGCAAGCAGGACAATGCTTTTCAACATCCATTCTTTGGAATGGGATAAAGAGCTCTGTGACTTTTTTGAAATTCCAATGAATATTCTCCCAAAAGTCTGGAGCTCTTCCGAGGTCTATGGGAAAATGAAAAGTGGAGTGCTGGAGGGTGTGCCCATATCTGGGTGTTTGGGGGACCAGTCCGCTGCATTGGTAGGACAGATGTGCTTCCAGGAAGGGCAGGCCAAGAACACATACGGAACGGGCTGTTTCTTACTATGCAATACAGGTCGAAAGCGCGTGTTTTCTGAGCATGGCCTTCTGACCACAGTGGCTTACAAACTAGGCAAAGACAAGCCAGTGTGCTACGCATTGGAGGGCTCTGTTGCTATCGCTGGTGCTGTTATTCGTTGGCTAAGAGACAATCTTGAAATTGTAAGCAACTCTGATGAAATTGAAGACCTTGCTAGAGAGGCAGGTACTTCTTATGGCTGCTACTTCGTCCCGGCCTTTTCAGGGTTATATGCGCCCTACTGGGAACCCAGTGCAAGGGGAATAATCTGTGGTCTCACTCAGTTTACCAATAAGTGTCACATTGCCTTTGCTGCCCTGGAAGCTGTTTGTTTCCAAACCCGAGAGATTTTGGATGCCATGAACCGTGACTGTGGAATTCCACTCAGTCATTTGCAAGTAGATGGAGGGATGACCAACAATAAAATTCTCATGCAACTACAAGCAGATATTCTGCATATTCCAGTAATTAAGTCTGTTATGCCTGAAACAACCGCACTAGGAGCTGCCATGGCTGCAGGAGCTGCAGAAGGAGTGGATGTTTGGAGTCTGGAGCCTGAAGACTTGTCTGCAGTCATGATGGAACGGTTTGAACCACAGATCCAAGCCACAGAGAGTGAAATTCGTTATTGTACATGGAAGAAAGCTGTGATGAAGTCAATGGGATGGGTGACAGCTCAGTCTCCTGAAAGTGGCGATCCCAGTATCTTCTCTAGCCTGCCCTTGGGTTTTTTTATAGTGAGTAGCATGATAATGTTAATTGGAGCAAGACACATCTCTGGTTTACTAGAATAATTCCATGCATGGGTTCCCAAAATGTGAGATTTTAACAAAAGAATCCATCAATTCAGTCTCACAAAGTGATGATGACCCTGCTTTTATTTGTGAACCATTTGCTACATGACCCATGAGAATCCAACAAGGACACCTGTGGCTTGAAATAAAGAAAAAAACATTGGAAAACTGCAGAAAATTCTGGTGTGGGTTTTATTTTTTTAATATTGGTAACTAATATTTCCCTAACATCCTGCTCCACTCCCTGTGAACTATAAGACAGTCAAGTTCTTAACATGGAATCTATGTGATGTGATCTGTGTGTGCGTGTGTGCATCTGTGTGTGTGTGTGTGCACGTGCATGCGGCAAGTACCCCTTACCTCTTAAAGAGATTAATTTTATATTTTATTTTTATTTATTTATTTTTGCCAGTCCTCGGCCTTGGACTCAGGGCCTGAGCACTGTCCCTGACTTCTTTTTGCTCAAGGCTAGCACTCTGCCACTTGAGTCACAGCACCTCTTCTGGCCCTTTTCTATATATGTGGTGATGGGGAATCGAACCCAGGGCTTCATTTATACAAGGCAAGCACTCTTGCCACTAGGCCATATCCCCAGCCTCTAATTTTCTATTTTAAAGTTTCCTCACAAAGAAAAACCCCAAATTCATATAGCGTCAGGAGAGGCTTCTATAACAGAGAAATAGCATAGTTTTTAAGAACTGACAGAAAACTAAAAAGTGTTTTCAAACTCAGTAAGACTGGCTTCCTAGCCCCAAACTGATTCTAACATCAGGTTAAAAAAAAAAAAAAAAAACTTCACAGTAAAAAATTACCGCTAAAAAGTGATATCCTTTACACAAAAAAATTCTAAAAAAAACTAAGTAAAATTTTATGTCAATATCTAGAAAGAGAGAAAGTGAATACGGAAGAATAAATTAGTGTTAATTAGAGAATCCATCCATGGACTTCAATATATTAGCAAAGTAGGAGTGTAACTGCAATACCTAAAATTAAAAAGACTGACCACATATAATATTGGTAATGACGTAGAAAATATATATGAGATATATCTCTCATATCTTGTGCAAATGTAAATGGTACAAGTATTTTTTGAAACAATTTGACAAGTCTGGTAGTGGTAAAGTTCTTGCCTCGCATACATGAAGCCCTGAGTTCAATTCCTCAGCACTACATACATAGAAAAAAGCCGGAAGTGGCATTGTGGTTCAAGTGCTAGAGTGCTAGCTTTGAGCAAAAAGAATCCAAGGACAGTGCTCAGGCCCTGAGTTCAAGCCCCAGGACTGGTAAAAAAAAAAAAAAAGAAACAAGAGACATAAGAACCTATGTCAGTAGGAAGACTTATTCATCGTACTTATTACAGCCTTACTCCATTACAAACCCCACTCCATTCAAACAACCTATCAATGGTTCATTAGATAAAGTATAACATATCTATTAAATGCTATACTATTCAATAATAAAAAGAAATAAATTATTAATACTATAACAAATGAATTTAAAAATAATTAAGCTATGATAAGCCAAAGTATATACATAACACTTTCCTATTCATATAAAATTATAGAAAGCAAAAACAATTTTGTAGTCACAAAGTAAATCAATGGCTGCTTAGGGGAAATGGGTACCAAGAGTGAAAAAATATGGTTATGAAGGGACACAGAGGAAAATGGAGAGACCATGTGATGATCTCATGTGATGGTAAGCTCAAGAATGAATGCATATGGTAGTGAAAGGTAACCAGTTATAATCTAGACAGCACACAGTAACACAAAATAATTTCTGTAATACAGAAAATAAGATAGGGCACTAAGATCGATCTTAGCATACCACCTAGTTTTTGTTTTGTTTTTGTATGGAACTGAACTCAGTATCTCATACTTGCTAGGCATGTGCTCTATCATTTGGGCTACAACATCAGCTTGTACAGCCAAGTGACAATCTGGAAAGAATAGATTCAATAAGTAGTTTAGAAGATATACCATTCAACTACTTAGAACACGATCAACAAAGAAACACACATGTAAGATATTGGACTAGAACTCTGTGAAGAATAAAATAAAATATATCATCTTCAAGGGTAACTTTTATAAGAAAATAATTACCTATTCGTGGCTTTAAATTTTTGTAAAGATATGTTCACTTTGTAAGTAATAGAAAGTTATTGGGTTGGTCATAGCTTATTTTTATGTTGTGTCTAATATATGCCATTAACATAAGCTGTACCCAGGTTCATTTGATGAGATACAGAGTGATTGCAAGAAGGTTCTCATTTCACAGGTAATTGCATTTTCCTTTGAAGATTCAATTTTATTAAGTGAAAAGTACCCTCCAAAAAAAAGAATGAATGCATATATCAAAACTAATCAAATTAATCACCTTATGTGCAGTTTATTACATCTCAAAAATTGTATTTTTAAATGACCTTCAAAAACATAGCCAAAACTTTCCCAAGTAGTTACTCGTTGGCCTTTCCTTCTTATGCATACTGATGGTATCCCTTATGCTGGAGTTGGCTGGCTCAGGGAGTGCCAGTTCCTATCTCTAGCAAGTCTCAAAGCTGTATTTAAAGTCATTTGTGTGATTAGGCTGGAGAGATGTCTAGATACTAAACCTAATGATGTCCAGTGTCATTTAAAACAAATTAATTTCCCATTTCATTTATTTGGTCATAATTCTCATCTGGGATCTATTGCACATGACCTTATGAAGAGTCAGAAACACCAAAATCCAGGAAATGAGGCTGAATGTCCTCAAATTCAAAATCTCATTCTCGCCTCTTTCTTGTGATTATCAGTTTTATTTTATTTAAATAATACCTTTGCTAGAATCTAATTCTTGTAATTTATCTCACTCAGGATTGGTATATGACAGCACTGGGCCCCAAGGCTGTAGAGAAAAGTCTGCATATTCTATTAGGAAATTAGCTAATTAATAATTTTTCTATTTTGCACTAAGCAGAACTATATAGTTAGATTGTAATGATGGTGTCTTCCTGCCTGCATGTTTTGGGCAAGCATATGAGGGAGGGAGGGGGAATGGTCAGGGTACTAAGTAGGAAAATGAAAAGCATCTAATTCTGATGTCATTTTCCAAGGACATTGTGTGCATGACAAGGAAATCTTGCCTTGGAGAAGCAGATGGACAGGGAAAAAGACAGAGAAATACAGAGATAGTCCAAGAGAAAGAAAGATTAAGTCCAGGAAAGAAAATGAATGCTAAGTGAATCCAAAGAGAAACAAGAAGCACTATTAAATCTAAGTTAAAGACACCCCATGCCAATATTATGTAACAATGGAAATGTACATAGACCAAGTGTATTGGACTTGGTAATAATAACTTCTTTCCCTCCCCACAATGTGGGAGGGGGTTTGAACTCAGGGCCTGGGATGAAGAACACATGAACATTTTTTTCTCAAGGCCAGCATTTTACCACTTGCACTACAGCTCCACCTTCAAATATTTTAAAATTGATTTATTTATTGTCAAAGTGATGTACAGAGGGGTTAAAGTTTCATACTAAGGCAGTGAGTACATTTCTTATCCAACTTGTTACCTCCTCCCACATTTTTCCCCATCTTCCTTCCTCCTTATTTCCCTTACCCCCTCCCATGAGTTGTACAGTTGGTTTACAGATTACAGTATCATAAGTATTACTGTTACATTGGTTCATCTTTTATCCTTTGTCTCTCCATTTTGATGCTCCTCTCCCCCTCCCTAGTCCCAATAAAGGTATATACAATACCCAGGATACAGAAATCAGTAACAGTGACATCAGTGGTAAAACCCTGGGGAAGGGAGACAAAAGAAACTGGCATAATTTCATATGGTAGATTGAAAATAACAACAACAATTATAAAACACTTATTTCCATAACTTGGATTTCATTTCACTTAGCATCATCTTATGTGTTCCTGTGTATATAGATATTGAGTGATTGTGATCTTCTGCTAGGACTATCCTAGACGTGTATTAGTTATTACCAATGATGGAAACCATAGAGTTTATGTTTCTTTGGGTCCAAGTCTTTCCATTTCCTTATGCATGGGGTAAATGTCATTCTTTCTGATAGAGGCATAGAATCCCATTGTGTATATGTACCACTTTTGTGTATATGTACCACATTTTTTGATCCACTCATGTACTGAGGGACATCTGGCTTGGTTTCATATTTTAGACATGGCAAATTGTGCTGTGATGAACATAGTTGTGCTGGTGGCTTTAGTGTGGTCTTGCTTGTAATCTTTTGGGTAGATGCCCCAAAATGGGGCTGCTGAGTCATAGGGAGCTCTATGTTTAGCCTTTTGAGGAACCTCCATACTGCTTTCCAGAGTGGTTGAACAAGTTTACACTCCCACCAACAGTGTAGTAGGGTTACCATTTGGCCGCATCCCCTCCAGCATCTGTTGATAAGAGACATTCCTATTGGGGTGAGGTGGAATCTCAGTGTTGCTTTGATTTGCATTTCTTTTATGGCCAGTGATGTTGTGCACTTCTTCATGTGTCTTGGCCATTCTCATTTCCTTTTAGGTCTTTAGCCCATTTATTAAGGGGGCAGATGTTTCTTTGAGGATTTGTTTCGGGGGAATTTAATTTTTTGTGTTCTACATATATTTTAGATGTGAGGCCTTTGTCTGTTATATGGCCAGTAAAGGTATTCGTCCAATTTGTGGGCTTTCTATTTATCTTGCTAGCTATGTCCTTTGCTGTGCAGTTTGATGAAATCCCATTTTTCCAATCTTTCCTTGATTTGTTGTGTTTTGGGGCTTTTATTAAGAAAGATTTGACCTGTACCAAGAAGCACAAACTTTTCTCCTATTCCTTCTTGCAATGTTTTCAGGGTAACTGATTTTACCTTGATGTCTTTGATCCACTTGGAATTGATTCTGGTGCAGGGTGATATATAAGAACCTTTGTTACAGGCATCGAACCAATTTTGCCAGCACCCTTTGTTGAAGAGTCTGTCTTCCTTCTATCCTATTTCTTAGCTCCTTTATCAAAGATTAAGTAGTTATAGGTGTGAGGCTTCCCGTCTGGGTCTTCAGTTCTATTCCACTGGCCTATTCTTTTCCTAATACCAAGCTGTTTTTATTACTATAGCTATGTAATAGAGTTTGAAGTTTGGTATCGACATTCCTCCAACACTGTTCTTTCTGCTGAGGATTGTTTCTGCTATTCAGAATCTTTTATTGTTCCATTTGAATTTTTGGATTGTTTCCTCTATTTCATTAAAGAATGGTGTTGGGATATTGATGGGCATAGCTTTGAATTTGCAAATAATCTTTATCAGTATTGCCATTTTACCAATGTTAATACTCCCAATCCAGGAACATGGGAGGTTTTTCCATTTCCTTAGTCCTACTTTAATTTCCTTTTTCATGTTTTTAAAGTTTTTTTTATCATAGAGGTCTTTCACTCCTTTAGTTAATGTTATTCCTAAGTATTTTGTGTTTATTGAGGCTTTTGTAAAAGGAATTGCTTTCCTCATTTCAGCCTCACTTTTTGCATTGTTGGCGTACAGATAATCTGTTGATTTTTTAAAGTTTTATTTTGTATCCTTTTATTTTGCCAAAATTTGGATCAGCTAAAGTAACTTGGGAGTAGAGTTTATGGGGTTCTCTAGATACAGGATCATGTCATTTAGAAAGAGAGAGAGCTTAACTTCATCTTTGCCTATTTAGATCCCCTTTATTTTGTTTCTTGCTTTATTGCTCTGGCTAGGAATTCTAGTACTATATTAAAGAGGAGTTGAGAGAGTGGACATCCTTGTCTTGCTCCTGATTTTAAAGGGAATGGTTTTAACTTTTCACTATTAAGTATAATGCTAGCTGTAGGTTTGCCATAGACAGCCTTATATTCAGGAATATTCCATTCCCTGGAATCTTATTTTGTCAAATGCTTTTCCCATGTCTAAAGATATAATCATGTGATTCTTGACCTTGCTCCTACTGATGTGGTGAATTATGTTACTTGACTTGCATATATTGAACCAGCTTTGCTTCACATGAATGAATCCGGTTTGGTCATAGTGTATGAGTTTGTTAAGGACATTGAAGTCGATTGGCCAGAATTTTGTTGAAAAGTTTTTTGTTTTTTTTATTTTTTTATGTTTTATCATTTTAATTTTCATTTGAAACTTAGCTAATGATGGTGTGTTATTACAACTCATTTAAGGTTCAATCTTAATCAGCTTCATGTTTTCTTTAAAAGAACATAAGTCAAGCCATCCTAGACTTATCAAACACAATTCTACTTTCTATATTCACTAAAGAATTATTTTTCTGAGAAAAAAATGGCTTTACATCATTCAACCCAATTGAAACATAGAACATAGTTAACTAGTATATATAAAATATCAACATTTCCCTCTCTAAAAGGACTACATTAAAAAAAATTAAGTTCCTCAGTTTCTAATTGGCTTACTACACAAGGATTGTATACAGAAGCTTTTGTGTAAAATGCATAATATTAAATAACTAAATTTGATTCAAATATTCTCCTCTAACTTGCATTATAAAACAATATGAGAAAAAGTGTAACTTAATAATTTCATGTACAAAATCAAGTTCTCTACTCCAAAGGAAAGTTTCCTTACTTTATCCTGTTAAGTCATTTGTGGTCCAGGTATAAGATGGAGCAAAGTAGCGTTCATGAAGCTCTTCATATATATTTTCTCTGTTTTGAGGACAGTTCTATTTGTCAGTTTTCAGATGTCAGGCTTCTGAATCTGTTGTAATCAAATATATGACATCCTTATGATACAAATAGCCTATTTTATGAAGGAATATGCATTTGTAGTAGGTACCATACAGTTTTAGCAGATTCTTGGTGGCTTGTTGAAAATATATATATAACCTAAAGAAGAAAAATTTGTTATGCCAAACATTTATCTTCAGCTCAGCAATTTCAGTTGAATGTCCTATCATTACCTTTCTATGACCCATGTGAATTCTTCATGGAAAATTATAAGCAATAAATCATGTATTTGTGGAGAAGTTTTACATCGATGTTCATAAAAGAAGTAGATCTACAGTTCTTTTTCTTTGATGAGTCTCTGTCTATTTTTGGGATAAGGATTATACTGGCATCATAGAATGTGTTTGGTAGTGAACTTTCACTTTAAATTTCATTGAAGAGCTTGAGGAGTATTGTTGTGAGTTCTACTTTGAAGGCCTTCTAAAATTCAGCTGTGAATCCATCTGGACCTGGGTTTTTCTTGGATAGGAGACCTCTTATTGCCATTTCTACTTCATTAATTGATATGGATCTGTTTACTAGGTTTAAATCTTCTTGGTTAAGTTTGGGCATATCAATTTCTGCTAGGAATTCGTCCACTTTTTCCAGATTCTCAAATTTGTTAGCTTATAGCTTCACAAAATAGTCCCTTATAATATTCTGAATCTTTGTTGTATCTATCCACATTCTACTTTTTTAATGCTTAATTTGAGATAAAATTCTCATGGACTCTTGGGACTCTCATGAACCCTGCTGGGGCTAGCTTTGAACCTTGATTCTTAAATCTCAACCTCCTGAGCAGCAAGGATTACAAACCTGGCCCCTCCCACCTTTTAAAAATTTTTATTTTTTTTCCTTTATTGTCAAAGTGAAGTACAGAGGGGTTACAGTTTCATATGTAAGGAAGTGAATACATTTCTTGTTCAACTTGTTACCTTCTCCCTCATTTTTCCCCCACCTCTACCTTCCCCCTTTCCCTCTCCCCAACATGAGTTGTACAGTTGGTTTACAGCAAATGGTTTTGTAAGTATTGCTTTTCGAGTCATTTGTCTCTTTATTCTTTGTCTCTCGATTTTGATATTCCCTTTCCATTCCCTAGTTCTAATACCTGTATATACAGTATCCAGGGTATTGAGATGAGATACAGTGATAGAGGAGGTACAACCACAGGAAGGGAATACAAGAGAAACAAAAAACGTACTGTTTCACAAATGTTGAGAATAATTATAACAATTGTATAACACTTGTTTCTATAACGTGGAGTTCATTTCACTTAGCATCATCTTATGTGTTCATAAGGGCATAGCTATTGGGCTATTGTGATCTTCTGCTATGACTAGCCTCAACATGAATTAATTATTCCCTATGAGGGAAACCATAGAATCCACGTTTCTTATCTCCCACCTTTTTGAGTCATGATTTATTAGCTGGGTTTGATGTCTGCTTTTCCCATTTGCATATTGATAGACACACCTATATTCTCCCAGGGAAGCTGTTATGTGACATTCAAACAAACCCCATTTAGGTAGAGCATTATGCACTAGCTTTCTGACAGTGGGAAGATTTTTTTTCTGGACCTATTAACAAAATCATATAAACTGATAAAAATCCTCTAGGGTAATCTTGCAGCAAATAGAGTAAATAACATCTCAGTCAGTCACCTACTTTGACCTCCTACTGGAATGATGGCTTTGTACTTTCCTCTGATTGTCTCAATCAAAACCAATGAATATATTTAATAACCTTAATATTTACATATCCCCATAGTTCTCATCAACAGCCTTTATAGCCCAATTTATTAGAACCTGAAGAAATTGTGTGTGATGTTTGTCCTCTTTGTGTTTAGCATATACTACAGTTCATTATCATGCTAACACTCAGAATACTGATTTCCTGTAGAAACAGAAATGGAAAGAAGGCCTTGATACTTGGTAGGAAAAAATATTAAAGGTCAATAAGATTGTGTTAATCATCTGATATTAAACCATGTGAAATTCAGTTCATAGTAAACAATCTACAAATTAATGTTCTATTCAGCTCTCAGGGAATATTTGCTCAAGTATCATGGAAAATGTAAGTTTAGAAAACATTTACAAAGCAAAATAATACTAAATGTATACTGTATTTCTATACTAGTAACACCAAAGAAAATCAGGGGCAATATCCAAATTAAAATATACTAGTAGCTACAATTTAGGACAATACTTCCTTGTCTAGATTTTCTCTGAACTGAAGGAAGCAGTCACCTCACTTACACCGCTCTGCTTCTATCTCAATATGACATGAATAAACTAATCAGAGCAGAGCCGTGCAGAAGTCTTTATGAAGGAAGCTTTAATCAGTCAGTGTCTTTCTCTCTCCCATGGAAAATAATATTTAGTCTCAAGACAAGTTCTTTGATTCAACTGATCACTTTTTCCCAATTCCATATTATAAGGGGCACAGTTATGAACCATTAGGTCACGTTCACCATTAAAAGCACTGATGAAAATGAACGAAGAAATCATCATTCCAATCATCCCAATCCAGCCAAAAGATACTGCTTTATAATTGAGGGCATGATTCCCCTGGAAAATATAACTATTTTCATGGAATTTGTATTCTGAGCCCGGAGCAGGGGCTCACACCTGTAGTCCTGCTACTCAAGGCCAGCTTGGATCAAATGTGAGATCCTCTGTCTCTGAAAAAACAAGCCAGGCGAACTGCCACAGCTATGTGAGAAACAGCCTACTTCAAGCAAAACTGTGGATCCCTATCTAGAAAGGAAACTAAAGTACAAAGACCTTAGGATGAAGGATGTTGTATAGTGGTAAAGCACTACCTAACAATAACAGATCTTGAATTCAAACCCCAGTACTATGCCAGTGGTTCACTAGGCAATCCTAGCTACCCTGGAGACTGAGACCTGTGGATCACAGTTCAAAGCTATCCCAGGCAAGAAAGTCTGTGGTACTCTTTTTCCAGTTAACCACCAAAAAGCTGGAAGTGGAGCTGTGGCTCAAGTGGCAGAACATTATCCTTGAATCCAAAAGCTCAAGGACATTAATCAAAGTTCAGCAAAATAAAACACCAGGAAGCAGGTACTTGAAAGGGATGGGGTGAGATAAAATAAAAAAAGGGTAGACTGAATGAAGTGGAAAAGATGGGGAAAATGAAAACAAGAATCCAAATATATCCCACAAAATTAAGATGAGTGAGGGAAGGGGTGAGTAGAGGACAGATGAAAATTCTGAAAGAGGTGGCAAACTGCTTTGCTAAATAGCAACTCCTTTGTGCAACCACTTAAATAAGAAGGAAAATAATCAAAGCTCAGAAGTGGCACACATGCATGCACACTTGAGTATGTGTGCATGCACACACACACACACAGCCTTAGTACTAGTTCCCCTAAAGCATTAGTAGTACTTAATATTTTCAGAACAATGATCTTGAAATTCCAAGACTACTTTCTCGTTATGAGGAAAAACTAGATTTAAGCACAGCAGAAAAACTTATCTAATCCATATCTTCCAATATACGAAAGTACTATTTATTATAAATATGTTACAAAAAATATTACAATATAAGATTTGATCACAGTTTTCCTGGACTCAAATTATGCTTTGATACATTTTGCAAAAGGCAAAGATTTAAAAAAAACTATCAGTGAAATTTATTTGCAACACTTAGATTTATATCTGGACCAGTGAGCAATATAGAGCACACTCACATACTTATTAAAAGCAGGTATGATTTTTATTGAGAATTAAACCAGAGGCAATCTAGTAAATTGTTAACTATAATGAAATCATTTTCTATTCTGTAATGGCTTTTCTATTTACAAAAAAAGGTACTGTAAAAATGTTCACGGATTCTTTGAAGGGTGATCATCTTTGTCACAAAACATGTCTGGAACTAGTGGGTGAATGCTTAGATCCAGCAGAATTTTCTAGACACAAAGCTACTGCTTTCTTCTATAACGTAAGATTTTCTTAGTAAATGCCTTCATTTCACAGAGAGATATCAATTTCCTCCTCATCCTCTTTTTCTCCACCACTTTCTTTTCTTCCTTTTGGTCTTCTTCCTCCTACTCTTCTTCCTCTTCCTTCTCTTCTTCTTCCTTTTCTTCTCTCTCTCTCTCTGTCTCTCTCTGTCTCTGTCTCTGTCTCTCTCTCTTTTTAGGATTTTCTTCTTTTTTAAATTAAATTTTATTGACAAGGTGTTGTGCAAAAAGGGTACAGTTACATAATAAGGCAGTGAGTACACTTCTTGTGATATCTTACACACTCATTTTTCTTTCCTTTCCCTAGATCAGGTAGGCATATATACAATATCCAGTGTACCAAAATCATATACAGTAAGCATGTAGGGTACTCCAAAGTAAATTCACCTAGAACTTTAAATGTAACGTCAGCAATAGAATCCTCCTGTGTCCTTCTCTTGAGTTGTTTTTGCTTATCCTCATCTTATATGATCATGTATACATAGTTGTTGAGCTATTGTGATCCACTGATAGGTCTATTCTAGACCTTTTTATGTTTAGTAGTTGTTTGGTTTTAGATACATAATATAAAGTCACTGACCCAAACATGTGGAAATACCATTTGAAAAGAAATTTGCTGTTTTGCAGACCTGGTCTCTACTGTCCCACCCCCACACCTTAACAGTCATATATCAAGAAGGCCATGCCCCTTTGTTCTCTGTGTCCTAGGCTTGTCTCGCTCAACATTACTTGTTCAAGATCTGACCATTTCCCTGCAAATGCCATTATTTTATCATTTCTAATCGCTATGTAGTATTCCATTGTGTATAGATACAACATTTTTTGGATCCATTCATCTGTAGAGGGGCATCTGGGTTGTTTCCATATTTTGGCTATTGTGAATTGTGCAGAGATAAACATGGATGTGCAGATGTCTTTATGATGTCTTGAGACCTGTTGTTCAGTATAGATGCCTAGGAGTGGTATGGCTGGGTCATAGGGTAGGTCTATGCTGAGCTTTTTGAGGAACCTCCATACTGTTCTCCAAAGTGGTTGTACTAATTTTCACTCCCACCAACAGTGCAGAAGGGTTCCTCTTTCCCAGCATCCCCTCTAGCATTTGTTTTTGCCTGAGTTCAGAGTATAGGCCATTCTAACTGGGGTGAGGTAGTATCTCAGGGTTGTTTTTATTTGCATTTCCTTTACTGCCAGGGATGTTGAACATTTTCTCATATGTTTCTTTGCCATTTTTATCTCTTCTCCTATGAAGTCTCTCTTATCTCCTTTGCCCATTTAATAATTGGCTTACTGGGTGTGGAAGGGGTTAGTTTTGTGAGTTTTCTGTAGATGACGGGTATTAGGCCTTTGTTGCTGTGCTAGTGAAGATCTTTTCCCATATGGTTGGCTGTCTTTCTAGTTTAGTGGCTATGTCTTTAGCTCTGCAGAAACTTTTTATTTTGTAGTAGTCTCATTTGTTGAGACTCTTCCCTATCTGTTGTGCCCCTGGGACTATGTTCAGAAAGTTCCTTCTCCTGCTTATAAGTTCTAGTGTCTCTCCTACTCTGTCCTTAAGTAGTTTCAAAGATTCAGGTCTGATGTTGAGGTCCTTAATCCATTTTGCTTCCTTCTCTTCTCTTTCTGCTTATCTTCCTTCTCCTCCTCCTCTTCATCTTCCTATTCTTTGTCTTTTCCATGAAATATACCTATGGAGTCCTATCATATTGTGTTTATAATTATATGCAGTAATAGCAAAAGGATGGCAATCTGTTTAATTTCCTGCAGATGAATATATGGTAAAAAGTGGCCTCCGCAATTGGGCACTAGCTGCTCACTGGGCACCAAGCAGCAATGTGCTAAAGATCTGGCTTGTTCCACAGAGAAAAATGACATTCATTGCAATTGTATCAAAACCAAATTATGTACCAAATGTTTGTCTCAGTAAGTACTTGGACAATCATTTATGCATCTTTCATTCATGTTATTCACTGCTTCTAAAATTTAGCTCTAACCACTGTCCAATAGTCTACCTCTACATATATGTTCTCCTCTCTTGTTTCTGAGAATTGTTGGCTCCTATCTTAAAGACTTAGAAGCTGAAACTAAGTGCCAGTTACTCATGCCTGTAATCCCAGCTACTCAGGACATTCAGTTCTAGAAGATCACAGTTTAAAACCATCCTGAAAAGAAAAATCCAAGAGACAATCCATCTCCAATTAACCAGCAAGAAGCCAGTTTGGAGGTAAAGCTCAAGTGGTTAGAGTGCTAGCTGTGAGGAAGCAAACTGAAGGACAAAGCCTTAAGGCCTTAAGTTCAAGCCCTGGTAACAACAAAGAAAACAAAGAGATTTAGAAGCCAGTGTTTTTTAAAAAATTTAATTTAGTTTAATTGTAAACATGATGTACAGAGAGGTTACAGTTACGTAAGGCAGTGAGTACATTTCTTGTTGACCATTGTTACCCCATTCCTCATTTTCTTCCACTTTCCCTCCTCTCCAGCTCCCCTCCGCCCCACAAGTTGTAAAGTTCATTTCCAACAAAGTACCTTGTGAAAATCACTGTCACATTGGTTCAGCCTTTTTCCTTTGCTTACCATTTTGTTATCTCTCTTCCTTTCCTGAATCAGATGAATGTATGTACATGACGCAGGGTACCAAAATTAAAAAAAATAGTGAAAACAGGGAACAACTTTAGACAGGTCATTAAAAACAACTACAAAAAATCCTCTTGTTTCCATATCTTGAAGTTCATTTCAATTAGCATCATTTTATATGCTGATATGTACAAAGCTATTGAGCTACTGTGATTCTCTTCTAGGAATATCCTAGACATACATTAATTATTAAAAATGAGGGGAATCATGGAGCCAATATTCTTTGGCTTCCTTCACTTAATATGATTTTTTTCCCAAGTCTTTCCATTTCCTTATGAATGAGGCAATGTCATTTTTTCTCATGGAAGCACAGAATTCCACTGTGTATATATACTACCCTATCTTGATCCATTCATCTACTGAGAGGCAAGTGGGTTGGTCCCATATTTTAGCTATGGTAAATAATGCTGCAATGAACATAGTTGTAAGCTGGTATTTATAAAGAGGTTGTAGTCCAAGTTCTCAGGGATGATTAGTGTCAAGGAAAGCTGGAACCCAGAAGACCTTCCTTGAAGGTTTCCATTTTAAAAACAAAAATAGTATTAATTTTCCACAAGCTCAGGGATTTCACTACTTAGAAATACTATGATAATTACATAAGGGATTTCCCTAATATCCAACTGTTTTAGGTCTTGAAGAATAAAGGTTTTTGGGACAGTGGCATTTAAAATACCTTCTGCTTCTTCCCACCATGGGTCCTCTTTTAGGTTAGGCCACTGTTTCCTGTTGGGAATATTCCTTTTATTATACTTTTTTTTTTTTTTTTTTGCCAGTCCTGGGGCTTGGACTCAGGGCCTGAGCACTGTCCCTGGCTTCCTTTTGCTCAAGGCTAGCACTCTGCCACTTGAGCCACAGCGCTACTTCTGGCCGTTTTCTGTATATGTGGTGCTGGGGAATCGAACCCAGGGCCTCATGTATACGAGGCAGGCACTCTTGCCATTAGGCCATATTCCCAGCCCTTATTATACATTTTTTATTGTTATTGTAAAGGTGATGTATACAGGGGTTACTGTTACATAAGTCAGATAATACAGTTCTTTTTGAACAATATCACCCCTTTCCTTCCTTTCTCCGTGGTTTTCCCTCCCATCTCCTCCCTCAAGTACAGTATCATTATTGCATTAGTTTGTCCTTTGTCCCACCATTTCTGAGATCCTTTACCTTCCCAAAGGCAGATAAACTAAGAAACACAATAAAAGGAAAAGAAAACAAAACAGCAACAACAACAAAAACAAAAACTCTGGTTGCCATTTCCTAGAATTCATTTTAATAAATATTCTTTTATTATACATTTATTTTAATCATATGGTGTGTTTGCTTGTAGATTTATAGGCACATTCTAGTTACCATAAATGAGGGAAACCATGAAATCTATGCTTCTTTGGGTCTGGCTTACTTTGCTTAATATAATTTTTTCCAAGTCTTTCCATTTCCATTCAAATGGTACAATGTCATTCTTTCTGAGGGATGAGTAGAATTCCATTGTGTATATATACCACATTTTCTCCATCCATTTCTCCACTGAGGGGCATCTGTGTTGATTCCACATCTTAGCTATTGTAAACGATACTGTAATGGACATGGCTGTGCTGGTAGCTTTAGTATGGCCTTGTTTGTGTTGTATTAGACAAATGCTAGGAATTAACCAAAGATGTGAAAGACCACTATTGTGAAAACCTTAAAAAATCAGAACAAAGAAATTAAAGCAGATTTATGGAAATGGAAAAAAAAAACCTTTCATCATTCTGAATTAGAAGAATTAACATTCTGAAAATGGCAATTTATAAATTCAGTACAATAACCATCAAAATCCCAACAACATTCTTCAATGATACAGAGAAGGCAATTCAACAATCCATATAGAATACAATGCCGTGAATAGCATAAACAACCCTTAGCAGAAAGAATAGTGTTGGTATATCAATACTAAACTTCAGACACTCTAGTAAAGCTAAAAACCCCAAGCAGCTTGGTACTGACACAAGAATAGGCCTGAGGACCAATGGGAAAAAACAGAAGACCCAGAAATGAACTCGCAGAACTATACCTTCCTAATATTTGTTTGATAAGGGAGCCAAAAACAGGTTGGAAGATAGACAACCTCTTCAACAAATGATGCTAGCAAAATTGGCTAAAAACTGAAGCTAGATCCTCACCAGAATCAAGTAAATGGATCAAAGACGTCAAAGTAAGGCCAAATACCATGAAAATAATACAGGAAGGGATAGGGTAAACAAACATTAGACTTCCTAGGCATAGGTCAAAACTTCCTAATACAAAGATCCAGAATCACAACAAGTCAAAGAAAGACCAGACAAATGGAATTACATAAAACTGAAGAGTTACTGCATGGATATAACTAACAAGATAAATAGAAAGCACATGGAATGGGTGAAGGTTTTTTTTTAATCAGCTATGCATCAGACAAGGGACTCATATCTAACATATATTTAGAGCTCAAAACATTACCCCCCAATAAACCCTCAAAGAAACAACAACCCAATTAATAAATGGGCTAATAAAGACTTCTCAGAAGAAGTAAGAATGACCAATAGAGACATGAAGAAATGTTCAACAACTCTCTCTATGAAAGAAGTTCAAATAAAAATAACATTGAGATTTTACCTGATTCCAGTTAGAATGGCTATTATCAAGAAAACTGATAACAAGATGCTGGCAAGAAAGTGGTTCAAAGGGAACTCTTGTTACACTATTGATGAGAATGTAAATTTGTCCAACCACTCTGGAAAGCAGTTTGGAGGTTCCTCAAAAGACTAAGCAGAGCTTCCCTGATGGACAGACTCTGTAACCTAGCTTATCCCACCACTAATTTGTCCTTTATGCTTCCAACATGATCCATTTTCCTCCCTTTCCTGTACTCTCACATTTCTCATCCATTGCTCTCTCTTCCTCCCCTTATCTCTCTTCCTCTCTCTTTCTCTGATTTTAATATAACTTATTTTTTCCCAACCTCAAAACCTGGTTTGAAATTGTTGTCCCATGCATACCAGTAGTCTCTCCAAAAGCCCCTGGCCTTCTTTACCAGCAGGCAGAGGCTTGTAGTTTCTTCAGGAGCAGAAGCTACTCAGAAAGGAAGAACAGATCTCATGCTCCTTCATCAAGCCTTTCTAGTTGTTCTGGGGGATCTCTTCCTTCTCTTTTCTATATGTTTCCATCAACAGTGTTTGAGGACTCTGTCCAGTGTTGCCACATGTGCATTTTGTTTTTTTCTGTTTCATTCTGTTTTGCCAATACCAAAGCCAGCGGAGTCTTATGTCAGTTATTTGGAGACAGAGTCATGTTGCCTTTTATGGCTCCAGGTGTGATCCTCCAGATCTGAGCCTTCTATGTAGCTCAGATTACATTCAGGCCACCGGTCATACATGTTCTTAATTATGGATCTAGTCTGGGTGCAGTGGCTCATGCTTGCAATCCAAGGTACTTTTATTTCTTTGCCTGAGGCTTGTACTGTGTGTCTAGACTCTGTCCCTGAGCTTCTTTTCTTAATACTAGAGTTCCACCACTTGAGCCACAGAACCTCTTCTGGCTTTCCTGAGTAGTTTATTGGAGATAAGAGTCTCAAAAAGTTTCCTGCCTGGGCTGGCTTTGAATTGTAATATATGGATCTCAACTTTCTGGGTGGGTAGGATTACAGGTGTGTTCCACCAGCCCTTAGACCCCAGCTATTTTTGAGGTTGAGATCTGGAGGATCACAGACCCATCTTAACAAGCAAGCCAAATGTAGTCATTAATGCCCAACATCCTAGCTATGTGGGAGGCGTAGGTAACAAAATCTAGGTCCAGAATAGACAGTGGCATCAGAGAAATAAGTAAGACAAAAAAGAGCTGAGAATACAGCTTAAATTTAGAGCACCTGCTTCACTAACACGAGGTCCTGAGCTCAAACCCCAGTACTGCCCGTAGTTATGGTAACAAAATAATAATTGCAGATCTAGAGTGTCAAGGCATAACTTGGGCCTCTGAGGAGGCAATGTACTCAGAATCTTCCTAGTTTATTTATGAGATGCTTATGACTGATTTTTATCTGTGTTTCCAAGATAAGAATCCACACAGTAGTCCACTGGATATGCAGACACAGTCCTGTATCAGGCCCTACACCTTCAGTTTTATTCTGAAACTAAACATCTGATCACTTTTCCACTTTCCAGATAAGCATAGCGGCATTTAAAATCAGTCAGTAATTTTCTGACTTCAGCCTATTCAACTACCTTCACTCACCACCACTGCCATGCACTCAATCTCTCCACCCCATCCAGGGAGCCTGAGCCTCTTAATAAAGCTCCAGAATGTCTGAGCAGTCTTGTGCTCCTTGCACCCCAAACACAGTCAAGTCTTCCCAGAAGCTGTAAATTAAAGAGAACCTCTGCACATTTTGTAGGTAGTCAAAATCAGAACTGAAAGACTGTTTGTGAGTCATTCATTTCCACAGCATGAGGAGAATATCATTGTTTCATCTTAGAGTCAATGTTATCCTCATGACTTATGGCACAATAAATGGAATTTTTCATGAGATTTAAAGATCTCAAAAGTCTGGTCATGAGTCTTTGAACTCTGTCTTAGAAATCAGATATTAAACTATAAAGTTTCAAAAAATTTCTAAACATCATTACTTTCTACATGCTGTTTTATTCACTATCTTCTTGCCTTCTCCTTACTACATTATTCTAAAGGTAACTCTATTCATCAAATTAATTACATTTTTGCAGGCTTGATATCCAATCCACAAAAATTGACAATTATTCCAAAACCATGATTTCAAAAAGAAATCAGGATCAATGTTTTATTACTTTGAATTTTCTTTCTATTAATGGGTGGGGGACTTAACTAGGGCTTGAACTCAGTGTCCTGTGTTTAATATGTGGGAATTTACCCTGAGTTCAAATGCTAGTATTAGCAAAAATAAATAAATAAATACTAAAATAAAAAATACACAGACCATCACAGGTCTGGGTTTATGACTTATGATTATATGTAATATTAGCCCGGTAATAGTTCTATTTATTCTTTGTATGACCAAGAAAATTGTAACTGAAAAGAGTAAAAAGACAAGTTATATAATCAATATATTTCAAGCTTATGAAAGTACATTAAAAAAATCTTACACTGGGTTTTGTCATCACCAAGTTGCATTTATACATCCATTTATTGTCATTGAGTGCCTTTCAAGTACTGATATACTATGGTTAGATTTCTTAGGTATGATGTAAAATGACAAGTAACCAAAAGATATTCATTAGACTTTATCAGATTTTAAAAAAATGATATGTGTATAGGCATAATTAAAGAGTGAAAAAACAATGCACAGAATATGAAAATGTTTGCAGATACTATATCTGGAAGTTAGATATTTACATATCACCTTGCACCAGAATCAATTCAAAATGGATCAAAGACCTCAGTGTAAAGCCAGAAACACTGGGCTCCTAGGCACAGGTTGAAACTTTGTAGGTAAAAATACAGAAGCATAACATATCAAACTAAAAAAGACTGTATAAATGGGATTATGTAAAACATAAAAATTTCTGCAGGGCAAAGGACATAGCTACTAAGCTAAATAGAAAGCCCACAGAAAGAAAGATTTTACAAGCTATGCATGGCCTAATATCCAAAATGTACTTAGAGCTAACATAAACTACCCCCCAAAAATTAACTTTCAAGGAAATATCAACCCATTTAATAAATTGGCTAATGACTTAGAGACTTCTCAAAATAAGAAGCAAGAATAACCAATAGACAAATGTTTAAATCTCTGGCCATAAAAGAAATACAAATCAAAACTATATTGGGATTCTGCTTCATTCCAGTTAGAATGCCCATTATCAAGGAAACTAACAATAACAGATGCTGGCAAGGACATGGCCAAAAGGGAATGCTACTACACAGCTGATGAGAATGTAAACTTGTTCAACCACTCTGGGAACCATAGAGACTCCTCAAAAGATTAAATATACAACTTCTCTATGACCCAGCAATTCCACACCTTGGCATTTATCCAATAGACCACAAACAAGGCCACACTAAAGCCACCATCACAATTATGCTCATTGCAGTACTTAAAATCATAGCTAAGGCATAGAATCAACCCAGATGACCCTCAGTAGATGAATGGATTAAGAAAATGTGGTATAAATACACAACGGAATTCTACACTTCTATCAGAAAGAATGATATTGTACCATTTGTAAGGGAATGGAAAGATTTGGAAAAATCATACTAAGCAAAGTAAGCCAGATGCAGAGAAACATAGGTTTCATGGTTTCCCCCATTTGTGGTAGCTAGAATGTGTCTATACATATACATGTAAAAACATCAGATGGTATAAAAAATACATTGGGATATGATAAATTATACAGGTTTCTGGGCATTCTCAGAGAGAGAGAGAGAGAGAGAGAGAGAGAGAGAGAGAGAGAGAGAGAGAGAGAGAGAGAGAGAACCAAAGGAGGATTTTCTTAGGAGATAATCTCAAAGGCTCAATAGTTATATGTGCATCTAATCATATAAAGTAATATTTATCAAAATGAACTCCATGAAATGGAAACAAAAGGTTTCTCTTTTCTTTGTTGTTGTTTCTTTTTGTTTTCATTTACTTTCATGTTGTTAGTTTACCCGTCTTTGAGAGGGTAACAAGGGACATAGAAAGGGTGTGACGAATGGTGAATAAATGCAGCAGTGATACTCACTAGACACTATGTCAAAAATGAGCTATACAACTTGTGGGAGGGAACAGGTGGGAAAAACTGGGAGAGAGCAAGGGAAGGGGTGAAATTATTCACAAAGAAATATACTATTTACCTGACTCATGGAACTGTAACCCCTAGTTATAACACCTTTACAATAACAATAAAAATATTTTTATTGACCTATTTATCAAATAGGGTTTGGATGTGTTTTGTTTACAATGCAATTTAAGGTGATAGTTTTTGGAGAAATAGGATAGTGTTGATTATAAAGAGACAACAAAGACCGAACTGAGTGAGTCATAGCTAAATTCTCATTAAATTGCCCCAAGTAATCTCAAAATATGGATTTATCCAGTGAATTCAGTTGTTCTTGTTTCCTGTTTTAGAAAACCCTACCTTAATAATGAAGAAATTATCTTTGTGTGCTAAAATATTGTCTCAAAAGCTCATTTGTTTGTCTTTAAATTGATATATTCATTGAGCACTGGTAGTTCGTGCCTGGAATCCTGGCTAATCAGGAAGCTGAGATCTGAGGATCACAACTTGAAATCAACCAAGGTAGGAAAGTCTGTGAGACTCTTATCTCCAACTGACTTCCAAAAAAGCTGAAATGAAATGGAGCTGTGGCTCAAGTGGCAGAGCACCAGCCTTGAGCAAAAGAAGCTCAGGGACAGCACCCAGGCCCTGGGTTAAAACTCCAATACCCACACAAAAAATAAATTGTATATTATCTATAACACAATAGTTCCAAACATCAGTGTTCATTGCCATGTTAACCAAAAATCATATTTATTTTTATTTTCAGAGTGTTTAGGAATATAAAGAGAAATTAAACAACAGCAACAGAGAATTTTTGTGTCCTTTTCCCTGACTCTTATTCTTTGTCACTTCTGAAAGAGAAAAAAAAAAATGGGCATGACCCCAAATGTGGCTCTGAAATTGCTTCTCTATAAAGATAACCATCTGTTCCTTTCATTGTCTTCCTACTCATCTCTCAATGGGCTGGGAATGTCCAAACACATTTCCGTTGTCAATAATACAGAGCCAAGAACTTTTTTGGAAAAGTAAACTGCATTATAAGCTATTACCTTACACGTGCTGAAAAGAACAGTCCTTGACTGAATCCAGATCTTTTATTGCTAGAGAGGGTGGAATTGTCAGCAGGAGAAAATGCGTTTGATAGCAGATCATTAGATCTGTCATTCTAAAGATGGCCATTGTAAAGATCAGTATCAGATAGTAACAAACTAAACTCATCAAATATCCAATGAATGTAGCATTTTAAACTTGACCCTTTGTAATGGGCAGTAAACAATCAGAGATTGTTATTTTCTGTGACTATTTTAATAATACTTCACATAAAGGTAACAATAAATAAACATACATTATCCATTACATATAATATAAATATACATTGTATGATATAAATATACATTGCATGAAAGGACTGAATTTCTGTTTGTTCTTCTCTAGAGCGTAATTGCAGGGCCCATTTAAAACATGAGGTGAAATACCTATTGAGCTGAAGGGATTTGTCCCTAGTGAATATAAATGTGATTTTTCATTGTTTTCAATCCCAAAGAACTTCTGGGTCAATCTTGAGTTCAAATTTCTTTTAATTTCTACTTTTTAAACCTGAAATATTTATATAAGAGTACATATGTGTGCACACATATAACCACACTTGATGGTACTGGAGCTGGAAGTCAAGACTCATACTGTCTTGGATTATTTGCTCATGGCTAGTACTCTACCACTTGGGGCACACCACCAGTCCAGGATTTTGCTACTTCACTGAAGATAGTCTTTTCTATCCAGATTGGCTTTAGTCCATCTTATTCCAGGTTTCAAGCCTTCTGGGTAACAAGGTTTACAAGCATGGCACCCAGCTTAGAAGTATATTTTTAACAACTACTTCTATTTTCACAAATAGAAAATTGTATGGTTTCTCCAGTAAACCCAAATACAATAGAACATTCTAGCAGTGTCTTACCACTGGATTCATTAATGTAATTATCATTTACTAAGCGTCTAGTATATGACTCAGATAGACAACAGAAACATAAGAAAAAGATAAATCAGACTTTTTAATGTACTGTTTTATGGCATAGGAAATCAAATGAAAAAAATGTGGGGGTATAAAATCATATCTATTTATATGTAGAATGTATTTTATTTTTTATGTGTATATGCCAGTGTTGGGACTGGAACTCTGGGCTTCAAGCTCTTCCTTGAGTTCATGGCTGAATCTCTACCACTTGAACCATGCTCCAGTTCCTAGACATTATTTCTTGGAGTTACCTCAGGCACTGCCATCTCCACAAGCACATACCTCTGTTCTGTAGAGCTGATCCAGGCTTCATACACTGATCCCAGTGGTCATGGTCTTAGAACAAAAGCTGTGTAGAGTGATTGGTTTGACTGATTCACTTTCTGGTACTGATTTAAACTGAAGGCCGTGTACTTGCTAGGCAGGTGCTTCATTCACCACATAAGCTACACCTCCAGCCCTTTTTGCTCTAGGGTATTTTTCAGATAGGGTCTTGCCTTTTTGCATTTTGTTTGGGCAGGTCTGGAACCACTATCCTTCTACCTATGCCTTCCAAATAGCTGAATCACAGGTGCTTATCATCATGCCTAGTGGTGGAGATGGGGTCTCTAACTTTTTGCCTGTATGACCTTTAATGTGATTGCATTAGGACCCTTGGGGAATAATTAGGTAATGAGGGTGAGGCCTTAATAAATGGGATAGAGTCATTGGGACCACAGCAAGCTCCTTTATTCCCTTTTAGCCTTGAGAAAAGATGGCACCCAAACTAGAAAGAAAATCTTTAGCATTTGACAATGCTTCCATCCTAGTCTCTAAGAACTATGAGAAATAATTTTTAATAAGTAACCCAGCATATTATACTTCTGTGTAGTAGTCTGACTAATTAGATCTTTATAGTAAACTAATTAGATTTTTTTTCCTGTTTGGAATTCTTTCTTAAAATTATCCTAGATATATTCTTTAGAAACCATTCAGAGGATGAATTTGAATGACATTTTATACATGCATGGACATATCACAATAAAACTTCTTCATACAATCCATAAATACTAATAAAATATACTATCACAAGGGCTTAAGCATCAAGTGAGCCAAAATATTCCTGTATCAACTTAACCATTATTTTTTTTACAATAAGTTAATTAAAGTTGATAAGAAAATGGAAAGTTTTCAAATATTTTCTTAAGTTCCTTTTTTTCCTCTCTTTTTAAAAGAGCAGTGGAAGTTACTCTGAAATATGCAATGAAAAGGTGAGAATCTGGCAAAACAAAGTGGTGAAGTAATGAAGTATTACAGACTTTGGGCAAAAGAAGAAGACGAATAGGACAAATTCAAAAGCTTTTCCCTTATAGGGTGTTTTGTTTGTTTGTCTGTTTTTTTTGTGTGTGTAGTATTGTGTTGTGTGTTTTTTATTAGCACCAGTTAGTTGTACAAAGGGGTGTGTTTTAGCATATCTGTTATGAAAATAACATGTCTTAATCAGAATCACCTTCTCCATCATTCTTGTCTCTACCTACTCTTTCACATTCGATAACAATCTCATTGGGATTCCTTGTCTCACTTTCACACAAATACATACATATTTTCTCTATGTTCATTCTCCTTCCTCCTCTCTACTGGTCCTGCCCTCCCCATTAGTATTCACACCCCACCTCCATCAAGATCTATGTCAACTAATGTGTGTGTGTGTGTGTGTGTGTGTGTGTGTGTGTGTGTGTGTTTAAATCACATGTTAATCATTCAAAGGGGTTTCATTATGGTATATCTCACCTCCATAGTTTAGTAGGAATATCTGTGAACTGTAGCTATTAGTAAGTTCTAAAATCCAAAAACCTGAGAAATCTATTTGCTATCTCACTCCCCATTACTACATATCTCCTCACTCTCTAGACTGCACCTATGTTATTCTAAGTCCTTCCAACTTTCAACTGTAAACAACCCTGACACATTTTCCCAAGGTAACTTCTTCAGTTACCACCATTTCTCACGAGATAGTATCTTACATACATGCTTCATTTGTCAAGATCCCCTCCACACTGTACCCTATTTCAGTACTAAGTGATTGTGAATTTAAAATGTTCCTTTAATCATGTCTTTTCTGTCTTCTTTCACTATTCTAAAGATGAATCCCAAAACTTCTGTAGTGACCCAAGAGGTTCAATATGGCAACTGTTGATAGTACCCACATAAAAGTGTATACCATGAATATCACTTCACAAAAAGTAATAGGCATACAGCATTACAGGATTATTTAATGGATAAATGTCTAGAACTACATTTGAATACTTATTTAAAGGTCATTCCTCAAGAAATAAGCCACTTGTCAGCACCACTTCATAATACAAAAAGAAAAGCTTAATGTATCTTAAAACAATAATTCTTTGATTCCCATGACAAGTCAAGGGATATCCACCTATTAGAAGGAATACAAGGGCTATTCTGTTTATTATATGCAATTAGTAAATTTTATTCATTCATCATTTTAATCCACAGTGAATATACTCATAAGAATACAAAATAATAAATTTGTATGCAGAAAGGCACAGGTGCAACAGAAAGTAGTACTATGACAATAAAAATTGCTTTAAATCTGGTATCAGTGGCTCATGCCTATAACCCTAGCTACTCAGGAATATAGATCCAAGGATTGTGGTTCAAAGCCATCCTGAGTAGAATAATTCCTTGGACTCTGATCACCAATTAGCCACCCAGAAGCCAGAAGCAAGCTGCAGCTCAAGTGGTAGGGCACTGGCCTTGAGCAAAAAACCTCGGGGACAGCACCAAGGCCCAGAGATCAAGCCTTAGGACTGACATGCATGGGCACGCATGTGTGTGATTTACAAGACTTTTTATCTTTTGAAGTATAATGTAATTTACCTAAGAAGGGAATGTTAAAGTGTAATGCTTCTGATTTTATCAGACATTTTCTATAATAATACTCCTATCCATCTTCAGTGACTTGTCACTCCACTTACAAGTTGTAACCTTATTTGAAAGACTGTATATCAAAGAATAATTTTCTGAGCTAATAAACAAGTACCCTAAATTCTAATCTTGACATACCACAACAAATTGCAAATTCTAAAAAGAATTGAAGCAAAATGCTTATATAAAATATTTAGATGGAAAGTACAGCAAGTTGATGTTTTCTATATGATCTGTTTCATTAGATTTACAGCTTCTGTTTAGCTTCAATGTTACTTTTTATATAATCAGTCTCTATAGATCCAATCTTATTTGAATTAAGCAATTAGAATATAGGCTCTAGGTTTATATGACCAATAAATTGCTCATCTTTCACCTCTATCTGATCTTATACCTTTTATTTATTTTATTTTATGTGTTTATTTTTTTGCCAGTCCTGGGGCTTGGACTTGGGGCCTGAGCACTGTCCCTAGCTTCCTTTTTGCTCAAGGCTAGCACTCTGCCACTTGAGCCACAGAGCCACTTCTGACCATTTTCTGTATATGTGCTGGGGAATTGAACCCAAGGCTTCATGTATATCAGACAAGCACTCTTGCCACTAGGCCATATTCCCAGCCCTCCTATACCTTTTGTGTAAAAGTATTTTATGAAAAGGTGTTTAAATATCATGAGTGTTACATTTTTACTATAAAAATGTCATCATTGTAAACAAAATATCTTCCAAATCAATTTTATATTAATCCTGCATGAATTAATAAAAGATGATCCAAAGAGAAATAATATAACTTTAAGATATTATAAAATATATTATAAAAACAAATTCAAATTAAGATAAGGATATTATTTTTTTAATATCTCAACAAGAAGTTATTTAATCTCAGAAGATTTCAAGCAGTTCAAAATCAAACAGAAAATGTCCTGTAAATCAGAGAGCAAGGTATCCCTTTAATATGAACAAAATTCTTTATGAAAACAGGAGGGACGCCTGATGTGTAAAGATAAAGCCAGGGGCTGGGGATATAGCCTAGTGGCAAGAGTGCCTGCCTCGGATACAAGAGGCCCTAGGTTCGATTCCCCAGCACCACATATACAGAAAACGGCCAGAAGCGGCGCTGTGGCTCAAGTGGCGGAGTGCTAGCCTTGAGCAAAAAGAAGCCAGGGACAGTGCTCAGGCCCGGAGTCCAAGGCCCAGGACTGGCCAAAAAAAAAAAAGATAAAGCCAGACACTGAGTCTTTATGACAGACCAAGAAACCCAAAAAGTAGACTCACCTAAAGGTAGGATGAAATCAAAGAATTGTATCAAAAGTCTCATAGCAAGAATGGTTCAGATGACACCTTGATTCTAAGCTATGCATCTTTTCGATCCTTACTGACGGACTTTTCTTTCTGTGATCAACTCCAAAATAATTTTCATGTTCTTTTCTTTACTGAGTTCTTCTAATTTATTGATATGATATGCCTCTGACATTTTCCTGTTACTTATTCTAGTTTTTTGTATTATTTTAGTAGGCATTTCATGTAGCAACACATGGTTATTTTTGCCTCCTTATACTATTAAGCTCTGTCAATCACATAAAATCTTTTTTGGATTTGTAATCTTTTAGTATCAATGAGTCTCCTTTATCAACTTTCTCACGTTGTATAATCAATACATATGTAGTATACAAACATACCTACCATATATAAGTACATATGAATGGTTCACAATTACTCTGAAAGTGTAGGCAACTGTCACAAAGTGGTCCGTGTCTTCTGGGTGACTACTTTTGTGATTTATGTCTAACACTTATTGACGATTTGCTATTTTCAGGCACAGTTCTGAGCCCTTTATGCTAATTATATCATTTAATATGCATGCTTCATTTGCTTTGCATATGCTATTTTACTTATTTTTATTTGGGTATTTCTTTCTCACCATTAATCATCTTTGAAGGAATAGGATGAGTTACTACAGATTACAAAACAATGTGGCCCAGAGGATATTGTAGAATAAATGGAAGTTTGAAGAGAATAACTGAGTCTCATCTTTGACATGCTTCCCTAAACATACCATTTTCTTAAGCTTTTGGAGCAATTACTCTCAGTATTCCAATGGCCATTTTGCACACAAAAATCTTAAATCCATTGCAATTTAGCCCTTAACATTTCTTCCTCTCCCTTCATTTCATTCCACTTATAGTGATAACAAATTCATGACTTAGCCCTCTGCCCCAGTGTACAATCAATATACAATGACCCAATCTAAATTTTATATTCGCAGCATTCTTTCAGTGAAAAATATCCATGAGAAATAATTTTGTATTGTCTCTTTAAATTGCATTAAGGTATTATCTCATCAGTTAAAAAGAACAAAAAAAATGTTGGTAGTGATACGGGGGGTATAAGGAACCCTAATACACTGTTGGTGGGACTGCAGATTAATACAGACATGTTGGAAGTCAATATGGAGTTTCCTCAAAAAAAAAAAAAACCCACAAAAAAACAAAACTAAAACTTGAACTACCACATGATCCAGCTAATCGATTCCTGTGTATATGCCTCAAAAAATCAAAGTCACCATATAATAAAGATATCTTCCCAATGTTTATTATTTATTAACTATTAAGAATACCCAAGCAATGCAAATAGCCTAGGTGCCCATCAATAGATGAAAGTATAAAGAAAATATGGCTTTTACACCCAATAGATTATTATTCAGCCATTAAGAAGAATCATGCATGTCATTTTCAGGAAAGTAACTGGAAGTTACAAAAGATATGGAAGTTGAAAGAGGTCTATGAGGAAATAGAAAAGGGGAAGTAGGAGAATATAGTTATAACTGTGGATAATGGAGGAATCGATACAATCAAATTCCCTTATATACATTTTTGAAAGTGTCATAATAAAGTGATTTTGTAGAATATATATATATATTCTATATATATATATATATATATATATATATATATATATATATATATATATATATATATATATCTCCCAGGTACCAGGTGACTCACATCTGTATTTTTAGCTTTTCAAGAAACTGAGACCTGAAGAACTGTGGTTCAAAGCCAACCTGCAAAAGTAAAGTCTGAAAGTTTCTACCTCTAGTTAACCAGTAAAAAGCTGGGTTGGAGGCATAGCTCAAGAGTCAGAGCACCAAGCCATGAGCAAAAAAGTTGAATAAGAGGATGAGGTCCTGAGTTCAGCCTCTGGGATCAGCAAAATACAAAACAAAAATAAAAATGAAAAATAAAATGAATTTCAATTTTCTTTCCAAATTTCAATACAAATGAAGAAAGCACAGAGAAAAAAATAGAAAATACAAGATGATTGTGAAAATGCACTTACCACAATGCTAAGCTATAAGCCACAAAAGACACCTGCCAAATGCTGAGACTTCTTCAGGAAGCTCAGCTGCCTGAAGAGAAGCAGTGCATCCAACACTGGACCTGGAGCAGGACATACTTCTTCGTTCAAAACAGGTCTCCTCATCCTGAAGGACATATCTTATAACCAGTATGCCTATAATTTCATTCTGCAATGTTTACTCTCTTTATTATGGAATTTGATAGAGTCATACTTACCTCTTCATATGAACAGACATCATTATTCTTCAAGTAGAGGGAGTCACTCATTGTAGCATACATTGATGATTGGCCCTATTTACCATAGAAAGCTCAACTCATTGTTAGCCCTGAGTGTATGAATTGTCAGTGTTCGACAGCTTTCCTCATAAGTCAACATATCAAATACAGATTGTGTATTTTTCTAACAAATTGGAGAGAAACAAGCAAATGTAACCTTTTCCTTTTCACTTCAGTTGAAATGTGATCAGTTAGAGCCACAATACCTGTTTGTGGTTTTTCTCCAGATCTGATAGTTGGATAACTGCTATATTTTTCATTCAAGTGTCATGTCTGAACTACTTGTTGCTATATGTGATTCATTTTCCAGACACTAGTTTTTAACATATAACATCCATACTCATTAAAGTATGTCACTCTAATAAATGAAAGCTCAAAAATAATGTAAATGTCCAGTGATTTTTGAGATGTTCAAATAAGTTATGTAGTCATTAAAAATAACACATCTAAAAGTGTTCACTAAAATTAAAACAAACAAATACAATGTACCTGAACTGCTTTGCAATGAAAATTATAGTATAAAAATTCAGCCTTGATTCAACAAAACAAGTAGAAGTGGTCAAACACACTAGTAAAACACTAGTAAAACATAAAGAAATATTTTAGTTCTTAGTTGAAAGTGTCCTACAATGCTGAATAGTGACTTCCTATTAAATACAAAGGAGCTTCTCAATTTAAAAGGAGTCTTAATTCCATTTCCAAGAGATGAAAAAAAATCTTTAGGCCTAAATATTAAATTTTATTAACTCTCAAAATTCAGCAAACATAAAATTATCGATAAGATTAAAAATAAAAAATTTAGCACCATTGTGAACATTCTGTTTATTACCATAAAATTACAATTCCAAACCTCACTAAACAGTATGTAATTCTTTTTAAGAAAAAAAATCTTTTAAATATTGAATTATATAGGAAAAGAATGTAAGCTATATGTATGGTGCACAATCCTTTAATTATGATTAACTTGTTGCTGAGCAATCTCTAGAAAACTACTATATATTTGATTCTATATTATCTATCTATGTCCTCTCTCTCTCTCTCTCTCTCTCTCTCATACATTTTAGAGCATCCTGGTATGTTTTCAAGGCATACGGTCAGTTAAGAACCTCAGTCCCCTCAGCATTAAGGTCTTTGTCAGCTATCACCAACAGCAGGGTTTATGACAAACGAGGAGCCAGGCTTCCAGCTGAATTTCAGTTTAGTTATTTTTGTTTTAATGTATGTGTGAATCAATTAATCCTGTCATAGAAGGGCATCGTAAACTGTGTGCCAGAGTTAATGAGTCAGACATTATCACATCATTACACCAGCTGGCATAATGTAGCATGTGTTGTTTGTCATAATATACACTGCCATGCTTAACAACCATTAATTGTTTACACGAGCAGTCATATTTTTCTTCAAAGAACCTTCAGCGACTGGTTAATATTTTGAAGGCTTTTTAAATGAAGAACTATTTCAAGGAAATGATGCCCTCACTAAAATAGCCCAGAATAGGAGAAACTATAACAAGAGGAAGGCATTCAAAAGCCAGTGGATGTCTGAAACACCTTTCAGAGAAAATCCCTACAATGCAGAATTGACTAAATCATGGATAAATTGGCTACCAAGAGAAAGGATCGCAGAAATAAGTGAAAAGATCCTTTCTTAAGAAAAAGTAGAGGGAGGTGGAATTCTTTACAAGTATATTTTTTCAGGAGACGAATTAAGATGAGGCCTGTACCCAGGCTACATGCATTGATACCAGGACTTGCTGAGAAAAGCTAGAACATCACTGTGGATTTATAAGTTTCAAAAAAAAATCCTTATAAAAGCTTAGCTATTCTGTTTTTCTTGGCTGATGAAAGGGAGCATGTGGCCATCACATTCCAAAGTTGGAGTTTGCCAGTGTTTAGTGCACTGGTTTCAGGCAACTTCTGCAAAATTTCATTGGCCATATGGCTTTCCCCAGCCAAACATGGACACCAGGCACTAATGTGAAGGTTCCAAGAGTCAGAGCAGTAAATCACAGAGACCAGTACCCTCTTCACCTCACAGATTCATCCACTTTTCCTACAGCATTTTCTCAGTAAAGATTTGCAATGCCCAAATTAACCAAAAAGATTACATAGAAACACAACTTTGATCTTAGAAGCAATAAGCAATTAAGCAACTAAACTCAACACAAGCACACAAGCACAAACATGAAAAAGAAATTAAACTGCATATGCCTAATGGAAAATCTGGCAAGATATAGGAAAGCCCATTGCAAAGTAAACCTATTAGCATAGGACTATAAAATGGTACTTTAACTATTGCTATAACTATATCCCAGATTTTCTTCTGAACTATGGACATTAAGTAGAAAAAAATGGCCACAGAAACTTTTACCATCATTAGGAAGAAATATTGCTGACTTTTCTTTTTTTTTTTTTTTTTTTTTGTCAGTTGTAGGTCTTGAACTCAGGGCTTGGACTCCGTCCCTGAGCTTTTTTGCTCAAGGCTACACTCTACCACTTTGAGCCACAGGGACACTTCTAGTTTTCTGATGGGTGATTGGAGATAAGACTCTCAGGAACTTTCTTGCCTGGGTTTGCTTTGAGCTGCACTCTTCAGATTTCAGCCTCCTGAGTATCTACGATTACAAGCATGAGACGCTAGCACCTGGCTAATGCTGACATTCTCAGAGATGTGAATGTTTTTAATTTCATGAGCTGAGCCCTGGAATTATATACAGGAAAATACACCTTTTGTGTGTGTGTGTGTGTGTGTGTGTGTGTGTGTGCACGCCCACATGCCAGTATTGGAACTGTAACTCAGGGCCTCATGCCCTTGCCTAGCTTTTTCACTCAAGGCTGACACTGTACCCCTGGAGTCACAACTCCACTCACCTCTTTTTGCTGGTTAATTGAAGATAAGAGTCTCATAGACTTTCTTACCTGGGCTGGCTTTGAACAGCAATTCTCAGATCAACCTCCTGAGTGCCTAGGATTACAGGTGTGAGCCTCTGGTATCCAGTTTCATGTTTTTGTTTAGTAAGTGCAAACACATGAATATATTTATATTTTGAAGTAATGAGGTAAGGGTCTTTTTCTTGTATTTTTACAAGTAGTATTGCAGTCAATTATTCTTTTTATGTATTCTTCAGTGACAATGAAGATATACTTAAAATAAGGAAACAAAAGCCTATATGTCTTTATCAATGATTCATTTGTTTGGAGAGGGTTCCTTCAAACTTTAAGGGATAGAATAATCACTTATGATCATTGTTAATAAATTCTCCAAAATTGGATTTGATTGGTATCAATTAGGTATAAATTGGAGCTTAGTAACTCTGTACTTTCATAATTCCCCATGTTATTGGGTAGAAATAAAGGAAGGAGTAAGTCTGAATTTATCAATGCAGTAGAGCTTCAAAAATATTTATATTAGAGAGAGGAAAGATGGCGCCGAAAGAATAGTGAGGAACCCCGACTCGCACCAACTGAATAGCGAGCTGGGAACTACAACACCCAACACCCCACCAAGAACCCAGCAAAACCAGCATCCAGAAGCAGTGGAGAAACGCAGGAAAACAAAAAGGAGCAAAAAAGAAGAACCGAAAACCTACACGGAGCCGGAGATTCACCGGGGCACCCTCCCCCCACCAGCCGACCCTGGCCCAAACAGGGCCAGGCTGGGAAAGGGGAACCCGGCGATCGGCAGACAGGCTGCCAGGAGCGCAGAATCCATATAGCGGGAGACCCCACGGACACAAGGCAGGGTGCGGAGCAAGACACACACCTGCAGCGACGAGAAGTTCGGGTCCACACCGGATTCGGACAAGGGAACCCAGTGCGGCAGAAAGAGGGAACGGGGGAAGCCGCCACGACACTTCGCCAACCCCTGAAGGGCCAACGGCGGCGCGGGACACACACACAAAGCAGCAAAAGTGAGTCCCCCATAATCCCTTCCCCCAACGGGAGACCCAAGCCCGACAAAGAAGATATATCTCCCTCCCTCCCCCTCCCCACTCCCGTGGGAACAAAGAACTCCCCAAATCAGGCGGGAAGCTCCCAGCAGGCACTGGGAAGCCAGTCTAGCAGGGGAAGGGCGGAACAGCCCCAAGCCCCCAAAGGTTCCTGAACTGGCAGAACCGGCCCCGTCCCCTTCCCAACAGGGGCCGGGGACGGCCGGCAGGGCAAGCCCCACCCGAGGCGCCTGGACCTTGCGGACTCTTACAACTAAAATCACAGGCGCTGGTGGGCAATACCAGCCCAGCAGGGTCACCTGAGCCTGATCACGTCCCCCCCCTCGCAGCAGAGGCGAGGTCTGAGGGTGCCAAGCCACACCCGGACAGTCGATCCCACTGGGCCCCACACATACTGCCTCCCCCCCCCCAACGGACTCGCGGGAGGGCGCAAGCACAACCCAACAACCCAGGGCTCGCTCTGGGAGGCAGACCCCGCTAAAGTGCCTGTTGTAGGGGTCTCACAGTGCACAGGAGGGCGGGGCCCCGGCGAAAGCGCCCGCTCTGGTAGGCGTGCCCTACACCGGTGGGCGGGGCCACAGCGACAGCACCTGCTGCCTTAGACACGCCTACACAGAAGGGAAGGAAGACCTACACACACCTCCAGATGCGCAAATCACAAAGAAACATAACTCAGTTCATCAAAGGACAAGCCACCTCGCCAGCTCCAAAAAGCAGCTCGACTGAAGAGGAGATGGAGAATAAAAAAGCAAATGAGGCCATGTTAACAGGAATGATCGAAAGCGTCAGAAATGAAATCAGAAAACAATTCCAGGAGTTTAGAGAGGAAATCTGGAAGGACACCCAGGAAGCTAAGAAAGAAATGGAAGCAAAACTGGATACAATGCAAGCCTCGTTTAAAGAAATGGAAGCAAAAATGGATACAATGCAAGCCGCCTTTAAAGAAAATCTCCACACCCTGAGAATTGAAATGCATGAAAAAATAGATTTAAAATACAACTCTTTAAAGGAAGAAATTTCCACGATCAGAGCTGATATGACAACCATGAATAGCTCTCTGACATCCATAAACTCTGCAATTGAAACCATAACACAAAGAGTTGACCATATGGAATCCAGAATCTCTCGCCTGGACGATGAAGCAGCTGACAACAACCAGAAAATGACCACACTCCAAGAAAAGGTGAAGCTTCAGGGAAGATTAATCCAGGAACTAATGGACAAAGACAAGAGATATAATCTGTGCATAATTGGAATAGAAGAAGGAGCCGAATATCAGAGCAGAGGGCTTAACCATGTCCTCAATAAAGTTATTGCAGAAAACTTCCCCAATCTCACAGGGGACCCCATCCAGGTAACCGAAGCCTATAGGACACCTGGCAGGCCAGACCCCAGGAAAACCACCCCAAGGCACATAATATTCAAGACTACAGACCTCAAGATTAAAGAGCAAATTCTGAATTCAGCCAAAGCGAAGAAGGAAACTTTTTTCAATGGGAAGAGGATTCGAATAACATCCGACTTATCCACACAAACTTACCAAGCTCGAAGTGAGTGGAAGAACACTATCCAAGTACTTCAGAATAACAACTTACAACCTCGGATCAAATATCCAGCGAAACTGGAGTTCACATTCGAAGGGAGAACCAGATCTTTCCACACCAAAGAGGAGCTAAAGGAGTATGTGAATAAAAAACCAGCCCTACAGCGAATATTAAGAGGGGAAGCCCACCCAACAGAGATCGTAAAAGACACACAGACAGAATCAGAAAGAAACTTCAATAGCCAAAGTCCAGCAGAAAGACCAGCTCACTAAAGACAAGAAGAAAAAAAAAAAAAAAAAACAGGAAAAAACAGCCCAACAAGAAAATGGAAGGAGAAAAAACACCCTTATCCTTGATCTCTTTAAATATAAATGGCTTAAACTCCCCGATTAAGAGGAGCAGACTGGCAGAATGGATCCGCAAACAAAAAGTTGACATCTGCTGTCTACAAGAGACCCACCGTACAGCAAGGGACAAAAACAGGCTTCGAATGAAAGGATGGACCAAGATCTACCAAGCAAATGCACCCACCAAAACGGCAGGTGTAGCCATTCTGATCTCAGACAAGCTGGACTTCTCTTTAAAGTCCACTCAAAAAGACAAAGAAGGACACTACATATTAATAAAGGAAAAATCCAGAATCAAGACATCACGGTGATAAATGTATACTCACCGAACAAAAGAGGCCCGACATATGTCAAGCAAATTCTCACAGAATTACAGAGCAAGATAGATGCAAACACAATCATAGTGGGTGACTTTAATACTCCTCTCTCTCCAAGAGACAGATCCAACACCCAGAGGATTAGTAAGGGAGCTGAGGACCTAAATAACACCATTTCCCAAATGGATCTAACAGACCTATATAGAACCTTCCACCCTACAGAGACCCAATACACCTTCTTTTCAGCAGCCCATGGATCATATTCCAAAATAGACCACGTCATAGCCCACACAAAGAACCTCAGCAAATACAAAAGTATTGACATCATCCCATGTATTATATCTGATCACAGTGGATTAAAGGTAACCCTCAACAACAAAGGATACCACAGAGCCTATACACACTCTTGGAGGCTAAACCCCACGCTGCTATCCAACACTTGGGCCACAGATCAAATTAAAGATGAAATCAAGGAATTCATAAGCCACAATGACAAAGAAAACACATCACAAAGAAACCTATGGGACACAGCTAAGGCAGTACTGAGGGGCAAGATCATTGCACTCAGTACCCACATTAAAAGAATGGAAGCAGAGCAGGTGAATACCCTCACGATGAAACTAAAACAACTGGAGAAACAAGAAATGACAGAATCTAAAACGACTAGGAGGGGAGAGATTACAAAGATTAAAGAAGAGATAAATCTGATTGAAAATAGAAAGACCATTCAACAAATAAATAAGACTAAAAGCTGGTTCTTTGAGAAAATAAACAAAATTGACAGGCCCCTTGCAAGACTCACAAAAAAAAGAAGAGAAGAGACTCATATTCGTAAAATCAGGGACTCCACAGGAAAAATTACGACAAGTACACACGATATTCAAACAATCATAAGGAGCTATTTCCAAAACCTCTACTCAGCAAAAAACAATAATTTTACAGAAATGGATCAATTCTTAGAGAAGTACAAACTGCCCAAACTGAACCAAGAAGAAATAAATCAACTAAATAAACCAATAACTTACAGTGAGATACAAGAGGTAATCAAGAACCTCCCTACTAAGAAAAGCCCAGGCCCAGATGGATTCACCAATGAATTCTACAAAACCTTTAGTGAGGAGCTAATTCCAGTACTCCTCAAACTCTTCCGCGAAATAGAAACGGAGGGAGAAATTCCAAACTCATTCTATGAAGCTAATATCATACTCATCCCCAAACCAGGCAAAGATCCAACAAAAAAAGAGAACTACAGACCAATATCACTAATGAACACAGATGCAAAGCTTCTCAATAAAATATTAGCTAACAGGATCCAGAAACTGATTAAGAATATCATACATCATGACCAAGTAGGCTTCATCCCTCAGTCACAAGGATGGTTCAACATCCGTAAATCAATCAATGTAATTCACCACATAAACAGAACTAAAATCAAGAATCACATTGTTATCTCAGTTGATGCCCAAAAAGCCTTCGACAAAATACAACATCCATACCTATTAAAAGCTTTGGAGAGAACAGGAATAGATGGAACATTCCTCAAAACAATAAAAGCCATATACAACAGACCAACTGCTAATATCATATTAAATGGAGAGAAACTTAAATCATTCCCCCTAAACACAGGAACAAGACAAGGATGCCCACTCTCCCCACTTCTGTTCAACATAGTGCTGGAATCCCTAGCCATAGCAATAAGGCAAGAGGAGGACATCAAAGGGATCCACGTCGGCAAGGAAGAAATCAAGTTATCCCTATTCGCAGACGACATGATCTTATACCTCAAGGACCCAAAAAACTCAGTACCCAAACTCCTACATCTAATAAACCAATTTGGCAAAGTAGCAGGATACAAAATCAATCCACAAAAATCAGCAGCTTTTCTGTACACCAGCAATAGACAAACAGAAAAGGAAATTATGGAAACAATTCCATTTACAGTAGCCAAAAAAAGAATAAAGTACCTAGGGATCAACTTAACCAAGGACGTGACGGACCTATTCAATGAAAACTACAAAAATCTAATAAGGGAAATCAAAGAAGACACAAGAAGATGGAAAGACCTCCCATGCTCATGGGTAGGCAGAATCAATATAGTGAAAATGGCCATATTGCCCAAATTGTTATACAAATTCAATGCAATACCAATCAAAATCCCAGCCACATTCTTCACTGAAATAGAGAAACCAGTCCATAAATTCATATGGAACAGCAAAAAACCTAGAATAGCCAAAGCAATTCTAGGCAAAAAAAGCAGTGCAGGAGGTATCACCATACCAGACTTCAAGCTCTACTACAAGGCCATCATAACAAAAACAGCATGGTATTGGTATAAAAACAGATCGGAAGACCAGTGGATTAGAATTGAAGACCCAGAAATAAAACCGCACACTTACAGCCAACTGATATTCGACAAAGGAGCTAAAGACATACAATGGAATAAACATAGCCTCTTCAACTACTGGTGCTGGGAGAACTGGGCAGCCATATGCAGAAAACTCAAAGTAGACCCAAGCCTATCACCATGCACCAAGATCAACTCAAAATGGATCAAGGACCTCAACATCAAACCTGAATCCTTGAAACTACTGAAGGACAGAGTAGGAAAGACACTAGAACTTATAGGCACAGGAAGGAACTTCCTGAATAGAGTCCCAGGGGCACAACAAATAGGGGAAAGACTCAACAAATGGGACTACTACAAATTAAAAAGTTTCTGCACAGCTAAGGTCATAGCCACCAAAATAGAAAGACAGCCAACGATATGGGAAAGGATATTTACCAGCACAGCAACAGACAAAGGCCTGATATCTGTCATCTACAGAGAACTCAAAAAACTAAGCCCCTCCAAGCCCAATAAACCTATTAGGAAATGGGCAAAAGAGCTAAAGAGAGACTTCACAAGAGAAGATATAAAAATGGCAAAGAAACACATGAGGAAATGCTCAACATCCCTGCTAGTAAAGGAAATGCAAATAAAAACAACCCTGAGATACCACCTCACCCCAGTTAGAATGGCCTATACTCTGAACTCAGGAAACAACAAATGCTGGAGGGGGTGCGGGGAAAGAGGAACCCTTCTCCATTGTTGGTGGGAGTGCAAATTAGTACAACCACTTTGGAGAACAGTATGGAGGTTTATCAAAAAGCTCAATATAGACCTACCCTATGACCCAGCCATACCACTCCTA
The DNA here is from genome assembly GCF_023159225.1 of Perognathus longimembris pacificus. Taxonomy (NCBI): domain Eukaryota; kingdom Metazoa; phylum Chordata; class Mammalia; order Rodentia; family Heteromyidae; genus Perognathus; species Perognathus longimembris. Next base: position 22,615,920 of record NC_063176.1, read on the forward strand.
GGCATCTATCCTAAACAGCAAAACCCAAGATATCAAAAGGACATTTGTACTTCCATGTTTATTGCGGCACAATTCACAATAGCCAAAATGTGGAAACAACCCAGATGCCCCTCCACAGATGAATGGATCCAAAAAATATGGTACTTATACACAATGGAATACTACATAGCGATTAGAAATGGTGAAATATTGTTATTCGCAGGGAAATGGTCAGAACTCGAACAAATAATGTTGAGCGAGACAAGCCTAGAACACAGAAAACAAAGGGGCATGATCTCCCTGATATATGACTGTTAACAAAGGGAGATGGAGAGACAGTAGAGACCAAGTCTGTGAACACTGTATATGTGCTTGATACATTGTAAATTGCATATGGGTCTACCTGACCTAGACAAGGGATGGAAAAACAGGTTGTAAGATATCACAAGAAATGTACACACTGCCCTACTATGTAACTGTACCCTCGGTGCACAACACCTTGTAAAAAAAATTTTTTTGTGCTTAATTAATAATAAAAAAAATTAAAAAAAATATTTATATTACATAGAAGAAAATATAGTATACTGTTATATTAAGAATATTTCAAAATACTAGCCATGTTTTTATTATTAATTTCCTCCATCATTCCCAAGCCTATCCATACCTTCAAGTTACATGGTTACATTTTCATATATGTGTATTGAATTTAATGATTATATTCACCTGCCCTTCACTCTCTATTTGTTTGTTTTAATATTGGAATTTTGATGCCCTCATGAGACAAAAATACAAAAAAGTAAAAAAATAGTATGCACAATTCCATGATATAATTTGATGATCCATGTGATAAGAGTATTTCTTGGAGTCATTTTTTTCTCTGCAATAGTTCAACATCTTCAGAAACTGGATTGGTGGATATTGTTCAAAACAATTCTGTTTTGTTCATTTACTTCCCCAGACATGCTAGCTATCTAGCTAAGAACCCCAAGATCTTTCAGGGTCCACAAGAGAAGTAGAAATATGCAGAATGATCCAAATGTTTTGCATTCATCTTCTCTGACCCAAAAGATGGTAATTTCATATAGTGCAACCTAATCTAGCACTGGAGGACATATAAGCTGTACTTTGGTTGTGAACTAAACTCTTTCATATTTGGAAATGATATCAATATTGTAAATAGACTACTAGAGAGGATTAATAAGGGCAAGTCTTTTCATTTGGGGTAAAAATCCAGATATATTTCTCACCAAGGATGAAATATAAGTGGAAATGTGAGCCTTTCTGAAAAGTGAAAGATAATAGATTTAGGTGACTTTGTTATCCCGAGGGTTTTCCACATCTTGTTCCTTTCCCTGTAGCATTCTTTACCTTAGTCTTTTGAACAACTGGATTCAGTTCTCAGCTTAAAAGTCATTTTTTCAAGGACCATTTTAATGAGAAAATTATAAATAAGTCTTTCTCATGTGCTGTTTTTCACAGCATCTATTTCTTTTCCCTCATACACACATCTCTGTTTAGATTATAGCCTTGTTTTGTTGCTCATATCTCAACTGTCAATCTCTTTGACTGCTATTCTAAGTTCCAATAGGATAAAATCCATGTCTGCAGATAAACAATAAAAAGTTGTTGCACAAATAGGCTAATAAATATATTTTAATCAACTATAGCGGCACATACCTATAATCTCAGCTTCTTCAGACTTAAGAAGCAGATGGATAACAAGTTAAAGGCCAGCTCAGGAAAAAGTTCATGAAATCTTTCTCAAAAACCAAAGGACTGGGGACATCCATTTAAGTGGCAAAGGGCTATCAACTACAAGCCTCTGGGTATAATATCTAATGCAACACACACAGGTGCAGATACACACACATACACACACACACACACACACACAATCTACTTTTCAAATTAATATATAACTCCCAAATCTCTATTTCCCCCCACATGTTAGGAATACTCTATGCAAATGCGTTTTACCCCACAAGCGCAATGGAAAAGGCATAACCTTAAATAATCAAATTTTATGTAAATAAGGAATACGTTCAAAAAAGAAATCACTTTGCAAACAGATTTATGGTATGCACTGTATGGTATTATTCTTGTAAGATATTTTGTCCTATTCTATAAATAAGATACTTTCCCCAGAACTTAGAGAAATATGTTGTTTGAAAAGTTTACAGCCATTTAAAGAGAAAAGAAGCTATCAAATTTGACCAAATTAAAAAAATAATGTACTGCTTGGAATGAAAAAAAATCAAGAAAAAAATGTATTTCTCCCATCATTATCAATTGACAAAAGGGTGCTGACTCCCAGCTTTTGGGGGGAACCTCTCAAGGAATATCATTTAATATTGCTCCATACACAATTTCAGGTGTATCAGAAATAAGATTATGAGTCATGTAACACATCTTTTAAAATGTAGATAAATAATGTCTGTCATAGAGGTAAAAATTAAAATATGTTAAGGTAAAGGAAAAGATGTGGAGAAAGGAGAGAGGGAAGGAGAGAGAGGAAAAAACAAAGTAAAGGAAGAAGGAAGATAAAAGAAAGGATCATTGTAGACATTTACTAGTGGTACAAAGAAAATACATACATAAGTAAATAATGTACCTTATTCAATATTTTACGAACTATTGGATTAAATATTTAATTAATTCAGCAAAAAGAATAATGATTTCACTGAATTAGGTGCCTTGCAATTTTATTTATACATATAGAATATTTTTCATTATCTTTAAGTAATTGCACAAAGGGGTTTCAATTCAGCATGCTCATGTATAAGTACAATGCACCTTGGTCAATGTCACTCCTTACAAATAGATATATTTTAATTAGAACTATTTGCTTGCTAGCCAATATTAAAGTAATCTCTGACATTTTTCCTTAGACACTTTCATAATCACTCTCATAATCACATAAGTGTTTAATAAAGTATTTTCACTAGAATTCTCCAAATATCATTGCTAATTTAGAAAGATGGGGAAAAGTTGATCTGGGCTAGATTAAGTCCATTTCATAGGCATAGTTGTACATATTCCAACTCTATAAGGATTAAAGTGTTTTACAGAGTTCTGCTCCTTTATGAATCTCCTATTTAATTAACACACTCAATTATGCCAGCTAAATAAATACCTAATTTTATGGCAGCATATCCATTCTCAAATAACGAATTTGTTCAAAAGAATACTGATAAAATAGTTTTAGGTGGACAGAACTCTGTGATCCATGCACTCACTAACCACACAGCTGTGTGTGGCAAAGTAACCACAATTACCACACAGCTTTCTCCTTCATTCTTTGTGAAACTTGGAATAACAACACATTCTGATTTCTAATAGACTCTCTTAAAATTACTCATCCTTAATTTTAAATTAAGACTAATTCAATGCCAGTAAATAATGCAACATAAATTTCTAATTTTAATTTTTTTAAAGCAGAAATAATTTATCTGTCATTCTCAAATAAAAATTGCAGGTAACAAAATAGCCTGTAATCTCAAGTTGCCTCAAAATTAATACTAGACTCTTTCCATGTCTGATGAATTTTAATAGTTTTAATTTTTAATTATTAAAGCCTCAGATTATGCCTCCCAGGTAAATAATTTGGTTTTGGGGACCTACCTATTTCAGGTTTGAGTGAAAAAGTCAAGACTACTAATCACCAAAATGTAATTTTTGACCACAAAGATGTTATATCTGACTCAGTGTAAAGTTGATACCATCAAAGCAAAAACAGAGGCTAGCACTATGGTTTCTTCTCTAATTCCATCTACGTGAGACGGAGAGAAATCAATAAGATCTCAATAACAAACTAAAATCAAAAGGCTGCAGCATATAGCTCAGGTGGTATAGCTTGCCAGCCAGTGGTAGGACATGGGTTCAATCCTCAGTACTACAAAAAACAACATTGAAGTTGAGATAAATAGATTAAGGGAAATGATGGCATGGAAAATGAGAGTGGGAAATTCAGGGATAGTATTGTACTACTCAATAGCTTAATTAAAAGCAAACAGGCATTTCTTTCAATACTTTCACGGTCTTTACTGAGCTGCACTGTATAGTTAAACAATAATATAATTTTTAAAACCAAGCTATTTTCTTCTTGTGACTTTGCTCACTTCTCCAAATGATTACTATGCTCTGAGCAAGAAGATTTTAAGGAAAGACATATGGGAACAAAACACTCAGTAAAATGACTCCTGGGATCACAAATGTGTCTACAAAGAAAAATTAAAACACCTTAAGAATAAAAATCTGTCTTAAAAGCAGCCTCTGATAAAAACACATCTTTTGTTTAAAGGGATTCTCAAATAAAACAGACATCTAGGGCACCATGACCCAGGTTTATTCAACTGTGAAGACTGATACCTCTGGGCCCTTTTGATCTCTGGGTTTTTCAGGTGTCCAAGCCCAAGGGAAACATTAGAACACTCAGCACCAGCCACTTTTCAGGGCCAGCACGCAGATCTGTGTGTACATCCTTTGCTTTGCCTCTTTAATAAACTGTTTTGGTCTCTAACTTGACCCGTCCTAAAGCTATTTTTTTTGAAACATCACAAATTTTATATCCAGGTTGAGGATATATCCTTCCTTGGTCCCAGTAACAAAGGTGTCTCCCATCCAAATGCATACCTGTAGTCAGATTGCTGCCTTTTTGTTCTTTTGGCATGGAATGCTCTTCTTCAAATAGCCAGGGCTCCTTTACCAGTTCAGGCCTTTGCTCAAATATTATCCTCTCAGTAAAGCATTTTCAGATCACAGTCATTAAAATTGTGAGCAACCGTTCATCTCCTGCTTATTTTTCTTCATCGTATTCACTTTTAATTAACTGACATTTTATACATTTTATTTACGGGCTTGTTCACTGTTTTCATATTGAATACAACAACGAACACATGGACAAAAAGAATGAGTACATGAGGAGAAGGAGCGAAGATGGCGGAGTGACGCGCCCTGGGCCCCAGTGGGCTCCGGTCCTGGGGTGGCCCCTGCGAGGCCTAGCCGGCCTGCTGGACTGTGCGAGGAACCTTATCACACAGGAAGACCATTTCACTGATATAGGTGCTTCTATATTCTGAAAATTCTGAACTCAGGACTTGGCAAGAATTTCTCTGTTGTCTTCTCCAGTGGGCAGTGCTGCTGCTTTTATCCAGCCACTTTCCCTGTTGAGTACAGATATCTTTCTACACATGACTTCCACAGTTTGGAACTGAAGATTGTTTTCTTTGTTCCACCTCTCAGATTCTACACAGAGATGCCCCTTGGATGTAATTGTCTTGCTAACCTTCCTGGAAGAAATAAAGCAGCTGATGATTTTGCAAGTTTGAAAACAGGTGGTCATGGTATTTATGAATAATTTTCCATTTGTTGCAAATGAAGACTAAATAACAAGTATGAATGATTCAAGGTTTTGGTTTTTTTTTAAATACCTTTCAGATTTGGCCAGTTGTTCTACCATATCTCATAAAGCACATTTGAGACTACAGCAGTAAATTCCAGATATTGTCTGTATTTTGAAATGAAAAAGATGCTAAAACGTTACATATTTCTTTTTGTTTGTTTTTTTGCCAGCCCTAGGGCTTGAACTCTGGTCCTAAGCACTGTCCCTAGCTTCTTTTTGCTGAAGGCTAGCACTCTGCCACTTGAGCCACAGCACCATTTCAGGCTGTTTTCTGTATATGTGGTGCTGGGGAATTAAACCCAGGGCTTCATGTATACAAGGCAAGCACTCTTGCCACTAGGCCATATCCCCAGCCCAAAGTTACATATTTCTATATCTTGGCTTTTCCTGCAACATAGATTTTCCTGCACAAGAACAAAGGTCCAGTTTTGCGGTTGAATGTTTGATGTGATAAAGAAGCATAGAGATGATATACCAGTTTCATGTTTGAATGATCTATCCGAGTTTCTATATAGATATACACTTTTTAAATAATTATTTATTGTCAGTGATGTACAGAGGAATTCAGTTTCAGACTAGATACACATTTTTATTCCACAGTTTTGGATGAAAGGAGGGTTGTTTTTTTTTCTCTCTTCAGAAAGGAAGCTAACTTTTTTCCAGAAGGCTTTGGATATTTGGTATTTTTTTATTTTTATTTTTCATTCTTCTGAGGAAGGACCAGATTGTGAAGTGGCTAACCTTGTGAATGGACAGTTGCATTTTGTTTAATGAATGTTGAAAAGAAAACAACACAGGCTGGGCATGGTGGCATGTACTTATAATCCCAGCTTCAAGAGGTGAATGTAGGGATTGGGTAATTAGCTTAGTGGAAGATCACTTGCCTGGCAAGTGCAAGGCCCTGAGTTCTGGTCCTCAGCTGGGGTGGGGGGAGGTGAAGGTAGGAGGAAATGAGTTCAAAGCCAACCTGGCCTACATAGATAGAAAACAGTTTATAATTAAAAAAAAAAAAAACTAAATGTAAAAGAAAACACAGGGGGCTGGGAATGTGACATAGCAGTAGAGTGCTTGCCTAGCATGCTTGAAGCCCTGGGCTCGATTCCTCAGCACCAAATAAACCAAAAGCCGGAAGTGGCACTGTGGCTCAAGAGCTAGAGTGCTAGCCTTGAGCAAAAGAAGCTCAGGGACAATGCCCAGGCCCTAAGTTTAAGCTCCATGACTATAAAAAAAAAAAAAAGAAAGAAAAAAAGAAATGAAAAAAAAAAAAAAAAGGAAAACACAGTATCAAATCCACTGGTGGAAACCTGTTTACTTCCTTAAGATGAGGATGCAGTATCACAAAATTCTTCACCATATTTTGTGGAGTTACATTGCATGTGACCTTTATCATGTGGCTAAGGCTGGAAGAAAAGTGGCATGTGTGACTTTTCAACTTAAGAAGGTATAATGGATTTTATCCTGCCCCCAACTTTGGAATAGAGGAGAAAAATGAGGAAACTCCATGTAGAGCATCCATTCTTCTAAGAAAAGAAGCAAACATGTCTGTGATGTCTGAGTTTGGGGCAGTTTTTTTTTTCCTTTTTTCTTTATTTTTTTTATAAAAGCATGAATAACTTTTTCTTTGACTTCCCCCTCCCCCCCCCCAAAAGGAAGGAATACATGAAATAGCCAGAACACTGGGCTGGGAATATGGCCTAGTGGCAAGAGTGCTTGCCTTATATACATGAGGCCCTGGGTTCAATTCCCCAGCACCACATATACAGAAAACAGCCAGAAGTGGTACTGTGGCTCAAGTGGCAGAGTGCTAGCCTTGAGCAAAAAGAAGCCAGGGACAGTGCTCAGGCCCTGAGTTCAAGCCCCAGGACTAGCCTAAATTAATTAATTAGTTAATTAATTAAAAACAAAAGCAAACAAACAAAAAGAAATAGCCAGAACACACAATCATACCTCTGACAATAAAATATAAATGTCTCAGTGTTCATGAGAGGTGTATATTACAGTGATTTTGTGTGATGTTAGTGAGAGAAAACAAGAGTACAAATATATTTTGGTAGAAGGGTTGGGTTAGACAATTTTTAAAAAATTTTTTCAGGGAAAAATTCCAAAAGTTACAGGTGACCATCAGCAAATTTGAATGCAAGTCAAATACAGAATTTAATTTGCCTTTGTCATTTGAAGTTAAGCATAATAAATAAGTACCAAAAGTTAATATCTCATGCACATAGCTACTGAGCCATTGTGATCCTTTCCTAAGAATACTCTCGTTTGGTCTCAGTGTAGTAATGCTTACAGTTCTGTTTACTTAATCATGTCAAGTGTAATAATTTGTCTTTTACTATCTACTTAACTTGATTAACTTGAAGATTTATAGAATTATTCTAGTTATTACAAATGAAAGGAAGCATGTAGCCTGTGTTTCTTTGGGCCTGGCTTTCTTCACTTAATATAATTTTTTCTAAGTCATTCCATTTCCTTACAAATGGCAAAAATATCATTTTTTCTGAGGGAAGTATAGAACACCATTGTGTATGTATACCACATTTTCTTGATCCATTCATCCACTGAGAGGCATCTATCTTAGCTATGGTAAATAATTTAAAAAACTGAAGTTTTTAAAGATATCACATCTTTTTACTGTTATTTGTTTGTGAGAGGCTTGCGTGTCTCTTATAAAGAAGACTGCATCCATATGCTTTTGAAAAATTTTAATTTACAATATACTGAGTTCACATAGCACTTCATAATTTCCCTTATCAAATCCTAAAGACTATATTAAAACATCTGTTTTTAAAATATCTTGCTGACAGTACAATGCTATACCCCCAGGGAATGTCTTTAATTTTGCATAAAATTTGCATACTTATAAATAAGTTACCACTGGTGGGGAAATGAGGATATCAACTGCAAACAATGCAGGTGTCTCCTATCTAGTCTTTTTATAACTGACATAGAGCAAAAAGCCATAGATTTATTTTGGGGAAAATAATTTTCCTTACCACAAACATCCTTGATGTAGATTTCAGTCTCTCAATTAGCTCAACTCTGTCCTGTTCAAAGATAGCTCAAGTTGCTTCAGTAGTCAGAGGCAAAATGTATTGAAACTGCAATAATATTTAAAGTATAATATGTATGTTTTTTTAGCAACATATACAAACCTTGGATAATCAGGTATGTAGAATGAATTATACTCTCATCTTCTCTTTTTATACATTCAATCTTAGCAATCCACAGAATCCAGTAAAATACTAAGAAAGTACATCAGGCATTGTTCATCTAGATAATTGTGTGCCTTTGAATCTAAATCTGCAAAAACAAAGCACTCTGTTAGGTTTTTAAAGTAAGTAGCCAGTAAAGGAAAATGCCACATGGTATTCAGGCAGGAGAGAAAGTTTATTACCTAACTGCTGGCCAGTGGCAGAGATGATCCATGGCCAGAGAGAATGGAGAAGGGACGACCCCCACCCAGCCCTGCCTTATCTAGGGCAGGGGCAAGGGGTGTGGCCAGGTGCATTAGGATGTGACCTCAGGGAAAGGGGAGGTAACTGCCTCCAGGTCTGCTGGTTACCCAGATAACTGGGTGAAGACTTAATGAGGTGGGGGCATCTACATGGAGCCTTCCAGGGATGGACCTTACACTCTTCAATGTTTATTTTGTTCTCTCAATAAATGAAATAACAGGAGGGAAGATGGCGCTGTCACAATAGGGAGGCACCCCAACTCACTCCAACCAAATAGTGAGCTCGGAACTCCAACACCCAATGCCCCATCAAGAGACCAGCAAACCCAACAACCAGAACAAACAGAGAAACACTGGAAATGAAAAAGAACAGAGGAAGAAAAGCCTATAAACTGCACGGACCCAGAAAATCTCCAAGGTACCCTGGCCCTATTCGGGCCAGGCTGGGAAAGCACCCCGGCACCGGTAAATGGGACTGCAGACCATCAGCGACCACAGAAGCAAAGCGGAAAAGTCCCACCATGAGTGCAGAGACCAGACAGCAGGAACTCCATGGGCCCTAGACTGCGCACAGACCAATCGAGACAGGCGGCAGGGGACCGAATGGCCCGGACCAGACAACAACAGCAGGGGAACTGGGCAGCACAGACAGGGAAAGCCGTGACCGCCACCACCAAACAATCAATTGCCACACCCCAGCCCAGCAAAGCCCCCAGCTGTGCGGGACACACAAGCAATCCAGGACCAGTAAGTTCCCCATTGCCCCACCCCCAAGGGGAGATCAGCTCTAGCAGAGACCCAAAACCTCATGTAGAGCTCATCACAAGGGGACAAAGAAGCTACAGCTCCCTCCCTCCCCCTACCTACCCGAGGGAACAAAAGAGCCCCATATCTGGCGGCTCTAGGACCCTACAGCTCCTGGGAGGACACAGGAGCTAGCAACGGGTGGAGCAGCACCCAACAAGGTGACCAGAAGACACCTTAGGCCAGCATCCCCCAAAGCCCCAGCTGGGGAGCCTGAATCTGCCCGCACAGCGCCCCCACCAGCAGGGACCCAGAGACTGGTAGGCATTTGAACGCCACCTGAGGTGCCCTGGTCTGGCAGACTTTTTGAACAACAGTCACAGGCTTGCTGGTGTGCAATACCATCCCAGCAGTGTCACCTGGGCCTGAGCACCACCTCCCCCCCCCCCCCCCCCGCACAGCGGAGGTGCAGAGAGTCTATGGGCACCAACCCATGCCCAGACACTGGAACCTGCTGGGGACCACACATACCGCCCCCACAGTAGATTCTCGAGAGAGCACAAACACCCTCCAACAATCCAGGACAACGCACCCCCAAAAGAAGCACAAGAACATACACGCATGCGCCCCCCGGAGGGCCAGCATGGATCAGCGTGTTAGCCTTCCAGCAGGAGGATCTTGTGCCCAACCCTCCGCAGGAGCGCACAAATGGGCAAGCTGTCCCCTCAGCAGCAATGCCCGCTCTGATAGGCGCACTCCGCACAGGTGGGCGGGCCACCCCTCAACAACAACACCTGCTCTGACAGGAATACTTCGCACAGGTGGGCAAGCCACCCCTCAGCAGCAATTCTCAATCTGAGAAGTGAGCTCCTTGACCCACAACTGGAGGGGAAAGAATCAAAGAAAAGAAAAGTCTCCATGCCACGCTGAATCAGCGACCCATGAACCCCCAACAGGGGCCCACAAGGGTCAGCACAACACAGCGGCAGAGCATAGAACTTCAGAGAAAGACACAGAACCTACCCACCCCTAGCTGCAGGGTGACCTCCTCGGCAACAACTGACACAGTCACGCTCACCCATAGGGCAGTAAGGTTCAACAGCCAAACTCAAACCCAGAGCCAGGACACAAACAAGTCCCCGCTGACAGACCAGAGGGAAGCAGCACAAAGCCAAGCCAAGATCGCCACCTACAGGTGTAGATCTCCAGATGCGTAAATCACAAAGAAATATTACAAATTTCATGAAAGGTCAAGCCAACTCGCTAGCTCCAAAAACTAGTACGACCGAGGAGGAGATGGAGAATAAAAAAAAAGAATGAGACTAAGATAGAAGAAATGATTGAAAGCCTCAGGACTGAATTCAGAAAACAGTTCCAGGAGTTAAGAATAGAAGTCTCGAAGGACCTTCAGGAAGTCAAGAAAGAAATGGAAGAAAAAATAGATACAGTCTATTCCTCCGTTAAAGAAGACCTTAACATCCTGAGAAATGAAATGCATGAAAAAATAGATTCAAAACACAACTCATTAAAAGAAGAAATTACCACAATGAGAGCTGATCTGGCAACCATGCACATCTCACTCTCCTCATTGCACACCACACTCGAAGCCACGTCACAAAGAATTAATCATATTGAATCTCGAATCTCTCTTTTGGATGGCAATGCAGCTGATAAGGACCAGAAGATTACCACACTCCAAGAAACTGTCAAACACCAGGGCAGACTAATCCAGGAGATAGTGGACAGGGAGAAGAGATATAATCTGCATATAATCAGAATAGATGAAGGAGAGGAGTACCAGAGCAGAGATATACAACACATATTCAATAGAGTTAGTGCAGAAAACATCCCCAATCTCACAAGGGATAACTTCACCCAACTAACAGAAGCATATAGGACACCCGGCAGACCAGACCCTAGAAAATCCTCGCCTAGGCACATAATTATCAAGACCTCAGATCTCAAGAATAAAGAGCAAATTTTGAATGCAGCCAAAATGAAGAAAGATCTATATTACAATGGAAAAAAGATCAGAAACATGGCAGACCTCTCCACACAAACTTACAAAGCACGAAGAGCCTGGAAGAACACAATCCAAGTCCTCCAGGCCAACAACTGCCAACCCAGAATTAGATACCCAGCAAAATTAAAATTCACCTTCAAGGGAAAAACCAGATCTTTCCATAGCAAAGAGGATCTAAAAGATTATGTGAATAAAAAAAACAGCCTTACAGCGAATTCTAAGAGGGGAGCCCCACCCAACAGAAAACGTACAGGACCCCCAGACAGAAACAAAAAAACTACAATAGCCAGAGCCCAACAGGAAGAGCAGCTCAAGAAAGAAGGGAGATGAAAAACAGCCTAACAGGAAAATGGAAGGGAAAAAAAACACACTTATCCATGATCTCTTTGAATATAAATGGTATAAACTCTCCGATATAGAGGAGCAGACTGACAGAGTGGATCCATAAGCAAAAAGTTGCTATCTGTTGTCTTCAAGAGGCCCATCTTACAGCAAGGGACAAAAACAGGCTCTGAATGAAAGGATGGAGCAAGATCTTCCAAGCAAATGCACCTAACAAAATGGCAGGGGTAGCCATCCTGATTTCAGACAAGCTGGACTTCTCATTAAAATCAGCTCAAAAAGATAAAGAAGGACACTACATTCTAATACAAGCAAAAATCCAGAATCAAGATTTCACGGTGATAAATTTATACTCACCAAACCAAAGAGGCCCTAAATATGTCAAACAAATTCCCACAGAACTACAGAACAAGATAGACCCAAACACAATCATAGTGTGAGACTTTAATACTCTACTCTCTCCAAGAGACATATCCAACACACAGAGGATTAGCAAGGGAGCCAAAGACCTAAGTAACACCATATCCCAAATGAATCTGACAGATCTGTACAGAGTTTGTCATCCTACAGAGACCCAATACACATTCTTCTCAGCAGCCCATAGAACATAATCCAAAATAGGTCATGTAATAGTCCACACAAAGAACCTCAGCAAATACAAGTGTATTGACGTCATCCCATGTGTTATATCTGATCACAGTGGAATCAAGGTAACCCTCAATAACAAAGGATACCACAGAGGCTACACAAATACTTGGAAGCTAAACCCCTCACTGTTATCTAACACTTGGGTCACAGAGCAAATTAAGGATGAAATTAACGAATTCAGAAGCCACAACGACAATGAAAATACATCACAAAGAAACCTATGGGACACAACTAAGGCAGTACTGAGGGGCAAGATCATTGCACTCAGCGCACACCTTAAAAGAATGGAAGCAGATCAGGTGAATAACCTCACGATGAAACTAAAACAGTTGGAGAAACAAGAAAAAATTGAATCTAAAAAGACTAGGAGGAAAGAGATCGCAAAGATTAAAGAAGAGATAAATCTGATTGAAAATAGAAAGACCATTCAACAAATGAATAAAACTAAAAGCTGATTCTTTGAGAAAATAAATAAAATTGACAGACCCCTTGCAAGACTTACAAAGAAAAGAAGAGAAGAGACTCATATCCATAAGATCAGGGACTCCACTGAAAAAATTACAACAAATACACAAGATATTCAAACAATCATAAGGAACTATTTCCAGAACCTCTACTCACTAAAGAACAATAATTTTACAGAAATGGATCAATTCTTAGAGAAGTATAAACTACCCAAACTGAATCAAGAAGAAATAAATCAACTAAATAAACCAATAATTTACAGTGAGATACAGGAGGTAATCAAGAGCCTCCCAACAAAGAAAAGCCCAGGCCTGGATGGATTCACCAATGAATTCTATAAAACCTTTAGTGAGGAGCTAATACCAATACTCCTCAAACTCTTCCGCAAAATAGAAACAGAGGGAGAAATCCCAAACTCATTCTATGAAGCTAATATTATATTATTATCCCCAAACCAGGCAAAGACTCAACAAAAAAAGAGAACTACAGACCAATATCACTAATGAACACAGATGCAAAGCTCCTCAAGAAAATATTAGCTAACAGGAACCAGAAACTGATGAAGAAAATTATACATCATGATCAAGTAGGCTTCATCCCACAGACACAAGGATGGTTCAACATCCGTAAATCGATAAATGAAATTCACCATATTAACAGAGCTAAGATCTAGAACCATTTTATCATCTCAGCTGATGCCCAAAAAGCCTTTCACAAAATACAACACCCACACTTGTTAGAAGCCCTGGAGAGAACAGAAATAGATGGAACATTCTTTAAAACAATAACAGCCATATACAACAGACCAACTGCTAATATCATATTAAATGGGGAGAAACTAAAACCATTTCCCCTAACCCCTAAACTCAGGAACAAGACAAGGATGCCCACTCACCCCACCTCTTTTCAACATAGTGCTGGAATCCCTAGCCATAGCAATAAGGCAAGAGGAGGGCATCAAAGGGATCCATATGGGCAAAGAAGAAATCAAATTACCCCTATTCGCAGATGACATGATTTTATATCTGAAGGACCCAAAAAACTCAGTCCCCAAACTCCTACATCAAATAAACCATTTTGGCAAAATAGCAGGATACAAAATCAATCCACAAAAGTCAGCAGCTTTTCTGTACACCAGCAATGTACAAGCAGAAAAGGAAATTACGGAAATAATACCATTTACAATAGCTAAAAAAAGAATAAATTACCTAGGGATCAACCTAACTAAAGACGTGAAGGACCTATTTATTGAGAACTATAAAAATCTAAAAAAGGAAATCAAAGCGGACACAAGGAGATGGAAAGACCTCCCATGTTCATGGGTAGGCAGAATCAATATAGTGAAAATTGCCATATTGCCTAAATTGTTATACAAATTCAATGCAATCCCCATCAAGATCCCAGCTACATTCTTCACTGAAATAGAGAAAGCAACCCATAAATTCATGTGGAACAGCCAAAGACCTAGAATAGCCAAAGCAATTCTAGGCAAAAAAAAAGCGGTGCAGGAGGTATCACAATACCAGATTTCAAGCTCTATTATAGAGCCATCATAACAAAAACAGCCTGGTATTGGTATAAAAACAGACCTGACGACCAATGGAATAGAATAGAAGACCCAGAAATAAAGCCGCATCCTTACAGTCAGCTGATATTTGACAAAGGAGCTAAAGACATACAATGGAAAAAAAAATAGCCTCTTCAACTACTGGTGCTGGGAAAACTGGGCAGCCATATGTAGAAAACTCAAAGTAGACCCTAGCCTATCACCATGCACCAAGATCAACTCAAAATGGATCAAGGGCCTCAACATCAGACCTGAGTCTTTGAAACTACTGAAAGACAGAGTAGGAAAGACGCTAGGACTTATAGGCACAGGAAGGAACTTCCTGAACAGAGTCCCAGGAGCACAACAAATAGGGGAGAGACTCGACAAATGGGACTACTACAAAATAAAAAGTTTCTGCACAGCTAAAGTCATAGTCACTAAACTAGAAAGACAGCCTACCATATTGGAAAGGCTCTTCACCAGCACAGCGACAGACAAAGGCTTAATATCCGTCATCTACAGAGAACTCAAAAAACTAACCCCCTCCACGCCCAGTAAACTAATTATTAAGTGGGCAAAGGAGCTCAAGAGAGACTTCACAGAGATAAAAATGGCAAAGAAACATATGAGGAAATGTTCAACATCCCTGGCAGTAAAGGAAATTCAAATAAAAACAACCCTGAGATACCACCTCATTCCAGTTAGAATGGCCTATACTCTGAACTCAGGCAACAACAAATGCTGGAGGGGATGCAGGGAAAGAGGAACCCTTCTGCACTGTTGGTGGGAATGCAAATTAGTACAACCACTTTGGAGAACAGTATGGAGGTTCCTCAAATTGCTCAACATAGACCTACCCTATGACCCAGCCATACCACTCCTAGGCATCTATACTGAACAACAGGTCTCAGGATATCAAAAAGACATCTGCACATCTATGTTTATCACTGCACAATTCACAATAGCCAAAATATGGAAACAACCCAGATGCCCCTCTACAGATGAATGGATCCAAAAAAATGTGGTACCTATACACAGTAGAATACTACATAGCGATTGGAAATGATAAAATATTGGTATTCACAGGGAAATGGTCAGAACTTGAACAAATAATGTTGAGCGAGACAAGCCTAGAACACAGAAAATAAAGGGGCATGATCTCCTTGATATATGACTGTTAAGATTGGGGTGGGGGGTACAGTAGAGACCAGGTCTGCAAAACTTCTTTTCAAATGGTATTTCCCACAGGTTTGAGTCAGCGACCTTACATTATGTATCTAAAACCAAACAATTACTAAACATAAAAAGGTCTAAAATAGACATCTCAGTGGATCACAATAGCTCAAAAGCTATGTACATATGATCATATAAGACAAGGATAAGCAAACTCTATTGTTGACGTTATATTTAAAGTTCTAGGTAAATTTTCTTAGGCGTATGCCACGTAGCTTCTGTATATGTTTTTGGTACACTGGGTATTGTATATATGCCTACCTGATCTAGGGAAGGGAAAGAAAAACGAGGGTATAAGATATCACAAGAAATGTACTCACTGCCCTATTATGTAATTGTACCCCTTTTGCACTACACCTTGTCAACAAAATTTCATTAATAAATAAAAATAAATAAATAAATGAAATAACAACGGAACACAATGGGGAAATGGCTCCATAGAGACAACTGCAAAATCTTGCTATATCCAATGTATTCTTCTAGAAGATAGTTACTTGAATCCACTAGGAACTAGTCTCCTCCTTAACCCTACTTATGCCCACTGTCTATGTGTGAAGTTGGTAAGAATGTAGAAGTTAAGAATTTAACCCATGTGGTTTCCTGTGTTCCACAGGAAGATGTCCTCCCCAAATTGCTTTACGCTGTCCACTAGATAGCACACAAATCCACACAAAAATGTATAGAGGAAGGAGTGAGAAGAAGAAATTTCTGTCTACTACTTATGACTTAGCAAAGATTTTAACCATGGATTCAAAAGCCACAGTCTAGAAATAACTCTTCTAACACTGTTTTCAAGTTTTCAGCTAGTGAATTAATATGAATATTTAAAGGGAAGGTGCTCATAAGTTTTTGACATCTTCCCAAAGGAGAACACACACATACCCACACACGTATATCAGCAGCACCACCATCACTATATCACATGAGAACCAGTATTTTAATGTGAATGAAGTTTCTGAGACAATATTGGAGAGTTTTTAAAGGGAAAAATAGTGAATGCCTGGCAGTTAAGCAGAGTATAAGAAGGCAAAGTTACATAATCATTATTGGAAAAACAAAAAGAAAATAGAGAATAAATTAAAAAATGTTTTGAAGCCATCAGATGAGCTTTATTGGTGTCAACTTAGAATACTTTGATTGGTTAAACAAAAGAAAGGAAATTAAACAAAAGAAAGGAAACTTACAAAGTTGAATTCGAAGTTAAATTTAAGTCCATTAATAGCATGAGGTAATGAATTTTGACCCAGCAAAATGAAATTGTAAGATGGTAAATCTGTTTCTATATCTGCCTCTTCTGTCTTTTCAGCAAGTTGGTGGCTAGTCCAACCTTGTCATGGCTCAGAATAACCAGCAACATGCCCAAGACTCAGTGTGGCTAGACTCATCAAGCTACATGTCTGTCACAGCATCAGTGTAGGAAGGGAAGTAAAGCACATTTATTAGATTGACAAATCATGGGGTTTCCCTGGAGCTTGAGATATAATTGATGCAATATAACTACATGGAAAAAATTACAGGAGAGTGATCTGTCCAAAGTTCACAGTATTTTTGCCAGAAGCAATACAAAACAAAAACTATGATAAATAAATATTAGCTATCAAAACACAGCTTTCTACAATACCATCAGAAACAAGTGAATGGACACCTCTTGGTATACTGATGTTCACACCAGAAAAACATAAACTGAAAAAGGGAAAAGCATTACATTAACCATATAAAAATATGAAGATCTAGGTGCCACATGCGAAATAGAATTGAAGGAAGCATGTCAGCAGTGAAACAAGGTTTCTGGATAATGGTTATGAACCTTTACAGTTGGTTTAACTTCTGGTGGTTTCTACCACATTTAAACATTCCCTTATTGCCTGTCATCAACAGGAGTGGACATCAAACTAGGCATTTGAGAGAATTCTTTCTGGCTTCTTAACTCCTCTGTTTCAAAATCATCCTTACTGTACTTTACCTAAAATGTCAGACTGATTCATTAATAAGCCCCAGTTCCTAAGGGTGATGCACAAAAGACCATATGGCACCTATGCATGCAATGGGCTGCATCACAGAAAAGAACAGTACAGGCCTATAAACTCAGGGAGGCTGAGACAGAAGGAACCTCAATTCAAGAGCATTGGGGTGCACAGTGAATTCTGGATTAACTTGGGCTACAAGGTAAGACTCTGTCTAGAAAAATGAGACAGAGAGACAGAGACAGACAGAGAGTCAGAGATAGAGAGAGACAGAGACAGAGAGAGAAAGAAGAAACTTGAGATGAAAAAAACTGAGGGGGCTGGAACTGTGGCTTAGTGGTAGAGTGCTTGCCTAGCATGCATGAAGCCCTGAGTTGGATTGCTCAGTACCACGTAAACAAAAAGGCTGGAAGTAGCGCTGCAGCTCAAGTGGCAAAGTGCTAGATTTGAGGAAAAGAAGCTCAGGCACAGTGCCCAGGTCCTGAGTTCAAGCCCCAGGAGTAGCAAAAAAACAAAACAAAACAAAAAAACCTCAGATGATAGTATGCATGCATGTTTTTTTGCTCTAGGGAGAAAGTGCCTGCATCTTCCGTAACTGTTCACAATATAGATCCTTATATCTTTTTTACAAAAAGGTTAAGAAATATTTGCTTCTCACTTTCTTATTGATTGATTGATTGATTGATTTAGTATTTGCAATACTCAGTTTGGCTCAAGGCTTTGTGCTGGCTAGTTAAGAGCTCTACAACTTGAGCCACTCCTCCATCCTGAGTAGTCTGTTTCTTTTAAGCACAAGAAATCAAAACACGAGACAGCCAAAGAAGATTGCCTCTCAACAATATTTGATTCGTTTTTTTTCTATGCAACTTACCCAAAAAATGTATTTTCATTATTGCTGTTTTGGTAACCCTGGGGTTTGAATCCGGAGATTTATACTTGCTATGTAGGCACAGAAAGCACTCTTCCAGTCCCTTTCTCCACTGGTTATGTTCATGTGGACTGGCCTGGGCTGTGATCCTCCTATCTGTGTGCCCCAATATTTCTAGGGATGACAAGCTTGTGCCACTTTGTCCAGTCTTTGGTTGTGATCGAGTCTCAAAAGCTTTTTGCCTGGGCTGTCCTTTAATCTGGTTCCCCTAATCTCTGCCTCCCAAGTAGCTAGGATTACAGACGTGAGCTCTAAAATTTATTTTTAAAAACCATAGTCACTATTTAAGTCCCTAAGTGACTGGTCTTGGAAAAGAAAATAGGAATAAAGTAGAAAGTAAGACAAGGTAGCTGTGATTATTGAAAATGCTCCATACTTTCTTTTTCTAAAGCAAAAATGCTACTATGAAGTGCAGTATCTTTAGAAAACTAGGCATTTATAACCACTATTAGCTTTTGAAACAGCTATTATAGCTACTAAGTACTAGTGTTGTGAATTTGTTAAATACTTTTCCATCTACTGATTTATTGTGCTTATGTGACAACCCTACAGAACAGGCATGTATATACCCATTACACTGTTTTGTAGAGCTGGGCAAAACTGAGACAAAAAGAAACTCAGTAACTAATTCAAGGCCACACAGATTATGGTTAAATCATGTATCTAAATAGGAACATCATTAGTAATATAGCAATCAAATTTGCTCTGTTACTATAGTGAATATATATGAACAAATATATACTTAAATATTTGAAGAGATACTAGATAAAACAGTGCTTGACATACTTTTGTGGGGTTTGGGGCTACTATTATAACCACAAAGTTTCAGAGTACTACAAAGTTTTCAAAAGATAAGTCCTTGAAGTTGTTGCTCTGGAGTATATTTCCTGATTGATAATAATACAAATTACATCAGTTAAATTTTGCAACAGGTTTATAAATTATTGTTGATGTAAACATTTATTAATTTTTATGAACTGCTTCAGGCATCTCTAATCACAGACACTCCCTTAGTGAAGCAACATCCAGCAATCTGCCAAAGTAAAATCCCTCTACAAATGAGACTAATTCTGCTTTAAACTTTAGTTTATTAATCACCTGATAAAACAGACTTTTTAAAGTGTTTTTTTTCAAACCATTTCTCAAATATTTGCTTTAAAAAGTAGATAAAAATTCCAAGGGGCTAAGAGCTTGCTCTTCATATATGTCTGAGACATAAACCAATCACAAAGAATCATAGTTTCTTGTTTTCTTTTTAAAATCTGTAACAGGGTAGCAGATTGTCAAAAAGGGTTAAAGATGATGTCGACCATGTCTTCTTTCAGCTCTCAGGCATGTGGCAAAACGTATTATTTGGCGTAATCGTGACACAGATCTGCATATGTATGTCTTCAATAATTCATGTTGCAGCTTGTCTCACTGTGGGGACAGATGCCAGGGAAGCCAGTGACAGCCGATCACGCTGATCTCACACACAGGCACGTGGGCAGGTCCCACAGTGACTCTGGGCCTTCTCTAATGCAACTGGAGCTGAGAAAATATGGGCCAGCAAGAGCTGGGTGTCGTTATTCATTGCATTGGTATGTGACAAGTACATATGTGCATGTATAAATATGTGTATTATGTATGTGCATATAAAAACAGCCTACTTGTATGTAATTTCTTCAAGATTTGGAATTTCTTAAAATGTTGACTCCTTGTAATGTAGTATTACTACTTACCTTTTAGTGTCATACTTACCAGATAATGATATACACACACACACACACACACACACACACACACACACACAAACTTTTCTGACAAAAGTAGGCATTTATTGTTATGCATATAAATGTATATGTCCCTTACAGGTTTTTATATAACTACCAGTTTGATTAAACTTTCTTTACTATTTCATGGCAATGAAATGTAATAAATGCTATGTATTCATAAAATGTAAATGTCATTTTGATTATGATACTTTTACTTTTTCATCATGATTAGTAGTATATTTTACCATTAGATGTTAATCAAAAACAATATCAGTTCAGATATAAAAGCAGTAAAACATACATTTGTCAGGAAATGTCTATGACCATTAGTGAGAAAAGTTTATAGAATGTTAAAATATACAGAAACATCTCTTCTACACAAGTCAGTTTCACTCTTATGCATTAACCCTAAACAAGTTCTATAATAAGGAACTATATGAAAATGTACATAATGTTGTTCAAGTCTATTGTTTATATATCAAAGTACTTACCTCTATCTGTGCATAGAGAAGTATGGAAGTATTAGTCCCAAAGCCATTAAAAGTGAGAGATATTGCACTTGGGAGATTGTGCTAGTCATATTAATATTCAACAGGACAAAGCATTAACATTTATGGAGCATATGAAATGATATATTCTGCTCTCATTTTTTACTTTATCTCAGAGTAATGTTAGTTCATTCTGGGTAATTTTATTTTTCTTAAGGACTTTGTGTTTTGCAGAGGTAGTTACTGGTTTATTGCTAATGCATCCCTAATGTCTTCCCCTTCCTCTAATCTCAGTATATGCAGAAAAGTATTTGTGTTTTTTTTATTGCCACAGGCTTAGACTTTTTTTGTGAGATACAGTCTGACTGAGTCAGGGAATCTCATCCGTGCTACCATGCAAACTGTTGCCCAACACTGGGTACCATTTTTCTTTGGAGGTACATTTACATAAACATTTTTAATCACAGCTCCGTAAAGAGACATGGTATAATAATTCGTGACTTTTAGGTAATATGTCATCTGAATCTTAACATATGGCATTGCACTCTACAATGGCAATCTTGGCTTCCAGAGGGACCTGGAAAATGTCCAGTGAGATGAGAATAAGCCAAACTTGATAGAAAACCATATCGATGCTAATCCAGGTTTACACCTTTCATTCAGACTCAGAACTCTCTAGCAGATGGCTCAGTGTTGAAGCACTAATGTTAGCAAAATGTCAAAACTATTTTGCTAGACTTCCCCCAATTGTTCATACAGAAGATTTTTTCAAGTACTTGATATCAAAATAGCATTAATGAATCATAGCACTCAGGTCTCTGATCACAATGCTGGGTTTTAGTTTCAATTTCCAAAGACAATCTGGCTTTGCTCCCTTGGAATATAGCCAATCAGCATTTACAAAAGAAAATCAAATTTTAGAAAATTCTTCCCTGATTCTTTAGCCAACAAGGACCTACTCAAAGGAGACAAAGGAATGCAGAGCCACTTGGCAGATTGCACTGCTAGTGGATGCTATATCAATTTAATCATCCAAACAAATGTCATGAAAGAGAGACTCGAAATCAAAGTATTTTTATCCTGAATTTCATAGACACCAAGAAAAGGATAAATGCACATCAGAGAGTAGACAAACTATCAGAACCTAAAGGCAAATGTGGAGGTGAGCCTGCACAAACAAGCTTTGCTTTGTGCATACACACTTGAACATGCAAGGCTTATGAATGAATAAATGAATGAGACCCTCCCCCTTACTAGGATGACAGTTTCCATAAGATAAGGAAAGCCAGCATTCAATTTGTAAAGCAAGACTGAATGTATCTGGATCAATCAAACACCTTTTAGGACCTCTTCTGTCTTTACTGTAATTTTCTTCTCGTATCTTATAAAGTATGAAATTAAGAGACCTGTTTTATAGACATTGAATTACAGTCATTTTACCTTTGGTTTTTTTAATGGCCTTTTTTGTTTTTTTTTTTTTGTTTTTTTTTTTTTTTGGCCAGTCCTGGGCCTTGGACTCAGGGCCTGAGCACTGTCCCTGGCTTCTTCCCGCTCAAGGCTAGCACTCTGCCACTTGAGCCACAGCGCCACTTCTGGCCGTTTTTTTTTTTTTTTTTTTTGTATATGTGGTGCTGGGGAATCGAACCTAGGGCCTCGTGTATCCGAGGCAGGCACTCTTGCCACTAGGCTATATCCCCAGCCCTTAATGGCCTTTTTTGAATTACCCTTCCTGACTTCAAATTTCATCCCTTTCCTTTTAAAATTACATTTATTCTTAATAATGGTTTCTACATAGGTATAAAACAACAACAGTTCCAACAGCAAAACTATCCTAATCTGTAACCCATCAGAAGACATAGAAGCTGTACTGGTATGTATAATTATTGTGTGTTAATAAAAATGTTAAAATATTTTAAAAGGGAAATGGTAGCTGTCCTGATTTGATATTACACATTGCATAGATGTACTGTTGATATGGTATCCAATAACCTTAACCAGTAAAAAATTTAAAACATAAATAGGAAGACAAAAGTAGGAGGGCATTTTCAAGTAACATTCCTTCTCTCAAATTTTCTTTAGCAAGTCTAAAGAAAATGATCGCTGTTATTCTTGACACTCATGTTTCCCATTTCAAAGTTCTTATAACCACCAATATAGTATTAATCCATCAACATTAACTAACAAAATGGCAATGAGAATGTTTAGCACATCTGCTTGGCCCCATCAAATAGCCCAAAGCAAAGCAAAGAAAGTATTTTTCCTAGACTTCAACGTTTGTTTTCCTAGGAGGGAAGTCATCAGTTTGTATTTGTGACCTAAGAGGTTCAGTCAGATAAAAACTAAAGAATTATAAGTAGAAATTGATATGAGATATTTGAAAGAATGAAAGAAATTCATATTAGGTCAAGGCACTGAAAAATACATCCAGCACAATAAACCTCTACTGGGATATCACTTACATGTCATTCCAACTGTGTGACTATGTGGCTACTTATTGGTTACTTAACCTATGTGATTGCTTATTGAATACTCCCTGAAAAATCCCAATTCATGTCTTTTATGATTAACCATGATTTTATTTTCATATTTGTCCATTACCAATTGCATTGCTGAAGACTGTCCATATTTCCTTACTGTTGTGACAGGAATTCTTTGCTGAAGCTTAAAAAAAAAACAACAAACAAGAATGAAACAAACTAAGAATAACACTATTCCATTTTTTTAATTTAAAATATGTTACAAAACAGCTTTCAGTTAAAAAAATCTTGACAGTGTATATTCAATTTTTCAACTAACAGATGCACGTACATAAAATTATATGATTGAAATTCAGCGTCAGGGGCTTTAGTCATTTACTTTGGGCAAATTCAAGACATCGGTTCATAATATTGCTTTTGAAATAACCTTATTTTCTAATGTCTATGAATTGATAATATGGAAGTGTTCAAATCTTTAAATGTTAGTGTGCGTGTATTTTAAGAAGGAAATTACTATGATTTGTTTTTAATGGAGGTTTTTTAAAGAAATAAAGTCGAAAGAATATTAAACAAGATAGAGCTATTTAGCATGAAAAGAAACCAAGTCTTTTCTTAAGAGATATAGTTTAGAGTTTTTCATTGTAAAGTACAAATAATTGACTATTTAGTAATAAAAATATTAGGGCTAAAACAAATATGTAATGCAAGAGAATAAGAATATTTATAAGAACTATTCATGAAATTTGTTTCATGTTCTTATCAAAGTATTCACAAATATGTATTCAATAACCTTAATCAAAGCAATAAACAATTCTACAAAGATAATTCATTGGGACAAATGGTTTCAAATTGTGAAGTCTACTTTTAAAATTATTCTATTCAAGTCCTATCCATGTGTCATTCTGGGAATGTAAATAAGCTAAATCAGAAGCACACTGTCTCAGAAATTTCTTTTCACTGTACAATCTATAAGTTATTCCCCATAAAGAAAGCAATGTGTTAATTTACATTGTGAGGCAAGCTCCCCAGAACAAGATGAGCTACTGACAAAGAGTTAAATATTGTTCCCAGTTGGTAAGCCACACTTAGCGCAGAACTTGTCTAAAAAACAAACAAACAAAAAAGATGACTTACTATGTCAGCACTGTTGAATATTTGTTTCTAATCAAGACTTAAAAAGCACTTCTACCAGTGGCCTCACAGTGGCTTTAAAATGTTACTCCCACCTGCCACCCCCATCAATCTTTTTTTATATACATAAGCAATTGTCATGTTCAGCTAAAAAAAAGCTTTAATTAGAAAAATAAGCTCTAAGTAAGAAATGATCAAAGGTACATTACAGTTGAAAGTTCACTGTCTTCATGACGGATTTGAACTGTTCCAGATGCAGAGTTTCAAGGACTGTTGGCCACTTTTCACTTAGGGGTTGGGGATGGCATTTGCAGGCAGCTGCATGCATCAGTTGGGGACTCTTTCACTTGTGTGATGACAATGAAAAGAATGGCATGGAAAAGATAACCATGTACACATAGAAACAAATATATGTCTTTCCAGCTAGAGACCTGTTATGATAGCTGCATTTGGAAAATGCGTCCTCCAAAGATGCATAGGTTATCTACAGTTCTTGGATTTGGGTAATAAAACTAAGTATGTATCTCAAAGACTTTTCAAACATTTTAACTTTTCAAGAGCCAGAAATACCAAATGTGTCATTTGTATAATAACCATGGTCATCCTCAAAGATAAGAGGTTGAGAGTACCAAGTTCCTTTGGTGTGGAACCATCTACCCAGAGAAAGATGTGTCTTACCACCAAGATCTAAATTCCAGCACTGACATGATGCTCTTTTTATGTCTTTTTCTGCCCAGTTTGCTGATGTATAAAACAGAAGTGATCACAACATCTACCTTCTAAGTAAGAATTATTCATTAATTTAGTAAACACCTTAGCATAGCAACAGTAGTAAGCCCTACAGAGCAGTTGGTATCTATTATTATAAGATATGATGATTCCCCCCTTACCCAAAAGACTTGGTTTTGTAAATAAGTCAGCTTAACTAGAATTCCACGGTTCTGGGTAGTAGCAGGCATTCTTACTATTTTTTAAAGATACTTCGACCTTAAAGGAAATATGTTTTCCCTCCAAGTAGAATAGGATCATCAACAAATGCTATTACATATGCAATTTCTTAAAGCAAATAATAGAATATATTTTAACCTTAGCTTCTGAACCTTTTGTTCAAGGTAGAGCTTTATAAAAAAACAATGGCTTTGTGATAAGATATTTCCCCCCCACTAGGGAAGATGGTTTTTGAATATTCAGTAGGGCTTCAGGCTAGTGATTTGGTGGTTAGATTTCTTGTCTTCCACAAAGCCCTTGACAAAGGTCACAAACAATTTGCTCATTCTTCTTATTAAAATAAAGATGGAAAGCACTGATGAAAGCTCTGCCCAGCAGCTAACTTCATCATCTGTAGCAGTTTCAACATATGCTTGAGAGATAATGAAAAATATAATATTAAATACACTGGCAGATTGAATCTTGTTTCAGGGTAAATATAGTAAGTCATTTTTTTCCCTTCTCATTTCCTCCAAACCTGTTTAGCATTAGACTGTTAATATCATCACGGATACATGACAAAACCATTGCATAATATACTGCATTTCAAACCAGCCCCCACATAAAAGTGAGCAACCGAATGCTATGAACATTAATCCAGCATTCAAAATAATGAAGTGCTCCAAGCCAACCCTCTTCAAAAGCCTTCCACTTGTATAGTTTTGTAGGAACAAATGGTTTTATAAATCTGACATGCTTTTCTGGTCTCATTTAATAATATGAAAACCTCGTTTGTCTGAGCTACAGTCAATGTTAAAAGTTTTTGAAGACCTATTTTGTAAACAAAAGGAAAATCTTCTATACAATTTTTATGATGTAATTATTTCTAAAAGGCATTTTAAATTGATTTTATTAATATTGTTAATCTGTAAGAAGTAGAAATACAATAATGATTTTTGAATGCTAATATTTTGTCTAGTATGTAATTTCTTGAGGTGAATGTGTAGCTACTCAAAGAATATAATCTGCATATAAGTTCAATTTCTATTGAAAAAAAGCATTTAGCTATTAACCTGGAAGAAAAATCAGATATATTAACAATAATTGAATATATATGTATATATTATTATTGTATATAT
Organism: Perognathus longimembris pacificus; assembly: GCF_023159225.1. NCBI lineage: Eukaryota > Metazoa > Chordata > Mammalia > Rodentia > Heteromyidae > Perognathus > Perognathus longimembris. Next base: position 22,642,569 of record NC_063176.1, read on the forward strand.
ATGAATATATATTATATACATATATGTTCATATTGAGGGGTATATCACCAGAAATTTTGTTCCCAACCCATGACCGCACTGCTAAATGCTTACATGCTCCTCTCGACTTCTTTGGTTACACTGGACAGACAGTCCAGTTTCCTCATTTTAAATCCTTCCACTTGGGCTTTTGCCACCACGTTTCCCATTCAGAAGTAATGGGAGGAAAAGCTACTAGCTCTTCCTTACAGAAGCAATAAATGGCTCAGCTGCAGTCATGACTTCAGCATCTAATTTAAATGGAATTGCAGATGCTGTGGGTTTTTCTTTCTGTTTCTCTCTTTCCCTTCCTTTCTTTCTCTTTCCTTCTCTATTTCCTTATTTCCTTCCTTCCTTCCCTTCCTCCCTCCTTTATTTCTTTCTTTTGTTCTTTCTTTCACCTAATGATACAAGCAACTGCAAGGAATATATATGTTTATTTTCCATCTTTTCATGAAGACCACAAAGAACCTAACCATGCAACAAGCATGGATGTGGTACAGTACTTAGTATTATTTGAAGCTGAATGTTTACAGAAGAAACAATAAAAAAGCAACAATTAATATCACTGATTATAAAATATAACCCAAGTTTTAATGTCCTCTTTTCTTCAAAGCTTGAAGTCTATCACATGTATACATCTACCTACAAAATCTATTTTTAAAAGAATATTTTCTGTGCATTTTTTATTCCTTTTTGTCTTTTAAGTGTTCATTGTATACAAATTGAAATGTATATATGATAAAATAAAGATACAAAGCTTAATAACAAACTCTTTTCAATCTACAATTAAATTTAAGACAAATGTTGCAAATTGTCTTCTCCTGTTTGAAAAAAGTCTTATTATGTTCAGCGAAACATATTTGTTACTCTGTGAATTATTTTTGTGTCACAAGTTTCCCAGATCTTGTTATTGATTTCTATTTTGATTCCATTATATTCAGAGGATATAAACTGTACAGCCTGAATCGTCTTAAGTTTAATGACTTATTTTGTGGCCCAGAAGAGGGTCTACCTTGGGCACCATCCTTGTACACTTCCTTTGTTTGAAACAAATTCTTCTGCAACTTATAAGTATTCTTATTCCCTGTAAGTTTTGGTCTACAATCTCCTGTCTGTTATTAAAAGCAAGATATTTCCATTTCTATTTACTATTGTTTATTTCATTGATGTCAGTCTTTGTTTCACGTGTTTGTAAGGTCTAATATTGGCTATTTAAAAAAATGCTTAGAGTTATTCTCTCCTACTGATCAGTTGGTACTTTACTACTTTGAAATGACCATACTTTCCCCTGATACATTTTGATTACTGATAGGTCATGTCTCTACATATTTTAAGTTTTGTATAGTTGGTGCCCTGGATTTTCTAAATGCATTGCTTCTTCATGGCCATTTTTAAATTATCAAGTTTTGCAAAAGTATCTGTTGACACTTTTGTTGGGATTTCATTAAAACTTTAAATCATTTTGTGAAGACAAGGACAAATACTCATTAAAAAATTGTCTACCCCAGATGTATAGTAAGCATGATAGTTGACAGTGGAGTAGTAAAGATTTTTGACTTGAAAAATCAAAAAGTAAACAAAAATAAGTATTATTAAAACTTTTACTCATCATTGTATTGGAGGACCTAGACAGTTCATAAGATGTAATATATGACAGCATAAAATATAAGGATGGAAGAAGGAAAGAGATCTAATTATTAACTGACACAGAAAATTTATGAGATAATTTATGTATTGACTAAATATGTTATTAACATAAAAAACTTCTAGCAATCAAGTACTAAGATATGTGGACATTGCAATATTGATAAAAATAAAGAATCTAGAAATAAGCCTAAGAAGTGATGAGTAATAATTTGGAAAAGCAAATTACAAAATAAGCATAGAATTATAAATTCTAATCATTAGCGAGGACGTATAAAAATAGATTGTTGTTTTGTTTTGTTTTGGACAGTGCTGGTGTTTGAACTCAGGCTTCTTCCCTCCATTCCCACCCTCACATACACAAGACCCTGTTTGCAGGCAGACACACTATTACTGGAGTCACTACCTTCATCTTTAGTTATTTTTCAGATAAAGGCCATCAAAGTCTATGCCTTACACCTATTAACCATTCATAATTCAATCCCTACCTCTCAAGGAGTTGCGATGTCAATTATTTGATACTGTGTTATCCTTTAGATCTCTATTGCGTCTAGTCAACTGTATCTTATCATAGCAAAGCAGACCTAGAGAAGGTTAACAAGCATAAGACTGTTCCACTGTGCCTCTATTACCTCCTAAATAGTTGAGATAAGAGCTGTGAACCACCTCACCCAGTTCCCAAGTATAGTAGATACATATGACAAAACCACTCTGGGTTGAAAATCATAAAAGAAATATTTAGAATTACAAGAATACGAATAATAGATACATTCAGAAATATTTATTTACTTATTTATGGGTTTGGGGTGTGTGTGTGTGTGTGTGTGTGTGTGTGTGTGTGTGACAGGGACTCGGTTATGTAGCCCAGTTAGCCTTGAACTTGAAATCCTCCTTCCTCAATCTTTTAGAATGCTGGTATTATAGGCCTGTGTCATTGCACTCCACAGAAACATTCATTACTAAATCCATGGTAGAGAACATTCCAAAGTGTTTCCCAAGAATTGCCCCTTCTTGCATCACACCTTTTACATTGCCCTCACCTGGAGTGTGAAAAGGCTTTGCAATTTACAATGTTTTTGAGCTCTATGGTTATGTTGTACAGTACAAAGAATTTTATAAAAATAAAATCTTATAGAGTTGACTAGACAAAAAAATATGTCTCTAGGTAGGCATGACATAATGTGAGCCATTAAAATAGTGACAAGATTTGCATTTTTATGGCCAGAGGGGTTGGTCATCTCTCTTCATGTATCTATTGGCCATTTATACTTCTTCTGAGAAGTCTCTAGTTAAGTCCATTTGTCAATTGGATTGTTGTTTCCTTGAGGGCTTACTTGGGGGGTGGGATATTGATTTTTTGAGCTCTAAGTATATTTTAGATATGAGGCCTTTGTCTGATGGCAAACATCGTCTCCCATACTGTGGGCCTTCTATTTATCTTGCTAGCGATGTCCTTTGCCATGCAGACATTCTTCAGTACAATGCAATTTCAATCATTTAGTCTTTCTCTGATTTGTTCTGATTCTGAATCTGAGGATGTTTCAACAAGTGCCGAAAAGGAGATACTTCTAATAACTCCTAACAAAACAAATGTATGCCCACAAACAAAATCACAGTAATGCCACCAGCACAACAATGTTCATCGCAGCACAATTTGTCATAGCGAGAAGCTGGAACCAACCCAGATGCCCCTCCATAGATGAATGGATCAGGAAAATGTGGTACATTTACACAATGGAATTTTATGCCTCTATCAGAAAGAATGACATTGTTCCATTTGTAAGGAAATGGAAGGACTTGGAAAAAGTTATACTAAGTGAAGTGAGCCAGACCCAAAGAAACATGGACTCTATGGCCTCCCTTATTGGGAATAATTAGTACAGGTTTAGGCAAGCCATAGCAGAGCATCACAAGGCCCAATAGCTATACCCTTAGAAACACATAAGATGATGTTAAGTGAAATGAACTCCATGTTATGGAAACAAGTGATATATCACAGTTGTAACTACTTTCAACGTCTTATATGTATGTGTAGTTTCTATTATTGATGATGTTTTGTATCACCTTCCTATGTTTGTACCTACACTATCTCTGTAATCTTATCTGAGTATATTGGAAACCGTGTTTACCGGTATTGGAAGTAGGAAATTCAAAGGGAATACCAAATTCGAGAGACACAGGGTAAAAAAAGAGAAATAACTACAAAAGCAATACTTGCAAAACTGTTTGGTGTAAGTGAACTGAACACCTGGGGGGGGAGGGAAAGGGGGGGAGGGAGGGGGGCATGAGGGACAAGGCAGCAAACAGTACAAGAAATGTATTCAATGCCCAACGTATGATACTGTAACCTCTCTGTACGTCAGTTTGATAATAAAAATTTGAAAAAAAAAAAAACAAAAAACAAATGTATGTGTTGTGGAATGGCTCACATGACTGAATCCTAAAAGTAACTTGAATGTGCAAGTACCAATCCTGTGTCTCAGAAGATCTCACATTTCTAACTATAACCTTCATTTTAGCCTTGTAAGACCCACAAGAGAGCCAGTTGAGTTATGCAACACCTAGACTCCTGAAATTTAAAAAAATATGAGATAGAAAATGTGTGTTTAAATTTAGAAAATGTGTAACCCAAATAATGTTAAAATAAAATAAACTATAGCCACATTTGCTAGTGTGGATGGATCTCAAAACCTGTTGAGAAAAAGAAATACAAATCACAAAAGTAGACACAGTATTATTCTATTTATGTGCTTATTAAAATAGAAAAAACAAGGAAACCAAATGCTAGTAGTTAACACATGTAATCCTACCTACTCAGGAGTCTGAGAACTGAGGATCCAAGTACAAAGCCAACGCAGGCAGGAAAATCTATGAGACTCTAATCTCCAATAAACTACTCAGAAAAAGATGGAAGTGGTGCTGTGTCTCAAGTGGTAGAGGGTTAACCTTGAGCGTAGAGAGGCTTAGGGACAGAGCCCACACAGATCCTGACTGAGTTCAAGCCCTAAGACTGGCAATAAAAATATATCTTTGGGAAAGGATGATATTTAAAAGAGTTATAAAAACTACTTTAAAGGGATTTCTTATCTCAAAGTACATGATGGTTTAGTTTTACAATTTTTAAAACTCTGTTGGAATGCTGTATAAATTTTTATATGGCAAGTGTATTTCACCTGTAAAAAATCCCTTGATTTTTGAAAGTTAATATCTTATCTTGCTATATTATACATTGAATAATAAATTCATCAAGTGGAAAAATTATGTAAGGCTCTGTAAAGGCATTTAAATATGGCAACAGCAGAATCAGCCATAGAAGTAGTCGTCTCTTTACTCTAATTAGGGATGGCAGTTGAGGCAGATTAGCAAAGTGAGTCAGGAGACCAGTGACCCAAGTGTCATCTTTCTTCTGAGTTACATGCTTTGCATGTTCATTCTGGGCTGTGTTGGGAAAGGGAGGCCTATAGAACCATCCAAGAGCTACTGACAGTGAGAGAGAAAGACAAAGGCAGAAAATTGCAAAAAATAACACATTAAAATTTTTAAATTGCATTCCTTGAAATAATTACAAAGTGAATTGCAAACCAGTGCTTAACTGGCCTTATGATTTGGGGTGAATTATTTAGCCAGTCAACACAAGTAGCCTACCTTCCACTGTGGAGCTGTTTTGCTAACATACCTTGAGTAAACATGATGGGTTCCTTTGGAGTTATGGAATTTAATATAGTGAGAGCTCTGGAAACTCCATCAAACATGTATTCCTAAAACTTCCTTTTTATATCTATTTTTGTGTTCTATTGTTTTGTTCTGTTCTGATTTTTTTCTTTTTTCTTTGTAATAAAGTCTTGCTGTGTAGCAAAGACTGTCCTTAAACCCACTATGTAGCCCCAGGCTGGCCTCAAACATGATCACACTGCTTCATTCTCCTGAGTTTTGGGGTTACAGATGTTCACTGCCATAAAACTTCTTGATGAAACATTGAAAACCCATTTGTTTCTATATTTTTATATGAAATCATTTAAATCTAGTTCTACTACTCAAAATTCAGTTTGGAAAAGGGGTAACATAAATAACCTGGCTAAAAACCATGACAAGAAAATATCTTGGAGTAAGACTTTGCATAAGTCATCCATGGGTCTTACGTTCTCATTTGTTATAATAAAACCAATGTTAACTCTGATTTCCCAAAGGTTAATTACCATGAGTAGCTAGCAAGCAAAACTGTGTATATCCAAACTACTAGATACTTATAACACTTTATGGATTGCAAATAATTTCTAATCCACAACTAAGGTAAATGGGTACAAACAGGGATGAAAAATGTAGCTATTACTGCTAGAAAAGAATAACAAGTTATTTATTTTGAAGAAATATCACATTGGGCTCTATTAAGATATACAATAATATATACTAATTGAAAATAAAGTTAAAGTACTTTCAGAAGAATTATTACTAATGCTGGGAAAAGAAAACACAAATTCCCTCATTTTGTATAGAATTCTTCACGATAATTTGCTATAAAATTAGAGGTAATTAATTTTATTTATTAAATTCCAATGCAATATTAAAATATCACACCATCCACCTCCATTTTGATTCTAACTAGCTCACCCCAATGAAAGCAAAATTTATCTGAGTCAAATTAATCTTCACAGACTTTTAGAACCAGGAAATACCCATGACACCATGTGGTTCAATCCAACAACAAACTATATCTGGTATAGTTGTTAGACAAAATTTCTTTTTGAACAAAACATTTTTAAAAAATCTTGAGCTGTCCCCCTTATATAACCATTGAAAATGTTTATTAACTCCCTGCACTTGAGAAATAATACATTTTTAAGTCACTGAATTCTGGCATTCAAACCCCAAATAATTAAATCAACTATCAAAGTGACAAGACCATGCAGAACAGAGATTATAAAGGAACAACATTTATAAATGTTGGCAATCAGTTGTACACCAGGAAACCAAAAGCAATTTATGTGGGAGTTTGGCATGCTAGTGACTAAAATCCTATGACTAATTTCTCAATTGGTTTTATTTCTCTCTACTTCCTACTTCATAATATAAATGAAAGCATTTGATCAGATCCCATGTGCCAAGGGTACCATAGAATAAAATATATCTGGGATGTTTCAAAACAAACAAACAAAAAAAGCTAGTCTCATAACTGACAATGGAACGCCATGCGAGATTTTAATGGGAATGTGAGATAAACTAGTTTTCTTCTCTTGTGTCTTCCCAGGAGCCAGGGGTTGGTATTCTTCCCTTGTCTTTTTGTCATCCCAGTGCTCAGTTACTAACCAAATGTATAGAAATATATTTATAATTTCTGATTTGTACTCTCTGTATGCCTTTACATTGTCCAACAATTTTATTTTTTATCAAGTTTGTATATAAGTCACCATCTTCAGAGCTTCAAAATGACTTCTTTAAAAAAATACCAGCTAATTATCCTTAACATGAAGCTCTCATACAATACATTAGATCATTCACAAAACAGAGCAGCAGAGCAGATACTGGTGGCTCTTGCCTATATTCCTAGCTATTCAGGAAACTGGTATCTGAGGATCACAGTTAGAAGACAGAACCAAGCAGGAAAGTCTGTGAGACACTTATCTCCAATAAACCACCAAAAACAAAACAAAAACAAAACAGAAGTAGAGCTATGGCTCAAGTGGTAGAGTACCTGCCTTTCATCAAAAAGTTGGCACCCAGGGCCTGAGTTCGTCTCAGTGTATACACAAAAAATATAAACAAAAACAAAGTAATAGAGTTTTTATTCTATCTGTATGAAAAAAGCAGGATCTTATCACATCCCTTTCTTCAACTTCCCAAGTTCAGATTCTATTTATGTACATTGAGTTTGGTAACTATTTTCCCACCTGTATTTTCTCTTTCCATTCATCTGCACCCCTCCAGGTAACCTCCTCAGTCAAAACATGGCTTAGCTTCCTCCTGTTTAACCAACAAGCAGTCTAGCATCATTTCTTCATGCCACCTCACCTCCTTCATGGCATCAGCTAGTCTCTATCATCATTTTCTTACACAAACTATGCTCTCAGGACACTGTCAGTAACTTCTGTGCCCAAACCTTTATAGTGAGCTAAGAGAAGAGAAAAGCATCACTACTGTAAGTTGCCCCAACAGTTGGCTCTCTCTCTGCCTTCTTTCAGTTTCCTGTCCCTTAGTTGCCATGGACAAAATGTCCCCGGAAGTCAATTGACAATGAATTCTGAGAAATAGTTTCCAGTTGAACGGTACAAATGTCTTCCCAAGGCATAAAAGAGAAATTTAGAGTTATTATCAAATTATATTCAACTTATGCCTCTTAAATAATTAAAATGGTCTGCAAATCTATAAATAGCCTAAATGTTGTAGCATGTGCTAGATAATATAGCTGGTTAGTGAAAACGATAAGAATAAAAAGTAATACAGCAGAAGTACCATCATATTTTCTCATTATATGTTTTAAGTAACAATAATGGATATCATTACACAAAACTAGGTACTACAATCTTAGAGTTTCATAAAGAATTGATTTTGCCTATCTTAATATAGTTATACTTCCAGCTACATAATTTATTCTGTAAGCACTCACTTAAGACATACTATGAAGCATGTAATTTGCTAATATGGAGAAACACTATTTTCATAAAACAGGATCATGTCCTCAAGATACAAAAAGCACTTAAGAATAAAGCCTGAGCCAGGTGCTGGTAGCTCATTCCTGGAATCCTATCTACTCAGGAAACTAAATTCTGAGGACTAAGATTCAAGGTCAGCCCAGGGAGACAAATCTAAGAGACTCTTCTCTTCAAGTAATTAGCAAAATTCTGGTAGTAGAGGTATGGCTCAAGTGATAGACTGTTTGATAGAGTGTTAGCCATGAGCAGAAAAAGCTAAGCAAGAGTACCAGGCCGTGGGTTCAAGCCCCAGTTCTAGTGGGAAAAAAATAAATGAAAAGAATAAAGCAAAACATGCGCATGTCAAAGATATGACTGAAACCAGCTTACAAATAAGGAGGTTACTTCACTTTTTTCAGATTAGAGACAGTGAAAAAAGGCTTCACATAAAGGGTGGCTTTGAGTCAAATCTTTAAAAATGATAACCAGAACAAATACTTCTTTAAGCCTGTTCCCATGCATAGCAGTGACTATTAGCATATCTTCAACTGGTGTCTGATTGTGCTGTTGATTCAATCATAATACTGAATCATTTCAAGAAAAAATGACTACATGTTTCTATTCATCTGTCAGTGTAGAAACCTAGGAGAGATAATTATAATTCTTAAGCAGTGCATGCTACAGTGTTTCTTTTCCTATCTTTCTCCCCTCATCCTTACCTTATTCTGAGTTTCATGTACTATGAAAAACATCACATGGAGTTTCTTTAATCAACTTGAGTTCGTTTTTCAATACAAGACAAGAATCACAGTTAGTGGCTCATGCCTCTCTCTATTCCTAGCTACTCAAGAGGTTGAGATCTGAGGATTGTGGCTCAAAGCCAGCTCTAACAGAAAAGTCTTTGTGACACTTATCTCCAATTAACCATCAAAAAGCCTGAAGTGAAGTGAAGGTGTGGCTTAAGTAGCAGAACAACAGAACACCAGTCTTGACCAAAAGAACCAAGAGACAGTGCTCAGACACAGAGTTCAATCCTCAATACCACCATACAATAACAAATACAGAACTCTAGATCTCATTGTTTTAAATTCCTCCAGTCTCTAAGAAATGTATTTCTTTGTTCTCCCAATTTTAAGAAGGATTTTAACATTAGTGAAAGCATTCCTTATCCAAGATATGGCTGACCTTCCCTTTGCTACTCCTTTACCAGCAATCTTGCATCTTGTTCAAACTCTTACAAAGAAGTTAGTGTCTGTATCTCGAGGCCCTAGATTTATGAACTCTCCCATCCTGCCCTTGCTCCTTGACTGGTTGTAACCCATGCCACACCATGACTTAATGGCAACTTTAAACAGACTAGGGTGCTGTACACACACACACATACATGCAACACACACACACCCCTCCTGGTTCCTCCCTTCCAGGGCTGTGACTCATTTAGCACATTATCTACATCTCACCCTTGATAGCTCCCTTTCTCCAATTGTGACCTATTTTGCACATTATCGATGGCCCACCATTAGTTACTTTCATACCTACCCCCACCAGATAATAACTATAGCATTCCCACAGACTCGCTGTAAAATGTGCCAGACTGTATGCAGGGTTGAATTGCTAGCTTTGGCTAGAGGCGACCTTCCACACATTTTTCTCCCAAATAAACCTGTGCTGTTGTTGATTGACCTCTTTGTCCATCTTCTGTGCTTTTTTTTGTGTCTAACATTTAGTCCCAGAACCTACGGCTTCACAAGAACTGACCCTCCAATCAACACTTCTCAGTTCTGGTGAGTCTTCCCATTTGGGTTTCTTTTCATTTTCTGAAGAGCTGGGGACTCGAGAAAAGTGCTGGCACTGGACTGGGTGGAGAAGCTCATCCTTCACTCAGGATTGACCGGAGTGGAGCTGTTATTTCTCTGGAATGACCTGGAGTCCTGGATTATGGACTTTAAATATTAACGAGACAGTTGCAAATATGTTTCAAATGATCCAGGCAGTCTGTTTAGAGTCAGACCTTGACAGTAGACTTCCATGGTGCACAATGCATTCTTACAGTAAAGCTGATACAATGACTCAGGGGAATTAGAAGCCACTTTAAAATCTCATTGTAAGATTTGGAATAAAATTGACTATTAATAGTGAGAAACAAATGAATTCTAAAGGTCATACTGAAAATATACTACATAGGGATTATTTATTTATACAGTATTGTTTCAGTAGTATGTAGAAGTAATGCAGAATGAAGGATATAGAAACATGAAGTTAAAAATAACTTGACTAAGGATTGCACAAAAAAAAAACCAGACTCAAGTGAACAGCTATCCTGCAATCAAATTTTATAAGCATGAAATCAGCACTGAATCAGACATAGAGATTTTCTCTCCATAAAATATTAATAGATACAACATAAGACCTGACTTAGACCACAGAAGCTCTTACTTACAACAAAGTTATATATAAAATGTCTTTGTATTAAAATATTGCAAAGTAGTAGTGAAAATTAGGAAGGCCTTCAATTTATGATAAAGACAGACTACCAGCCAGATAGGGTTGTTCACACCTGTAATTCCACTGCTTAGGGAGGTAGAGGCAGGAGGCAGTCAAAAGGATCTCAAGTTTGAGGCCAGCTGCACAGGGAGATATTGTCTCATAAACAAGCCAAAAATAATGTCAATGGACTCAGGTAAGCACTGAGGCATTCGTATGGTTAATTGATGAAAATCTGTACTTATTCTCACCTAGAGGCTTCTAACCAAGTACAACTTCCATTAAAGCATCATTGTCTTTAGTCCAGGATCCTTGCGTTCTACTGCAATGGAAATAAGTATGTACACTCAGAGGCAATATGATGGGAACGTCTCCAGAGAAGAAGACTTTATTAGAATTTTTAGTCTTAGATGCTCTGGTCAATGAATCAAGAAGACCTTTTTTCCTGACAAATACATTGCAGCATATTTTCTTTGTATTTATGTGTGTGTGTAAAACAATGCATTATTATACTTATTTAGGTTGATTTTGTACCCTGCCTACTCTGGAATAAGCCCAACTACTGGCAATTACCACCCTTGATATTAGCTAGAAACTATTCAATATGACAGTATATCTGTAACTTTGGCTGCTTTTAATATGTTGCTGTCTGAGAATATAACATCCGAAAGTTTTGGTAGGCCAAGGATGGTTTTTAAAGTATCTAATATAGGAATATAAACCAAATACATGTTCTGGAGCATCTGTTCAAAAGTATGTCACTTCAGTGTACATATCCCTACCCATAGTGTCAATCATATCCCCAAAGATAAATTTCTGAATGGGAAAAATTCTGAAAAATAACTTTTACTAGATATAGTCTGCCAAGATATTTGTCTTAAAAATGTAATGACTAAAGCACAAGGTGTGTATCTATGCAATTGTCATGTTAAACCCATTCATTAATACAAAAATTTTTAACTTAAAAATATATTTTAAAAAACCCAACTATAAGAAAAACAAAAGCAGTCATTCAATATATGTCATAAAAGTCATTGGAAAGAATTGACCCATTCTTGAAGAGTATAGTTGTGATCTAGTGATATTGTTACAACAGAATGAACCGTGGTGTTTGAGTTCTTAAATTGGTTATGAAACTGGGAAGGTTGCAAGATATATAAATAATACTAGAGTTTATATTCAATTTATGTGTAAAAAGTGTAATAAATGTGGCTTTGTTGTATATTAGAGAAATACTCTTAATCTTGCTTTATCAAAATGTCACACATTTTAAAAATGATTTTAGAAATAAAATTTAGGATTTATGATGAAATAAGGATGACTTTTAAAAAGTAATGATGAGTTTGGTTTTTTTTCTGTACCGTACAGTTAGGCTAACACAAAGTACTGCCTCATAATACGCATAATAATAAATTCCAAGCAGTTACAGGTACAAATACAAAATGTAAAATAATAATTATTTCAGCACAAAACCTAGAGGAAACCTCTGTGACTATGAAATAGACAAAGAATTCCTGAAGAGTATATAAAAGACACTTAAAAGCTTTAAGAGAAGGAATTTCATTATGTAGAAATTCATGTTTGGTGTCACAAAATACTATTAAGAAAGGTAAAAACTAACCAATAGAAAAAGATGATATTGATTTAGAACTATCTGACAAAGGATTCCAATCTAGGACATATTTGAAAAATGATGCATTTAAATAAATTTTAGAATGAAAACAGCATATGATCCAATGGGGAAAAAAATAAGCAAGATTTGAGCATTAACTTCCTGAAAGAGGACATAGATCAGCTCAATGAGCATATAAAAAGATACTCAGCCAGTCACCAATAACTCCTGCCTATGACCCTAGCTAGTGAGGAAAATGATATCTGAGAACCTTGGTTGGAAGCCAGCCTGGGCAAGAAAGTCCATGAAACTCTGAGCTCCAGTTAACAACCAAAAAAACCAGAGCTGCTGTGGCTCAAGTGGTAGGGCGATAGCCTTGAGTAGAAAAGTTCAGGGACAGTATATAAGTTCTAGGGTCAGGATCCGCACACACACATACACAGACACATACACACGCACACACAGACACGCAGACATGGTGTTCAATTACACTAGTTACCAGAGAAATATAAGATCTACAATGCTATAATGTAATAATATCCCCATCCTCCACATGAACAGCTTAAATAAAAACAATGAGGAAAATAGCAAATAATGAGGAGAGTTTGCAACAATCCCTTTAGAAATTGCTTACTGATATTTATAAAAGTCAAAAATCATTATAATCTCTGATCCAGGTAGATATGCAGTTATGTCAATAATACATATTCAACAATATTATTTGGCCATGCTAATCACATTATTCCTAAACTGAAAACAACATAAATGGCCAACAACAGGAGAATGAATTTAGGCAATGGAGAATCTTCAACCAAATGGCTGAAACAATGATTGAGGGGGGAAAAACAAACACAAAGGAGTGGTTGCACTATGATTGCTATTTGTATAATATCTGCTAGAAGTCTTGGTGATAGTGGCAAATTGGATGGCAAAGATGAGGGGCTCTGGAAGGGGACCCCTGGGCTGCAAGGGATGTTCTAATTCTCCATGTAAATTCTGCTTATATACATTTGTTCTCCTCGCGGAGCTGTATCCAGGTGTATTCAGTTCGAAAAGTTACAACTTAATCGAACCAAACAATGGTGAATGCAATTAGCTGCAGGCAGTATTTAAAATCTGAGGGTTCATAAGAACCTCCTCTCTCCCCGCCCCCACACCAGGGTGTACCCAAGCACAGCAAGTAGGGAGCCTATTGGCTGGTACCCAGTGCCCTCCCGGAAGTGCAGCCCTGCCCTGCCCCTTCCGCCTCCTGGCCGCCCGGACTTCCCGCCAGCCACCCTCCTGGCGCCTCACGCCTCTGCTGAGCAGCTTTGGCTCCCCGGACTCAATTCCCCTAGAGGCGAACGGGTGTCCTCGCTCCACTCGACGACCGACGACCGCCTCTTGCCGGTTCGCCAACCTCTGACAGGCTTTCCGCCCGCCGCCATCATGAATATCCGCAATGCCCGGCCGGATGATCTGATGAACATGCAGCACTGCAACCTGCTCTGCCTTCCCGAGAACTACCAGATGAAGTACTACTTCTACCACGGCCTCTCCTGGCCGCAGCTTTCCTACATCGCCGAGGACGAGCACGGCAAGATTGTGGGCTATGTCCTGGCCAAAATGGAGGAGGACCCCGATGATGTCCCCCACGGACACATCACCTCACTGGCCGTGAAGCGCTCCCACCGGCGCCTCGGCCTGGCCCAGAAGCTGATGGACCAGGCCTCGCGGGCCATGATCGAGAACTTTAGCGCCAAGTACGTGTCCCTGCACGTCAGGAAGAGCAACCGGGCGGCCTTGCACCTCTATTCCAACACCCTCAACTTTCAGGTTAGTGAAGTGGAACCCAAGTACTATGCAGATGGGGAAGATGCTTATGCCATGAAGCGGGATCTCTCGCAGATGGCAGATGAGCTGAGACGAGAGCTGAAGGAGAAGGGCGGGTTTGTGGTGCTGGGATCCAGAGAGAACCAAGATACCCTGGGCAGCGTGCTTCCTGGTTCCAAAGAGGCCTGTCAGCAGGAGACCCCAGCTGCTGCTGATAGTGGCACTGACGTCCAGGACACCTCAGAAGACTTGGATCCCACCTCCTAGAGCTTGCTTAAGGTATTCTTTCTTTTCTGACCCTTTTGACCATTCTCCCTTATGCTGAACCTTTGCCCCATATCTTGGCCAGCCCAGTCCCATCTTATCCCACCCTTTTCTAGTCCTGCCAGTATCCAAGTAGAAACCACCTGTTGACCTTGGCATGCAATGTACCTCACCTTGCGGGCGAGGAAGGGGACACTCATGGGTCACTCTTGGAAGTTAGTAGGACAATAACTCAAAGGCTGGTAATATATTAAATTCACTAAAAGAAACAAGCATGTGCCCTGCTTTTGATGATGTACCCTGCAGCTGATGACAGGAATTTCATCGTTACAGTTAATAAATGAGGATGATGGAATTAGTCACCATTTTGCACCTCTTTATGAAATAACCAACACTCACCATTAGTTAATACTATTAGGTGAAAGTTTGGCACATTCTGTTACGATGGGTCAAACTGAAAACACTTTAGTTGTCGATCTTAACATCAGTAAAAGTAAAGACAAACAACAGTTGTCACCTAATGTAATAGAAAGTTTACAGTATTGCATATGATGTTTATACTTGTCAAAAGAAAATTATTTGCATGTGAGATCTAAATACTATTTTTACAGAAATGTCAGTCATGTTAAACTATACTGTATAATGAACCAAATCTGTAATGAGAAAATTTCTACAGAATCAATGACCTATTTCCTTCAACAAATAGGAGAAGGAAAACATTTCTTTCAAGCAAACATGATAGAGATTATATCAACCATACTCAACTATTGGGAACACTGCTTGGACCCTAATTCACACAAACCAAGTATATGCCACTTTTGAGACATTCTGAACATGAGTTGTAGTCTACTAAGGAATTGCTAATGATTTTTAGGTGTAATAAATGGTGTTACCATATTTTGAAAAGTCTTTACAGCATCTATACCTTACAGATAGATACTGAAATAATTATAGTTGAAATAATAAAATTCCTAGAATTTATTCTTAAATACTCAGACAAAAACTTTTTGGAGAAATAAAATAGAAGTAGAAGCCTCAAAGTGAAAGGGGTGGGGTATGCCTTAATAGTAGAATGCCTGTCCAAGTATGTGAAAGGCCCCAGGTTTAATTTGCAGTACTAACAAATTAGAAAAAAAAGAAAGAAAGAAAGAAAATAAGAATGGTATGATAATTGTTGAAGGTGAAAATGGAAGATTAGGTGTTCTTTATGCTATTCATTACTTTTTTGAATTTGTGAAAAATTAACTTGAAAGGTTAAAGTACAAAATAATAATTGCTTTCTAAAATATACTAAGAACCAACTAAAAAAGATCTTTTAATGGTACACATACAGGGGCTTGAACTGGCATACAATCACTTGAGCCACCCCTTTTATCCAGCTTTGTTTTGGAAATGGAGTCTCATTGCCTTTGGTGATAGGGTATCCTTGGGCCTTGATCTCCAGGCCTCAGCCTCCTGAATATGAGCCACCAGTGCCTGGCCTGAAAAGTAATTTTATTTTTTTTTTTTATTTTAAAGACTGACATCTTAAAACAAAGTCAACTAAAATAATATAATAACAGTTGGTTTTCCATCAAAGAACTTTGTATCATTTTAAAAATTCTAACGGTCTGTGAGCTATTGGCACATTAGTAGGTTTAACTTATTCTAGTCACTTTACCCTTGTATACATGGAAAGCAAAAAGTTGGTTTTTGTTTGTTCTGCCAATCCTGGGGCTTGAAGTCAAGGCCTGGACTCTGTCCCTGAGCCTCTCTGTGCTACCACATGAGCCATAGCACCACTTCTGGTTTTTTCTGAGTAGTTTATTGAAGATAAGAGTATCATAGACTTTTGTCCAGGCTGGCTTTGAACTGCAGTCCTCAGATTTCAAACTTCTGAGTAGCTAGCATTAGAGTTATGAGCCACCTGCATCTAGCTGACAAAAACTTTGTAATGGCAAAGTAAAGTTTCAGTTACATTGCATATAATTATATCTATCTATATATATATATATATATGTAGAGAGAGACAGAATATATGTATGTGCATGTTTGTGCATGCGTGCATGTCCCTGAGCTTTTTCGACTCAAGGCTAGCCATTTACCACTTGAGCCACAGCTCCACTTCCAGCTTTTTTAGGTAGTTAACTGAGATAAAAGAGTCTCAGGTACTTTTCTCTCCAAGCTAGCTTCAAACTAAGATCCTCAGATCTCAACCTCCTGAGTAGGTAGGATTACAAATATGAGTCACAAGCACTTGACTTATATTTTTTTACTTTTTAATGCTGAGATACAGACTTTCCAGCACCCTGGGCCCATTTTGAACCTTATTTCTGAGTTAAAGAGGGTTGTTTTTTTAATACTCAGCTTCAAATTTTTTCCAGGTTGCCATCTAAATACTCTTTCTCTTTTCCAGCTAAGTTGTCTTTTGATCCACGGTGCTCTCTTCCATGTTTTTACCATTATGCAGCAAAGGTGTATTGTTCTGCATTGGCTAACTACTCTAAAAAATATCCTCCACATCTTAATACATTCACACATAGAAGTGTTACTTCTCCATAATAGCACAATGTAAGTAAGCAGTGTGGTAGAGCTTTAGAGAGGAAAAGAGGGGCTCTATTCTAAAATGCCACTCAGGAGTTCATCTATAACAGTTGTTTGTGATTTACACTTAGAGCCCCTTCTTTGGCAGTCTTGTGAATGAATCCTAAGAACCTTTCCTCAGAACAGTATTTCTAAAAGCATAAAATCATATTATACTATAAACAAGAAGAATTTTATTGAAGTAGACTTTTCAAACATTTTAAAATGTCTTTTATATAGTCATTTATGTGCTTTATTGGCATATAAGATAAAATAGGAATAGGTCTATTGATTATAGTCTGTTGACTATAAATGACAGTTGAGATATATCCAGTAGCCATAATACATGAATATACTGTAATATCTGAATATGCTATGATTTCTGTTGGTAATGATCACAAACATTGCTACAAGTGTGCATTAGCACTTACACTCAGAATTGACAGAAATGCTGAATTCCAGTTCCTACTTCATTGACTGCTATTTTCAATAATCATGTGTCCTAGTTCATACACATCAGAGAGCAGATTAGGAAAGAGAATTCACTGAGACGTTCATAAGGGTTTTGAAAACCATCTGAGTTTCCCAACTAACTGCCCAGGAAAGCTAAATTATAGCTTATAATTTATAGCACTTCCAGAAAGGAAATGAAGGCATGTGCTTGCCACAAGTCAGACCTGGTCACAGTAGGAAAGATCCTAGTTGTGCTCTGAGCTATGGAGAGTTCTGCTCCATGCTCAGCCAGGGTCATGAACTCCTCCTTGCTCCCTTTCAGGACAGAGAACTCTCATGAGTCTACATTTTGTGTAAACACATGGCACATATTTCTTCTGCTCAGACACAAACCTGGGAACAGGAAGTTGGGTCTTGTACCTTGCTGCCTTCTGACTGAGTGACCTCCAATTCTGAAACTTCTCATACTGACACTTTACTTACTTCTATCCCATACTAGTGAGTCACCAACAATTCAGAGTTAGCTGCCTAAATGGAGAACGGCAGGTAAAAATGCAGAAAGTAAAGTTTCATCCTATAGCTGTACTGTCTTGACCAAATTGTGCTGTTCCCTCCTGTGGAATTAGCATTCAAGGTTGTATGGGAAAATGTCCTGAAAGCAGTACTTTCACTTACCATCAGTTTGGGGTCTGGACTAAAAAGACAGATGTTAGAAATATTAAAAAAAGAAAGGCAAGAGATAGCCTTGTCTTTCCAATGTCAAATTGTGAGATGTTCTTCAATTAGTATTTTGAGTTTATGTCTATGTTTATGAGTCAGTCCAGTAGCATTTGGAAATACAGGTCTAGAGCTTAAGAGTGATTTTGAGAATTCTAAGTTCACTCAATGAGATGACATGAAAATATAAATAGGAAATGAAGCTGGCAATAATTTAGAGATGATATATAAAAATAAAATAGACAATACAAAGAGAGAGAAAGAGAAAAAAAGAAAGAATGAGGCAGGTCCCAATGGCTCACACCTATAATCCTACCTGAGGCTAAGATGCAGAGAATTATGGTTCGAAGCCAGCCCAGGCAGAAAAATCTGGAAGACTCCATCTCCGAAAACATTATTCAAAAACCAAGGCTGGAGTCATTGCCAAGTGGTAGAGTTACCCATCAAACAAGCAAGCCAAACAAGTATTAGGTCCTGAGTTCTAAACTCTGGCCTCAAAAGAAAAATGGCAATTAGAAAAATTAGTGAACGGGAATTGGTTGTCTTCATCTAAGGGATGTAATAAAAATACTGCTAACATTGTAGTATTTACTGTGTCGCAGTTACTATGTTAAGGACTGTGCAAGTATTTCTCATTTAGTCCCCATGATATTACTCCATTTTACACATAAGGAAACTAAGTTATAGAGGGAATGGAAGGTTATACAGTTTGGAGCACAGAGAGGCACACTAAGAGCACATAATTATGAAGGTTGCTGTAAAGTGGTAAGTACTTGGTATAACCTATAGATTTGTTCCTTAGTATTGAGTAAGGGTAACCAGGTGCTGGTGGATCCACATCTATAATCTTAGCTACTCAGGAGATTGAGATCTGAGGATCCAGGTTCAAAGTTAGCACAAGTAGGAAAGTCTATGAGTCTCTTACTTCCAGTTATCTACCCAAAACCCAGAAGGAGAACTGTGGCTCAAGTAATAGAGTGCCAGCCGTAAGCCAAAAAAAGGTAAGTGATTATGTCCAGGCTTTCAACTCAGGCTCCTGTAATGGTGTGTGTGCACACATGCACACACAGTAGTAACTGTTCATATTTTTAAATTGAGTATAGTAATGAAATAAATGATAGAAATTTGTGTATAAGCAGCAACAGTTTGTACGCTTGGAAAGGAGGTGCATTTTAGGTTTAAAATAGCTTTCACTGACAAGCTGAATGTCAAAGCATTCAGCTGAATCAACATTATCAGCTGCAAAGTTTCTAGGGAGCCATAGCAATGAAGACAGGTCAGTTCAAAACATGCTGGTTGAGGCAGGAATGCCATCAAACTGCTGCTTATCTGACAAGAAATATGTGCCTGATGATTAATAACAAAGAAGAAAAAAATTGAAATCTTAGCATTTTAGTTTAGCTGCCAATATCAAGTGAACTAAGGTTACTTCAGTGACTCTCTTTCTGGTTTATTCTTCCTGTCGCTAAGCTGTCATTTGAACAAAAAGTTGTTAAATGTTCACATGAGCATTCACTGAAATAGACTGTTCTTAATTTTACCAGACAACTAATTATAACTGGAATGATACAATGAAATGTGGAAGAAAGTTAAGAGACTGACAGGTCTGGTAAACTCCTAGTATAACCTTACCCCAGATATGCCAGAAACCATAGATTTCAAACACATATGTGCTCTATGAAGATAAAGAGTGGGTTGGAAAGAAATAAAAATTTTGTTTCGAAATACCAGATTGATCCCATTTTGTTGAATTATTTAGAATTTCTAATAATGTCACCTCTCAATTAATGTGTGATATGCATTTAGGATGACTAAACTAACAGCTTTGTCAGAGGAAAAAAAAGCAGGGTTTCCCCCCCATCTAAGCCACTGTCTGTGAACTCACTATGAGTATGATCCTATGTAAAAAGTCTGATATACTTTATGGTGGTAGAGGTAAGGAAAATAAAATACTTAAAATTCTGGGAATATAATGATCTAAAGAGCCAGAGTAAAGCCTTTCTGAAAATAACTCTGCAATTCCACTTCTGTAGATTAATAAATACAATTGTAGGATTTTTTTTCAGTAAGCCATAATGTTCTACTGTATTCATTGTATTGACAAATGTATTCCTCAAGCTTCCATACCCCACCATTAAGAAAATCTGTTGAAGTAGGATTGTGGCTTAAAGTGGCAGAGCACTTGCCTTGAGCAAAAGAGCTCAGGTTCACGCAGGTCCCACCATCAACAAAAAGAAAATAAAATTTGTTGACACAAAAATTTAAACTTAATCAGTTTAGAAAGAATGTAAATTCATATTTTGAAGAGAATCTTTATGAAAAATATCTACATCCCTCAGCAAACTATTCTAGAGAAAATATTACAATATTATTTTAAAGTTCAGTGTATTGAAAGTATCAAGCAGTATTTTCTATAATGATAATTTTATACAAAAATGCTTTTTAACTGCTCTGTGCATAGCCTCTAACTTATTACTTCTATGTACAAGTAATAGACCAGAAAAGATAATTCCTTTTTATATTTGTGTTATCTTAGTATTATTTTGTTTGCAGTTAAAATGTATCTTACGTACATAATTCATTGGTTTCCTATTGCCTAATGCAATTAGGGTACTTTGAATAAACAGTGAAAGGCTCGTAATAACGTGAGTTCCTTCCCAGGTTCCACAGAAAGAAAACACAATTTGTAAAACTTGATATATTACCTCTAACTCATCAAGAGTTGTGAGGGCCATTCATTTTTTTTAATTGAAATTCCTTTCAAGTGAAGTAGAATATGATAGAATTTGAAGAAAGCAAGCCACAGCATCTCAATATCTTTAAGTTTGGAATAGGTCCTCAGAGCACATCTCCAGTGTTTGAGGGTCCCTACTCATTCTCCTAAAGACAATAATGGCCTTTATGTATCCGGAAATGTTCAGGGGTGTCCGTGTTAGGGATGAGAGGGCAGCATAGAGTTCTGTGGATCTACTGTGTTGTCATCTGAGTCTTCACCAACGTCCATGAACATACAGCTAGCTCGAACCAGTTCCTAGAGTCCTCACTGATCTGTTGCTGAAGTCTGTCATTGGCTAAACATAAACAGCATAAAGCACTTTCTTTTTGGAGAGAAATACTAAGGTTTGACCTAGGGCTTTACCCTTGCTAGGCAGGTGCACTACTGCTGAGTCATACCTCCAGTCTTAGGCTGATAGCTTTTATTGCTTCTTACAGAGCTGTCAGAGCTTCATACCTTTCCTTGCTTACTGTTTATTCTCTTCTTGCTTCTCAGCAGCATCACAGTTCTCGTATCTCAGCCACATCTACACTCTGAACCCTGGCTTACTTTGTCTGCTCTGCAGCATCTGATCAGGAGTCATCGCACAGTGACCTGAATGGCTTCTTGTTTTCAACTTGCAACAGCAAGCTTCTACATACCTTATTGGATCATGAAGGAATACCAGACCATGAGAGCCTGCTGTACAAATCTGAAGGATGCTTCAGGCCTGCTGTGACAGAACTTGGCCACCATGCTGCCATTGTATTCTGTTTGTAGTAGTCCTTTGTTTGGTGGTGGTTATTCTACAAGGTTGTCTTCTAGAATGCCAAACAGGAAGCAGGAAAATCTATTGAAGCTCCTTAGCTTCCAAGTTTTGCCATTATTTATCCAGGTTTCCCATTCTTGGGGAGGGGAACGTATTCAGGACCATCAAGTTAGACCTCATGCCCCCTTCCTCCTCTTTTCTATAGTAGAAGTTACGATTTCTTCTTGAATTCTCTGGTAACTCACACTTTATCCTATAATCCCCTTTTGTGTGAAGGTTTTTTGTTTTTTTTCTATCTTTTCCCGTGGGAGAAGATAATAAGGGCTTCAACTGTATAGTTGAACTTGTAGAATTAAATTGGAATATCAAATCTGCTTTTTTGTGTCATTTTTTTTGTAATGATGTAACTTGCCACTTACTGAGGATCTATAATGTTTACTGTAATGCTGCCGCATTTATTAGTAATATATTTAATCCTTTTGGAAGCTGTGTGAGGTAGTCATTATTATCCTTGTTTTACAGATGAGGAAAATGAAGCAAATAAGTGAAATAAATATCCCCAACCTAAATCTAAATCTGAATTCAAAACCAAAGTTCCTCTTCTTCTATTGCCACTCTGGATTTTCTCAAAAGACTACTAAAGCTTCAATGAAAAGGAATGTCTGCTGTTTTAAAAAGTTATGTTGACAAAATATATGACAACTATATGTTGATTGTAAATAATTATATAACCTTCGATTATAATCTCCATTTAGAATTCTTCCTTAGTAAAAATAAATGAAGTTAATGTACTTTGACCTCTGCTGTGGAAGTCACTAGCTAAATCCAGAGTTACCATTACTTAATGTTTTTATGTTCACTGAATGTGAATTACCAAAATATGTAACATCTTTCATATTTAGTTTTTTTTTAATGAAAACTAGGAAATATGGATTTCAGTCTGGGCCCTGACATTAACCATCTGATAACAAGAAGTAAATCTGTTCTCTAATCATAATCAGCCTTGCTAAGTACTTCTTACAAATCTAGTGTACTCTAAGAAGGTCTGTCTAATGGTAAGTGATTGCTGAGGCAGAGAGAATTTTTTTTCCAAATAAGAAGGATTTGCCATTTTGTATACCAATACAAACCTCTCATCTATCCATTTTTCCTTTTTTCTTTTTAATTTTCTTTCTAGCTGCTGGAACCATTTTATTCTTTCCCTCTAAGCATGTGTTTATCTCCTTATTTTTAAATATTACAGCTTTCTAACATCTGTCTTCAGGGCAGTATAATCATACTGATGAAGTATTCCATGTTTTCCTTGAGCCCTTGTCAATATGTCTTCCTGTTAACAGCTCAGCAGATGGAGAAACAGAAGGAGTAGCCTCATCTTACCTGAGTGATTTCTCTCCAGCACTAGGCACATTGACTGTCACTAAAACTTGATAATAGGAATTGCACCACGTGGAAAATAAGAAATGACTCCTGACTTTTGCAGTGGTATTTACTAAAACTATTGGATCCTGTTTTTTGTATTAAGAGACAACAGAATAACAGATCCCAACCTAGGCTATCTACCTATTTAGAGAATACCTATTTAGAGTAAAATAAACGATAGTGCTAATATTGCTTTGGGCATGAATTAGAATTTTCCCAGAGGAAGTGGTTCCAAGGTAATAGTGGTAATTTAGCTGTAACAAGTTTTTTCCAACTCTTAAGTTGTGGGAGACTCTAGCACTGTTCTTAGTAATAATGTTTTTATTTTGTTTTTTAAGATGAGATAGGAGAGGTTTTTTGCTTTGTGATAGTATTTTTTGTTCCTTGGGTTTTTTTTTGTTTGTTTGTTTTCTGGATGGACTGACTGCTTTTTACTTACACATGATCCTGGCAAAACCGAAGGAAGGTTTTGTGAAGCAAGGATATCGAGTGGTTAATATTGAGTATCTATGGGCTACTTAGAGAATGAACCACACTCCATGAAGCTTTAAACAAACTGGTGTCAATGTCTGTCAGTAACTTGTTCAGAGATATTAACCACTAGGACATAAAGTTTTCTTTAATTAAGAGAAAATTTGTGAATGAAGCATGTGAATTTCCTGGTTAAAATCTATGTGGCTTTCCTTTAGAAATAAGAACAAGAGGTAACTGTGGAAAATAAAAGTAATAGGGAGTGTGGATGTGTGGAGGAAATGAAGTTGTGCTGGAAATAAGACCAAAGTGACAAACTTTGGAAGTCATCAAGAAACAGCTTAAAGTACTTTGAAAATTGCACGTGCAAGTAAATAGTCTTGGGATTAAGTTAAAAACACGGATCTGTTTCAGCAGGTCTAAGGGTTGGTCTGAGTCCATTTCTAACTAGTTCTGCACAGTGCTGATATTATTAAGGGTCTGGAAGCTCATGTCCAACCCTTGCACTACAGGCTACAAAACCTGAACAAGCCTACAGGTTGATTCATTTAGAACATAAATAATTCCAAATTCCATTTTAAAATATATTCTTAAGCTTAGATAAATCCTGTTTGCCTTTGAAGTTTTGTCGCATTAGGTTTATGGCCTAATTTCAATAAAATTTCCAAACATCAAAATTTATACAGTAAAAATGTTTACATGTACAGCATATGAAGTATATTCATAATGATCAACATATTTCACATTATAGTACTTTAATGTACTGTTTTTCCTTACTAGTTTTAAAACATGATTAGCATATGATTTTTTAAATTTACCTTTTAATTCTCACTGAATTTATTCTATTTTTTTATTTTTTATTTCATTTTATTTGTGCTGTTCCTCAGGTTTACCTCAGGGCCTAGGCTTTATCCCTGAGCTCTTTTGTTTTTGGTTGGTTGGTTTGTTTGTTTTTTTGCCAATCCTAGGTCTTGATCTCCAGGCCTGGGCACTGTCCCTGAGCTTCTTTGCTAGCACTCTCCCACTTGATCCACAGCACCAGTTCCAGCTTTTCCTATTTTTGTGGTACTGAAGAATTGAACCCAGGGCTTCATGCATGCTAGGCAAGCACTTTACCACTAAGCCACATTCCCAGGCCCTTGCTGAATTTATTTTATGCACTGGTAAATAAATTACTCTGGATGGTAAAATTGGCTTTATTCTAACATTTGACAGGATTTGAAAAGGACTGCTAAAACATATTTTTCTCTTTTTAAGAGCCTATACAGGGGTGGAAGTAGTGCACAAAACACTTTGAATAAACACTGCCATTAAGAAGAAGAAAGTCTAGCTCAGTGTTTCTCAAAGTAGCTACATATCTACTGCATCAGAACCACCTGATGCTCTGTTGAGAAATGTATTTTATTTGACTCCAGCTCAGATTTTTAGTGTCCCAGCTTATTCTTTTAACAAGCTCCAAATGACTGCTTTGCACAGTCATTTGAAAATCACTGATTAGTACAAGTCATTGAGATTACTATAAAGGTAATTTAAGTGGAGCACTCTCCATTGATAATGCTCTCCACATTTAAACTGATTAACTTCAAAAGAGACAAAGGACTCAGCTGTTACAACAAACTTTTATCTCTGAAGGAGGTATCATGGTAAAGAGGAACTCTGCATTTTGCTCATTTCCTATAAACCTAAAGCTATTGTAAGATAAATATTCAAACATAACCATAAAATTTTATACAACTGGACATACATATATATAATTACACACAACATGTAATTGCACATGTTTTATATAAATTTGATAATACCTGTGTTATTTTTGGAACTTATTGTTACCTTCCACCTTTCCTACCCCACCCTCATAACTATCAAGCAAACAATAGACACAACTTGCCCTTGTTTTGTAAGGTACCAACTTGAAAAATGAGAACACTTACATGCAAATAACACTAAAAAATGTATTCATTTATTTTCTGGGATAAAGCATTTAGGATCTATAGGGTCCTGTTAGGAACCAGACACCTAGGAAGTCTCGGAGTGCCCACCATTCCATTCATGTTATTGGCCCTTGTAGCCCATTTGAACTTTGAACGTTCATTAACAGTGCCAAAATCCAGTGGAACAGATCAAGGTACTTCATGCTCTTTCCTATAACTGAGTGCTGTTCCTTTGAAGTTTTTCAAGTTTTTGTTGAGATGCATGTGGAAGCTTAATCACAATGTTTATGTGGTCACGGGAATGTCTCGTGATATTCATATCAAGTTTATTCACACACACATAATATAGATACATATGCACACACAAACACAATTTTTTTCTTAGAGAAAACTAAGAGTTTTCTGTGAAATAAAATACAAACTGTCATGCCCTCTGGATTATTGTATAATGAGGTAATTTAAGAAAATTGTATTGCATTTTGTAAAAGACACGTAATGTTATTGCTGTCATTTTTTTTTACTTGTGGATTTTTATCCCTAAACTTAGATACAAAATAACAATAATCATGTGGGTCAGAAAAAATAATTTAATATTTCAGAACAACTATTTCAGGTAACTGACAGCAATGACAGTTGTGTACATGTATGCAGGTATTTTAAGGGGTGAATAGGAAAAATGCAATCGATTCTTATAGCAAGTCAGTTCTCCATTTAAAAAAGAAAAGATTGCTTGTTAAAAAATATTTTGTATTGTATAAGCATTCATATGTAATTTTTATGTTAAATTATACTCAGTTCGCAATTCACATGGTTTGGGGTAATAGAGTTTTATACACATAGGTAAACACACAAATGTGACTGAAGTTTCACCGTAAAAAATCGTTTCATGAACCATTAGGGAAAATATCTGAACAGTTTTTCTTTTTTTGGGGGGGAGGGTTGAACATTTATTTACAAGGTTTTAGTGAATGTAACTGTTTTTAAAATACACCAAAAAATAACTTACTAATATCTGAAGTAGCACATACATAAAATATATATACACATATATATAATGAGCTAAGTCACTTAAACTATTAATGCAAATAACTGAAAAAAAAATGCCTAACAAGGAAGTATACCATTGGAAATAAACACATGTATTCCCAGGAGCTTGATTATTTTGTATTATTGACTACAAAAATACTATTGGAAATGGTAACATCAGACTTTGGAAAATACAACATGGAATTTCTAATATTATATTTAATGGTAGGACTATAGTGAAATGTTACCACACATGTATTTCTATGTACTTCACAGCAGATCATAAAGCTAATGGAAAATTTGGAACTATTTCATAAAGAGATAAACAATCTTTACCACAATTTATTTCAAAGGATAAGAACATGGAAAATTGTGAACAGTTTTTCTTAACTACATTTATATGCAATATTATTAAATCTCGTGATCCATGATTTATTCCTGAAAACAAGTACAAAAGTTCAAACTAGAAAATTGATGCTGTTATAAAGAATTTTGATCTGGGGCCTGGCTCAAGTGGTAGACATCTACCTAGTAAACATAAGGCTAAGAGTTCAAACCCAAGAACCACCAAAAAATTAAAAAGCCCCATAACAAGAATCACAAAAATAAGTAAATAAATAATAAGTAAAAGCTAAGTTCTGGTGGCGCAGTACTGTAATCCATCCTAGCTACTAAAGAAGCTGATATTTGAGGACTGAAATTTGAAGCCAGCCAAGACAGAAAGGTCCATGAGAGTCACTTCCAGTTAACAGGCAAAGCTGGTAAATGGGGGTGTGACTCAAATGGTAGAGCACCATCCTTGAGTAAAAAAGCTGTGAGGTCCTGAGCTCAAGCCCCAGTACTGACAGACACAAGGAATTTTGAGAAGTTATATTGGAAGTTTCTAGGAAACAAACAATGATTTTTAATTGTTCCTTTGGTATGACAAAACATTCAATAAGTACCTGGATGAAAGGTAGGTCTATCCTTTGTGGAGTGACAGAAAAATCTGTGTGTGACAATACTCCAGAGATGCATGTAGGTAGATCAGTTAGGAAGGCATGGATAATGAACTTGAGCATAGAGTTGGACTTAGAATCATTCATATTGTATGTTCTTGAAAAGTAAGATTTCTGTTCTTTATTTCAAAATATTTGACTTAGGGGCTGGGAATGTGGCTTAGTGGTAAAATGCTTCTCTAGTATTCATGAAGCCCTGGGTTCGATTCCTCAGCACCACATATATAGAAAGAGCCAGAAGTAGCACTGTGGCTCAAGAGGTAGAGTGCTAGCCTTGAGCAAAAAGAAGCCAGGGACAGTGCTCAGGCCCTGAGTCCCAAGCCCCAGGACTGGCACAAACACACACACATACAAATTATATATACATAAATATGTATATATATTTGACTTATTAAATTTTAATTCCTGTCCTTATAATTATTTGGAATGATGGAAAGTAGGATATTTTCTATATACTAAGTCTAAAGCATAACAGCTTTTGATGGAAAGTAGGATATTTTCTATATACTAAGTCTAAAGCATAACAGCTTTTGTGCCTCATCTTCATTCGGTGGACGAGTCTTGCCGTCACAAAGTAGTTAAACCTATTTCCTCTAGATCACCACTAAAATTTTCCCTGAGGCACCTGCTTTAGTGATTTTCAAATAACTGCATATATCCTGGCAACTCTTTCAAAGTGAGACTATAGTAGGCTAAATGAAGCACCATAAAATAACATTTCTTTTCAGTGGATGATAGAAATCTGATTTTGGAGTTCGAAAGTTATATTTGGACAGAGTATGTCAGAGGAAATCATCAGCTAATAGAAGGTCAAAGATAATTGTAATGAAATCTGTGCTGACTACTCTGTTATATTTATCCCCCCCCCCCAAATTATATTTTTAAAGCCAGACAGTGCTGGCTCTGGAGGATTTTGATTCAGAACCTAGCAGAAAAGTTCATGAGGTTCTGATTCTAAAAACTAGCCAGAAGCAGCACTGGAGTAATGAATCAAGTGGTAGAACAACTGCTGAGCAAACAAGATAATCTAATTTGAGACCCTGAATTCAAACCCCAGTACTAGGAAAATATTGATTGTAATCTTATTTGCACAAAGAAAGAGAGTAACTTACATAATAATTAGACATCTTGAATTCTTTTTTTAAAAAAAGACCATACTTATAGCTTAAATTTTGGAACGTCATTGTAATTCTGATTCTGATTTGAAAACATTCAGGACAGTTTTACTAAAAAAGAAAGAGAGAAAGAGAGAAAGGAAGGAAGGAAGGAAGGAGGGAAGGGAGGGAGGAAGGAAGCAAGGAAGGAAGGAAGGAGGAAAAGAAAGGAGGAGGGGGAGGAAGAGAAAGAGAGGAGGAAGAGGAGCAGGAAAGAAGTGGAGGGGGAGGAGAGGGGAAGAAAGAGGAGGAGGGAACAGGAGGAGGAGCAGGAAGTGGGGAAGAGGAGAAGGAAGAAGAAGAAATCTAAACTGGAATCTTTCTATCTTCAGCTACAGTTTTCCAAAGGCAGAAGTCACTTCCTACCTAAGAGCAAATGAAAGAATGACCTACTAAGAAAGCAACACTGTTTGAAGCCCAAAACTGTCCTTTCTACTTCCTTCTCCCATATTTTAAATTCAGTTTCTACATCCATAAGTTTGGAAGAATTGCAGAATTTCCTGTAAGGAGTATAGAGTTTCTGGAGGTTCAATAAGAACAATCTGTATATTACCTAGACCAGTATCCAGGAAATATTAGGTGTACAAAAATCTTGGTTCAACTACTTTCCTCTTAACTGGTGAGTAAACATTGTAATAAGCTTCATCATTCCAATATAATATTTTACATTTGAATATGATTTTAGGCCAAAAGATGATGAAGGACTGGTTCTGTCTGCTTTGTTTCCTCCCATTCTTAGTCCTCTTGGAATGCATCCAGGAAATAAGAAGTAAAAACATAGAAAAGGGGCTGGGAATATAGCCTAGTGGCAAGAGTGCTTGCTTCGTATACATGAAGCCCTGGGTTCGATTCCTCAGCACCACATAAACAGAAAAAGCCAGAAATAGCACTGTGGCTCCAGTGGCAGAGTGCTTGCCTTGAGCAAAACAAAGCCAGGGACAGTGCTCAGGTCTTGAGTCCAAGGCCCAGAATTGACAAAAAACAAAACAAAACAAAACAACAATAAAAAAAACATAGAAGAATGAAAAGGAAGACTTCCCAGATAAGGACTAATGGAGCCAATAAAAATCCTAAATATCAGTAATGATGGAACAGGGATTTCAGCATTTCAAAACAGGAATTCTACACTTAGAAAACGGGCTGAGGTTGCAGATCAAATGATTGAGCTCCTGATTTCATACTCCAATATCACACCAAAAAAAAAAAAAAAAGAAACCTTCAGTAACCACCACATTGCAGTTTTATTGTAATAGTAAAGTACTTTTATTCCCATTTCCTGTTTTTAAGTTTAAAAGCCAATTCTTTTCCTAACATATCCTTCTTCAAAAGGTAAAATTAAAAGACACGAGTAGATACCTGCAAAATCTCTGCTAAGATGTGTTTCCCCAAGTATGATAGCAAAGAACTTATTTGAAATTAGAAAGCATGATTGTTACCAATGAAAATAAAAACCCAAGTTTTATGTTGGAAACACAACTAAAATAATATAGGACATGACATGACATGAAATACAGTAAGCATTCTGGTAGATTTTTGTCTGAGCTTTTTAAATGAAAAAACAAATTCCATTCTATGCTTTCTGCAGCGTACAGTGTGCTTTGTCTATTAAACAAAATAATTGAGTATTAATCTCCTAGAACTCATCTTGACCAGCAATAATGACTAGTTTGTTCGTTAACAGCCTAAGGCATAGCCACAAGCCATTAAGGCTCTTGGGGGAAGGGAAGACTAGTGGAGTAAGGCTTGCTATTTATTATCTATAGGCAAGAGTCAAGACCTTCTAAGAGAAACAAAAATTATTCTGGGATATTCTGTATCTTTCACATAACTCTCAATCTCACACACCATTTTTAATAAATAAGAGATATTGGTATCCTTTCACAACGTTGGATTGGAAATAATTTATGTAATGAAATAGGGATGCTCAAGGGACCAATTAATACCTTTTCAAGCTTGGGATATATAAGAACCACTTTTAAAAAAACAAACCTCAATCTACCACATTAGTTGATTGTTGGTGAATTGAAACTGAATCATAAGGTCATAAGGATATTTTGGAGCTTTTTTTTTTAAGTTTTTAATCCTATCTCAATAAAAGTAAATACATAAGGATTATAAATAAACCAAATCTGAAGTAATATAGATTGAGAGAACCTCAAGAGGGTCAGGAGATAATGAAGATTATACCTCAATATTGGGATTATAATGTTAGCTCTTTATTTCAATAAAAGTGGATAGAGATCTTTCATACCAGGGACAGGGCTTTAGCTGTAAGGACAAAGTAATCTTCTGGGAATTATGCATACAGGCTTGACATCATTTTTATTGGATGGCTGATGAACTGGAAAACTCCAGGATAGCCAAGCTTTAATTTGTAATCTTAATTTTCATATAAATCGGTACATTTCAGAGGGAGGGAGCGGGGTATGGGGACATTGATGCTTGCTAGTCCTGTGATAATAAGACAGACCTGAAGCGCAGGCTGTGGCACTAACTCATCCAGTATCTGATTCAGTCTTTTCCTCTATCCATCTGTCTTCCATCTTTGCAGCCATCATTTAACGAAATTTACAGCCTGCACATACCAGAGAAGCTAATGTTAGTGCAATCTTCTCTCTACCTCCTCCTGGAATGATCTATAGTAATCTACTTATCATAGGCATGCACACTATAATGCACAATAATTTAGTTTTTAGTCAGGAACATAACTGCAATTGTTTTGCAAGTGTACATTAATGAGTTTTTTTTAATTATTTTTTTTTCAAAAAGGCTATGGGGCAGGAGAGAATACTACTTGATGTTTCCCAAGTATAATTTCAGATCCATGAGTTCATATAGAGACAAAAGTATAAATCTAAAACACAGTGGCTATTTATTTGGAATACAAAAACTGAAGTAGGATAGTTTCAATATAAAATGCGGAGACCCTAATATAAAACAAATAAAAGCTATTGAAAGGAATACTTTGTAAATATGTCAATAAGACAATTTTTCTCTGGATTACCTTTATACATTATAAATCAGATTAATTTTTATGCAGCATTATTATTTATTCTTTGTGGAAAATGATTCTTTATAATTGAGTCACCCATAACATACTCATTTTCCTACTTTGTTGTTGTTTTGAGGTTTCATATGTTTCTAAGTATTATCAGAGATGAAGTTGATCTCTATGGGATAAGAATTACCCCACACAGATGACTGCTTTTTTTCCATCCTGTTTTAGATTTTTAATGCTTTCTTTAAAAAGAAAAAAAAAGAGGCAGGGTTATTTCAAACCAGAAATCACACATAGCCTTTTGCTCTTCGATGATATAAGTACCCCGTAAAACTCATATGTCAGTTAAAAGAGAGAGAGAGAGACAGAGACAGAGACAGAGAGACAGAGAGACAGAGAGAGAGAGAAGACCTCTGATCATAGTTATAAATTAAGAAAGTGTTATTCAGAAAAGCACTTTCCAAACTCTGTGTGACTGTGGCTTAAGATATTTCCCATGGGTCACAGGTGCTTTCATTTTCTTCAGAGATAAATCATCTGTTCATAAGACTGTTTTCTTTGTTTGTGCTCCATCTTCCCAGATGTACGGCCCTCAGAAATGTCAAAGTACTATCTTCAGAGCAGAAAATAGAGTCTTCCAGTCACATCTTATCTTCTTATTCTCCAAAGCTCCCAATTTGCCAGTGAAATAACATGAAAGTTGATATAGATAAATACTGTGAGCATAATCCCAATGGGAGCATACTCATCTCTTAAACAGTTCTGTCAACTTGGATTTATCTGCATGGAGGGCATATAAATAAATAACATGGAGTTTGAGGTAGACAAATATCAAGGATGAGTAACTGCTTCTAGGGAGGCCTATTCAATCAATTACTGGGCTCTGAACAGAAGCATTGACTACAGGCAGACAAAAGTTGATCACAACACAATCTTGCT
The DNA here is from genome assembly GCF_023159225.1 of Perognathus longimembris pacificus. Lineage (NCBI taxonomy): Eukaryota > Metazoa > Chordata > Mammalia > Rodentia > Heteromyidae > Perognathus > Perognathus longimembris. Next base: position 22,675,224 of record NC_063176.1, read on the forward strand.
CTGCTTCTTGATGAAGTAACAAAATATGCTATGTTCACTGAACAGCTGCTTTCATAAGGAGAGCAATAATGAGAAAGTCTCCCAGAACCTTCTGCACTTGCACATGGAAACATTTCCGAGAGAAGATTAAAATGCCAACAAGATTTACACTTTCTTATCTAGATGTTTAACGTCCTTAAGCATGTTCTATTACTTTTAAAGTATAAGTAAGACAAGCAATGCCTTTTTCAATGTACTGTTATTAAAAAATAAAAATAATAGAATTAGTTCCTGCAATGAGTTAAATCATGTCCCCTCCCCCCTTAAAACTAATTTGGTGCAAATCTTACCCCACAGATTGTGACTGCATTTGGACATAGGACCATTAATGGATAATTAATGTAAAATGAGGTTGAAGTTAAAATGGGCTCTAATGTGAAAGGACTGAAAGAGGAAACTGGAACAGGTACTCCACCTAAAGTAGGAGAGAGAAGACTCTGAAGATATAGGGAAGTAGACATCTACCAAGAAAAAGCCTTAGAAAATCATCCCTGCAAACCAATCTTTGATCTCAGCATGCAGAATAGGAGACAATAGCTTTGGCTTGTTTAAGTCACATAGACTAGCCACCACTCCAGTGAAGTCATAGAGTATATTTCTCTTTCTTATTTAAAAGTAAATAAGAAATGAATTAGAAAGGCCCAAAGTTAAGGCATCTGTACCCTGCACAGAGTTGTGGCACATGTAAACATTCCTCCTTTCAACAATGCTACCATGGAAATGGATCTTCTTTTCACTGCTTTGACTTTGCAAATATTTTCTCATCACATGTTCACAAAAAGAAGAGGAAACTTCATGTTGCTTGTTGAAAAGAGACTTGCCAGAACTTCACAAAGCAGACAAGGAACCATGTGCCCATAGAAACATTGGATTTTACAAAGAAGTAACTTGGGAAAGGTAGGCTTAGAAGTTGTACCTACTAATGCATTCCCATGGTGTATCAAGAAGAGGTGTGCTGGGGCTGGGGATATAGCCTAGTGGCAAGAGTGCCTGCCTCGGATACACGAGGCCCTAGGTTCGATTCCCCAGCACCACATATACAGAAAACGGCCAGAAGCGGCGCTGTGGCTCAAGTGGCAGAGTGCTAGCCTTGAGCAAAAAGAAGCCAGGGACAGTGCTCAGGCCCTGAGTCCAAGGCCCAGGACTGGCCAAAAAAAAAAAAAAAAAAAAAAGAAGAGGTGTGCAAGTGACCATTGTTATAAGCATGTTATCCAAGAACCTGCAGTGACAATGATAGACACAAAAACCAAGAATTATCTCAGCAAGGGAGAATTGACTTCTGCAGAAAGGTTTGCCATCAGCCAGAAATCTAACAGGCTAGCAAACAGAGCCCCTGTTAATCCCAATGCAGTGAGCCCTGCCCCTGGTCTCACATTGGTTGAGCTCAGATTCACAATCTGATTGCCATTTTCTTGTTTGAGTAGGGTAAGATGTGTTTCAAGGTGACCATTGAAAGACTTTGAAATGAGATTTGCAGTAGACAAGTAATCTCAAAACATATCCACACCCTCTGCTGTTTCCTGAATAGACAAATGTCTGAATTCCATTTTAGAACAACCAGTAAAGACAAAACCTTACCTTTCAAAATCCTTCCTTATCCCCAAATAATCCTTCTTTTACTTCCTTGACTTGCAGATATTGCCTTAATAATCAACAAGAGACAAACCCTCAAGCCAAAGCAGGACCTTTAAGCAACCTACCTTGTTAGAAAAGACAGATTTTCCCACACTGGATGAAAAATATAAAACTAGGATATCTACAGTTGTATGAAATACTATGTCATACAATTGCAGGTTCTTGATATAATCCTGGAAAATGATAGAAAGAGGTTCTGTTTTATTTTTGTAATCTGTGCGCCCAAACAATCTCTCCCTTGATGTCCTTATCACAAATCACAACCTTCACATATCCTTGCTTCCATGATTGTGTTGAAGGAATCCTTGTCACACTGGTGAGTGTAGTGACTCACACCTGTAATTCCAGCTACTATTGAGGCAAAGGTAGGTGCTAACCCCCAACAAAAAGTTAAGGAGACTCTATTTCAAAAACCAAACTAAAAGCAAAAAGAAGATATATGGCTGAAGAGGTAGAGGAATTGGCTAGCATAAGGGAGCCTACATATTCAATCACCAATACCATATAATCATAATAGACAAAAATGTCACTCACCTGATACAAACAGCTCAGGTGCACACCCTAGGAAGTGGGCTGTGTTTAATTGGCCCTTTATGCCCTTGTTATAGCAAATAACCTAATAATTTGGGAAAACTTAGACACATCAAACTGGTGAATCCACGTCACATCCATACATCTTAGAACACATAAAGTAAAGTGATGACCATGTGACTGTAGTAATGGTGATATTTCATTTTGGCAAGTAAATAGGATGTAAGAGGAACAAAAACAGTGTAATGAAAATTGTGTTTCCCAAAATTTCTTGGACAATTGTTTAAAATTAAGGAAGACATTCAATGCTACATTTGTATACAAGATGGTTGGAAGGCAAATCTGTCTGATTATGTGCCAGGTAAATCCTGAACGGACATAATTCAGTCTCAGCAGCAAGCTCTACATGCAGAACTTCCTGACAACACAGTCAACAGCCCAGAGGCAATTTGCCGATCTGGTGAAGGCCTCTGGTCAGTGTCTTAACCCAGATCTGTCTCTAACACTCTGTCACTAAGTATTTTTCGAAAGGATATGGTTTTTATTATTTAAATTTTTAAATAAACTTGCCTATAATTTTCTTCAAAATTATATTTTGTGACAAAAATTTAAAATGCTCATATTTAATTGAGTTCTCTGTAGACCATAACATTTTCGGTTAAAAAACTAGTATTTATAGGTGCTAAGACTTTTGATGAAATCCAAAAGTAATTCTGCTAGGTGAGAAGTTTAATGGAAGTGAAACACATAAATAGTTCGCCCGGTTACCATTAAAAGACAAAAGGAGGCAGATGAACAGGATAAGCATAGATAATAGGTAAAGGACTGCCATAGTGCCAAGGAAAATTAAAACCACATGAGTAAATATGATTTTTGAATAATAAAAAATTATGCAATAAAAATAAAAAGTCTGATTCAAAAAGGAAAGCAGTTCAAAGTGGGATATAAAGATGAAAGTAGGCAAAGGGAATCTGGAGATTTCTTTCTTTGTCCCACCCTCTTGGCCATTAGAGAAATTCAAATCTCATTTATCTTTAAAGTTACAAGCTCTGTTTTCATTCTCATCCCTAAGAAGATTCTTTGGTCCATAACCAACTCTTAAACCTACCAAGCAGTATGGAAGACAGGAAGCAACACATTGTTTAGTCAAAAGAATGTCACAACTTTTCCCCAATACAATGGAGAGATGCACGATTGACATAATTCTTAAAGGTTTTCCTCCTTTTGTTTCCTCATTTCTTCCCTGCTTTAAAAGGACAGATAGAATCACTAGCTACCTCCAAAAGACGTCATGCCCCTCCCCACACCCAAGCCTGCCTCACCAAGGCTGCTACCTCATAACTTTATCACCATCACTGAAATTCAAAAGATCAAGAACAAATGATCATGGAGCCTAAGAATCCTATCATCTGGGAGACTAATGTCAAAGGATTAAGAGTTCTAAACCAGCTTGAGGTTTAATCATTTATACTAGTCTGTGATTTATTTAAATCATGTTAGCTGGCACTCAGACCTATTACTTTCATGGAGAGGTGGGTTCCACAATAGATACAGCATATGAGCTGTGCAAATATATACACGTAAATACATATGTAATATAAGCAATACAATTTACAATCAAGATGTATATTACAGTAAAATTTAAGTATAGTTATCATGATATATACATTGTTTTAGAGCAATGACTTTATAATAAATATGTTATGAAGCATTTGAATGTATTGAAGGAAAAACAAAATCTATCAAATTAACATTTATTAACAACTATTCATTTTCTCTTGTGTTTATCACTATTTTAGTGTTTTGTAGGTTTTTAAATCTGCAATCCAAGGGAACAAGTATAAGTCAGTCACATTCTCCTTGAGTAATAATTATATAGGAATATTATATTTCCACAGAACAGGAAGTAAATACATCTGGGGATACGAGAGAAGCTTTAGATCTTTAAAAGAGAAAGATTTGATCTGTGAAAACTTCATAATCAAAGTTGTTAAAAGCAAACATCTGAGGTATAATTTCAAGACATTCTACTTTATATAGGGTCTTACTCTATATTAGAAGAGCATATTTCAAAGCAGAATTCTTTTGATGCCCTTGTAACCATGCACATATACACATTCATACTCTCAATAGATTCCATATGTTGATTCATAAAATTCCATATGTAGTTTTATTCATCTAAGGCCAAGAAATGAACTCAATAGAGTGAGTGAAAATTAGCTCAAATAATCTTTATTTTTCCTAGTTATACTATAAAAGCATTTTAATATTTTCCATTTGCAAATGATGTGCTATTTTAAAAAGTTATCTTTGCCATAAAACTTTGAATAAAATAAAGGATTTTGTTATGGGTTATCATAAAATGTTACTGTACTTCAGCCCTTGCCTAGCTGGGATCCTGTTGCTTTCCAGGCCCCACGTGGGAGCCCTTTGCCTTTCCATTGGTACGAGTCATTATCATCACTCTGGAGAAGAGTATTCTACATTTATCTCACTTTCCTGCCAAGGACAGAACTGACTGGTGTGGTTGTGCATGCCTGTAATCTCAGCACTTATGAAGCTGAGGCAGGACGATGTTGAGTTCTACACTAGCCTGAACTATATAATGAGACCCAATCTCAAACAAATAAGCAAAAGGCCTAGAGCTAAGGATCCAGAAAAGAGTTCTAGCATCAAAAAATAAAACAAGTCTGAAATAAAATTGCTACCTTTGGTTAATTTACATTACAGTTTATTTGAATGGTGATAGATAAGAATTGATATATTAATCCATTTACTATTATATAATTTCCAAATGTACAAGCTAAAGGAGATGCTCTGGAGGATGTGCAACAATATAAGAAACAGCACCAACTTCTAAGAATTTAGAAATTAATTGAAGAAAAAGAAAGGGCTTGGAATGTGGCTTAGTGCCCTGGGTTTGACTCCTCAGCACCACATAAACAGAAAAAGCCAGAAGCGGCGCTGTGGCTCAAGTGGTAGAGAGCGAGTCTTAAGCAAAAGAAGCTCAGGGGCAGTGCTCAGGCCCCGAGTTCAGGCCCCAGGACTGGCAGAAAGAAGGAAGGAAGGAAGGAAAGAAGGAAGGAAAAAAAGAAAGAAACAGCACACGGAGTCATAGCAGGAGCGTTAGCAAAGGTAATCAATATGTTAGGAATTCAGAAAGGCCACCATGCACTAAACTATTCTAAGAACTCTTCATGATGGAAGTGCAATGAAGGTGTATCTATTTCAATATGACAGAGACAAGTGTAAAGAATTTTCTTTTGGTGTCAGTACTGCGTCTTTAACTCAGGCTGCCGTGGGTCTCACTTCTCTTTTTGGTTCAAGGCTGGTGCTCTACCACTTGAACCACAGCCCCACATCTATCTTTTTTGCTGGATGATTGGAAATAAGAGTCTTGCCAACTTTTCTACCCAGGCTGGTTTCAAACTGTGATCCTCAGATCTCAGCATCCTAAATCACTAAAATCATAAGTAAGCCGCCAGAACCACAAGGATAAGGAGGAATGGGAGGTAACTGAGATCAAATTCTTCAGCCATCTTCTTTAAAAATTTACCCACAATAAGATGAAACATACTTTGAGTGCTTCCTCTGGGCCAAACATTTTATTAGGATTACTTAATGTAAGCTGAAAAACACACTTCTTATTTGGATGCCAAAATAACCCCCAGTTTATCAACGAAAATCCCGATAAGTAGATGAGTTTACTAATTCATTTGAGGCAACAAAGCTAAATGGCAGGCATAGGAGGCCAACTCCTGTCTGACTCTGGGATTCATACCTGATATTGTCACATAATGATAGTTACTATTTCAATGTTATTATTGCTTTCATCTCACTTTTGTTATAGCAATGGTTTTCAAGATAGGCCTCATGCCAGGGGCTGGTGGCTCATGCCTGTAATCCTAGCTACTCAGGAGGCTGAGATCTGATGATTGTACCTCAAAGCCAGCCTGGGCCAGAAAGTTTGTGAGTCTTTTAATTCCGATAAAGCACCAAAAAAGACCAGAAGTGGAGCTTGGTCAAGCGATAGAGTGCTAGTCTTGAACAAGAAAAGCTCAGGGACTATACTCAGGTTCTGAGTTCAAGTAGGACCAGTAGGTATACACACACACACACACACACACACACACACACACACACACCCTCATTAGAAAGGAAGATGTTGAATACTTGGTGACTGTCTCCCAGTATATCTATAGGCTGAAAACTTGGTGACTGTGTCCCAGTATATCTACAGACATAACAGTATGTAGTATGTTCCATTGTCAGATCTTAATAAAAATTATTAAACTATAATTTTTGCTATCAAAAGCAAAGATTATGAATAACCTCCTAAAAAGGAAAACACAAAGGGGCTTACTGTTAATCAGAATGTAGTAAAATATCATTTTGCTTGAAAAGAATAAGGAAATATGGCTTAGTGATATCATTAGAAAATATGTTATTAAAATGCTAACATTTGATCAGTGATGTGAAAAATCAATCGTCTTAATCACAGATGGAAATTAAATAGGGATGAGAATCTCAGGAGTACACAACAGCAAAGGAGAAACATTCAATCATCTATAGATGAGGAGAAATGTGAAATCATAGCTCATTGTATGAGGACACTGGGTAGTACAGTGGCACACTGAATGCACATATAGAGCTGTTCAGGATAGCCACTAAGACAAGCCTCAAGTATGAATTGACAACCTGGAATGCAAGGCACAAGGCATAGACCCAATGAAAACATTTGAAGGGAAACTGATGAAGAGTGCTTAACCATCAAGAAAATAGAGATGGATCTGGCTACAGAGTTGAGTGAAATAAAGAGAAGTACATTCCAAAATTTCAGTGTTCTGTTTCACATGTGCCTATCAAGTACCAGTTACCAGGTAAGTGATGGACACAAAAGATGAGGGGAAACAACTCTGGGTGCCAGTGGCTTACACCTGCAATCCTAACTATTCAAGAGGTTGAGATCACAGAATTGGGGTCCAAAACCAGGCCAAGAAGAAAAGTTTGGAAGATACCATTTTCAATTAACTACTTTTTAAATTTTTATTCATTTCTTTATTGTCAAAGTGCTGTACAGAGGGGTTACAGTTTCATCTGTAGGGCAGTGCTTACATTTCTTATCCCACTTGTTACCTCCTCCCTCACCTCCCACCCCCTGCCTTTCCCCCTCCCCATCCCCTTCCCCATCCACCCATGAATTGTGCAGTTGGTTTACACCATATAGTTTTGTAAGGATTGCTGTTGTATTTGTTTGTCTTTTTATCCTTTGTCTCTCGATTTTGGTATTCCCTTTCCCTTCCCTAGTTCCAATACACGTATATACAATATCCAGGGTACCAAAATCAGTTACAGCGACATTAGGGGTAAAATCATGGGAAAGAAAGACAAAAGAAAAAGGGCATAATTTCAAATGGTATGTTGAAAATAACAACAACAATGATAATTAGTACACATCTTGGATAATCCTAGCAGAAGATCATCCTAGCAGAAGATCACAATAGCTCTATGCCTATATGAACACATAAGATGATACTAAGTGAAATGAACTCCAGTTATGGAAATAAGTGGTTTATCATTGTTGTTGTTATTTTCAATTAACTAGTTTTATGTAATTTCACCTTCAATTAAAAATCTTGGCTAGATGTGTTGTTGAGCTGGCAGGGCACCCACTAAGCAAGCAAAATGAGTGGGCATAAGCTCTACACGCAAATCCCAATACCTTCCCCCCACAAAAAATTACCTTGTCTCTCAAGAAATGGTTTATTAAAAGGATAATTCTTGGAAGTTGAAGTCTGCTTCAGTTTGTAATCTGTGTAACCCAGTACACGTAGCTTAGTGTTTTTGTGTCTTAGTTTCCTCCTCATCTTTATTTGAATGTATGTTAATTATTCAAGTTAAATTGGTTTCATTATGAAATTTTCTCCCAGGCATATAAAATATGTTGATGCTATTTACCTATATCCCTAATAACACACCTTTTACATCCATGTCTCCCCTCACCCCTAAATTCCACGCAAGATAAAAAACAAGCCATCGCGTTTTTGTTGATCTGCATCTGGCATATTTTATCTAACAAGATAATTTCCAGCCCCACTCATTTGTCTGCAAATGACATGCACTTGTTCTTATTTGTTAGTGAATGAAAGCCCACTCTGTATATACACCACATCCATGTACGGGTACATACCATAGCCATTCATCTATTGTTGGGCATCTAAGATAATTCCAAACTTGGCTGTTGTGAACAGTGCTTTGATAAAAGTGGATACGCCACTATGTTTATTGTACGCTGACTTTGATTCTTTGGGTACCTATCTAAATGTGGTATCAATAGATCATATGTTAGCTCTAAACTTGGAGGGAGCCGGGGTGGGGGATGACCTGTATTTCCTATGGTATATGTAGGCAACCAGTAGGAAGGACTTTACTGGAGGTTAAACTGAGAAGCTTGAGCTCTCTGCTTTTGTTGTTGGTGGTGGTGGTGGTCATGGGGCTTTTGAACTCGGGGCCTGGGTGCTGTCCCTGAGCTCTTCAGCTCAAGCCTAGATCTCTACCACTTCACAGCACCACTTCTGGTGGATAATTGGAGTTACGAGTATTGTGTACTTTCCTGCCCTGGCTGGCTTTGAATCACAGTCTTCAGATCTCAGCCTCCTGAGTAGTTAGGATTATAGGAGTAGCAACTGGCTCTCTGATTCTTTTGTTTGTTTGTTTTAATGTAGGCATTAGTTGCTTTTTTTAGAACTGCCTTTTCTGTGGCCACATGTTCTAGCAAGTGATATTTATACTTCAATATGATTCTAATGATTTTTAAATAGTGGTACACTATCGTTCCAAAGCATATTGCTCAATCTCCATGTGCTTGCAAATCTTCTATTTCTCTTGATCTTAATTCCCAATTTTATTCCAATAAGATATAAGAAATCATTTCATTTTCTGTATTTGTTCAAATTTTCTTTATGGTTTAAGATGTAATCTAGTTTGTGCTTTTAGTACTAAATCAATAAGAAGGTACTTTACCATGTGGCCACACCCCAGCCCTCTCTTTTGCTTTAGTTATTTTTCACATAGGATCTCACATTTTTGCCTGGGGTGACCTTAGATATAATCCTCCTATGGCCTTCCTCATAGCTGGGATCACAAGCACTTGCTACCACACCTGGTTGAGTTGGGGACCTTTGCTAACTGTTTGTCCTGGCTGGCATTGAGCCTCCATTTGCCCAATGTCTACCTCCTGTGTATCTGAGATGACAGACATAAGACACAGTGCCTAGATTTGTACTAGCCATAGAATGGCTACCATTTCAGACATCTCTCCTTTGCTCTCCTTGTTCTTCTTCTTTTACAATCTACATAAACATTGGATTTGCTGGGCACTGGTGTCTCACACCTGTAATAGTAGGTACTCCGGAAGCTGAAATCTGAGCTTGTGGTTCCAAGTCAGCCCAGGAAGGAAAGTCCATGAGACTCCTATCCCTAGTTAACCACTGAAAGGCCAAAAATGGGGCAGGGAATCAAATGGTAGAGCACCAGTCTTGAACAAAAAATGTTCAGGCACAGAACCCAGGCCCTGAGTTCAAGCCCCAGGATACAAGAAAAAACAAAAACAAAAAACTAGGAATTTAAAGTAATATAGACTCTCAGTGTTTAATATTGGTGATATTGCGATTTGTGGCAATAAGTCCACTTCTTGTCTAAGAATCCATTTATACTGCTGAAACTAAGCACTGGATTAATGCTGTGGGTGTCGTCATCCGCGCTGCTCCTGGGCCTTGGCATCTATGGTACCTTTCACTAAAGCTAAAATCAAATAGCACAGATCATATAATTTGAATTTATTAATGAGAACATCCCTTAGTGGCCAATCCCACCAGAAAGCTTGTCATCCTGATATAGGTTTCCTGAGCAAGATGGAGTTAAATAAAACACTCATTTTCTAGAACCTGGAACATTTGTCCTAATTTCACAGCTTATGCTGCAGCTCAGTCAGTGCTTGAAAGGCAACACATGAAGCCAGAAAATAAGTTCCAGAGTCACTGCTTCTTTACCATCACACCTGGGAACACATCAACAAGAGAAAAAGGACTCATGCCTATGTCTATTTTTTCTTTTCTTTTATCCCCCACAGACAAGTACTATTTGGATACGTCAAACTTGGAGATCTAAAAGCAGGTGTTTGAGTTATATTCAACCCTGTTTTCAAACCCTGTCTACTATATTCTTCCTGAGCTTTTCTATTAAAGATAATTCCAAAATTAGTTTTAGTGATAAAAAGTAATTTATTCATACAGCAATATTTATTAAGTGCCTAAGACATGCATATCACTGAAATCATTACACTATGAGGCTAGGTCATAGGAAAGAGGGTAAAGATAAACTGGAAGAAAAGAGTCAATAAGAAGCTTTTTGGCTAAGGAGCTTAGAATAGTTGAAAATACAAATAGGAATATTCGAAGTAGTTTGAGAAAACGAGAGACATTTTTTTTCCTTTTCAACTTTGTTTTTATTCTCAGATACACTGAAATGCTTATAGATCTTTGAATTTAAAATTCTTTCTTATTAGGGATAAAGAGCAAATGTTTGGTTTCCTTGTAATGACATTTTTTTTTCAGTAGTCACAATTGAACTCAGGGTCTACTTTGCTAAGCAAGTGTTCACTATACACTAGCCCTTCCACATCTTGGTCTTTCTTTTCTTCTTTTTCTTTCTTTCTTTTATTGTAAAGGTGATATACAGAGGGGTTACAGTTACATAGGACAGGTAACAAGTACATTTCTTTCTGAACAGTGTCACCTCTTCACTTATGTTCTCCCAGATTTTTCCCTCCTGACCCTCTGCCCCCACAAGTTGTATAGTTCATTTTCAATATAGAGTATGGTAAGTATCACTGCTGAATTAGTTCACACTTTGTTCCACCATTTCTGTGACTTTTAAAAGATATTATTAGCTCACACTTTTGTATGTTTTATCCCTATTCTTATTTCATATATATATGGATATATCTATATCCATATATATAGGTATGTGTGCATATATATTATATATAATGTGTCTATATAGGTATAGTTTCTGTTCCATGCACTGATCTCAGAAAATCAGTATGATCCTCCATAAACACTGGTTAGTTAAGCTGTTTTCCACAACTAATTTCTTTATCTAATATTTCTGCTCTCCAAATATAGAATGAGAAAAAGGCCACCTGATAATGAGTCCAAAAGATTTAAAGAGTTATAGGAAAAAAAACAGCAGTTTGACAGATGAACTGTACTTAAATTCTAGAAACAGATCCAGCAGCTTCTGTGTAGTAGAACCCATATCCAGAATTTCTACTCTAGATATGGGGTTTTAGACAATAGATAAATAGACTGATCATTCATTCACTTTCTAATTTGATCTTTATCATAGTCTCACTAGGTTGAAATTAATTTCCTCATAGAATTTCTGAGTTGAGCAATGACCAGCTTTATGACTAATTAACATAGTGGCAAAGAACTAGGACTGGAGTCATGTTCAAGCTTGGAACCTTGTCCAGCTGTCTGTACTTGAACAACTTTCTATAATTCTCTATCTTGTTCCCTTTTTTGTATAATGTAAATAATAGCTATTAGACTCTATGTAAGGATAATAATAGCTAAAGCTATAGTAAGAATCAATTGGAGTGACATGTATATATAAGGAATTTAGAATGTCTGCCTAGTGCACAGCATCTCTTAGCAGATCAAAAAAGGCAGCACCACAGGAGGCTAGTGTCTCCTTTTGAGGGTTTCCTTTTGTTTTGTTGTTTTGGGTTGCTTTTTTTGCAGGTGTATGTGGGGGCAGTCCTGAGGCTTGAACTCAGGACCTGGTGCAGTCCCTGAGCTGAGCTTCTTTTGCTCAAGGCTAGTAGTACTCTACCATTTAAGCCACAGTTCTCATTTCAAATTTTTTTAGTAGTTTAGTGGAGATAAGTTTCTTAGACTTTCCTGTCCCGGCTTGCTTCAAACCATTCTTCTTGGATCTCAATCTCCTAAATATCTGTTACAGGTAGGATTACAGATGAGAGGCACCAGCACCCAACAGATGAGTTCTATTTTATGGCTTCAACTGTGTTAGATGTCAACAAAGGGAATGTAAACTTGATACCAATGAAACTTCCACTCTAGTTTATTCCATAGCTCAATACAATAGTTATATAATATTGAGCATTAATAGTTCACATTTTTATATAACCTTGCTTTCTTTCCTTTATCTCATTAATACTGCCAACAACTCTAATTTCTTTATTTCAACAGTAGACAACTGGAGAAATTTAACACTCCTCTAAAATCTAAAAGATGGAATCTTTTTAATCAAAAAACAACAGGTTAATCCTGGCTTTGGAGTCAGAGAAATCATATTAAAATTCATACAGTGTGATTCATTCAAAACCGGAATATAGCAACATATAATCCTATAAAGCCATAGAGATTTTTAGATCAAAGCAAAAAAGGTAAATCAAACCTGAAATGAATGGATTAGCAGAAACGAGAGAGTTGCTGTAATATTCTTTTGTATTGAGTAATAGAGAAGCAGATTTTGTCAAATCTTGCTTTCTAATTCCCATCTGGAAAAACCTTGCTCTGGGAATGAACAGGTTTGAAGGAATGCCTTTGACATCTGTAAAGTTAAAAAGCATCCGTAATTGGAATGGGCTTAATCCTTGATTCAACAGCAGGTTCTTTATACACAATCATAAGAAGTGATGAAACTCAGGCACAGATGTACAAATTGTGAGATTTAATCAGATTGGTCCTCCATGCCTAGTTGAGTATATTCTATTTTAGCTTCTGCTTAACCTGGGTTAATTGAAATAGATGGTCATGTATATAAGGAAGTAAATCCAGGTCAGAAATCAAATTTGAGTTGACAATTGATTTTAACCCCATGAGCCACAATATATGGAAGATTTTCAATAGTACCTCTTTGTATAGACAATTGAATATTATGTTAAAAAGGACATAGTAATAACTTCTTTGAGTTTCTGAAATGAGGATTTTATGACAAAGAATGACAGTGAGTAAGCAGGATCAAAATGAACAGGGTAGTTGACATGAGATTTAGTGGTTGAAACCACTGCCTACCTGTTATGCCTGGAATAATCTTTGGAGCTTATACACTTTTAGTGACTAAAATTATTTTGCATCCTCACCTCTAGCTGTTAAGTATTCTTCTCTTCTCCTAGTTGGTGCTATGAAAACTGAGGAAGAAAGAGGATGTTTTTATTAAGTAATCAATGAACGATGTATCTTTAACTAGAAATGGACTTTTATGAATTTTAATAAACTTATTCTGTTTTTTGGTGTAATCCCCAAGCTTATTCACTACTACTACTTTATGTTGATATAAGGTTAAAGGAAAATTTGCAAATGCATGTGACCCTTTCTCAGTAGAAGGTCAAGCGTATTATAATCCACTACTAGATTTTTTTGAGAATTCCATATATAGTCTTGCAAAGAAAACCAGAAACACAGATAACTGATTGTATACTTTCTAATGCTATTAGAAATAATGTGATTTTATTTTAATTTGTCATTTATGATAAAAATTGTTTCTTCAAACTGAGTAGCATTATTAAATATGCCTTTTATCTCTAACAGAGCATTTAGGAATATTAGTCGTTAGTATCTTTGTATGTCCACAATGGAAAAATATTTGGAAATTAAGGGTACCATAGTGAAATAAAGATTTACAGCCCAAGAAAAGAAAACAGAAAAGGCCTCAATAGTCCTTTTCAGGTTTTCTTTTTTCTATTTTAATGCAGAGACAACTTTCATCCTTCCCCTTCATTCAATCTTAATTGCACTATAAAAATCTGCACCCTTCATATGTTGCCCCCCTCTCTTTGTATCTCCATCATCACAATCATCAACACACATAACTCTAAAACTGAATATTCTTCCTTACCATATGGGATCTGAGACTAAGATCAAACCCAACTGAGACAAATGCCATGCAGCCAGTCGACAACTGTTCCTGGAGTCCTGGGCAGTGCCGGAGACAGTGCCTGCCAGGGCCTACTGTTTTCAAACGACTTTCATTTCTCTAACAATTTAAATCTGCCAAGAGGAAACTGAGACAATCAAGCTTTATGCCAAAAAGCCCCAAGCTTAAGCGAGAGATGCATCCTCTCTTTAGCCTGCTGATGAGCGAGGGAGCAGAGGGAGAGGAAAGGATAAAGATTCATAATGAGGAGGACAGACACTCAGTATGCTTTTGGAATGCCACAACAGGGCAATTTCTGGACCTAGTTATGATACTTTGTTGAGCTCCATATCCAGAATGTCTTCTTCCTGGGGAGGCACGAACTCCCACTACCATTGGGGCTGAATATTGCCTGTAACATACCATCTTCGTGCTTCATCATCCTAGTTGCCCTACCCCCAGCAGGGTCACCACAGAAGCAGTTAGGGCAGAGCCCATTCACTTTCCTGGGCGCCAACTTTGGAAAGTTAAACCTGAGGCCAAAGGAATCTTCTTACCTACATACAGGGTTGCTCCCACTCCCACTTTCCTGGGTTTCTGTGTTTTTCCTATCACCTCAAAAGTCACTCTCCGCCCCCACCCCACCCCCCACCCCCCAAAAAAACAAGAATGTCAAACAATCACATGCACTCTGGTTTGTAAGAAAAAGGGAGAGCAAGTGAGGGCTGCCGGTTGCCGGTTGCCACGTGCAAGAATGGGACTTTGCTCTGCTCAGCAGGCAGCTGCCATCCTGAAACCTCACTTCGGAGAAACAGGAGCCCCACTGTGTTTTACCACAGGACCAGGTGGCAAACACCTGCATCTTATACAGTCGGATACCTGCGATCACAATGTCAACGGACAGCACTTTGAAATACGGGGTTGTTGTTGCAAATCTACAATAACTCTTTATGTTGGATCTTATAAGATACATTAATTTCAGAACTACACATCTAAGACACTTCCAATAACAGGAATACCGTCTTTGGAATTATAGACTGTTTGGGATTCAAATCTTAGCTTTCTACTCACTAGCTGTGTAACGTTGAGCAACTTAATTTTTGAAAAAATTCTGATGCTTATCTTTTTCATCTTTAGAAGGTACATCGATTTTCATGCATCGTGTAGTTTTTGAGGATAAAGTATATAATAACCGATAACAAAATTATCATGGATTGTGTGATTAAAACTCAGCTGTAATGCCTATTGATTTTCAACTCAGTATTTTTAAAATACCATGTCAAATAACTCTGCTCGTTTTCGCCTTAAAATAATTACCAGAAATATTTTGCTTTTCAAATTCTTTCAAGAGATAGGCTCTCAATTATTTTCCATTACTCCTGCAGAACCACTTGTTTGATACATGACATCAGAGTGAAGAGGAATTTTGTAGTCACAATTGAGAATGTATTGACAACAATAGAGTTGGGAGTAAACTGAGATAAGCTTTCTGAGGAACCTCTGTAATATGACTCTGCTAAAAAACATCTGGACAGACATGTCCAAAGGGCATGATAAATAATAATTTTCATTCCTCTCTGTTAAACCTGAAAACAGTCTTTCTCAATACATTGTTGCATTGCATTGTGATTATAGTGGAACATTATATACTCAGCCATTAAAAACACTGTGGAAAAGTATTAAATGGTTTGGTTCCCAGCCCTAAAATAGAATATGTACGTAATAAATGAAAAACAACTACATTGTTACATTTCAGTTTCATAGACCAAAGAATAGCATAACAAAAAGGTAGACATTAAAATTGTTTTTTGTGTCAGCAGAAGTGGAGTATGGATGATTTTGTTTTAGTATTTTCATTTTTCTTTTTCTGAAATTTAAATTAGTTCCTGAAAAAATAAGTATTGGGTATCAATATAATCAACAAATAATATGAGATTCATGAATATGAAAATTTGGCATTAAATTTACTATTATACTAAAAATCAGAACTCTGAATAATGATAGACCCATACTTATCCCCATATTTTATTCATTTTTCCCTAAAAGTCAGTACACTAATAGGCATTATATTTGAGCACAGTCATACCTATAAATTAAAAAAATTCTTACTGATTTCTCATAGAAAATCTGTCTTTCACTTAAAACTCACTTAAACTCTTATTTGAGAAAGTTAAAAATATCTTCTAAATCCTCTTCTTTGCAGTCTTCAAATGTTTCTGACCTTGCTAATAATTTTTCCCTTGCAACATATTAATTATTGTTCTGGCACCTCTGGCCTACTCATGAAGTCAATGAAGTGTGAAATGCCTCTATGCAGAGTAATATTTCATATTTGGTACTTTATGTATTAATTACTTTTCTGTTTTTGCTATTCCAGTTTGAAAAAAAGGGCACATTAGGCAGTAATAAACTGTCAACCAAGAAACAAGTAAACAGCAAACAATTCACATTTGCTCACCTATTGAGAGTTGCTAAGAGGAGATCTTCCTACAGCACTATTCGATTTGTAGTGTCGCCTCATGTTATGCTCCCTCTTAAAAAGTGAGGAGCCTTCTTAGAGCTTTCCTATGCTTACAGTAACAGAGGTGGAGTTTGAGTAGCAAATCACTCCAGGCAAATCTTATTGATTTAAGCCTGAAATACAAAATAAAAGCCAAAGACCCACTGAACATCAACAAAAGATGGTGTAGAGAGCAGACTTCAAAAACTTAAAGCGCTGCCAAATTACAAATGACAAGAAATGTGAAAAGATGCTAGTTCATTAAGAGTCTGTTAGTTACTGATTCAGACTCTCAACAGAATATAAATCATTTGCAATCTGAGAGTAGCCCTTTATTTTGTTCTTGAATTCCAGGATGCCCTCTCTCATCATTCGGTCTGAAAGAGAAAGAAAAACACCTTAGGTGTGACATTTTTTGACTCAAGAACTGTGTTAAGCAGTTATAAAACCTGTTGTAATTTACAGCTGATAATAAAGCGAATCAGAGACCTCAGCCTCAATTTGCAAACCTTCTTACACCTCATTGGTCACTGACTTGTCAAAAGAAGAAAAATGAAAAAAAACCAAAAACCTTACCTGAATAAGAAAATTTACTGCATAATGAGAAGTGATTGGCTTTAAATTGCTCTGGCTACATCAATAGGTTCCGATTAATACTATTTACGATGTTATGATTTCCTATTTGCAGAGTTACATAAAAGCCAAAGGAGCTACTGAAACAATGCTAATGAGTCCATAGATGTTGTTAGATGTCTGTTTGACTCCAGAGTATAGTTAAATTTCCCATATCCTTATTTCTACATGACACATGTGAATCTCTAGTGGATAACTCAGATGTTAAATTAATTTGTTATAAAAATTATGCAACAATATTAAGATAGAGACTTTGAGACTAGATAAATCAATGTGTTGATTTCATTCACATAGCACTGTATACAGTCTTATGAGTGTATTAAGTGACCCCTCACAGCTGTGCAAAGGAAAACATAATGTGGTTTTGTAACACTGTTCTTCAATCTCCTTTGTTTTTCTTTTCTTTTCTTTTTCTTTTTGGTCTTTTTGCAGTGTTAGAGATCAAACCCAGGACCGCATTCATACTGGGTCAGCACTTCACTACTGAGCCACACCCCTAACCCCTGTATTGGTGGTGGGTGAAGGGTACTTGGGCCTGAGCTCTGTTCCTTAGCTTTTTTGCTCATTTGGTGCTCTCCCACTTGAACCACAACTTCACTTCTGGATTTTTGGTAGAAAATTGAGAATAAGATTCTCATGGATTTTCCTGCTCAGGTTGGCATTGAGCCATGGTCATGAGATACCAGCCTCCTGAGTGGCTAGAATGATAGGCATGAGCCACTGACACTCTGCTCCATAACCCCCATATTTTAAAATATAATATTTTACAGCAGTATGTTTTCTTGTAGCAAAATGATTTGAGAGTAATGTCAAAGACAAGTAAACATATGGTCAAGGTATCATTACAGAAATGTAACACACGCTGGTTTGCACTCAACTAACATTTTTTTGTTTTTCTTTATGTCTAAGTGAAGTACAGAGGGTTTACAGTTTCATATGTAAGGAAAGTACATTTCTTATCCAACTTGTTACCTCCTCCCTCATTTTTTTCCCATCTCCCCCCTCCCCAGTTCCCTCCATCCATGAGTTATATGGTTAGTTTATATCAACTGGTTTTGTAAGTATCGCTTCGTCAATGGTTTGTCTTTTTATCCTTTGTCTCTCATTTTTAGTATTCCCTTTCCCTTCCCTAGTTTCAATACACGCCTATAATTTGTGTGAGGTACTAAGAAAAGTTACAATAACAGCAGGAGTAAAACCATAGGAAGGGACTACAAGAGAACAAAAGTTACAGTTTCATATGGTATGTTGAAATTAACTACAGCAATAATATACCACTTATTTCCATAAAATGAAGTTCATTTCACTTAGTGTTATCTTATACATTCATATGGGCATTGCTATTGAGCTGTTGTGCTCTTCTGCTATGTCTATCCTAGATATGAACTAATTAGTCCTTATAAGAGAAACGATAGGGTTTATGTTTCTTTGAGTCTGGGCCACTTTACTTAGTATGATTTTTTGCCAAGTCCTTCCATTTTCTAAAGAATGGGGCACTATCATTCTTTCTGATAGAGGCATGAATTCCATTGTGTATATGTACCACATTTTCTTGATCCACTCATCTACTGAGGGGCATCTGGGTTGGTTCCATATTTTAGCAACCACAAAGTGTGCTGCAATGAATATAGTTGTGCTGGTGGCTTTTGTGTGGTGTTGTTTGTAATCTTTTGGGTAGATGCCCAAAAGTGGGGCTGCTGGGTCATAGGGGAGCTCTATGTTTAGCCTTCTGAGGAATCTCCATATCACTTGCCAGAGTGGCTGAACCAGTTTACATTCCCACCAACAATGTAGTAGGGTTCTCTTTTGGCCACATCCTCTCCAGCATTTGTTATTATTAGTTTTCCTGATAATAGACATTCTTACTGGGGTGAGATGGAATCTTAGTGTTGTTTTGATTTGCATTTCTTTTATGGCCAGTGATGTAGAGTACTTCTTCATTTGTCTCTTGGCCATTCTCATTTCCTCTTCAGAGAAGTCTCTTTTTAGGTCTTTAGCCCATTTCTTGAGGGAGCCGTTGGTTCTTTGAATCTTTGTTTTGGAGGAATTTAACTTTTGTTTTGGTCAGTCAAGGGGTTTGAATTTAGGACCTGGGCTCTGTCCTTGAGCTCTTTTGCTCCAGGCTCGAGCTACATTACTTTGAGCCATTGTACCACTTCTAGTTTTCTAGTGGTTACTTGGAGATAAGAGTCTCATAGACTTTCCTGCCCAGGCTGGCTTTAAACAGTGATCCTCAGATTTCAGTCTTTTGAGTAGCTAGGATTGTAGGCATGAGCCACCAGCATTTGACTTCAACTAACACCCTTGGTCAAAATCATTTTAACATTTTCAGAAATTTATTCATAATGATAAATTTGATGAGATGATATTTCCAATAATTTTCCAAAACTTCTATTGTGCACTAACATATCTTATAGGTAATGCATATTCTTTGTAGCACAAAGCTCTCATAACCATTAGCTTATTCTTACTGAAATTGTTTATTCATTGTTTTATTACCATCTTCAGGTTTTATACAGAAGTGTTTTAATTTAACACATCAATTTATGAGTACAATAATCAGAGTACACTGCCCTCATCAACATTAACAGCTTTTTAGAGTAGGAAAGAATTTCAATATTTTTGTCAGTAACGAGGGTTTGGACTCAGGGTTCCGTGCTCCATAGACAAGCACTCTTGTTCTTGCATTGTGCTTGTAGCCCTTTAATTCTTTAATTACTTTTCAAATAGGTTTGTACTTTTTGCCTGGATGAATGGTAGTCTTCCTACCTCCACTTCCTGCGTGTTGATACTACAAATATGAACCAGTACACCCAACTTGCTGTTTAAAATATGGTCTAATTTATTTTGACTAAACTACTTCAAACTGTCATCAACCTACTTTTGCTTCTCAAGTGTTCAAGAATTAGAATTTTAAATAGTGATTTGGGTGATCCACATTTTTACATGAGTACAAATCATATCTATGGATAGGGACAATCAATAGCATTAAACACAAATCTATGCCACCTGTGTAAGTTAAAATACCTATCAAAATTTTTTTTTTCAAGTAGGTGTCTATAATCCTAGTTACTCAGGACTCTAAGATACGAGGATCAAGATTTGAAGCCAGCCTAAGCAGAAATGTCTATGGGACTCTTATATCCAATTAACAATCAAAAAAAGAAAAAGCCAGATGTGGAGCTGTGGCTCAAGCGGTCAAATGGCAAGCAGCAGGGCACATACACACACACACACACACACACACACACACACACACACACACACATTTTTATTAACAAGGCTACATAAGTGATTCTTCCTCTTCTCACCAATACCACCCTCATTGTTCAGCATTTGCTTTCAACCTTAGTTGCCATACCCATTTTACAAATCATGTATCTAACACAATTATGAAAAGAGCATGTCTGTACTTATCTATTAGGTTGACTTTAGGAATGAATGAATATCATTTCATCCTCTCTTTAGTTTGTAGAATCCCCTTGATCTGAAAATCATTAAAGAAAATTAGCAAGATAATGTTCTGCTTAGGATATAGACTGTACCACTTCAGAGTAAAATCAGAAGTCTGTCCTAAAGAAAAACGATAAGGGTTAATGCTGGGAAGTAGAAAATGCTTCTTATAAACCATAAGCTTATAAAAATAAAAGGTTTACCTCTTTCTCTTGTTTCAGGTATAAATATCTACCCTGGCTACCACCCTGGAAGTTAAATAATAGGATTGGGGAAAGAAAAGAAGAAATATTTGAATGTGGAAGGATGTGCATGGAATCATTCTACCAAAGCTTCCTTACATGAAAGTGTTTGTATTATTAACACCTTTGAAAATTTACTGTAGCAACTAATTTGCTATAGTCACTGGACAGAAATCATGTCACATGATTTACACTATGCCAAAATCTTTACTAACTTGAGCATCATAAATTTGATCATTTAATAATTTAGTGCTAAATCTCTTCTTTTAATGAAAGGACGGTGGCGATGATTATTATTAATGCTATTTTTAGTTAGTTTTAAATTACACCATAATGATAAAACATTCTACTCAATTTAATATTTCAACTCAAAATTAATTTCCAAACGCTTAATTCTAGTGAGTCTGCATAATTGTAAGGTATTGTAATACTCTTACAGTTGGATCTCTAATGTACATTTAACAATAGAGAATATTAAGTAGATATCTTATTTTGGCATTGCAGTTTGGAATTGCTCTGGATTTTCCATAATTACAGTAGGGAATATCTAACTAAGAAATTAAGATATTTTTGCACTCTGAAAGAAAACATGAACAATAGATCGTGTTAAATCTGATTAAAGCACTGCCTAATTTTAAAAATACTCTCATTAATTTTGTGTTGTTTTTAAAAAGTGTGTTTATACTCACTAGACACTATGTTGAAAAGGAGCTATATGACTTGGGGCAGGGGGAGTCAGTAAGAAAAAACCTGGCACAAAACAAAGGAAGAGGTGACACTGTTCAAAAAGAAATACACTCATACATGCCCTGTGTAGCTGTTACTCCTCTGTACATCACCTTTACAATAAGAATGTAAGAAAAGAAAAAAGAAGTGTGCTTGTAAGTACAAAGCATGCTGCTTGAGAAAGCTCTTATGTGCTACTTCCAATGTACAGCATCTGATGAACAGAAGAGTGGATTATGACACTTTGTGGATTGCTATGGTTGTTTCATATGCTGAAAGGTGTTGGTATGTAAGCAACTTACAACTTAAGACCACCATCTACTGGCTCTGCTCATTGCTGCAAAAGCTGCCCATATAAAATCCAAACAATTCTAAATCCACTCTACTAACATCTGAGCAAATTTTCTTCCAAAAAATTTGCTAAACTGGTTATGTCCTAACCTGCAATTTAGTCATCAATTTGAACCTTAAATGCATGAACGATTCCTCAAGAAACTACAGTGTTATGTTGGATCTGTTATGTTGGATGTTGTTACCCATAGTGATTAACTGAAATTTTCTTTCCTATAATAAGCCGAATACTCTTGATTGATAGACAGGCATGTCAAAATTTATGTCATGCCAGTAAAGTATACTCTGTAAAGACAGAATTCTATTTAAAAACCAAGTAGAAAGGCAATGTGCTGATGAGGCCCCTTTATATCAATTCACATTGCTTCTACTATTCAAAAGCTAAGGGTTAGCATTGACTTTCATAGGACACTACAGTCTTGAAATAGCCATAGAACAGTAACTTGTAGTCACAACCTTCTTTGGAGGTTTTCAAATTACATGGGTCAATAATTTCCAGAGCTCTGCTCTCTGTCAACAGAATTCTTGTTTTTATGGTTCAAGACAAATCATCACATTTATGAAAAACATTTATTTCACATTCTGTCCCACCCATCCTTGAAAAAACATGTAATTCTTTGTTTTCCAGTTCCTCAATTCACATAATCTATATATTCATGCATTCAAGAATTGCATGTAAAATGCACAAAGCTCGGGGGGGGGGGGGCTACTGAGGTTAAACATTTAACATACGAAAGGATTAATGCATTTGCTTCTCTATGTGCTCTCTGGTTCCACAGAAACAGAAATTTGTCTAAATTTAACATTTAACTAAAAATACTATAGAAGATTTTTACAAATTTGCATATCCTTCCCAAATTCTACAGTTTGAAGGATATATGCATAGATGGCAAAACCATTGTTTATTATAGATAAATGAAGTGGCTACAAATGAGTGAATGCCTCCCAAGTTAGCATTTATCCTCGTTGATTTTGTGTGTTTGTGTCTATGTGTCTGGGGGGGGGGGGGCGGTGTAATTTGTTCTGTTATTTTTCTTTATCCAGACTTGAAATCTTGCTTTTTTTTTTTTTACCTAAAATTATACTTTTTATTTAAAAGGTATTGCAATGATAGAATTTTTCTTTAGTCATCATATATTAAGTGAATGCCCTGTTGTTAATGTCTTTTTCTATTTCTTTTTTTTTTTTTTTTTTTTTTTTTTTTTGGCCCGTCCTGGGCCTTGGACTCAGGGCCTGAGCACTGTCCCTGGCTTCTTCCCGCTCAAGGCTAGCACTCTGCCACTTGAGCCACAGCGCCGCTTCTGGCCGTTTTCTGTATATGTGGTGCTGGGGAATCGAACCTAGGGCCTCGTGTATACGAGGCAGGCACTCTTGCCACTAGGCTATATCCCCAGCCCCTTTTTCTATTTCTTATTATTTTATGTAGTTGTATAGAGGAGTTACTATTTAACAAAGTAGTTTTTGAATACAATGCATCTTGATCAATGTCAACCCTTGCATCATTCTCACCATCCCTCCCAACTCACTCTTTCCCTTACTTTTCTTAATTTTGTATAATATACATTGGATTCTTGACTGCATTCTCCCCTTGACCCCAACTACCCCTTTCAAGTACGCATTAGTTTTTCTAGTAAAATAGAAACAATTAGCTAGAAACCCTCATACTTCCAAAATCTCCCCATCTGTAGTTTTAACTATAATTACACCTTTTCTTTTTACATTTAATTTCATTGTCAAGATGATGTGCAGAGGGGTCTCAGTTACATACATAAGGTAGTGAATACATTTCTTGTTAAACTTGTTACCTCCTCCCTCCTCCCTCATTTTTCTCACACATTCCCTCCCACTGTTCCCCCAAAAGTTGTACAGTTAATTTCCAACATATTGTCTTGTATTGCTTTTTCAATGGGCTTGCCCTTTGCCCTTTATCTCACCAGTTTGATATTCTCCTTCCCTTCTCTAATTCAGATAAACACACACACACACACACACACACACACACACACACACACACACACATATATTACCCAGAGTACCAAAATCAAATACAGTGACAACAGGGGATAGATCATAGGAAAGAAAAATGAAAGAAAAAAATAAAAAATTCACATAGTACATTAAAAATGACAACAATGAGAAATCACACCCTTTTCCCCCATTTCAATGGAAGGTGTCTCCTTTCCAAATAGTTCAACTCTTTATTGTACGTTGTATGAGCATGCAACTTCAAAACTCATACTGAGAGAAGTGACCTAGGCCCAGAAAGACAATGGACACAGTTCCAAAATACAATCTGCCATATACTCACACATATAGTCATATGGCTATGTATATGACTTAGGTAAGTAAAGTATAGTGTATGCAGGGGTGAATCTTCATGGAGTAAATCTTTCAAGCAATTATCAATTTAACAAAATGAATACCAGAAACTGAAATGAGTTTGGGGTGGGGTCTAGTGAGAGAGGCAGGTGAATTAAAAAGTTAATGGGACAAATATAGCAAGAATATGCAATGCGCATGTGTCATAAAGGAAGTGGGAACTGTGAAATGAGTCCACAGGAGGAGGAAACAATAGAGGAGACTGGCAGAAGATGTGACTCTGGGCAGGAATCAATTAAATTGTAGTTCTTTTCTACACACTTTAGAAGTTCAAAAAATTTAAATTAAGTTAAGTGTAAAGAACATATTTCTTCTTGTAATTAAAACTTTTTATATGCTACATATCAATTTCCTCCTCTTTCCTGTTTTCTCCCTATTAACATAAATTCCTTTATTTTTTTTATTAAAAATATCCTTCTGAGACTAGGCACTGGTGGCTCATGCCTGAAATCCTATCTATTCAGGGGGCTGAGATCTGAGGATTGTTCAAAGCCAACCCCAGCAGCGAAGTCCATGAGACTCCAATTAACCACCAGAAAACCAGAAGTGGCGGCACTGTGGAGCACTAGCCCCTTGAGCACAGCCCTGAGTTCAAGCCCCATGACCACCACCCCCAAATAGAACACACATACACACACACAAATGTATATACACATATGTATTATACACACACATATCCCTCTGACATGCCACTCTTTACTGAGAGTGCCTAATTAAACTATGTTCTATGCGATGAGCAATATTTCCTGAAAAGCCTTAATACAGTTGTCATCTACTCTCGTTTACCTTCCCTTCCTCAGCCCATTCCAGAAGGTTTTATGCCACACCTTCTACTGGCACATCGAAATCTCTAACCATTTGCATATCTTCGCACCAACAATAGCACTTCTGTTCCCATCTTCACAGGCTTTCCTGGCTGCTGGAATATAGAAGCTGTTCTGTTCTGCAAAGTCTCCGTTTTTGAGTGTCATTAGTAATTGCATCCAGTGACACAGCTTCAGAGAATATCCATTCTTCCAGTAATTCTGAGATCTGTTTCTCCAGACTTCAACTTCCCGTCAAGTTTACATTTAGATTTGACCTCTAGATATTGCCAGTGGATTTATAGTATGTATTTCATTAATGTGTCTCAAGCAAAACTTCTACTACCTACAAAACTTTTTTCAACATTTTTTAATTTCTCAATACAGCACCACAAAGTACTTAAGCATTCCAGCCACTGTTTATAAATCTATTCATTTCCTTTTCATCTTATAATGCATTAGAAAGTCCTATCAACTCTACTTCCAAAATATCAAGTCCACAAACCCCATCTCAACATCTACAAGCTGTGTTTCTACTATTATTTTCTCATGAATTTCTTGATGTCCAATCATAATATGCTCTCATTTGCTTCGCACACAGCAGCCACAGTGATTTTTTTTATGTGACAGTAATGGAGCTTGAACTTGGGGCCTTGTGTTTTCCAGGCAAGTGTTCTACTCTTGGAGGTGCTTCACTCCTTTTTGCTCTCATTGTTTCTTCTGATAGAGCCAAGGGCATCTCAGACTGCAAGCTTCCTATTTATACTTCCTATATAGCTGGGATAACAGGCAGGGGTCCCACAAACTTTTGCTCAAGCTGGCCATCAACCACAATCCTCTCCTCAGTAGCTAGTACTACAGATGTGAATCACTGCACCCATATCACAGTGCCTTTCTTTAAAGCAGGATTTGTATCACTTAACTGCTTGTTTTAAAACTTCCAAATTAAATCGCCTTAATCTTGCATCCATTCCATTAAATGTTGGCTCTGATTTTGGTTTACTTGTTTGTTTGTTGTGTTACTGGGTCCAATGCCCCAGGCAAAATGTTCTACCACTTGAGCTGAATACTTTTGTGTTTTTGTTGTTGAAAGTTAGATTCTCTCTACTTTTGCCTAGCTCCAAAGTCACAGTCCTCCTACCTCAGACTTGTGAGTAGCTGGGACTATAGTTGTGGCTCTGGTTCTCTGTTTATTTCTTTATATTATTTGGCCAACACATGTTGGACATATGTGAGTTTTTCAGGCCCACTTAACTGGCTCTTTCCTTTTTTTATTCACTGGTCCTTGGGGATGCTTTGCCTCAGGTCTGTAGAGGGAGGGTTGCTTCCCACCATTCAAATCACTTAAAGAAGCTCTATTAATTCCATGTGCTGCCTCACTTATGATAAAAAGTGTACTTCCTTGACTTTCAATCACTTCATTCATCTAATAAATATTTGTTACAGACCCTAGACTCCATAGTAGGTAATGGGATGAAGTTCCTTGTTGTGCACATGTCAATTTCTGAAAGGACTTTCTTGACTCTCCCAGGCTGTATACTCAGATGTCACTTTACACTTTCATTTTTTTACAATAGAAATTATTGTTGTCAGGTGGCCTGTGATCCTAGCTACTTAGAAAGCTGAAAAGTGAAGGGCTGCAATTTGAAATCAGCCCTACCAGAAAAGTCTGCAAGTCTCCATCTAGAAAATAAACAGCAAAAAATTCTAGACTACAGTTGTAGCTCAAATGGTAGAGCTCTAGCCATGAGCAAGCAAGACCAGGAAGAATAT
Source organism: Perognathus longimembris pacificus (assembly GCF_023159225.1). NCBI lineage: Eukaryota > Metazoa > Chordata > Mammalia > Rodentia > Heteromyidae > Perognathus > Perognathus longimembris. The sequence continues at coordinate 22,702,232 of NC_063176.1, forward strand.
GAGGCCCTGACTTCAAGCCCTGGTATTGACACACACACATATAAAGAAAAGCAATTGTTGCCATTTGGTTTTTAATTTTTTTGTTTACAACTTGTGGGCATATTATCAATTCTTATCCATATTCTCCCTTCTGACCTGCATGGCAGCAGAGAACTTGTCTGCATTGTTTATTACGGTATGATAAAGCCATGGAGTACATAGCTACGGGCTTCAAAAATGTCTGTGACTTATATTACAGTGACAAATTACTGGAAAATTAGTTAAAATACCTTGATTTTTCTTCAATATCAACCAATATCTGGGAGAGACAAGACCTCATAATTCCTACTCTAAAATATTTATTCATTTATCTATTGCTCCTCATTCCTATAGCTTCCTTAGCAGCTTGGGTCTGTACCATTTCCTTGAAATGCTCTCATTTCTCCAGCTATATCTCTTCAGACAGAATTCCTAGGTTCCAATGCCATTGTTGTCACTTGCTACCTGTCTGTCTGTGGGCAAACTGGTCAGTCTCTTTCTCTGTCTTTCATCTGCAAACAGGGACATTGACAGGATCATCTCACAGACATTCATGAGGAATCCCTAAGTTAATCAAAGGAAAAGATTTGACAAAACTAAATAGTGTAAACTAACTGTACAACTCGTAGGGGGGAGGGAAATAGGGAGGGGAGAATGAGGGAGGAGGTAACAAGTTGGATAAGAAATGTACACGCCACCTTAAGTATGAAACTGTAACTCCTCTGTATATCACTTTCACAATAAAGAAATGGAAATATAAAATAGCAAAAAAAATTTTTTTTAATGGTAAAGATTTGGATCAAGACCTAGAAAGCTGAGGTAAATGTTAGTTGTTTCCCTTACCAGCCTAGCCAGTTAAACTTTCTGAATCACTGTTCTTTCTTTAGGATTCCTTTACTCATCATATGCTGAAACTTTGCCTAAGCTCTCAAGAAACCCATTTGTCCTTTAAGGCTTTCCTCAGTGTGGTCCTGCAACTTCCTCCATATCACATTCCTTCACTGCAGCATATGGACACTTCTGGTCAGTCCAGTCAATACATACTTACAAGTCATACGTTTTGTTTTATTAACATTAACTGAACATCTGTAGTGGAGCCACATATTGTCGCTCTGTTCTTCTATTCCAGTTTCAGGTTGGTTTTTTTTATTAATTAAATTTTGTTGACAAGGTGTTGTGAAAAAGGGGTACAGTTACATAATAGGGCAGTGAGTACATTTCTTCTGATATCTTACACCCTTGTTTTTCTTTCCCTTCTCTAGATCAGCTAGGCATATATACAATACCCAGTGTACCACAATCATATACAGTAGCCACATGGTGTGTGCCAAAGGAAATTCACCTAGAACTTTAAATATGACGTCAACAATAGAGTTTCAGGTTTTCAGTTACAAAAAACACAAACCACTTGTGGGGGCAACACGTACACATACATATATAAAGACATTTATTATTGTAAAAGATATATCAACAGGTAATATTTGGAGGCTTTCATGTATCACACAAAGTCTTGATTGCAAACAGATAAAATTAAGAAATTAGATATGGGGCAGGGAATATGGCCTAGTGGTAAGAGTGCTTGCCTCATATACATGAAGCCATGGGTTCAATTCCCCAGCACCACATATATAGAAAACTGCGAGAAGTGGCACTGTGGCTCAAGTGGCAGAGTGCTAGCCTTGAGCAAAAAGGAAGCCAGGGACAGTGCTCAGGCCCTGAATCCACGGCCCAGGACTGGCAAAAAAAAAAAAAAAAATTAGATATGATATGCCATGGTAAAACATAAGGTATTTTATGTGGTGGTAAACTCAAGAACACAGGAAGAACATTACTATTATAATCATAGGGGTCTTAGCCAGGCGTCCAGGTAGATCCGAAAGATTAGAAGTTTCCCAGGCAAAGAAATATGAACTCAGCATTGCCATCAAACAGAAATATCAATAAAAACATAGATACAGGTTAAACAGAGGGAACAAAATCAAAGTAGGAAAAGTAAGAAACGAAATTTTACAAGTAGAAACTTGGCCATTCTGGCTATATTATTACATGTCAGGAAATTTGAACCTCCTTCTGGAAATGTAGAGTATCAGGAGATGTTTAAGAAGGAAACTACATGTTTCAATGGTAGGCTAGAATCTTAGAAATAGTGTAGGATGCATTTGAAAGGACAATAACAAAATCAGTGATTGCATTAGAGAGTTACTTCAAGAGTCATGGTAGAAGATAACAAGAGATTAAAATAAGGCAAAAGAAAAAGAGTTGCTAAAGAAAAGCAAGAGAAATTCCCCAGAACCAACTAATTGGGTAGAGTTCACATAGGAGTTGGTAAGAAGGTGGTTGTGGGAGTCCAAAAAATGGAAATGAAAATGAATGAAGGAAAAAAGGAAAGATTCTACTTGTGTCTTCCACTTGAAATACATGTCCAGACATTTTCATTGATGTTTATTCTTCAAGTAGGATGTCACCTTTCTAAGGTTAGCCTGAGAAGAGGGTGCTCCTACCTCTGCCTTCCATATAGCTGGGATCACAGACATGTATCCCCCAAATGAAAAAGATAAGATTTCGGAGTGGGAGCTAGAAAGACTGCAACTGGTTCTTGTCTTTATTAATTACTATTAGATAGATTAGATGTTTTAAGTGTGCCTTCCCCTTGCTGATAAATAGTAGAATCATGCTGCTCTTCATATGAGTAACTGAACAAGACATGTAAGAATTTTTAGCAACAAAAAAAAACATCGAGATCCTTTTTAAATACCAAATATATTGTCAAAGTAATTGAGCATGGGTTTGGCAAAGGTCTTCTTTTCCAAATTAGAAATTTCTCACATTAGTTAAATTGACAAGCACTTGTTGGATTCCAACAAAACTCTAGACTTATTGTAAATGGAGTACATTGGTTTCAGCATATTTTTTAACCCTAAATTAAGAATCTTCTCATTTTTATAGTCTTTCAGTTTTTCTTTCCACTAGTTTTCCCATCTCAATGTTATAATTTTTATTCCTAAAAATTTACAACCCTACTGTTCCCGTAGTTCTAGATCTGATTTCACATTGAGATTTCCAGATCTTTTACTACCTTCATACAAATGTCAAGTGTAAATTCCAAGTCAAAAAGATGCACACTTGAAAACAATGCAAATAACTTCTTTGTTCAATTATTTAAATATAATAAAAGGCTCAACTTTTCAGAGCCTAAATTTTATTCTTTGCATGTATGTGTGTGAAAATGACCTTCATAAACACATGAATATAAGACAGAATGGAGGAATCCATTATATGTTTATCAAATGACTTACTGAAATAGTCTAACTTTAAAATTGAAGTTTCTGTGTGGCAGACTATAGTCCTAAAATGAAATTCAACTACAGGTGAAAATACATTTTTATGAGTGAATTCTTTCAGATTCATGTGGTATATTTTTCACTTTGGGGGTTGTAAACTCAGGGCCTCCAGCTTGCCTGGCAAGCACTCTACCACTTGAGCCACTCCTATCCTTGAACCACAATCCTCCAACCTCTTCCTCCTATGTAGCTGACATTACAAACATGACTAACCAGACCAAGCTTGTTTTTGCCCCTATTTGCGTCAATCTATAACTTTCCTATCTCTGTCTCCTAAGTGACTGGACTACAGGTATAAGACACCATGCCTGACCCTTCAAAAATTCTTCAGCACTTCTCCCTGTAGATAACATTGGTCTTTCTTGGAAAACAAATGAAATAACATGAAACTATATGGAATAAAAACTATATTCAGAGACAGAATTTGGTCTCTATTTTCTTATAATTATAAGTCATGTGTGTGTTTGTGTGTGTGTGTGTGTGCTATTTAACTTCATGAGCACCAGAATGAAGAAATCTACAAAAATTCCTACGAGGATAACATAAAGATAAGTGTATAATTATTTAACAGGCAAGCAGTAAAAACATGCAATTCTTATCTATCCCAAAGATGACTACATTTGGATTCATTTTTTCATCAAGCCATCAATTATTAGGACCTACAGAAGTATCTGAAGTCCATTACTGACCCTAGTATTCAGTCTTTGGTGTACTCACATATTGATCTTATCCTGAATAGTAAAAGAAAAAGCAAAGCTAAACAATGGTTATACTAAATAACCTGCTCCGATGATTACATGATATATGTAATGGCTGCATCTGAGGGTGGGGGAACCCCCCATCCCTCCAAGAGTCCACCACTCAGAGACAGTCTCAAGTAAAAAGGTGAATTTATTGGGGAAGTTCCGGATGGACCGGTCCCAGGTTTCAGAAAAAAACAAACAAACATATAAACAGAACAGGACAGTGGTACAGAGACTTACTTCCGGAGGATTCCAACAAACCAATTCAGCTTCACTAGAGAGCTGAATTGGGACGCCATGGGACGACAGACACAAGACTCGAACATGTGGCATGGCATAATGGCGCCTGAGCTGGCTTGCCCCTAAATAGGGTCAGGCCATGGGCCTGGGTCACAGGGAATTCCCAGTTCCAAGCACTGGACAGACAGGTTCAGTAACCTATAAGCCACATGCCTGCCCCTGTCTCTTGGGGTTCAGGAACTCCCATTACCTGGGGATGGGACTTCCCTTCCTGTAGGAATCCAGGCATGCCCACCAAGAATTGGTGTGCAGATTCAGGGGGCAGGGGGCACTATTGTTTACAGGGAGAGGGAATCTTCCAGGGCCTCTGAGCAGAGGGGGTTGGGGAAATAGTGGAGATGGAGTCAGCTTCTGCCCTCTTTCCCTGGCCAGATCTGACCTCCATATATATTACAATATATATACTTTTGTGACAATTATGCTAAGTTGTGAATCTTATGCGAGAAGCCATCTTGAAAGTTCTGCTCAAGGTCGTATCCTAAACTACATAGCAGATGATCAATACCACAGCAGCAGCTAAGATGGGCTGGTTACAGATAAGATGACATGATACACTCTTCCAGGCACAATTTCTATACAAATTCATTTTCTTACCTGTTCTATAGGGAAGGTATTATGTCCATTTATCACATAGGAAAATTAATGCTGAGAGGTTGATCAATTTATCCAATGGTCACACAGGTGGTATGTACAAATTTAAGAGTTTCAGCACTGTAGTCCATCCATAATTACTGTGCTGGATTTACTTATTTGTTAACTGATATATTTATTATCTTTAAGCAGTTATGCAGAGTTTACAGTCCAATTCGTCTGTTTAGGAATACAATGCACCTTGAACAACATCACCCCTTTCATTGTTCTCCCCTATCCTTCCCAACCACAATCATCTCCTGAATTTTCTGTTTCTTAAGACATCGACTGACTGTTAGGACTGCTGGACTTGTTGAATGTAATAAATTGACATCATTTCCTTAAGGAACCAGTCATTTTTTTATATTGAGATGCTTCTGTAAGTTGATGCAAATGAACCTTTTCCAAAGCCACAGCACTTGCTTTCTGTTGCACAGATAAAGCAGACAATTTCCCCTCTTGCAGTGCAAATCCTAGGTACAGCTTCTTTCTCCTGCACTTCACCTCTTGTTCTTCACAGCTCAGTACTAATCATCAGCCCATAATGCAGTGTAGAATTGCCAACACCATTGCAATGATGTAGTTATTTCCAATTGGCACTTGGGAGCAGTGAGGATAGGAGGCATTACTCATAGCCAAGAGTACAGATGTTTCTAATTGCTTTCCATTACCAAGAATAACAGCTGTTTACATCTATCAGCAAATAATTCACAAGAGCTCCAGACTATTAAGATAACACACCCCACCTGGTCACCATCACAAGTTGTCAAGGCCAAGATAGAGGCTGCCAGAATCCCCTTCTGCATCTCTGTTCATCAACTGACAGCATGTGTCACCTTCAGATATCCTTATGCTACCACACAAGCTCTGGCTTCTTGGTGGCCTGACACATCAAATGGACATATGGATTCTTCATGGCTTTGCAGTAAATGTTTTATGGTTCTCTTGCAGCCAAGGGCAGCTGACATGGAGAAGCAAGGGACTTGCAAATAGCCTGATGAAAGAATTTCTACACTTTTTTTTCTCATAGAGGAGGGAGAAGTGTTCTGCTTACAGGAGTTTCGCAGCTGCAATGTGTTTAACTTCCTTTAACGCACCAACAAATTGCATTAGGTGATAGATTATGCAGCTCTATAACATCCCAGGGACCTAATCATGTGCTTGGATACAATCCCCCAAATGGACAGACAATGTTAACAGTTCAGTGAACTTTATCACATACTTTGATTGGCCACCAAAGGATAGAAATATTCCAACATGTCCTGGATATTGGAGTTTAAAAGACCAATAGCACATTCTTGCCAATGCAACATCGATCCCTACTGTGCAATCTTTTCCAACCTTGTTTAAAGTGACTTGGCAATTTAGTCTCTACCAGTTTTTCTGTAGTGATAATTCCAGAGACAAATACAACTCTTCTGTTTTGCAACTTCCCTTGAATTTATTTCTAAAATTGACTTTTTAAACACTTTTTTTGTTTTATGTTTTGATTGTTTGTTTTTTGTTGCGGGGCTTGAACTCAGGGACCTGGCACAGTCCCTAAGCATTTTCACACAAGGCTAGCTCTCTATCACTTTGAGCCACAGTGCTACTTTTGGATTTTTGGTGGTTAATTGCAGATAAGAGTTTCACAGGCTTTCCTGCTCATGCTGGTTTCAAATCATGATCCTCAGATCTCAGCCTCCTGAGTAGGTGGGATTACAGGTATGAGCCACCAGTGCCCAGTTTAAACACAGTTTCATTTTATTTTAAATTTAAATTTTAATGTAAAGGTAATAAGCAGAGGGGTTATAGTTACATAAGTAATGAGTACCACTGTTGAATTGCTTTACTCTTTGTCCCACTGTTTCTGTGATTCCTCTTCCCTTCCCCAAGTCAGATAAACTTATATACAAGGAAAAATGGTACAGAAATCCAAAACACTGACAATAGGGAATAAACCAAAAGAGAAAAAAGAAAAAAAAAGAAAGAACCTGGAACAGTACAATTAAAATAATTCTTGTTTCTGTTTCTTGGAGTTCATTTCAATGAGCATCATTTTATATGGTCATATGCACATAGCTATTGAGCCATGTGATCCTCTCCTAAGAATATCCTCCTGTGTTCTGTGCGTGAATTCTTAGAATGCTGTTTAATCATGTCCAAGTGTAATTATTTGTGTTTTACTATCCACTGGATAGACTTGTAGATTTATAGACATATTCTAGCTATTACAAATGAGGGAAAGCATGTACCCTGTGTTTCTTTGGGTCTGGTTTGCTTCACTTAATATATTTTTTTTCCAACTGAGGGAGGAGGTAACAAACAGTAGAAGAAATGTATCCAATGCCTAACATATGAAACTATTACCTTTCTGTACATCACTTTGACAATAAATAAGAATATATATATATATATATATATATATTCAAAGTCATTCCATTTCCTTTCAAATGGGGCAATGCCATTCTTTTTTTTTTTTCATTTTCTTTTTTTTTTTTCTTTCTCAAATTTTTATTATCAAACTGACGTACAGAGAGGTTACAGTATCATACGTTGGGCATTGGATACATTTCTTGTACTGTTTGTTGCCTTGTCCCTCATGCCCTCCTCCCTCCCCCCCTTTCCCTACCCCCCCAGGTGTTCAGTTCACTTACACCAAACAGTTTTGCAAGTATTGCTTTTGTAGTTATTTGTCTTTTTTTACCCTGTGTCTCTCGAATTTGGTATTCCCTTTGAATTTCCTACTTCCAATACCAGTAAACACGGTTTCCAATATACTCAGATAAGATTACAGAGATAGTGTAGGTACAAACATAGGAAGGTGATACAAAACATTATCAATAATAGAAACTACACATACACATAGGACGTTGAAAGTAGTTACAACTGTGATATATCCCTTGTTTCCATAACATGGAGTTCATTTCAATTAGCATCATCTTATGTGTTTCTAAGGGTATAGCTATTGGGCCTTGTGATGCTCTGCTATGGCTTGCCTAAACCTGTACTAATTATTCCCAATAAGGGAGGCCATAGAGTCTATGTTTCTTTGGGTCTGGCTCACTTCACTTAGTATAACTTTTTCCAAGTCCTTCCATTTCCTTACAAATGGAACAATGTCATTCTTTCTGATAGAGGCATAAAATTCCATTGTGTAAATGTACCACATTTTCCTGATCCATTCATCTATGGAGGGGCATCTGGGTTGGTTCCAGCTTCTCGCTATGACAAATTGTGCTGCGATGAACATTGTTGTGCTGGTGGCATTACTGTGATTTTGTTTGTGGGCTTTTGGATAGATACCCAACAGTGGGGCTGCTGGGTCATAGGGGAGTTCTATATTGAGCCTTCTGAGGAATTTCCATACTGCTTGCCAGAGTGGCTGAACCAGTTTACATTCCCACCAACAATGAAGTAGGGTTCCCTTTTGGCCACATCCCCTCCAACAATTGTTATTATTAGTTTTCTTGATATATGACATTCTTGCTGGGGTGAGATGGAATCTCAATGTTGTTTTGATTTGCATTTCCTTTATGGCCAGTGATGTAGAGCATTTTTTCATATGTCTATTGGCCATTCTCATTTCCTCATCAGAGAAGTTTCTTTGTAAGTCTTTAGCCCACTTGATGAGGGGGCTATTGGTTCTTTGCAGTTTTGTTTTGGAAGAAGGTAATTTTTTTAGTTCTGCATATATTTTAGAGATGAGGCCTTTGTCCGTTGAATGGCCGGTAAAGATCTTCTCCCAGTCTGTGGGCTTTCTGTTTATCTTGAGAGCTATGTCCTTTGCCGTGCAGAAGCTCTGGAGTTTGATGCAGTCCCATTTGTCCAACCTTTCTTTGATTTGTAGCCTTTCAGGGTCTTTGTTAAGGAAGTTCTGTCCTGTGCCAAGGAGCCCAAGTGTTTCTCCTACTCCTTCCTTTAGTGTCTTCAGGGTGCCTGTTTTGATTTCAAGGTCTTTAATCCATTTGGAATTGATTTTGGTGCAGGGTGATATATAAGGATCTAGTTTTAGTTTGCTGCATGTGTTGAGCCAGTTTTGCCAGCACCACTTGTTAAAGAGGCTATCTTTCTTCCATACTATTGTTTTAGCTCCTTTATCAAAGATTAAGTAGGCATAGTTCTGTGGGTTTAATTCTGGGTCTTCAATTCTGTTCCATTGGTCTTCAGGCCTGTTCCGGTGCCAATACCAAGCTGTTTTTATTACTATAGCTTTATAATACAGCTTGAAGTTGGGTATTGTAATTCCTCCAGCACTGTTCTTTCTGCTTAGGAGTGTTTTTGCTATTCTAGGTCTTTTATTGTTCCATATGAATTTCTGGATTGCTTCCTCTATTTCATTAAAGAATGGTGTTGGGATATTAATGGGTATTGCATTGAATTTGTAGATAGCCTTTGGCAATATTGCCATTTTGATTACATTAATCCTCCCAATCCAGGAGCATGGGAGGTTTTTCCATTTTCTTAGTTCTGACTTAATTTCATTTTTCAAGCTTTTAAAGTTCACTTCAAAGAGGTCTTTCACTTCTTTGGTTAAGGTTATTCCTAGGTATTTTATGTTTTTGGGGGCTATTGCAAAAGGAGTTGCTTTCCTGATTTCAGCCTCGGTCTTCGGGTTGTTAGCATAGAGAAAGGCCGTTGATTTTTGAAGGTTTATTTTATATCCTGCAACTTTGCCAAAGTTTTGTATCAGCTCTAGTAGCTTGGGGGTAGAGTCTATGGGATTCTTTAGGTATAGGATCATGTCATCTGCGAAGAGAGAAAGTTTAACTTCATCTTTTCCTATTTGGATCCCCTTTATATTCTTTTCTTGCCTAATTGCTCTGGCTAGGAATTCTAGTACTATGTTGAAGAGCAGGGGAGAGAGTGGACATCCCTGCCTTGTTCCTGATTTTAAAGGGAATGGCTTTAGTTTTTCACCATTTAGAGTTATGCTTGCTGTTGGTTTGTCATAAACTGCCTTGATTATATTCAGGAATGTTCTCTGGAATCCCAGTTTTTCCAGGGCTTTTAGCATAAATGGGTGCTGGATTTTATCGAACGCTTTTTCCGCATCCAGAGATAAAACCATGTGGTTCTTTACCTTGCTCCGGTTGATGTGGTGGATTACATTAATTGACTTGCGTATATTAAACCAGCTTTGCATCCCTGGGATGAATCCAGTTTGATCGTGGTGTATGATTTTTTTGATGACCTGTTGAAGTCGATTGGCCAGAATTTTGTTGAGAATTTTTGCATCTATGTTCATCAGGGAGATTGGTCTGTAGTCCTCTTTCCGTGATGAGTCTCTGCCTGGTTTTGGGATGAGGGTTATACTGGCTTCATAAAATAAGTCTGGCAGTGAACGTTCTCTTTCAATTTCATTGAAGAGTTTGAGAAATATTGGAGTGAGTTCTGTTTTGAAGGCCTTGTAGAATTCTGCGGTGAATCCATCTGGACCTGGGCTTTTCTTGGATGGGAGATCATTTATTGCTGTTTCTATTTCAATACTGGATATGGGTCTGTTTAGAAGGTTTAAGTCTTCATAGTTGAGTTTGGGGGTATCAATTTTTTCTAGGAAATCATCCATTTCTTCCAAGTTCTCGAATTTGTTGGCATAAAGGTTTGCAAAATAGTCCCTTATTATTTTCTGAATTTCGGTTATTTCTGTGGTGATGCTACCTGTTTCATCTCTTATCTTGTTTATTTGAGTGTGCTGCCTTCGTTCTTTGGTCAGGTTTGCCAGGGGTCTGTCTATCTTGTTGATTTTTTCAAAGAACCAACTCTTTGTTTTGTTGATTCTTTCGATGGTTTTTTTCATCTCTAATTGATTTAATTCTGATTTGATTTTAATTATTTGCTTCCGTCTATTGACTTGGGGTTTGGCTTGCTGTTCTCTCTCCAGAAAATTAAGGTGCTTCCTTAAATTACTGAGTTGCTGTTTCTCCAGTTTGTTGATGTATGTACTCAGAGATATAAATTTTCCTCTGAGTACTGCCTTTGCTGTGTCCCAAAGGAGCTGGTACTTTGTGCCCTCAACTTGGTTGAAGTCCATAAACATTTGAATTTCTGTTTTAATTTCTTCAATGATCCACTGATGGTTCAGCAGTGTGTTCTTTAGTCTCCATGAATTGTGGGATTTTCTGTGGTGGCTGAATGAGTTGAGCTCTAATTTTATTCCATTGTGGTCTGAAAGAATGCAGGGAATGATTTTGATACTTCTGAATTTGTACAGATTTTCTTTGTGCCCTAAGATGTGATCTATTTTGGAGAATGTTCCGTGTGCTGCCGAAAAGAATGTGTATTCTGTCCTTGCTGGGTGGAATATTCTGTAGATGTCGATTAAGTCTAGTTGGTCTATGCAATTGTTTAGTTCTGTGGTTTCTTTGTTCAGTTTTTGGCGTGTTGATCTGTCCAGAGGTGATAGTGGAGTGTTAAAGTCCCCCACTATCATTGTGTTTGGGTCTATGAATGTTTTTAGAGCCAGTAGTGTTTGTTTGATGAAGTTGGGTGCTCCTGCATTTGGCGTGTAGATATTTAGGATGGTTATTTCTTCCTGTTGGAGAGATCCTTTTACTAGTATGTAGTAACCTTCTTTGTCTCTTCTTACCTTTTTTAATTTGAAGTCAATTTTGTCTGATACTAGGATTGCAACTCCAGCCTGCTTATGGGGGCCATTTGCTTGATAGATTTGTTTCCAGCCTTTCACTTTTAGAAGATGTTTACTTTTGCTGGATAGATGTGTCTCTTGGAGGCAGCAGAAAGATGGATCTTGATTTTTCATCCAACTTATGAGCCTATGTCGTTTGATTGGAGAATTAAGTCCATTAATGTTGACAGTTAGGATTGAGAGGTGATCGTTTGTTCCTTTCATTATCACTGTCTTGTTTAAAGCTGTGTCTTCCCATTTCTTGATCTATTGTTTACTAATTAGGGTTCATTTCTCTGTCTGTGTTGGGATCTTGATTATTTTCCCTGTATAGTACATCTTTAAGGACTTTGTGTAAAGCTGGTTTGGTGGAGATATATTGTTTCAGTTTTTCCTTATTGTGGAAGACTTTTATTTGACCTTCGGCTATGAAGGAGAGTTTGGCGGGGTACAGAATTCTTGGTTGGTAGTTGTTTTTATTTAGAGTTTGGTATACTTCATTCCAGGCTCTCCTTGCTTTCATGGTCTCTGCTGAGAAGTCTGGAGTAATTCTGATTGCTTTTCCTTTATATGTGATTGTTTTCTTTGCCCTAACAGCTTTGAGTATTTTTCCTTGCACTCTGCTGAAGCTGTTTTGATCACAATGTGTCGGTGGGAAGTCCTATTCTGGTCTGGTCGATTTGGGGTTCTAAATGCTTCTTGTATCTGTATAGGCCTTTCCTTCTGGATGTTTGGGAAGTTCTCAGCTAATATTCTGTTAAATAGGTTGCCTATCCCATTAACCTCTTTCTCCAAGTTTTCCTCAATACCTATTATCCTTAAATTAGGCTTCCTGATTGTGTCTTGAATCTCCTGTAGCGATCTGTTTTGTTGCTTGGACTGGATTTGTATTGATTTTTGATCTTTCTCCATAGAATCTAAGGAATCTTCAGCTCCTGAGATTCGATCCTCTGCTTCAGTTAGTTGGGACTGTAGGCTAGCTACTTGATTTCGAATCTCTTTTCCTTCTGACTGGTCTTTCCTGATGATTTCCATGTCATTTCTTAGGTCCTGTATGGACTTCTTTACTTCATTAACTTCATTACTTTGGTTTTGAGTGTTGTCTCTCAAATCTTTAAGTTGGGTAGCTATCTTTTCATTTGACTCTTGAAGCTCACTTATCTTTCTATTTGTGGATGCCATGAAATTCTCCATTAATTTTTGCTTTGCCTCCTCACGCTCTAACATAATTGACTGTAGAGATTCAAACTTTTCATTTATCATGTTTATCAGTAAACTTTGTAGAGCATTTTGGGGGTTTTCTTCTATGTTTTTGATTGACTGCTCTGCTTCCTGCTTGTTTTGGGTGGGGGATAAGACTTCATTATTTGCCATCTTTCTTGTGTTTCTTCTGCCCATTTGAATTGGGAATGCCAGTCTACCAGCACCTGTGAGCACTGTTTAAGACCCAAAGCAGCCCTTACCAAGCACTGTTGTGTAAATCTTACAATTTCACAATTATATACAGATAACTTGTATACCTGTCTATATAGTTAGATTTGGTGTTCCTAAAGAATACAATTTCAATATAACATCTGATCCTGGGCCCTGTATTCAGTAGTTACTTATTTACTGTTACAACCTTATACGCAATTCTTGTTTTTATATTAAGTTCTTTTAGGACTGGCTTTCTCTATGAACCCCTTTGATTCACTCGTATTAAGCTGGGATACCCTCTATCCAATAACCAGGAGTCAATGGAGCCTGGAGGTCCAGGCAGTAAGTCAGGAGGGTAAGTTGGAGGTAGTAAAGAGAATAGAGTAAAGTGTATTGGGGGGGTGGTGGTGATTTTGGTTTAGTTTCAGTGACGTGGAAATGTGGAGAAGAGTAGAATCAGTAGAAAGCACATTGATAAAATGACAGACACTGGAGAGTTAGCAGAAAAGGGTGTAGGTGTTATTTATAGGAAAGTAATTTTTAAAGGAAGAGGACGCAACGAGAGAAATGAAGTAAAAATACTGGAAGACAGATACACAAAACAGAGAAAAATTATTTAACAAGGAAGCATAAGTAAATAAAAAGGAAAATAACAGAAAAGGGACAACCCAATCAAATAAACAAACACAAAAAAAAACTTGATAAAACAAACCAGTAAAAATGGAAAACAAACAAACAAACAACAACAAAAAAAAAAAACAGCCAATGATGTTTCAGGTGTGAAAAAATTAAAAAGAAAATTTAAAAGAAAAGTTAAAAAGAAAATGTTTGAAAAGAAAAAGAAACCAGTCTCTGGTTTCCCTGCAATGGACTGCAGTCTATTTTCCTGATTGGCTGGTTTGGCTTGATTTCAGTTGGCAAGGGGTGGATCTGTTCTGACCTTCTCCCCTGTTGGTGCAATCGTGGGTCTCTGAGGTTTGCACAGCTTGCAGGCAGGCCTTGGGCGTCCTCTGTCGATGGGGACGTAGGCAGTCACAGGAACTGTGGCTCCTCTGTCTGCTGTGGGGCCGCTGCCTTTGATGCCTGGACTTGACTAGACTGTGAACTCAGCAGAGCGTGGCGCCTCTGGCCTGTTTTGCTCCACTAAGAGTTGCTTGCCTGAGGTAGGCGGCCTCCTTGGCATAGGTAGCTATGGAATGCAGCTCCGTTTTGGGCTGGGAATTAGTTTCCTCTGTGACGGGACCATTTAGCTGTCCCCGGAACTGTTTGTTCCTCCGTCTGTTGTTTCCGTGCCCCTGGTAGCTGCTCGCAGCTTTTGCTTTAAGTTTAGAAGTTCCGGCGGGCAGGGCGGGGCATCTCTGGATAATCCCCGGACTCGCCTCCCGCCAGGGCAGGGGGCGTTCTTCTGGGCGGAGCTGGTTCTCACTGATTCCGCCCCTCCTGCCCTTTTCAAGGATGGCTTTTTTGACCTTGCTTTCCCCAAGCCCGCTTCAGTTCCAGTCTGGTCTGACCCTATGCCAGTGGCAAAGATGGCGCTTTGCTCTGGCGGTGGGGACAGGGATGCCTTCCAGAAGCTGGACTGTGGGCACAAGCGAAAATAATTTTTTTTTTTTTTTTTTTTTTGCGGGGTACTCACGCGGTCTCTGCGATGTCAGGTCCTCCGTGCTCGGCTGCCGTCTGGAGTATTTCTCGCTTTAGCTGCGCGGAGTGCTGGGGGCTGTGCCCGGCACTGTGCCGGAGCCGGCGCTGGCGCCGCGGCGGGACGCCGCCCGGAGCTCAAAACTGTGTTTTCAGACCAGCAAAGTCGATTTTTCCTTCCTGTTCAGAATCCCTGTACTGTTAGAACTTACTTTGGCTGTCTTTCTCGGAGAAACAGTTTCTATGAGGTGAGAAAACTACGATATCGGAGGGAGCTCTGCAAGGGCTCAGCTGCTCCTCCGCCGTCTTCCGCAGCCTCATTGCAATGCCATTCTTTCTGATGGAAGAATAAAACTCCACTGTGTTTATACCACATTTTCTTGATCCATTCATTCACAAAGGACACGTGGGTTGATTCCATATCTTACCTATGGTAAATAATGCTGCAATAAATATGATTGTGCTGGTGACATTAGCACATTTTGGTTTGTGGTCTTTTGGGACTGTGGGTCATAGGGAAACTCTACATTTAGTCTTTTGATGAACCTCCGTACTGCTTTCCAGAATGGTTAAACAAGTTTACATTCCCACCAACATTGTTGAATTCCCTTTTAGCCATGTCCCCACCAGCATCTGTTATTATTAGTTTTCTTTATAATGGCCATTCTAACTGGGGTGAGGTGGAATCTCAATGTAGTTTTGATTTGTATTTCTTTTATGGCCAGAGATATTGAATATTTCATGTGTTTATTGGCCATTCTTATTTCTTCTTTGGAAAAGTGTCTCTTTAAGTCTTTAGCCCTCTTGTTAATGGGTTTGTTGTTTCTTTGAGGATTTTTAAACATATTTTTAAATCCATGGAAATTGTAACCTACCAAAATACTAAACCATAAGCCTATTATAAACTACACAGATATTTTCAATGGTATATACACTGAAACAATTCTTTATGGTTTTGGTGGCTTATCTGCAAGGTGCTACTACTAGCACCTCTCTGTACTTATATGTCATTCTCCATCAAAGAATGAGCCTCAACGAGTCCTTTGGATCTGGGTCGGCCTTTGATTGCTTTGGCCAACATAGGTGATTTTCGGTTCTGAGCCTAAATCTTAAGAGGCCCAGCAGTTTCTATTTCCTTTCTCTTGAAAATGCCAAATCTCACACAACACCTTTTAGGACTCTGAGACCTCTGTGCTCAGGGAGGAAACCCAAGGAGCCATGTGAAGGGAGCATAACAGAACCAGTACTAAAGGCTTCTCCAGCTGCTCCAGATGTTCCAGGCTCTCTGTCTCTGCTTTCATCTCTGGTAGTTCAGTTCATCCTATCTGGGGCTCTAGATATCAGGCAGGAAAGACAGCTGTCTTTCACTTACAGACCCACATAACCATGAGCATGAGCAAAGGTTTCATGTTAGGTAGCAACTGGAGCACAGTCCCATTCCATCTCATACAAATGTCAACCACTTCCTTAGTGTTACTCCACAACTTTGGTGGCATATGTCCCCAGAGAAAAGGCTCCTACTGAATTAAATTCATGAGTAAACACCATTGTAATTTCTGATCAAAAGAAAAAAAATAAGCTAAACTCAGTAGTACATGCCTGTAATCCCAGTACTCAGTGGACTTACACAGTGGATTGTAAGTCTGAGGACACCTTAGACTTTTTAGTGAGATATTTGTATCAAAATCCCCCCCCAAAAAAAGAAAACATAAGCACGTGTACTTATAATGCACATTTCTCCTTCTTCTTTCCCCTAAATCCGTATCTTACTCCATTATGAATAAAGAATTTACTTTCATAGTTTTTATATTTTCATAGTTTTAATATTTTGGGTCTCTGTTGCCCAATAACATATCATTTGAGGTCACTATATATAGTTTTTCTAGATTAAATATATGTCTAAGAAGTTTGAATTAGAATAAGATCCCTATTTCTCTCCATAAAATGTGAAAAATTAGGAAAATATACAAATTATCTTTTTGCAGCATCAAATAGAAATCTATTGGGAAAAGTTCTAGTTTTGAAACCTTAAGCTGAATTATAAATATTCTGCTTTTTATAATAAAAATCTTACTTGTATTTATTGCATACATTTTACATGTGAAGCTCTGTATATTATGTATATGCTGGTGAGGCATGTGCCTGTATATGAATAGAATTTTAGCATAGAATAGTTATACATTAACAGATGTACGTCATTCCTTCTATCACTTTGTATCTGTTTATTGGTCATGAAGAGTACTTAATATATCAGAATACAGATGCTCTGATATTGAACTTGCCATTTCAGCCTGCCTACCACTTGGTTGTCTGAAGACAGGCATAGTATTATGAGTTTCCTTTTACTTCTAAAACTTCTAAAATGTTTATTGTTTATTTTTATTATATTTAAGTAGTTGTATAAAGGGATTACCACTCAACACATCAGTTTATAATACAATGCACCTTGATTGATATTACCCCTTTCATCATACTCCCCAATCCCTCCCAACCTCAGTTCTCTCAATGTTTTAGTTTCGTAGGGTATTCATTGAATGTTATGACTGCATTCTCATCTATACACACATCAGGAAGATTATTTTTGATCCAGTACTATGGTTTGAACACCAGTCCTGGCCAGTGATCCTTAGAATTATTTGCTTGAAAGTAATACTCTACTACTTAACTACATCTCTGCTTCTGGCCTTTTAGTGGTTAATTATAGATAAGAAGCTCATGAACTTTCCTAACTAGGCTGGCTTTGAACCTGTTTCCTCAGATCTCAGCTTCCTGAATAGCTAGAATTATATTCTTAAACCACTGGCACCCAGCATAATATAGTTTTTTTTATTTGATTTTCTTACCTCTCGTATTGCATACCCACTAACCCAAAGGAAAAATATAACCTAATTCCTATTCTACAACAATGTTAGTATTGAACTTAATCCAAAGCATCTAGCCAATTATTTTGGAGTTAGTTTTTCTTTTGAAATTAATTGTAGAGTGGTTCTAATTACTTATACTCCAATAAAACACAGATCTTTCACTTGTCAACTGTGCAAACTTAGAGGACTAATGAATTCTTCTCAGGGATAACTTTGTGTGAACCAGGAAAAATTCTGGTGACTAGTCTTCTTGTTATATGCCATTCAACTTCCAACAACTTTTCATTTTCCTTTCCTAAGTGCTCTTTAAAAGATTAATGGGGCTAGGTGCCAGTGGCTCACATCTGTAATCCTAGCTGTGCAGGAGTCTGAGATCTGAGGACTGAAATTCAAAGCCAGCTGGAGCAGGGAAGTCTGTGAGACTGTTGTCTCCAATTAACCTCCAAAAAACCAGAATTAGAGCTGTAACTCAAGTGGTAGAGTACTAAGTTTGAGCATAAAAGCTCAGGTACAGCCCCAGGTCCTGATTTCAAAGCCCAAGAGATGCGCGCGTACATACACACACACACACACACACACACACACACACACACACGAAGTGATATAGAAGACAATTTTGACATGTAGAATTTATAAATGCCTAAAATGCTAATATAGCTCTTGACTTTTCCCCTATTGACAGATGAAGCCAGCCTAAAATTCATATGACAGATTATTAAAACTTTTTATTTGGAAATGATTATAAATTCACCAGAAGACTCAAGGATGTTACAAAAAGTCTTTTGAATCTTCTACCCAGCTTTCCTACTGCTCCATAAGAGTTCAAATTTCCTTTACTCTATTGTCCATTTTAAAACATCAGAAAATAAATATGTTCTTCATAAACATGACAAAGTTGCTCTCACATTTGTCTTCAAGGGCTGCAGGAACACAGCTAATTATTAATTAGATTGCAAGTGGAATGATGCTAATGTAGGACTGGTGAACATACTTGCTTCCAGGCTGGCATGATATGGCATGCAAGTTGGCATGCAGTGTTATAGGAACATATGGCAGGCAGAAGCTGCTGTTTCCTCAGAGGAAGCAGCAACGGAAATGTTAGCTCCCACAGTATTGAAGACACACACCCTAAAACTCGCCAGTGCTGCTGAGGGCTTAGCACACATGCCATTTCCCAGTCATCTGAATGGGGAAACATTCTACTGGATGAAACACCAGCAATCATGGAACTGGAGATCTGTTTTCCTAAGAAGAAGAGGACTCTCCACCAGAAGTTCTCATTGAAGCTGTTGAGTCCCAGTATAATCTGGAGCACTCTTAGAGTCAGCTTTCTGTCACTGTGACAAAATACCTGATGTAAGTCATCTTAAAGGAAAAAAAAGGTTGATTTTGGCTAACAAGAAGTATCTATGTAAGTGCCTATTATAGCGTGCATCTGAAATTCTCCCCAAAAGTTTATGTGTTAAATGTACTCAGAGGTTTCAGTCTCTGGTCAGGTTCCTCCTTTGTATCTAGTTTTGTGGGCAGACAGAACATCATGGCAGGGGATCCATGGTGGAGCAAAGCTGCTCACCTCAGGCAGAGCAGGAAGCTCAGAGGTAGGAGACATAGAGAGAGGAGTCATCAAGGACAAAACACAATCTTGAAGGACACATTCCTGATGACAGTCTTCTTCCAAATAGGCACTACTTCCTAACGTTTCCCACACTTCCCAACGGTGCATTAAGCTATGAATCCATGTATTAATATAGTCAATAAGATGAATCCATTGCTGAGGTCAATCTATTGTGTTGCTCAGTGACACCACCACTCCCCAAAGGCCTCAACTCTGATCACACCTACACTGGGGACATGTGAGTACATTTAACACATAAACTTTTGGGAAGAATTTCAGATGCAAGCTATAATAGGCACTTACATAGATAATTCTTGGGAGTTTCTTTATTTTAAAAACTTTTCTAAGGTGAACATATAACATTTTATTTTTATGATATAGGCCTTAAAACCATATATAATTAAGGAATTATGTTCTATAACATTTTGCATATCAGTTATTTGAAAGGTTTATCTTTATTGCTGTTATTTCCAATGTACCCTATGAAATTATGCTTCTTTCTTTTGTCTTTCTTCTCTGTGGCTTTACCCTTGTTGTCACTGTTACTGACATTGGTACAGTGGATATTGTATTTGTGTTTACTGGAACTAGGGAAGGGGAACACCAAAATGGAGAGACAAAGGGTAAAAGGAAAACCAATGCAAAACAATACTTACAAGACAGTATGCTGTAAATCAACTGTACATCTCTGGAGAGGGGAGAAGATGAGAGAAAAATGGAGGAGGTAAAAAGCTTGATAAGAAATGTACTCACTGCCCTACATATGTAACAGTAACTCCTCTGCACATTACTTTGACAATAAAAAAAGGAATGATGAAATAATTCTCAGGGAGATACTGGTTGGGAGAACTATAAAAAAAAACCTTTTTTAAATTTATGACTATGATTTTTATTGCTATCAGAAATTTTGTTGGAAGTTGTTCTTTTTTTTTTCCTTTTTTTTCTTATCTATTGTCAAAGTGAAAAAAACTTCTACTTGGAAAGAATCTACCCATTCAAATGGTTCATTCCTGGTCTCCAAAAAGTGTGTGCTTAAAACTAGAAGTAGTCTTCAAGTTCTGCCTTCCTCATTTCACAGTGGAAAAAAACATTCCATGACTTTTCCAAAGGTTAGATCCATCTTCCTTACTAAGCCTCTCAGCTTAGTAATCATCTTCACTCTGAAAATCCACCTAACTTACATCTCAATCTCTACCACTGAAATTCATTTTCTTCATTCTGTTCTCTGTGGCAGTAAAGTACATATAGTATGTAATAATTCTGCACTGTTTGAGCACTGTTATCAAACATCTTTGGACTTTATCTTAATCAAAATATATCAATGAAGTTGCCACAGGAAGAGTATCATTAAAAGGTCTTTATTTTCATATTATTTAGATTAACTAAAATCATTCCATTGGCATTAAACATGCTTTACTTGTCTTTGAAGGTACTCTTTAAATGAATAGATCTGATGAAGTATGTTATTCTAAAAGATTTTATTGGCTTAGTAAAAGAATTTTCTTTGGAAGTGAGAAGCCCTAATTATTCCTAATGTAAAAATGCTTTCTTTTCTTCCTCATAGTCCCTGGTTTCTACTTCTTACTGAAGTTGTGATTCAATGGGTATTAGAGAATGCAAAGGAAGAATTGTCTGAGCTTTGTCTGTGTTCAACAGTTTATCTTCCCCTATGTTGTCACAAAATTTTTACCTCTTCATTGTACCCACTAATGTAACCTAATAGTACTTCATGCTATTTGACTACATAGTTGGAGACACCAAACCTAGACACCTAGGATTGCTTATATTCTGGATGAGAATTCATGACACCTGTATTCCTATAAACTGTTAATTCATACCATTAGATTAAAGGATTTTTAGCTTCTCCTCATTTATAGTCTTATCCAATGTAATAATAACAAATGCATTATTAAAATTAAAAGAGAAATTGGGAGTATCATCTACAAACACTAGACTGCATATGAAAAAGTGGGATTCTTACACTCTATTATTTATAGAGTCTCCTTGGAGACTGAAGTGATTATAGTGAAGATGCGCACTGTCCTCATGATGTAATAGAAGGTGTTTCAGAGGTCATTTGATCTCACACTCAGCCAAAACAAGACCTGAAACAAAGGGAGCAGATGGCCGCCTGGCCCAGGAGTCTACAGCCAAATGAAATGCTCATGCCAATTCTACCAATGTCATCAGGGACTGTGTTAGAAAATTATAAGTAGACAATTTAATATATGACATAAAGTGTTGGTTAGACCACATACAAATGTCTCCATCATGTCATCTTACTCGTGCCCTTTCAAAGGATGTTAATTTAAATCAATCTAAATTTTATTACTAATATTACTGTTAAGCGTCCTTTTACATTTTTACTGAAAATCATGTAGAATTCTAAAAAGTGACATAATTGTAAAAAGTGGCATAGCCAAAAGACCAAATAGCATCAACAAATGTTTTTAATAGCAATACAGAAACAATATTTAGAAAAAAATGTTATAAAAATAATTTAAATGAGAGTTTGGGATGTAGCTTTTTGGTAGAGTGCTTATTTGGCATGGGTTTGGTCCCCAGAACTGCACAAGAAAAAGCAACTAAACAAGAAAGTAATTTGCTCATCCTAATGAAACTCTCTAAAGTTTTTATCTTTGCCTCTTTCCTCTAATATTTCTAGTCAAAAGTGTTTTTAGGGACAATAAACTTAAGTTCCAATAAATATAGTGAATTTTTCAATGTTCACAATGAGTAAGTACACGCTTAGAATTTTAACGTCCATTTTCTGGATAGATTGGAGTCCCTCCTTTATTTTTTTTTTAAATTAGAGTTTATATCCAGACTAAGCTTTTTCTCAGGTTAGCCTAAATCAGTTTGAGGCAGAAATGCAAATTGGCAGGCCACAATCCATCATATGCCTCTCCATCCCAGAGAATGGAGAGGCAAAACAAGAACTCTATGAACACAGTACCTAATGCCCCAGTCAGCCCTACTTGCCAGAGGCTCCCAGAGGGGCCCGGTCTGGTGCCAGTCTACTATTTGTTGTTGATCATTTTAAACAGGGCATGCGTAGTGAATGGATGTCAACAGTGGTAACAGTATGTAGTTTTTGTATTTTTTCAAAATCTGAGGCAGGAAGATGCAAAGTTTGAGGTCAGCTTAGGCTACATGGTGAGATCCTGTCTCAAAAAGAAGAAATTTTGGCATGTTTTCTTTCAAAATGTCTATGTGTATACATAAACATACATGCTATGTAAATGAGAATTCGTTATTTCTGTTTTCTTTTTTGCATATAATAATAGTTTATGTTTTTTAATAATCATTTGGAAATAAGAAATAAACACATTGTTTATACCAACCTACTATATTTCTTCTATCTGACTTGCTTTACAAATTTTTTGCTGAAATAAATGTGATAACAAGTATGGAATATGCTTAATAACGCTCAGCATCACCAGGCCACAATTAACATCCTACCTTTCCCATGTTTTCCCCCTTTGGGGTTTCAATTGCTCTATTGTCCTGGCTGACATCAAATACACTTTCCTTCTGCTCCCACCTTCCCAATGAGGACAATGCAGACACGTGTCACTATCCCCCGCAGCTTATCCCAATGAATTTAAGCAAATGCTACTTCCGTGATCCTCAATTTCTCAGTCAATACATAGAAATAGTACTTAATTGATAAGATTATTGCAAAGACTAGACAATACATATAAAATGCTTAGCTGGTTGAAGATGATCAGTTAATTATTTTCTACTTACAATATAACTATAGGTGAAAAAAATAAAATAGAGCCAAGGACTGGCTCTAAGTGACCCTCAGTAATAGTAAATTTCTTTCAGAAGTCAAAAGAAAAGAATTACTTTTGCTCATGATAAAATGTTTTCATTTTTTTGTAAATATCAATCACTTTTCTACTTACCTATTGTTTCTTATAATTTCAAACAAAATCATTAAACAAAGCAGAATTAAGACTTTCAGAAATTATTTTCAGATTTATGAAATGAGTTTTAGCATAAATCAATCTATAAAAAACACTGATTGATTGATTGATCAATGGCAGTAGTGGAGCTTGAATTTAGGACCCCTTGCAGTCTCCTTTCTACTCAAGCCAGGCCTCCAATCCCACAAAGAGATTTTAAAGTCTATCCTAATTTTCCACACTACTGTGTTCTGTATGGCCTGATTTTCTCTGAGAGGTCTGCTCATTCAGTTCGTTTCTTTTATTTCCCCTGCTGTGTTAACAGAGCCCTCACTTTTGACTATGCCCTATGAAGGATGGAGTTCTAATTCCTCTTCTCTTATGCTTCCATTTATCCTATTTCCTCTTATTTTTTCTGTTATTCCACTTGTAATATATCTTATCTGTGAAATGGGATAATGATTCGTATTGTATACATTTATCATATATATATACATATATGTATCCAAATATGGTATCCAGTGCATAGTAGTGGTATAGTAAAAAATGACAATTTATTTATCCCACTCCATCCCAAAGAGTTCCAAGAGTGGTATTCAAATCACATATTATTCTTTACCAATATGAGGTAATTTTGAACATATTTTACATTAATTCAATTACTAAACACCATGCACTAATGATTGCAAGTAGGGATCCTCAGATAAAAAGGCTCTTCCTTTAGTAGCTAAGTCTTAATTTTCTCAAAGGTAAAATAAAAATAGTGCCAACTGATAAAATTAATTGAGCCCAGATTTGTAAAGCAAATAACAGTGTTTGTCATATAGTAATCTAAATCAGAAATGTTTAAATAAAACTAAGGAGGATATACATACATATATATAACTTGAAATTATACATACATAATTTGAAATTATACATTTTTGTCAATTTGTCTCTTCTAAGAAAAAGTTCCTTAGTTGTTTTCTTTTCATTTTCACTTTAGTATCAATGCGAGTTTACAATGAGAGTTTAACCATTACAAAAGAAAGTCAATATATTTTATTGGCCCTGAGAATAAAACAAAAGGAACTGCAGAAACCATTGAGAGCATCCTTGATAGGCATGGGAAGGTTTTGTTCTACTTTATAGATGATGACAAGCTGCATGGGATGCTCTGTGTGATGGACATAAGATAGATAAACAGAAATGCTTCCTTCTTGAAAGATAACTGTGAAATCTAAAACAATTCATCTTGCTGGAATGAGTCAGCTGTAATGGCACTGCCTGGCATGGTCTATTCATCAAAGCCTACTGATTCATCACCCAGAAGCTGTCAAAGGGCATGGCAGGCCTGCCACTCCCGCCACAGGCCTCCATTCTTAGGAATATGTGTAAGGCAGAGAAAGCCCTGTGAAGTTATTTATATTTGTCTTAAAAGGGAGAATCTGAAGCTATTCATATTCAGTGTTATTGATTCTAATGAGGATGTCAAATAGAAAACTACCCTTCTCTTATGACACAAAGCTCATCTCGTTTGACAAATAAAAGTCTGGCAGTGTGTCTTCCACTCAAATTCAGATGTCTAGGCATGACAGATCATCCTGGTCAGCATACAAACATTATCTAATATTGTTTGTTAAAAAACTAAAACCCTTATTAGTACTGTCAGCTTCCTATACTTACTGCCCATACTTTCAATTCCTACTTTGTTGTCACTTTATTCTTGAATACTTTCTTGTAAGACTACTCTGAAATTATTCACACAAGGATTACTAATGATGTATTGCCTGCCATTTTCAATACTCAAATTTTAATCCTTCTTTTCTTCTCTCTCTCTCTTTCTCTCTCTGTCTCTCTCTCTCTCTACACACACACACACACACACACACACACACACACACACACACACACACATTGCTAGTCCTGGGGCTTGAACTCAGGACCTGGGTGTTGTTTCTGAGCCTTTTTGCTCAAGGATAGATGTGTACCACTTAAGCCACAGCTCCGCTTCTGGCTTTTTTTGGTGATTAATTGATAAGAGTCTTACAGACTTTCTGGCTCAGGACAGCTTTGAACCACAATCCTCCTGAGTATCTAGGATTACAGACATGCCTGGTCTTAACCTCTTTCTTTTATCTCTGTCCCTCCCATTTTTAGAGGAGTGTTTGCTACACTTAAGTACTAAGTAAATAACACTGAATGAGTAAATGTTTTTAATGCAGTACCAACCAGCAATTGAGCTAAATACCTCACACATATACATTCAACTGTCGAGTTACGTCAACCCTGAATCCAGAATTTTTTGAGAGTTTCTTTTTTTGGTAGTCCTGGGGCTTGAACTCAGGGCCTAACTATTGTCACTGGCTTCTTTTTGCTCAAGGCTAGCACTCTACCACTTGAGCCACAGTGCCACTTCTGGCTTTTTCTGTTTATTTGGTGCTGAGGAATTGAACCCAGGGCTTCATGTATTCAAGACAAGCACTCTACCACTAGGCCATATTCCCAGGCCCCAGAATTTTTTTTAATGAGAAAATTAGGAGAAACAATTTCATAAAGTTCCTTCTTGTTTTGTGTTGCTCTGGTTCCAAACCATGAAATGTTGTCTCCCATGAGAACTACTTGGGGGTTGCAATTTCCTATGAAGTAGACACTTGAAAGACTACAGGTACATGGAGATGGAATTAGCATGAAGAAATTATGAAAAAAGCCATGCCAAGTAAAAGTAGAATGTAGCAAATATCAAATTCCATTAAATGTAGTGAAGGTGACTAGCTATATACGTGGCTCTGGAGTGACAGAGAGCCTGCTCAGTAAGGTAGAGGCAAAACAATGGAAGGAATGACTTTGGTTAAGATGCATTTTACTTATAAATTACAACCCCTTTGTACAACTAATTGAAGACAATAAAAATTGCTTAAAATAGTGACTAAAACTCTAACATGAATGATCTTTCCTATGCATAGCTCCTAAGACAGATAAACCCAACACTCTTCCCTAGACCTGTGAAGATGAACTATTAAAATATAGTTTCAAAAATTACACCAAATCCTTCCAACTCTAAGATTTCTCTCCCTTCCCCCCTTCCTCCCTCCCTCCCTCTTTTCCTTCCTTCCTTCCTTCATTCCTCCTTTCCTCCTTCTCTTCCTCCCTCTATCCTTTCTTCCTCTCTCTCTCTCTCTCTCCCTTTCTTTCTGTTTTCTCAACCATAACAACACCTAAACTTCTGACTTTAAGATTCCAGTCTCAAGTCTCATCTCTACAAACCACAGGTGATGCTTGAATTCCCTCAATCTCCTTATCAACGTAGAGCCTTAGCATTCTCTGGTCTATCACCTTCCAAAAATCTCCTTGTTCCTTTCTAGCCACCATAGGATTGCAGGCAGAGTGATAACATGCATATTGATAGCATCCCTGTAACCTCATAATTCTCAAGGCTAAGACAGAGGATTCCAAGTTCAAGGCAAGCCTGGGCTAGAACACAGGTTCTAGCCAGGCCTGGGCCACATGGCTGTGCCAAAATTTAAAAAAATAAAAGAGTAACTAAACTGACTCAGATAACCCTCACTAGCCTAGGTCAGTATGCTTGAAAAGAGGAAACATGCAAATCAGAAAAAGCAAACTTCTACATCAAAGTAATGTAACTTCTAAGTGAACCTATGAAATGAATTATAAACCGATCATCAGTGGATTCAAGTAGCATTCAAAGCCTTTTTACATTCTTTATATGAGTATTAGGCAATTAATTAAAAGAAATAATGCATGTTAAGTGCTTAGCTCACCATTTAGCACATGCTGTGATTATTAGTATTCTACTGTAAAGTGCCTTAGGAACAGAAGTAATCAGGTTCAGTTGATGTATTTAATCACATTTTCACAGTGTTAAATAAGTCTTAGTCACTTTCCACAAATGGAGTTGCTCTTTCCTTTTCCCTGAATATTCCACTAAAATTTTCTCTTTACATATCTATTTATCGTAAAGAAAAAAATTACATTTTAAAAGTTTTTAAAAATAAGATTTGTAGTATTCTATTAGGTTACTCAAATCCTTATTTTTAAAAACTATTAACAGAATTCTTCAAGGGAATAGTAACTTTTTTTTTTTTGGCCAGTTCTGGGGCTTGAACTCAGGGCCTGAGCACTGTCCCTGGCTTCTTTTTGCTCAAGGCTAGCATTCTGCCACTTGAATCACAGCGCCACTTCTGGCCATTTTCTGTATATGTGGTGCTGGGGAATCGAACCCAGGGCCTCATTTATACGTGGCAAGCACTCTTGCCACTAGGCCATATCCCCAGCCCCAAGGGAATAGTAACTTTGAAAATTATCTTAGGAATATATCATAGTGATAGGAGCCTAACAATGACCCTGATTTCATTGTACCATATACTTTTTTTCTAGAAACAGATGGTAATTATTAATTAAAAAGGATAATAAGCAAAGCAATAAATACAAAGTTAGGCAATATATTTTTTCCCACTTGGCAGACTTACATTAAGGACTATATCACAGTACAAGTGGAAGTAGTAGCCCAAGATGTTCTGGTGGTATATCATTGAATTTGTCAATAAGCATATGAACAAAATGTAGTGGTAACCAACACAGGATTGACGGGTTTAGTGATCAAAGGAGGAATGGGAACATGCAAAAGATAATAACTAAAAAGAGAACAAGATAATCTGGAAGATTAAATTATTTCCTAAAGGAAGGACATGAGATACATATATTCTGTCTTAGGACAAAAAGCTGCCAATTTTGTCAAGATCTAATTAAGATAATTAAGGGGCAAATCCCCATCATCATGATTGCTTTGTCTCCTTTGAAAGTGTTTAAGGGATAAATAGACACAACGTTAGCCACTTCTCCCAAAAAAGACATGATATGAAAATCAGCAGAGCAGGGCAGAGGCTTTGAACATCTGAGAACATTTTTTGAGGGGGGTTGTTATGCTCTCATCACTTATACATCTGAAGAAGCATGGCATCCATTTCAGACCACTGTTCAGAATTTTCCAAATTGATCTAGTTCTGGAAGATGACTAGATGAACTTAAAGCCACATTTCACACTTGAATTTCATTCATGAACAATGGAGATTCCATTTTTGAGTAAGTGTTTTAATAAGTCAATGCCCATTTCTTATCTGTAATTAAATTGGCTCAAAGTTATCAGCTGTTCTCCTTTACTAAGTATTGCACAGGTAAATGTTTACCTTGTCTGTAGCTCTAATATATACGCTGTAATTACCAAATAGTCAGTGGGTCAATTACATCCCTCAAAATATTTCATGTTCCAGAGTAGCAACTAAACTCCAATACATATTAACATCCACTGATAAACTCGAAAGAAAGCCTCTTATGGGTTTAATATTTTTAATATGGTGAGTGAATCAAGATAAGAGTGAAATAGAACATTCAGTAATTTAAATAGACAATGTCTAGTCTAAATATTACAAACAAAATAAACTATCCAGGGGTAAGAAAATTACTAAGGAATACTCTGGAGCTGAGGGAGAATACCTAATGAGTGAGTATACTTGGATGGAAGTACTCTCTCTAAGTCTGGGGCTCAGACTTTATTGGGAAAGGTATTGGAATCCACTGGAGAGCCAAGATGTTCACTGGGTTCCCCAGATTGACTCACAACCAGATAGTCAGAAAACATCCCTCCACAGTACCAGGAGCTTAAAATGGCATGCAAGGATTACAGCCAGAATTGACAAGCCAGAAATACCTTTCCAGGTTGCCTACCTGCTGAGACTAATAGAGAGGAGGACTACAGGGGAAAATTACGGGCAGGAAATGCCCCCTCCAGGGTGCAGAGCCACAACTGAGAAGTGATCTGCTGTGACTTGCTGGGAATCCACTGGAACTTGATGGTAATGCCTGTCAGAAAGCCGTCCACAGGATTGCCACTGAAACTCAGCGAGTCTTCGTATCATGGGATGTATGCGCAACTGGAAACCACACATGGAGTAAAGAGAAGCATCTAGAAGCACATTGAAACTGGATGGAAAAATTCCTTCATCCTCATTGTTCTTCCAGTGCCCTCTGCTGACAACATACAACATGATGCCAACTGCTCTGGAGAACTGTTTACAGGGCCTATCTTCATTATTACAAAGCATTTAATAATGAGTGGGATGGAAGCAAAGAGTCAAGAAAGCGATCATCAAAATGTATATTTCAGCTACTCAGTTTCCACTATCACCCTTCTAACACTGGAACTTTTATACAACAATGAAACTCTGAACTTCCACCTGACAAGATCCAGCCATCTCATGTAACAGCAATAAACTTACTTTGACCTTTTCCAGAAATGAAGAGAAGCATCATTCCAATAGTTCCAGGATCCTAAACTGTTCTTCACATTCTGTCATAATTCCACTGAATAGTTTGTTACGTAAAGACTAAGTTATAAATTTAACCTCCACCAAGAAATATATACAAGCAAATGGGAAAAAGAAAGAAAAAAACAGTTAGTATATGCAAATAGTGTCAACAGAAATATTTGCAAAAATACTGTGTTTTTTGCGTCTGTGATTGGCCACTACCCTTTAGATGTTGATGAGTTCTTCCTGCTGTTATCTATCTCACGTTTGCCTTGATGTTTGCTAGAAATCCAGATGGTTTAGCAGTCTTTAACTGATGGAAAAGAAATTTTCATTCTTACAGGTTCTCGGTCATCCTGATTCTTACTATTTTTGCTTTAGTTTTCAGTTGATTTCTATTATTGAGCATGAAGTATTAAGAGGCAGCCAAGAAAATTCACTATATTTCAGACATTGTTTTTCTGATACTCATTATATCAATTTCCTTTTGGTAATTAGAACCAATCATTTAACCAGAAAAATAACTCTTTTTTTCCTTTTGTTTTCTTGTGGAATCATGGAGTTTGAACATGAGGCTTCATGCTTTTTAAGCAAGTGCTCTAAAATTTGAGCATGCCTCTAGCCATTTTTGCTCAGGTTTTTTTTTTTTTTTTGAGATAAGATAACACCTCTTGCCTGCAGCAGACTGAATGACAATCCTCCTATTTAACTTCCCCCTATATCTAAGATATCTTAGATAGCAAGTTTGAGCCATCATACCCAGCTTTTCTCTTGGGATGCTGTTTTGTGAACATTTTGCCCAGGATCACATAGAACCACAGTCCTTCTAATCTCAGCTTCCCACATAGTTAGGACAGTAAGCATATATCACTGTACAGTCATTGGTTGATACAGAGTCTCATGGATTTTTGTGCCAAAGACTGACATTAAATTCTGAGCTACCTACTCTTTACCTTCCAAGTAGCTTATTATAAGTGTGAGACAGCAGCATGTTTTTTTCAGGAGCATAAAAAATCCAAACTGCCCAAAGGGTTGTCTCATCTTCCAATTCAGGAAAACCATTGTGTACAACAATTGAATCAGCCCTTACGCCCACCTTCTTGGAGACTAATATCTACAACATAAGCAGAACTCAAATGTTTAGACACAGGAATTTAAAAAATTCTGTAAATAACTTACTGTATATTATTTTGAGAATCTGACAATTCTATCTCTTGATTCCTAGACTCATATATTCTAGTTACAACAAACGACATCCTTACACTATAGTCTCTGACTCCATGCAAATACTTCATCTTGTAACACACAATCCCACTTTTTACTATTCTTCCAAATGATATCATATTTGACCATTATAATAATCCATGCCACTTTTCACATAGGTAGGCCACTTCTGCATGATGGAAAATATGGTAAGATTAATTCATCAACCTGACCCCATTGTTATATTTCTTCTGCTTTGAAACACGTTCTGGGTGGGACACAATTCTGTGTGGAATACAATAAAGTAGGTAAGCTGTGACTTCAGGGCTGGCAGAAGAATGTAGGTAGGAAAGGTAAGTCTGCATTCAAAATATGTCTGTACCAAGTCTCTTCCCTTACAGAATACATATGAGGTAATTACTCAGCAGTAGCATTAGTCAGGTCAGCTTCGGTGAGTGGTGATGATGTTGAGCCTCTCATGGCTTTCAGCTTTCCATTATGGCCACTCTATTCACAGAACCATTGAACAAGCAACAGGGAGGCTGGGGAGAGAAAGTAATCAACTATTAGAAAACATGTCATCTCGTCTACCTGATTATTAAGAGGGATGCCCCTTGATGGGCATTAACAATGAAAATAAATGCCTTCATAGTTAGTGTCCATTCATATTCACATACTTATTTCTAGACTTCGTTACCAATCTTCCAATCCTATTCCTTCCAAATCCTCGATCATTTATCCAACTAACTTATGAACAACTGCACATGGATTAGTGTATATTTGTACTTCCAGCTACATGTTACTGACAACTGAATAAGCATTCAAATTAATCACGCTAGTTTAATATTAATTATTCATGCAAATTGAATTTCTATTAAAGAATATCACTCTATATTCAATACAGATGGGGAGATTCCTTAGTTTCCCTCGGTACTATTTCGCCTACTTGTTGAGCTGAATCCTAGCAGCTATCATCTTTCAATCTTTCAACTTAATACCATACTTCATTTTCCAGAGAACAGGATCTAAACTTCCTTTGTGACTCTTCCCACGGAAAAGGTAGAAACAAACATACCTGTTCTTGCCCAACTCAATGAACCACTCGATTTCCTCAGTGGTTACTCAAGTGGCCAGGTAACATACCTCAAAAGTACAATGCATATTTTAATGGCATAAACTTTAACTAAGAAGACCAGAGAAAAGTAGGTTTATATTGTTTTCCTCATACTTATAACAAAGCAAAGATTCAGGTATCTTTTGGGACACATCCTTCTTGAGTTAACAGCTGATGTTGCTATTTATAAACATGTGGTAAATAACTAATGAATGATTTATTTGCTTTCCTGCCTATATAATTTGCCTACTTCCTTCACTATTATCTCTATGGGATTTTAGGTAACCTAAGATAATAAATATTATATATATTCTATGAGATTTTTTATTTTATGCTAGTCCTGAGGCACTGCCCCTGAGCTTTTTGCTCAAGGATAGAGCTCTACTACATGAGCCACAACTCCACTTCCAGATTTTTGTGGTTAATTGGGGTAAGAGACTCATTAATTTTTCTGCCTTGGCTGATTTCAAACTACAACCTAGGACCTCAGCCTATTGATTAGCTAGAATTACAAGTGTGAGCCACCAGTGCCCACCTTTTATAAGATGTTTTTTAAAGGGAAAGTGTGATAGATCTTGGGTATTTTTCTTAATATCATTTTCTGCGGGTATTATATTGAATTTCTATAAATCACTTCGTTTGGTATGTGGCCATCTACATTAGTTTGGATTATCATAGGATTTTTCCGTCTTTTGTTTGTTTATTTATTTATTTATTTATTTATTTATTTATTGCAGTTCCTGGGGCTCAAACTCAAGGTCTGGACATTGTTCCTGAGCTTTTCTGCTAAAAGCTAGCACTCTGCCATTTGAGCCACAGCTCCACTTCTGGTTTAAAAAAAAATGGAGATCAGAGCCTAACAAGTGAGAAGAGTCTCAAAAACTTTCCTGCTCAGACTGGCTTTGAACTGTGATACTTAGATCTTTGAGCATCAGAATAGCTAGGATTAGAGGTTTGAGACCCCCAGTGCCCTGCAGAAACTGATTTTTAACAGTCAAAATAATGGTCCCTTCAGGCATTTAACAAACAACTGCTCTTCACAAGTATGCCCAGTGGTCTTACCCACAGGCATTTACTGGATAGCTAAGGACAATGCTGAAATTGTGCTTCTTTTGGCTAACAAATGAAAACCCCAGATGCCAAGGTGCAAAGATTTGTTTTTTGGTAGTAGCTACAGCAGCTGTCTAGTTGGCATACTCTTTAGAAAGCTCTGAAGTTGCCTAGGATACAGACTTCATAAATTCAATCCTGTAGAGCCTTTAAAAAGACTTCTTTAAAGCATAAAAGCCAGATAGACATTAAATTAGCAACATAGTTTCTCGTGTGTGTGTGTGTGTGTGTGTGTGTGTGTGTGTGTGTGTGTCCAATTAATTTGTAGATCTCTGGACATGGCACATAAGAAATAATAAAAATATCAGAGCATGTGAATTATAAACATTTGTTTGTGAAGAAGACAATATAAACTATACACGAAGCTTGGAAATAAAATTTTGAGGGCTATTCTTCACCCCCCATTTTTGTTTTTGCAATACTGTTGATTTTTTGTTGTTGTTTGTTTTGTTTTTGCTAGTTGTGGGGTTTGGGACTCAGGGCCTAAACACTGTCCTTGAGCTTCTTTTTGCTCAAGGCCAGCACTCTACCTCTTGAGCCACAGCACCACTTCTGGATTTTTCTGTTTATGTGATGTTGAGGAATCAAACCCAGGGCTTCATGCATGCTAGGCAAGCACTTTACCACTAAGCCACATTCCCAGCCCAATCCTGGGGTTTTAAACCAGGTTCTCATGGATGCTAGGCTGGCACTTTATCACTTGAGCCACACCTTCAGGTTTTACCCTGTTGCTCAGCTCACCATCTTTGTAATTTGTCCGTAATTATCAGAACCCTCATGTCGTTAGCTTCCCTTGCTGTTCAGATATTTTGGAACATCAGTTAAATTTTAGCTGTGAGTACAAGACATGGTAGTGAATATTCCTTATACTCTAAGAAAGGGAAAATACTAAGGCAAGCAGATTCATGGTATTTTACACTGAAGAAATGACTTTTGAAAGTTCACTAGGCCTTTGGGAAAGGGTAAGGCAGAGCCTCCCCAAAGTAGGCAGATTTCCCATCTCCCTGTCAGTAACACTGAGCATACTGAGTTGTTTGACCAGACAGATGGCAGACCATGTCCCATTATGACCAACACAGCATTGCCACTTGTGCAGAAGAGTCCCATGACATTTAGTTTCTCTTCCACCTCAGAGACGGCTCTGTTCATGCTACCCTTTGCAACTTGGCTACCTAGATTATATATTTACAATGTCAAGAAAGAAACATTACAAGGGATCTTGGATGAGAAAATCAACTTCAAAGGTTCTGACTTCATTTCAGGAGAATTTTGACTTGCAAAGGCCCTCTAGTTTGCTGCAGAAATGATATAATTAAGGTCTTAATTAAATAATAAAATGCCTTCAATTTTAAATTCTTTAGTTCCGGGATGAAATCTAGATTACTCTGAAAGGGATAAAACTTTTTTTCCTTACAAAATGCATTTTGTAATACTAGTAAATCTCGGCCCTTTTAAATTTACATGGTGGTTCATTAATTTTAGCTGCAGCTTACTTCATTAATATAGAGTCCATGAAATACATTTTTCAATGAAAAACTGAAAAATTTAAGACAAAAATACAGGGGAATATAAAACTATGATCAGTGAAATGCAATTGCATATGTAGGCCATTTTTAAATGATATATTCATATCTTTAAGTAGTTATACAAAGAAGTTACCATTCAATGTATCAGTTTATATGTCCGGTACATCCTAATCAATGTTGTCTCTTTCATCATTCTCTCTTGACCCACTCAACTCATCCTCTCCCCTCAGTTTTCTTAGTTTTATAGAATATGCATTAAACATATGGTTGAATTTTCCCCTCCCTTTCTTTTTTCTTCATTAAACTATTTTTTAAGCTGATAAATATGGCAACTTAGAGATAAAGTTTAAAATATTTTCATCACTGCTTTGTTTTTCCATTGGTGGAACAAATACAGTAGGTTATGGGCAGTATGGCTGAAGTGATTTACTGCTGTGAGAAGAGAATTAAACATTAACCAAAGAAGCATGCATTTTATAAGACTAGTATAGTTAGGATAAAAAGGTTATAAAGTAATTTTATGGAAATTCTTTAATGAGAAGCATTCAGACACTATGAGTGCCTTTCTTTGCATAAGTATTATCATTTCTAGAAATAGGAAAAATACAAGTGTTTTGGTTCAGCTCAGAGACAAATAATTGAAAACTACAGTTCTATTCCGGAATAATGCACATAATGCATATCTATCTGATATAACTGGTCAATTGCCACATATTTACATCTGTATATTCAGATAATCTATGAAAATAACACTGTACCTAAGGTTTTCAAAACAGTTTGTGGTAAGATTGTTAGCCTAGAGTTCTATTTCCCCAAATCATCTGTAACTATCTTGTTAATAACAACAAAATGCAACTATTCACACTACATTAAGTTCACATTTAAGAAAAGAAAATATCATTCATTCTCAACTTTGTATCCTCCACTCAAAAGCATACACAAAATATCGGACAGATACATATTTCTCCCATGAAATCGTTGAGATAGCCATTGTGTGATTGCTCTGAATAATTGGTTTGATATGGGTATTTGCTTACATAGATTTGATTCAGATTTTTTTTTTTCCTTTTAAGCTGAAGCTGTTTTCATTCACACTTGGGGTCCTCCATCTGTCGATAAAGCCTGTTAGCTCACCACCTCACTGGCTCGGAGGTGCTAGTTTTCCATCTGGTAAAACCCCAAAGAGAACCCCAGAGTTGGAGAAGCATGAATCCTGTGGGTGCTGTCAACTCTAGTCCTGTGTCTCCAAAGAGATCGAGTCTCTTTGAAACGCAGCAAATGTTTAGTTCAGTACAATCTAAACATGTGCACAGCTTTCTAGATACAAGAAAAAAAGACACCTACTGGTAGTTTAGGCAAGACATTGAGATAAGCTCTTGAATAAAATGTCTGTCTCTAAGGCCGCCTCACTTTCTTTTCAACGTTCCTTTCTCCCATCTCTGCTTACTTTTATACTAACAATGAGACTTCATTTTAGTATTTGTATATTGTCTCAAAATATTCATTGATATGTTAGAATGAATTAGGAAATAAAGAAAAAAAGGCAGGACAAAAAAGAGTAACTAAATAATGATTCTCAAAAATCTATGCCACTATAGCTATTCTTTCTAAATGTGAGTTCTGGGCTGACAACTGAATACCTTAGTGGTTTATTCAAAAAACCACACACACACACACACACACACACACACACACACACACACGATGGTGTTGGTAGCATCAAGTATTGCAGTGCATCATAGTACCATTTCAGAAATGGAAAACAGACATCTGGAGGGCTGTAGAAAATAGAATAACTGTGTTTTAACTAGAAGGAATTATTCAAATAGGTGATCACTATTTTAGCCATTTACAAATCATTTTGTTGTGGAAGATTTCATACACGTATAAAAGCAGAAGAGATTAGTTTTTATCATATACTCTGGCAAAGACCAAGCAACGATCAACATATTTCCAATTTTGTTTTATCGATAATCTCAATAGTATATTGCTCAAACAGACCTTAGACATCATGTCATTTCATCTACTACTTTTTCAAAATTATATCTCTTAATGACAATGGTCAAATATCCCTGATTCTATCACATATATAGTATATCATATAATATTATATATGTATGTATGTGCATAATTGTGTATATATAATATACTACATATATGTAAATAAATATAAAATATCTATAAATATGTATTATACATATATTTTATAATATATTTACTATATATTTGCAAATATAAATATATTACATTTATGTGTATTTTATATATTTATTTCACACATATTTATGTGTATACACAGATATTTTATATATTTACTTCACACTTATTTATGTTTATACACATAGATGTATATGTGTGTGTGTGTCTCTCTGAAGAACCATGTCCTTGGGAATATTCCATATGTAAGATTTTTACTGAGTTCATCTCTCACATTATTTTTGGTTTGTTTGTTTTGTGCCAGTACTGGGGCTTGAACTCAGGGCCTGAGATCTGCCCCTGAACTTCTTCTTCTCAAAGCTAGCACTCTTCCACTTGAGCCACAGCTCTGTCTCCAGACCTTTTGTGGTAGTGATTGGAGATAAGAGTCTTATGGACTTTTTTGCCTAAGCTGGCTTCCAGTTTTGATCCTCGGGTCTCAGCCGCCTGAGCAGCTAGGATTACCAGCATGAGCCACCCGATCTGGGCTCTTTTGGTGTTAATTTTACACATGCCTTTTGCCTTGTATTTCCTGCAAATTGATAATGGACCTAGAAGTTTAACCATATTAAAGTTTAAGTCTGTTGTATTGTGTTGTTGTTGTTGTTGTTGTTTTTAACAAGAATCAAGAATAAAAGAATGTGTTCTGTCACCCTTCTGCCTTTCCCTAGCACACAGACATTATCTGATTGTCTTTTGCTAATGTTAAGATTGATTAAGCTGTGAACATGTGTCTTTCATTGGCAAGTGCAGTGTCACTTTTTAAAGGCATAGATAAACTACCAAGATATAAATTGGTACAGTCTGAAAACAAATCCAAGGTGTTTTTTGTTTGTTTTTGTTTTTGTATAGGCTGTTGCCTTGGGCTTGGTTAAAAGTATTCTGAGAGATATGAAAGCCTGAGTACCCAGGAAGGGCAGCTGCTCTAAAAATTATTTTTAATACTGTTAGGAAAATGGAAGCTGAATTCCAGTTCCTCCCTATATTTATTTCTATGTTTCTCCTGCTCTCTCCCATTATTTCACCAAGGAAAGTTGGTATTTTTGCCAATTTTTTTTCTTTTCTTTTCTTTCCTTTTTCTTTTCTTTTTTTTTTTTTTTTTTTTTTGCCAGTCCTGGGCCTTAGACTCAGGGCCTGAGCCCTGTCCCTGGCTTCTTTTTGCTCAAGGCTAGCACTCTGCCACTTGAGCCACAGAACCACTTCTGGCCATTTTCTGTATATGTGGTGCTGGGAAATTGAACCCAGGGCTTCATGTATAGGAGGCAAGCACTCTTGCCACTAGCCCATATTCCCAGCCCATTTTTGCCTACTTTTAAGCCACTATTTTTCCCGACCAATAGAATTTTTCATCCAGAATGGTTAGGTATTTCTATCAACTTGCTCTCCAAGTATCAAAGGAGCCAGTGATACAACTGATCCCTATTGCTGTCTACATCACAAGTGTGTAGAAAAGTATTTCTGGAATACTTAAGATGCTTTTCTATTGTTTTAGGTTTTGACTGCACCGCTATAAGAACACCTTTATAAAATGTTTCAGAAAAAAGTATGCTAAATAAAGTATCAAAAATGAATTGTAATCGGCCAAAGGGCCTAAGACAGTACAACAGGCTATGATAATATACAGTAGGACCTTTAAAACAATACCAGAAGTCAAAGAACATTTTTGTGTAGCATAACTAAAACCTAAAATGAGAGAACTATGAACTGATTCTATTAAATAATTTTCCAGTTTCAAACATGACTCAAAGTATTAGCATCTCACACGACCTTAATATATAACACCAGAAGAATTCACTTTAATATCATATAAGGAAACAAAATGTCCCTAAAATGTTATTGCAAATGAAAACTTATAAGCAAGGTCAATGTCAGGGCAGCAGATTCTGTTATAAACTTCAACTTGACATTGTGAAATCTCAAATAGTTTCTTTGTAAAAAGGCCAAACTCATTTTTAATGATCTTTCTTAAACAATTCCCACACTATGGGATGTCCCCATAGATAAGATATATTAGAAGAAAAGAAGACAGTTTGTAGACAGTATCATGAATTCTTTTACTATTACACTTACTGCTAGAATAATGTAACAATTAAGAGACAGTAAGAGGCCCTGATTTCAAACTTCAGCTCTTCTATTTATAGACTTCATGTCTTGAAAACAGTTATATGCTATTCAAGATCCCAAGATTCTTCTTGGGACAGACAAAGCATGAATAAAGACACTTCCAAATATTATAGTGAGCCTTAAACAGAAAGTCACATCCTCAAAAAAAGTCTAAATCTCAGTAGACACATAACAATTACTAAACGTTTCATGTTATTATTACTAACAAACACAGATAAATGGATCATTTAAATCCTAATAACTGAATCTAGTGATTAGTGAAACTAGAGTTAGGTGTTTGGCCTAACACTAAATAGCAATTTTATGGTTCACTGAATAATCCTATCTCTGTGTGTTGGACAAATTACTCAACCTTGTTGAGTCAACTTTCTTGCCCACATAACAGATATATTTAATTATAAATATTTATAGAAAAACTATATAATAGCTGAATATCAAAGTATACTCCACCCTACTCACCTAAATTAACTCAAAATACACCATAGATTAAAATGTAAAAATCCAAAATATAAAAGTTCTAGAGAAAAGATACACAGGAAAATGATAATGAATTTGGATTAGACAATTATTTCTGATATACAACCCCCAAAGTGTAATCCACATTAGAAAACAAATCTATTGGAAATATTAAACTTCAAGAAGGTAAAAACTTTCGCTCTGTGAATACTTTATCAGTAAGATGCAATGGAAGTCATAGAGTAGGAGAAAAGTATTGCAAATCACATATCTGAGAGAAGACTTATATATGAACTACATACTCATAAAACTTAACAAAAAGAAAATGGCTATGGAAAATGAACAATTTAAGAATGTAGTTCAGCAAAGAAAATACAGTCTGTGCTACATAAAACATTTCAGTCCATGACAGACTGAATATGCAGTGGCCCTATCAGATACAGGAGCTGAGTTTTCTACCTCTGAGTGACTGGGAAGTTATTGTAATATCATACATAATACAGCACTTTATTCATTGGGTGGTAATGCTGTTGCCAAAAACCCTTTGAGCTACCCATGGTATAGACGTATAGCAATTCAAATTGTGTGGGGTAAACAATGCTTGTTAATGACAATAATGATGTTACTAGTACTCGTTTATTTGCCACACTATTTTAACATTACTTTAAAACACTATTTTGTAATATATTTTTCTTATTAAAAAATTAATGTGACCCATAGCTCTTGCATCTCTTGATTGTATCATTTTTTCTTTGCTTGGTTTAATCCCATGGTTTTCTCATCACAGCCTTGGTACAACACATAGATTAGGTGTATAGTAAGCAATGCCATCTCAGGTTGTGTAAGAACAATCTGATGTTCAAATGATGATATAGCCTGATATCTCCTGTCATTAAATGATATCTGAGAATATACAGATGTTGACTATGTGTGTGAAAAATCACATGAAAGTAAGTTTAGTGCCAATAGTTAGGACATGCAAATTGAAATCATAGTAAGATACCGATACAACTATTGTAATGTCTAAAGCCAAAAAATGTCTAGCAATGCCAAGGCTTGCTAAGAATATAATGCAAATAAAACATTCACAAACTGCTGGGGAGATTGCAAAATGTAGTAGCCATTTTGGAAAATAGTTAGATGGGTTTTCATACAAAAGCACACATACACTTACCATACCATCCATTACTTCTATCCCTGGGATTTTACCCAGACTCGTATTTGCACAAGAACCTATATACGAATGTACGTGTGATTGCCTCAAACCATTTCAAATGGTGAGTGGATTAATTAAAGTAATGCACTCAAATGAATATGCACTACCCTAAGTGAAATAACCCAGACTCAAATGACTCTGCCCTAAGAGATTTTTATTTACATTCTATTCTGAAAAAGGCAAAATCATAGGCTTAGAGAGTGGAGATGGGGAAGGAATTGAATATAAAAGGCATAAAGATATTTTGTGTTGCTGCTCACATGACTGAGATTATCAAAACAAAAAATAGAACTTTCAACAAAAGAGAATTGCTTTTAATAGGTAAAATAATCATAATTGTGTCCAAATTCTTAAAATCCTGTCTCAAATTACTAACAGTCTACAAGGCATGGTCACATATATACCTG
The DNA here is from genome assembly GCF_023159225.1 of Perognathus longimembris pacificus. Taxonomy (NCBI): domain Eukaryota; kingdom Metazoa; phylum Chordata; class Mammalia; order Rodentia; family Heteromyidae; genus Perognathus; species Perognathus longimembris. Next base: position 22,742,972 of record NC_063176.1, read on the forward strand.
TCTCCACAGCACTAGACATGCTGATGCAGGAAAATCACAAGTTCAAGGTCAGTCTAGTCTTCCTAGCCAGATACTGTTGAAGAAAATTATATGCCCACAGTTTTTATTTAGGTAGTTGTACAAAGGAGTTGCCCTTCAACACAGTATTTTATTAATATAGATGCTCTTGGTCAATCTCACCCCTTTGAACATTTTCACTCCTCTCTCCCAACACACCCTGCCATCACTTTTCTTAATTTTGTAAGCTATGTATTGAAGTGTGTGTTTGTGTGTGTGTGTGTGTGTGTGTGTGTGTGTGTGTGTGTACCCACATGCAAGCACAGCAATACTCCCAGCTTTTTTAATGGTTACTTGGAGATGTGTCTCACAGACTCTCTTCCCAGAGCTGGGTTTGAAAAACAATCCTTAGAACTCAGCCTCATGAGTAGCTAGGATTACAGGCATGAGCCACCACTGCCTGGCCATCCTGTAGTTTTGGGGTTTTGTTTTGTTTTGTTTTGTTTTAGATAATCAATATAATACTCAAGTCAGGAACAAACAATAAGAAAAATGATGCCATAGTCTTTATAAGACTTCAGTAGGAAGGAACAGCAGATGCAGGCTCTCGTTACACTGCTGTCCTCAGCCAACACCAGATAAAAGACAAATAGCAAATAGCAGCGGATTTGTCTTAAGACTTTTCATTAATTTTACAAGAAACCTCCAAATGGAAAAGTCTAGAAAGATTCAACCTAGTTCCAAATTGACTAAGTGAGTTTAAAATATTGATTGGACAGAAATGTAAAAGTGTACTTAAAAGAAAGAAAATACTACATTTTTTTCATAAACCAATTGACCAAATTCAGGAAGTAACTTATTTTGGTTGGGCTTAATACAAGAAAGAAGAGAGACAGTTTTATAGAGAGACAGCTCTGTGGGAGTCAGTGGTGTGGACTTGTATAAAGAAAGCATAGGCTGCCTTACTTGAGACCTACTGGAGAAAAAAGGCCTACAGCGCTGCACATTCAGCATTTCTACTCCAGGTATCAGAGTTCAGGGAGAACACTGACAAGCTGGATTGAGCATCCAGATGAGGGTAACCACAGTGGTACTTTGCCATAGGAAGAACAACTGAGGAAACAGGTATTGGTCAGTCTGGATAATTAAAAGAGGCAGTGGCCACTCTTACCCATGACACATAATTCACTTCACACAAGGACTCCTCACCCTGTCAGCTCGTCTAATCTCAAGTCATTTCAAGTGTGTCCCTCTCTCAAAATTAGTTTATAACAAATACTGGTGCAATTATGAAATTCGGTTTTTACATGTTCAGTTCTCATCCAAATTAAAACATTTCCCAATCTCCCCCATTAAAAAGCAAATGAACACACTCTCTATATTGTCCTTCAATTTCTACCCCATCTCTTTTATTGAAACAATTTCTAATATTCTTTCTTCCTAACTGGTCTTTAATCTAACCCTCCTCACTTTGTTGAAACAGTGCTAGCTATGGTCACTGAAGAAACCTATGTTGCCAAAGCTGATGTCTGACATAAGCTTCTTTCCCAATGAACTCTAGGCAGCACTCAAAATTTTCTCCATGGAACAATCTCTTCCTTTTGGCTTCTGGGATCCCAGACACTTTAAATAATCTTTATATTTCTTGGAGAATGCTTTTAGTCTCCTCTTATTGCTAGTTAGCTCCACAAATCCACCCTCTATTTCCTCAATAAGACTTAAGATTTTCCCTAGGCAACTTCTATATTGAGTTAAAAAGAAAAAAACCCTTCAGCCTCAACTTCTTTTATTGGCCTTTTTGTAGGTGGAAGCCCAAAGAAGAACTGGGATGTTCCATTCTAAGGAAGGGTGGAACAAGAAGAGGAACTCAAGACTCATGGGTGATCTCATGGAGAGCATTCTACCTTGGATTATTTGTTATTCATTCAGTGGTCTAGAAGTTACTGGCAAAACACGCAAACATTCCATATACAAAGAGAGAGGGAGAGATTTTATAGCCTAGGAAACTGGTAACCTTTGTTATGCAATGAAAAAAGTACATGATACTATCACCCTCACTTCCCAATAAAAACTTACATCACAAAAATAAGTAGTTATTGAAAAACTTGTTTTGCTTTTTTGCTGGTAGTAGTTTGAACTCAAGATCTGTGCCTGCTCCTCAAGTCTGATTTGATGTTCTTGGCTGACACTCTCCCTCCTTAGGCCGCCCCTCCAGCCCCACTTTTGGCTTTTCTTCTTGGGCTGTACTCAAACCTACCTGGATCCTAAGGATATTGGCTTCTTGATTATTTCTAATTACAGCACGAGGCACTAAAGCCCACTTGACATTGTCAATTTGAAGGAGACTTCCAATGACAAAACCTGTACTCTGTATTAACAAGAGGCCATTAACTTAGAATCTTGCCAAGTTAGAAAAGCCCATTCTTTTTACCACCCTGTACCAAAATCAATTCCAAATGGATCAAAGACCTCAAAATAAAAACAGATACCCTGAAAACACTACAAGGAGTAGGAGAAACACTTGGGCTCCTTGGCACAGGATAAAACTTCCTTAATAAAGGCCCAGAAATGCTACAAATCAAAGAAAGGTTGAACAAATGGGACTGCATCAAACTGCAGAGCTACTGCAGGGCAAAGGACATAGCTCGCAAGATAAACAGAAAACACACAGATTGGGAAAAGATCTTTTCTGGCCATACAACGGAAAAAGGCCTCATATCTAAAATATATGCAAAACTAAAAAAATTAAATTCCTCCAAAACAAAACCACAAAGAACCAACAGCCCACTCAAAAGTGGGCTAAAGACTTAAAAAGAGACTTCTCTGATGAGGAAATGAGAATGGCCAAGAGACATATGAAAAAGTGCTCTTTTTACTTAATAAAGAGCAGGAAAGAAGGCTCTAGACCCCTCTCCATCTTCTTTCATAAAACCCACTATGTCCTGCAGATTCGAAAATGGGATACCGCACACTGTGAGGATTAAGAGTCTTCCCTTAAAAGCCCATCACATCAGATGCCATGAAGGTACCTATCCAATGCTGGACATTTTATCCAAAAACTGATTAATAACTCTGCTCTTTTCATATTCTTTCCATTGCCCTCCACCCTAGTTTAAGCTATCAGTAGCTGTTGCCAGGAATACTAAATACATATATACACACTATATGTGTGTGCGTATATATATATATGTATATACATATATATCCTGAAAAAGATAAACCCTATTCAATCAAATTTGAAATGGGACCATTCATAGAAATTTAACACACACACACACACACACACACACACACATCCCATAACTATTTCATTGAAAAATCATAGAAGTATGGGATTTCTGTAACAATAACTATAGTAACTTAGACTTTGATCATACAGTCTTTCAGACAATAGCTGATTTCAGACTTAAGATATTACAAAATAAGTTTACTATGTTTTATTATGCCAGGAAGCATGATAATATACAAATATTAATGGAAGTTCAATTTGATATGGTATATAAACAAAATGGTTTTAAAAATGTATTTGGAGATGATTGGGGAAACTTTAGGATCAACTAGATATTACTGTTAATTTATGAATGATTTTATGCTTAAATTAAAAAATGTCCCTTTTGAAGTAAACAAGATGACATATTCAGAGACAGATAATTATGGTATATGTGACTGTCATGTGATTAAAAAACATATACTTACATAGATGTACATATACACAAAGCAAATGTCAAAATATTTATAATTATTGAATATGGGTCATGTCATAGTACTATTCTTTCAACAGTTTGGTAGATTTGACATTTTTATAAAAGTTGAAAAACTATGCCAATACATATCTAGTGGATTAAAGAACAGAGAATGCAAGTGATATTCCCCTTCAGGTCTATTTTAGTCCCCTGTTTCTCGAATAAAAGAAAAGGAAACTGAAGGACTTGGTTATTGAAAATAAAAGAAAAATGGAGGGATTATGAAATAGCCTCATATAAGCCAATATCATAACAGCTTGCTCATTAGATTAGTGTGATTACTTCTTTATTAGGCCTTATTTGAGCTGTCATCTGGTATCAATTAGGTCAGTTATAGTCTGACAGGTCTACCGGAGGGAAATGGAGCAAGGTCCATCATGGCGTGAGGAAGGCATGATTAAAGCAATGGAAATAATGGATACTCTTCATTTAACCCCTATCCAATCAGCCAAGCTCATATTGGCCTTCCACTCATGCTGAATGCTAAAGAGGTAAAAAGAGAAAAAAGACACTGACAAAACAGTTTTTTAAATCCCATTTTAATGACCAAATCCAATCAAACCATTAGTGGGGCGATGAACTATAAAGAAAATATATTGAAATAATATTTCAGGTTCTGAAAAATGTAAAAAGACACAATTCATCTAGAAATATGTTTCTTAAGGATTGAGTTTAACACATATGTGTATTATGTGTCGTATGAGTATGTGAACACTTTTCTAGAAATTTAGGAAGAATAAAAATGTAAGTACTTTGGTATAGGCAAAATCATTCCATAGACAGTCTAGAATCATAGGAAGAGTATTTTTTGCATAACAATACTGGGGCTTGAACGTAGGGCTTAGGTGCTATTCCTGACCTTTTTTGCTCAAGGTTAGCACTCTACCACTTAGGTCACAGCTCCACTTCAGGATTTTGTGAATGGTTAATTGGAGATAAGAGTCTTACAAACTTTCCTGATTGAGCTGGCTTTGAATTGTGGTCCTCAACTCTCAGCCTCCTGAGTAGCTAGGATTACAAGTGTGAGCCACTGGGTCTTGGCTAAGGAAGAGTATTTTAAATAAGCATGAATTGAGCATGCCACTCGCTTGAGTCTTGGAAACATAATATCGTGACACTAAAGCTGTGGCTTTATTTAAAAAAAAACACCAACACTTCGAGATGCATTATACTCATAAACTAACATGTTAAATTGAAATTCCTTTGTACAACTACTTCAAGATTTTATACACACACACACACACACACTCTCTCTCTCTCTCTCTCTCTCTCTCTCTCTCTCTCTCTAGAGGCACCAAAAAAGATTCCCAAAGTAATTTTAAATAACATTGATGATGTTCAATTTTAACTCAGTTTTCGTTTAATCATAGGGCTTGAACTCTGGGCCTGGGCACTGTCCCTGAGCTCTTCAGTTCAAGGCTAGCACTCTGCCACTTGAGCCTCAGTGCCACTTCCGCTTTTCTGGTGGTTAATTTGAGATAAGAGTCTCACTAACTTTCCTGCCGGGGCTCGCATTGAACCTCAATCCTTGGATCTCAGCCTCCAGACTAGCTAGTATTACAGGCATTTAGTTCAATTTTAAAGGTAAATAAAGATCAGGAAAGACACATAAATTAGTGTAGGCATTGCAATATCAAAAGATACTGAGTAAATTTGGGATAAATACTACAAAAGATGAAACATGGGAAAAGGTTGTTTTTATGTCCTTGGCAGATAATAATATATGTGGGCAAATAATTGCTACATATGGCATAGCACAGTATCAACTTTTAGCAATTCTTTGCTTTGTTAATTTTAAGCCCTAAATATGCCTCAAACTACATAATCCTTTCAGAAAGTCAAAAGTTTACAGTTTCACATATAGATGACCATAAATATATAGTCATCCTATCCTATAGGGTCCAAGTTGTTTTTCCAACAAAAGGTGATACGTACTTGTTTGTCCTTTTCAATTTATTAACTATAGTATAAAATTAGGAAGTATAAAAGTGGGTGAGCAACATATAGTTATGAATTTATTAATTTCATTTGTATTTGTATCACAAATTAAAGAATATCCTCCTGAGTAAAGAAACATGAAATGGTTCTATCCTCCAAACCTGATGTAATGATATAACTGCTTAGGAACAAGCCCTTCAATCTTTTGGAACCTCCAATATATCACTAGTGAAAGGAAAAGATACTTTTTTTCTGCTTGCCTTTTTGCTTCCCTTTTTTAAATGCAGTTCTCTCTCTTTTTTTTTTTTTTTGGCCAGTCCTGGGCCTTGGACTCAGGGCCTGAGCACTGTCCCTGGTTTCTTTTTGCTCAAGGCTAGCACTCTGCCACTTGAGCCACAAAGCCACTTCTGGCTGTTTTTTTGTTTTGTTTTGTTTTTGTTTTTATATGTGGTGCTGGGGAATTGAACCCAGGGCTTCATGTATCTGAGGCAAGCACTCTTGCCACTAGGCTATATTCCCAGCAGAAATGCAGTTCTTTTTAACTGTCAAAAGTTATCTAATAGTGTAAGATTGCGCTAATTATAATATTTTGTATCATTTCTAGATCAGAACAGGATACTTTCATGTTAGTTTCCTAATCTTTATTACCAATAGATATGAACCAGTGGCATAATTGTAACAATAACATCTTAAATAATCCTAACTAAAGTAATATTAATTATAATAGGCTTTGAATAATAATTTATATACTTGTTTTTTCTCTTTCTAAACTTCCAATATGTTTAATGTTTAATCTCTGAACCTTAAGAAGTCAGTCATGTTAGATGCATGATTAAAAAGTAATCTATCTCATTTTCAAACCCTGCTTTTTATTTCTAGAGCCCAGAGGCCTTGTCAACTTTGCTAAATGAGAGCAATAAAAAAAAGCACTCTAATCTCAAGTTTTTAGGGGAAATATGATGTGTTATCAACTCAACTCAAGTTTTATGGCAAAGGCATCTTGCTTTAACCCAGTCTCTGGCAACTCCTCTACATCTTTCCATCTAGTTTCATCGAGAGTAGCTTCCCTTTACCTTCAAAGTGACCTTAGGAAGGGCAGTTCACCAGGGCTCGCTGCAGTTCTGGCTGAACACAGAGAAATTGATCTTATCCCAATGCCTGCCATTAGGACTCTACAAAAACACAGCCTCACTAATAGAAGTACAATATGCAAGATGCCAGTGCATCTCTGTGATTTACAATATGTCTAATGAGCAAGCCCAATGAAGAGGTTTGTTGTCTACCATAAAACCAGATGGATGTAAGCAGTGATTAGAAGCAATTAACTCTGTTCAGCACTAAATAACTTTCCATCATTAATGTACATTTTTCCACCTCATTAGAGGTACGGAGGAGAGCATGAGGTAAGGAGCACTCAATTTGAATTTCAGATATGCATATGTTTAGAGGGTAAAAACACAAATTTGTAAGGAAACCAGACACATGGTAATAAAAGCCTTGTTTTGGAGCCATTTTATTCCATAGGTACTGCACAATTATACAGTTGATTTTGCTGGCAATTTGCCAGTCCTGAGGAGAACAGAAAACTTAAGAGATCAAGGATGGGCAAGCCATAGATTTTCATGGTTACTTATAATAATAGTATACTTTAAATAATTGATAGAAACATTCAGGGCTTGCAAAATCTAGACCTAGAAAATACATTGATGATTACCTATGGTAAATTTAAAATTTTGTAGCCTAAAGCATAAAACAAGGTCATTGAATCATCTCTAGCTATCAGATGTATATATAACAGCTCACCAGACTTTGGTGGACAGATTAAGCAGGAAAACTATGCTAAATTTTATCTTTGTCCCACTGCCCTCAAAAATCTTTAAAAATGTATTTACTTCTTAAAATAATGTAAGATGTTTGCTAGTTTTAGTGATTAAAATGTAATCTTAGGGGTTGGGAATATGGCCTAGTGGCAAGAATGCTTGCCTCTTACACTTGAAGCTCTCGGTTCGATTCCCCAGCACCACATATATGGAAAACGGCCAGAAGGGGCGCTGTGGCTCAGGTGGCAGAGTGCTAGCCTTGAGCGGGAAGAGGCCAGGACAGTGTTCAGGCCCTGAGTCCAAGACCCAGGACTGGCCAAAAAAAAAAAAAAAAAGTAATCTTAAATAAATAATAAAGATGGATTATGACCTCAAAATATTTAAAATATTGAATCTTTAGATTGATTTCAGTAGTAGAGTTACTTCTATAGCATTAATTCTCTCTATTCACAAACATGAGAATTTCTGTCTTCTGATGCCTTCTTCGGTTTCTTCAAGGTTCTATTGTTTCACTGTAGAGAAATTTCACTTCCTTGATAAAGTTTATACCAAGTTGTTTTGTTTTATATTTTTGATCAGTGAATGCAATAATTTTGTTTATTTATTTATCAGTCTGTTCATTCTTGATTCTATATGTGTATGTGTCTGTTTGTGGGCATGTGTGCATGCGTGCATGTGCGTGTGCGTGTGTGTGTGTGTGTGTGTGTGTGTGTGTGTGTGTGTGTGTGTGTATGAAAGCTACTGGTTATGTGTATTGATAATTTTTTTTTGCCAGTCCTGGGGCTTGGACTCAGGGCCTGACCACTGTCCCTGGCTTCTTTTCTGCTCAAGGCTAGCACTCTACCACTTGAGCCACAGCACCACTTCTGGCTTTTTCTGTTTATGTGGTGCTGAGGAATCAAACTCAGGACTTCATGTATACTAGGCAAGCACTCTACCACTAAGCCACATTCCCACCCCTTGATTATTATTTTCTAAATAAGAGTCCAACTGCCCAGCAAATACATGTAAGAATTGACAAATGAGATTATACAAAATTGGATAGCTTCTTCATATTACAAGAAATAATTACCAGAATCAAAAACAACACAGACTGGAAGACAATTTCTCCAGATAATTAACAGACAAAAGAATTACCATGCAATTTATACAAAAGGCTTACAAAGCTAAGTAGCAAGTTGAAAGCCAGTAACTCAGGGTTGTATTCCCAGCTTTTTAGGAGGCTGAGACCTAGAGGATGGTGATTTGAAGCCATCCATGGCAGAAAAGTCTGAGAAACTTTAGTAAAATGTCAGATGGTAGATTATGGCTCAGAAAGTAGAGCATCAACCATGAGCAAAAAAAAGCCAAGCTAGCACATGAGTTCATGCCTGGGTACTGATAACAAATGAAACTATCAAAAAAATAAATAAACAGCAAAGGAACAAATAACCTAATTAATAAATCTATATGCAAATGAACTGAAAAGCTAATTTTCAGAAGAAGAAATACAAATGGCTAATGGATAAATTAAGAACTGTTCAGCATCAGTAGCCGCAAAGGAAATGCTAACCAAAAACTATACAGCATTTCACCCTAGTCAGAATGGCAATTACAGAGCCAACAAATAATAAATGGATCATTATAACAAAGAGAAATGTGAGTAATGTGGATATGTGCGAGTCCTGGGATTTGAACTCAGGTCCTGGGTCCTGGGCACTGTCTCTGAGATTCTTTTGCTCAAGGACAGTGTACTGTCACTTGAGCAACAGCTCCACTTCTGGCTTCTTTTCTTTTTTTTAGTTTATTGGAGATGAGAATGTCATAGACTTTCCTTCTTGTGTCGGCTCAAAATTTGATCCTCAAATCTCAGCCTCCTGAGTAGCTAAAGATTATAAGCGTGAGCCACCTGATATCTGCCAAGTAGCAGAATTTTGTTTGTTTCCAATATCTTCTTTACTTTAAGAAAGGGCCATCATCTGAGGGGCTTCTGGTAGAGCAGTACAATGTTAGTATACTAAATCTGTCCTTTCTATGAGAGGGACATATCTCTTTTGGTTTACTTAAAGTTTTATTATTATTGTAAACATGATGTACAGAGGGGTTACAATTACAAACATCAGGTAAGGAGTACATTTCTGTTTGAACAGTGTCAACTCTTCCCTCATTTTCTCCCAGAGACTCTTTCTCTCCAATTAGCCACTCAAATACTGGAAGGGTGCTGTGGCTCAAGTGGTGGCCTTCAGCAAAAAGAGGCTCAGGGACAGTTCCAATACCCCAAGTTCAAGCCCTGCAACTGACAAGAAAAAAAATAGAGATACTGAACATCGTGGGTTAATTTTTAGATATTTTTGAGGCTATTCCAAATGGAGTTACTGTCCTGATTTCAGTCTCAGTCTTCTCATCGGACCTACTTATTTTCATGGTTTAATTTTATATGCAGCTACTTTTCCAAAGTTTTTGATGTGCTCCAGTAACTTGGGAGAGGAATCTATAGTGTTGTTTAAATACAGGATCATTTCTGCAAAGAGGAATAGCTTTACTTCTTTCCCTATTTGGATCTCCTATATATTTTTCTCCTGCTTTATCACTCTGGCTAGGAATTCCAGGAATATATTGAAAAGGAATGGAAAGAGTAGACATCCTTGTCTTGTTCCTGATTTTAGAGGATATGGCTTTTTTCACTATTGAGTATAATGCTGGCTGTAGTTTTTTTAATATATAGTCTTTATTATATTGAGAAATGTTCCATGGATTCCTGTCTTCTCCAGAGCCTTTATCATAAAGCAGAGTTGAATCTTGTAAATTTTTTTTCTGCATTTATTAAGATGATTATGTGGCTCTTGTCCTTGATTCTATTGATGTGTTGAAATACATTAATTGGTTCACATGCATTGAATCACCTTTGCATCCCGAGATGAATCCTGTTTGATCATAGCATATGATGTTTTTTGATTAGCTGTTGAATTCAATTGGCCAGAAATTTACTGAGAAGTACAAAGATGTTTATCAAATAGATAGGTCTATAGTTCTCTTCTTTCAATGAGTCCCTATTTGGTTTGGGGATGACTATTATGCTGGCTTCATATAATGAGTTTGATAGTGATCTTTCCCTTTCAATTTCATTGAAGAGTTTGAGGAGTATTGGAATGAGTTCTCCTTTGTAAGCCTTCTAGAATTCAGCTCTGAGTCTAACCAGTCCCGGGCTTTCCTTGGATGGGAGTTCTTCTACTTTCATTTCTTCAATTTTACTACTTGGTATGGGTCTATTTAATTGGTTTAAGTACTGTTGGTACAATTTAGGCATGTCAAAATTCTCTAGGAATTCTTTTATTTCTTCTACATTCTCAAATTTGTTAGCATAAAGGTTAAAGGTTAACAAAGTGTTCCCTTATAATATTCTGAATATTGCTTATTCCTGTCATGAGGTTATTTTTGTCTCTAATTATATTGGTTTGGGTATGTTCTTTCTTGGGGGGCCAGATTTGCAAAGAGTATGACCATTTTGTTAATTTTTTTCAAAGAACAAACTCATTTTGTTGATTCTTTCCATTTTTCTAGTCACTAATCTGTTTATTTCCAATGTAAATTATATTCTTTATTTCCACCTACTGGTTTTGAGTTTCCCTTATTCTTGTTTTCTCAAGAAGTTGAAGGTGCATTATTGAAGTGTTGATTCAAGATTTCACCAATTTGGTGATATATTCATTCAGAGCTATAATTTTCCTCTGAGTACTGTCTTTGCTGTGTCCTGTAAAGCTTATATTTTGTGTTTTCATTTTTTTTAATTCTGTAAATATTTCAACTTCCATTCTAATATCGTCAAAGATTTACTGGTCATTCAGCAGTGTGCTGTTCACTGTCTATGAGTTAGAGAAATTTCTATGATGGGTATTGTTGTCTATAAATCTAATTTGCTTTTATTGGGGTCTGACAAGATGCAGGTAATCACTTAATTTTATTGGAATCTGAACAGATTTGATCTGTGACCTAAAATATGATCCATTTTGGAGAATGTTCCATGGGCTGCCTAGAAGATTTTATATTATGTTCTGCCACTGAGAAACTTTCAGTTTTAATTTTAGGGGGGACTTCTTAATAATTTGGTCGATTAACCAGTTGTTCTTTTTAAGACAATACTAACTAATATTATAAAAACTTTCCATTTGGCAGGTACGATTCCCACTGATTTAAGCCTATTCACTAGTTGGGTCATCACTTTATGACCCCACAAGTTAGGGACTACTACTATCTTACTTTATAGATCTACACTACCTGCTCTAGCTCAATTCTTCTACTCAATAGCTGGACAAGAGCACTGACACCAATTTGCTGTGCACTGACTTGATGCTCACTGGTCACTAACGTGAATCTAGTTTGACAAAAACACAGCCAGTTACACAAACCAGACCTACTGCATGCAGATGGGCAGCAAGAAAGAACAGGATTCATCAATGTGTCTCCTAAGACTATGCAAGTGCCTGGAGCAAACAGAATCTTGACTTCACTGACACTGCAGAACACAACCCATCTGAGATGTATACTATGGGGCCCTACTACATACTGGGCTCAAGGACTGAAGGACATCCTTGCTTCCTTGTCAGACTGGAACAGAACCTGGGCTGTTACAGGTTGTTACAGGCTGTTACAGAGATGTTACAATATCTCTGGATAGTGCATCCCTAGTATATTCTGTAGTTACAACTGAGAATTACAAGTGAGAAAAGCTATCAGCTGGGTCCATTCAAGGCTATTTAGAGAACTACCCGGTAATCACAAATCAGAAAAAGTTACTCAATGTCCCTGAGTCTGTTTCCTCATCATCATAAGATGAAGTATATAAGTACCCATTTCACAGGAAGCTATGAATAACTTGGTGGGAATAATTCCCAGGTAAAAAAAGTTTATATGCATTAGATACTAATATAATTTATAATTATTTAAATACTGTTTTTGTTAGGTTTTTGTTTAGTTTTGTTTTGTTTTGCTTTTGGTGCCAGTTTTGGATCTTGAATTCGGGGCCTGAATGCCTTCTCTGAGCTTTTGTAGTCAAGGTTTGTGCTCAATTACTTGAGCTATAGCAACACTTTTGGATCCTTGGTGATTAATTGTAGATAAGAATCTCATGGTTTCCCTGCGGGGCTGGCTTTGAACCACCATCCTCAAATTTCAGCTTTCTAAGTAGCTTAGACTACAGGCATGAGCCACCAGTGTCTGACTAAAATACTTTTCAGAAGGAAAATATCACCACCTTTGATAAAGATTACCCCTATGTGGAGATGGAAAAATGAACCCTTCCATAAAACTAGTATTATCCAATAATAGAATAAAAATTATCTCCATCAACAGTTCATCAAAAGGAAATAAATACACATCTGTCAAATATTATAAATGAGTCAAATAAATTTGTTGTATTTATCTCTAGGACATTAACATTTCCATTAACCAAAGATCACCAGAATCAAAAGTTCTTACCTTTGTCTTCCATAAGTGGAAAAAAATCCATTTGGTATAGTTTTATATCACAAAATATACTGAGAACTGAGCAGTTCCTTTAAAATTCATTATCAGAAGAAATGTTTATGATGATGTGTTGACAAATGTTCAGCAACTAGACTGTTGAGGTATGTATTTGTAATATTTACCAGTTTCTATGTTGGTATAAGTAATTCCATTGTAGTTCCTTTAAAGCCACCAATTATTTAGCAGCTACACTCTAAATTCCTGAAAATATAACAATTGGCTCAACAAAATCCAGTTTCAGCACATCACTGTTTATGAAGGGCCTCCCTGCATGTGCTACAGAGCTGGGAATTACAAAAATTAGCGGAAATACCAACAGCTTCTGCTTATAAATGTATCACCATCATATGGAATCACCAATGTATTTGGAACCAGGAGAAGGAATTAGTCATTGCAATTACAGAACTAAGAGGATCCAATCTTCCGGCCATACCATAATATAAAATCAACACCAGATTAAATACTTATTGGGACCATATGAATAAATTTAAACTTATTAAGTCCTGCTAAATAGAACAATGTTTTATAGAATATACAATAAAAATTTTATTTTCTGTCCTGTAGTATGCACAAGTAGGGGAGCAAGTTAATGTAATATCAAATATTAATTTTACAAAAATGGAAATTTTGTACATATGAATTTGCCAATAATTTCAAAATGTCAGCTAGACTATTTTGTATCCCCAAGATGCAGATGAACGTTATCTTAAAGAAAACAGGAAGTGATGCTGTGGCTCAAAATGTTAGAGTACTAGCATTAAGCAGAAAGGGCTCAGGGACCCAAGTTCAAGCCCCATGACCAACCAAACCAAAAAAAAAAAAAGAAGAAGAAGAAGGAAAGAAAGGAATACAGAAGGGAGGGAGGGAGAGAGGAAAGGAGGGAGGGAGGAAGATAAAAAGAAAACTGAATGAGCAATGGATCACATCTAAATCAGCTATGAGTCCCATTTACAACTTACATTTCTGCCCTACACATAAAAGTCTGCCAGTGGATATTTTCATCATATTAGATGAATAACTGAACCCCAAAAGCTCTTCACTCCATCAGCATTGCTATCCATTCTGCAAAAACAATTGTCTCCTGTTTTGTATTTGAAGTTAATTCGCTAGCTTGACAACTCCACCCAACATAATGTTATTGTGATAAAAATTAACCATCTACTTTATTGTCTCTTGGAACAATGTATAAAGAAATACAGTCTACATCGAGACTTGGATTTGGTGTTGTAAAGAAGAAAGAAAATGAGGCCGGAAATGTAGCTTAGCCGTAGAATTCTTGCCTAGCATGCATGAAGCCCTAGGTTCAATTCCTTAGTACCACATAAACAGAGAAAGCCTGAAGTGGCGCTATGGCTCAAAAGGTAGAGTGCTAGCCTTGAGCAAAAAGAAGCCAGGGACAGTGCTCAGGCCCTGAGTCCAAGTCCCAAGACTGGCAAAAAAAAAAAAAAAGAAGAAGGAAGAGGAGGAGGAGAAGGAGACGGTGAAGGAGACAGAGATGCAGAAGAAGAAAGAAAATAGTGTGATATAGTCTCTATTCCAAAGGGGTTACCAACTTATTGTAGAAATAAAGTCATGACCCATTGACAAAATCAAACAGTATAAATTGGCACACATGATAATACTGGCAAAAAAAAAAAAAGAAATTTTCTTCACTCAGAATTCAGTCTTTTATTAGCCTCACTGCTGACAATCCAGAAAGCACACAACAAGAAAAAAAGCTTTACTCACATTGTATGTGACAAGCCCCTCTCAGGAAGGAAAGCCAAGAGGCCTCACCTGGGATCTCTTCCTACTTTTACACAAACATCAGAACAAGCAAGGCTACACCGTGCAAGCTGACAAATAAGTTTGACATGAAATGTAATCACTGCCTTTCATATGCAATTGTAACCCCTCTGTATATCAACTTAACAATAATTTTTTAAAAAAAGAAAGAAAAGAGACCTTGAGAGAAATAAAGGCCCAGAGCAACAAAAGAAACAGACCTTCAATAACAATTGAAATAGTCCTACACATTGCAATTGTACCAAGGAGCCCTATATTTTATGGACAGAAATTATTGTAGATAATGATGACCCCGAGTCTCAAGAAAGCATGAAATAGAATAATCTGCTTAAGATTTGAAAGAGATACCTAAAATTACATTTGGAAATGTTTTATTCAACATAGTTAAGTTGCAATACTTATTATAAGGCATCTGCTATCCACTGTTTCTCATTCCCAGTGTTTGATAGCAGAGGTTTCACTGTACAGTTTTGTTCTAGAAAATTCGAGGGAGGCATTTGGCACAAGTAGTCTTTTGAAGCTTATGAGAATAGCTTTTGTGAGTAAGAAAAGTTGACCTTTTTTTTTCAAGAATATTCTCAGAGATGAAATGTCCCTAAACCCCTATCTTTGGGGAAGTTTGCCAAGCTGTGCTAATGTGGTCACTTTTAGCCTCATGTAAATGGACAGTGTTCTAAGGAATTTTACCTCGTGTCTCCAGTTTTTCTGCAAAGTGAGCCATTCAGGCATTGCATCTTGTGAAATTTCCTCGCCTCTTTCAGGGAAGCATATTGGGACAGAGCTTGCCAGCTGCCTGCTCCCTTTGCCTTCTGCTGCCATTATTCTGAGGTACCGCCCCACCTTCTGGCCCTCCAGCTTGTGGGGGGTGGGGGATGGGGGGGAACAGAACTCTTCCTGCCTCTGACATGCATAACACAATGAAAAGAGCAGAAGGAATATATATCTACACATATATTTCTCTATCTCTGCATAGAGGCATACATAGACTGATACTGAGAGTGTGTGCATGTATATGTATGTGAATCCACACACCCTATGCCAGAATCTCTATATGTATATATACATGGCATATATTCCATATGCTCTTTCTTTCTTCAGCACACATATGCAGCTGGGAATAACTACCATGGGAAGAAATTATATACTCATCAAATATAAATTATCAAGCAGAAACAGGAATATATAGAAGTTAGCTATTATAAATTCTTCTCATCTGCTGCCTGACTTTATTAGAACATGCTTGGACAGCTTTGGCAAATATCTAGCATTTCCTATTGCACAAATATAAATGACCTCCATTCTTTGCTCTTTATGCTTTGCATTGCTCAGCCAGAGCAAAATGACCTGGTTCTGTACAGATGACGAATGCATTCAAAAGGTTCAAAGAAACATAATAAACACCTACTGCTGTATATGGTGGTTTTGTAGATGTTCAAATGAGCAGAGAAACACAGCACAGTGTGAAGAGGGGAACAGATAAAAGAGTTCCATAAGAGACAAATGTGTGAAACAAGTATTACCTACAACTCACTACAGGAAAGCTCTGGTATCTGCTTTGTCACTTAATCCTTTTCTTTTCTTTTTTTTAGCTTTACTTTTTTTTTCTTATTTATTGTCAAAGTCATGTACAGAGAGTACACAGTTTCATACATTAGGCCTTGGGTACATTTCTTGTACTGTTTGTTACCCCCTCCCTCATTCCCCCCTCCCCCTCCCCCGTTCCCTCTCCCCCCATGAGTTGTTCAGTTGGTTTACACCAAATGGTTTTGCAAGTATTGCTTTTGTAGTCGTTTGTCTTTTATCCTTTGTCTCTCAATTTTCATATTCCCTTTCACTTCCCTAGTTCTAATACGAGTATATACAGTATCCAGTGTGTCACTTAATCCTTGCCAACCCCCTCTTTCATCACGGAAGCCATTTCACAGATAAGGAAAGTGGAGCTTAGAGAGATTCCTTGACTAATTGCCCCTAGGGGGGAGGACCACAGTGTTTCTGCCTCTTCTACCACTGTCTGCTGCCTCCCACTCAAAGTCTGTAAGATCATCAGCATACATAGAATCAGATGTTTGCATTTAGGGAATATAAGAGTATATGGGAGACAAGAGTCCATGGGTGAAGAAGTCAATCCCTCCTTTCAGATGTTCTGTCATTTCCTTCCTATAAATAGGTGATAAAGTTCATTCATGATATACAACTTGACTGAAAAATGTAACCTAAACTGAGTTGTTCTGAGTTGTTACAACAAATCCACTATAAATTTTAACTTCATTTTTAAAAACAACCCCAAATTAAACTTAAATAAAAAATAAAATGGTAAAATTCCCCATTTTTTCATTGAGATATCTTAACTTTCATTGAAATTTGTCAGGACAAAAGGAGACTATTGTCTAAGCATACAAAGAATTCTTTCCTTCCTGGGAGGGAGTTATGACACTCACCCTGGGGAATTGAATTGGGTATTCAGTGGGTGTATCAACTGTTTAGGCCACCACAATACATTGAACACTCCTTTAGTGTCCTGAAAATGCAGGTGATTAGGCATGCATAGGCCAAGTGACAAATGGTGGCAATCCCAACCCATTTCTCAATGAAGACTTCTTGTTTAGAATTTATAAGGAAGTAATCACTTAGTAAGATCTATCACCCACTTCAAATGCTTCAATTATTCATCTCACTAACACATTGAGTGCAATTCTCCTCCGTGCCTAAATTGCTTCCTGATATTAATTTAAGGGTTTAGGGAGTGATCTTAACTCATTTAGGCCACTTGGTGCTGTTAAGGGCTGAGAATTATGTTTCAAGAGTTGTCTATCAACCAATATTTGCAAAAAATTGTTCCACCCATAAACTTCTAACCAGTCTTCTCTGTCTTATACTTTTTAAAAAACAAATTTTAGGCACTAAAGCAGTAAACTCAGTAAATAATCCAGAAAGCAAGTATAGTAAATATATTATTAGAAAAAAAATGCAAGCTTGAAAAATTATGTTATAGAACAAAGGGAAATTACAGTGCTTATACATATGACTTATTAAGGTCACTGACAATGTATTGATCTCTTGATTTGGGGAAGGCCATTGTTATTAATAAATAAAAATTAAGATTATGAATCTTATGTATGATTCCTTTATCAAACCTCAATTTTTTTTTTTTGGTTTTTTTTTTTTTTTTTTGGCCAGTCGTGGGCCTTGGACTCGGGGCCTGAGCACTGTCCCTGGCTTCTTCCCGCTCAAGGCTAGCACTCTGCCACTTGAGCCACAGCGCCGCTTCTGGCCGTTTTCTGTATATGTGGTGCTGGGGAATCGAACCTAGGGCCTCGTGTATCCGAGGCAGGCACTCTTGCCACTAGGCTATATCCCCAGCCCTATTGGAATATTTTTGAAGAAACATTTATCAGGATATTGTTATTCTGATATATACCAGAATTTACTACAATAAGACCTACACTGACCACTAAATACAGTTGACCTTACTTTATTATGAACTACATTGCACTGGCATTTTTTCTGCACCTATCAAAACATTGTCCAGATCTTAGGAAATTGATACTACATTTCTAGTAGAACTGCCACATCATACAGCAAATGGACTATCAAGATGTTTTTTTCTTTGCCAGTTCTGGGGCTTTAACTCAGGTCCTGGGCATTGTCCCTGGGCTTCTTTTGGTCAAGGCTAGCACTCTACCACTTGAGCCACATTCCCAGCCCCATCAAGACTTTTGTGCATATTTTCAACATGCCTATGAGAAACTCACATTTCCAGAAGCTGTGCTTGAAACTGCCATTTTCTTCAATCCCCAAGAAAGAAATGAATATTATTTTAATTTGTGACAATTTTCTATATAAAGGATTTCTATTTGATGTTCCAATTGCATTTCTAATAGTTCTGAGAAGAAAGTTTTAATTTTTTTCTTTCTTTGTTGTCATTAGTTGTTTCCTTTCAATGACTGACTTTCAGTTCCTTTATTTCTTTTTCTCTTAGAGGGTGTGCCTTTTTTGTCATTGAACTGCTATTAACACCTCTTTATTGCCATATCTATTTGAATATTTTTTCAGTTCATTGATTTTTATTTTCTGTATAGTGTTTTGTTTTGGGTTTTTTTTTTGTTTTTTTGTTTTTTTTTGTTTTTTTTGCCAGTCCTGGGGCTTGGACTCAGGGCCTGAGCACTGTCCCTGGCTTCTTTTTGCTCAAGGCTAGCAATCTACCACTCGAGCCACAGTGCCACTTCTGGCCATTTTCTGTATATGTGGTGCTGGGGAATTGAACCCAGGGCCTCATGTATACGAGGCAAGCACTCTTGCCACTAGGCCATATCCCCAGCCCTGTATAGTGTTTTTTGATCTTTTAAATACCTCAAGAGTAGTCTACCAGTATCTCCCACTATGACATGTGCCTTTTGCATTATGTGTAGAAAGGCATAGATGAAATGACAGCCATAGTGTTCACTTCCAGAAAGACATGGTAATTTTTATTTGGATTGGAGTATTAGAAAAAGTATGATTTTATAGAACAATGACTTTTCTTTTATTTCTGCAACATTGCTCATATTTTAACTCATTTTATTGTTCTTTCTTTCATCTCTGAGGACAAGTAATGTAAAAACAAATGTACAACTTAACAACTGAAGACATGTAGTATCTGTACTTCCTTATACAGTTGTTTATGATACTTATTTCCATTATCAAAAGTTTCCTCAACGACTTACAGTACATTTATAGCATGTCCATGTACATATATGCATGTGGGTGGAAACACTACAAGAGATTAAATGCCTTTAGTTTAGAATACATCCACAATTCTGCTTAATGGAATATTAACTTCATTGCATTACCAGATATAATAAATGCAAGAGGAAATCATTTTTGAGGCCTGGATATTTTTTGTGGCATATACACTTAATTGAATATAATTATAAAAACAAATTTGGAAAACTATGCTAAGAATCCACCATGAGGGTAATAACTTTTTTAGGTACAGCATTAAAATATTTTGTAATAGTATTATATTACATTATACTATATGTGGCAATAAAATTGCCTAACAATTGCCTATAGTGTTTACAGCATGTCCATCTACATTCTATATGTATGAAATATCCATCAAAGTTAACTAGAGGGATTGTTACTTGACTTCCTAATCAGAAGGCAACATTAAATACTGTACCAGATGGTTGTAAAGTTCCAACAAAAACATAAACATCCATAGGAATGAGCTTTAGTTTTGAACTCTTCTTAAGTGCAACATTGCAGTGAAAATATATGACAACTAATATACACAGTCTATAAACTTTCACATTTTAAAAACTAGAAAACTTTCCACATATCTTTAAAGCAGATCCTGTTATTTTCCTATCTTAATCCCCAATAATTTTGGTTCTGTGTATGTGCATATGTGTACATATAATAGCCAATAAAATGACCTTTTGAAGATGGATTTGATTTTACATTCAAATAAAACCAGAGACCTGAAGTTCAGACACTATGAAGCTCAAAGAAGGGTACACATAGTTCATATGTCTCAGGGCATACTGAATTTGTTGTGGTGGCTTTTGTTTATTTCTTGTCTGTTTGTATAGTGCCAGGGATTGAACTCAGGGCCTAGCAAATACTAGACAAGCATTCTGCTCCTGATCTACACCATACTTGGGCACAATTATTTCAAAAGATAATGAGAGCAGCTACAACAGAAGGCCCCATGGATTGAAGTTATTACTCTGACAGTCTTGCAATATTATTTATTGAAAAACTTCTCTAAGTAATAGCTACTCAAAGGTGATTTGGATATTTACTTTTCTTTCTTCTATGTCTACAAATTTGAGTCTAAATTGGAGAGTAACACCATAAAGAATTAGAAAGCTCATGTGGAATATTTTACAGAATACTTAAGAAGTGAAGATGAGAAAAAGTGCAACCACAAAATGAATTTAAATCTCCTAAACATTGACAATACAAGCAACACCAAAATGAAAATGAGAAACTGAAAACAAAAATTTCCAACTATATACCAGGTAAAGAATTATTAACTTTTAACATAAAAATGGCTATAAAAATTAGGATGAAAAAGAGTTGTATCTTACAATAAAAACCAGCAAAAGAAAAAAATGGTTCATGGAGAAAGTAATTAAAATACAAACTGGTCAAGCATTAGTAATTATTGTAAATAAAAACAAGATTCCATGTTTTAATTATCATTATCAGTACTCATTGTCACTGAGTAGATCCCATGTTTTAATTATTAGTACTCAATGTTGAGTAGTATTGGTACTATTAAAATAGACAATCTCATTCATTTAGTATGGCAATTCTGTAAAGCAATTTTGTTACAGGGATAAAAGAACTTAAGAAGAAATGAATAGTCCTTGAGGTAGTAATGCTACATTCTTGGAAATTGAATCTAGAGTTTTAACTGGTACTATTAAAAATATTTGGAACAATCTAAATGTTCAACAGGTAAATGAATTAAGGAACAACCACACATTCTACTTTAAAATAGTTAAAAATATTATGTTCAAAACATACATTTTAAAATCCCAAGAAAAACATTTTATATAAAACCTTTGCCTTAAAAAAATTGTTCATCTCAAAATTCTTTTTTTTTTGGCCAGGTGTCAGTGACACACATATATAATCCTAGCTACTCAAGAGGCTGAGATCTGAGGATCATGGTTCAAAGCCAGCCTGGGCAGAAAAGTCCCTGAGAGACTCTTATCTCCAATAAACAACTCAAAAAAGCTGGAAGTGGTGCTGTGGCTCAAGCCTTAACCTTGAACACCAATGGCTCATGGACAGTGCCCAGGCCCTGAGCTCAAGCCGCAGGACCAACAAACAACAACAATAAAAAACTCATTTTCTCTTTCTTTCCTTTGAAGGTAAGTAAACTAGAAACAAATAATTTTATTACTACTATCATTGTGTGTGTGTGCACACACACGGGCACTCCTATGAGGATGCTGCCTCTTCGTTTTTTCTTTGCAAGCTGGTGCTCCAAACCGAAGCCTCAGCTCTATGTCTGGCATCTTGCCAGTTAAATGGAGATAAGCGTCTCAACTGGGCACAGGTGGCTCATGCCTCTCATCTCAGCTACTCAAGAAGCTGAAATCTGAGTGTTGCATTTCAAAGCCAGTCCAGGCAGAAAGACACCTCCCTGGGACTCTTTATCTCCAATAAACCACTCAAAAAGTCTGAAGTGGCACTGTGAGTCAAGGGGCAAAGCACTAGCCCTGAGCAAAAGAAGCTAAGGGACAGTGCCCAGGCCCAGAGTTCAAGCCCCAAGACTGGAAAAAAAAAAAAAAAAAAAGAATCTTATAGACTTTTCTGCCTAGGCTGGCTTCAACTCATGGTCCTTAGATGTCAGCCTCCTGAGTGGCTAGGATTAGAACACGAGTTGCCGATTTTGGCAAAAATCCACATATGTGTTGCATGTGCATATAAAGAAACATTACATCCTCATTTACATGCCTTTTTGAAATTGAAATTTCAGTTGCCTTTTAAAAAATAAATTATAATAGAAAAAATGTAACTTCATGCTCAACTAGTAAGAAAACAAAAATATCTGCATCAATAAAATATCCACATCAATGAAAAGCCAAGGATTTCACAGTAAGTTGAGTGGGTAGAAAGGTCTTCAAATGATAAAAAAAAAAAAAAAAAACCTTTCAATTGTAGATCAAACCATTAGTGTCTTGGCTGGACTGAATTGTTTCTGAACACAAAGTCTCTAATTGTGAGTTCTATGAAGCCAGCATATTAAACTGTTATCTCTTCTACTGTTTGTGTAAGAAAAAAACTTGGCTACATACTCTCCTATCTAGCCTCGTAAACAATTCCAGGGTATCCTTCGAAACCCTATTTCACTTATCAGAAATGTAATTAAATATTTTGGTAGATGATTGGTGATCCTTCAGGACATGCGTTCTAAGAAGCTGTGGCCTTCTAGAACTCGCCTCTCACCTCTGTGCCCCCAAGGTTAAACAAATAATAGTAGGCAGTATATTACTACGTTACATAATTTTCTGAGCTTTTGAGTTATCCTTATTTTTAAAAAACTTCACAATAACCTTTGTGAGAGTCACTAAAATCATCCTCATTTTAAAGAGGAGAAGCTGAGGCACAGAGACCCAAATTCAAACACCAAGGCAAGGACAGCATCAAAATTCAAAACCAGGTAGTTCAGCATCCTTACATAATCCATGTCTTCCTATTATAGGTACCCCATGATATGTGAATGAAGACTATAGGAAATCAATGAGGAAGCACATGAAGCTCTAAATTAAATACTAGCTAGCAGGGACATGCCCTGTAACAGCTGTAGCTCATCATTTCATGGTCACCTGACCATAATAGATGCAGAGGACTCCATCCTTATAATGGAAACACTAAGAACAAAGCCTCATAGACACCCTCATTAGAAATTCAATTATAATGACTTCTTTAGAATAATAGACTTTCTGAGATTCTAAATTTTAATGACAGAAATATGAAATTAAAAGATTTGGAATACAGGCCTAACTTGTTTTGTGTGACATATATGTATGCATATATATATATATATATATATGCTCTAATTATAACAACTGACCAACCACAAAGCTCTTCTTTTTTTCCATGCTCTTATTTCCTGTTAAATCAGCTTTAAAAGAAGGTCAGTAATTGCAAACAAGTTGTGCAGAATAAACAAGCCATTATTGTAATGAGAATGATTCTTGCTAAGGCTTATTTTTAAAAGGCAAATTATAGATTCCTGGTCTAAAGTGTATCTGGGTTTTTTTTGCAACTTGCTTTTAAATTTAGTCCTTATTTGCATTTGCCTGACCTACTAGTTAGAGCACAAGTTCACAGAGTCCTTCTGAAGCTGTAATGAGCTTAGGTAATAACCACCACATAATTGTGTTCAACTGCATACAAGTGTTTACTTTTTACTGCTGTGCCTCCGAGACTTTTGAGATGCAATTATGCATTGCAAAATTTGCAAGATGCCAGCCTTGCTTGGACTATTTTTGCTATGTTTCACATTTAAACTGCTTAAGTGCATAAGTGGAGGTATAAAGCAGCCAGGTTTTCCACACTAGAAAATTACTGTTACTTAAATAGCACAATTTCTGCTCTATGGCTTCCTGTTACCATGCCCTGCCTCAGCTACATATCTTTTTAACCATCTGTTTCTTTCTGGCTACCAGTGACAAGGAGGCAAGCAACTGTATCTGCATTGCTATGTGGTTTGACATCTGGTATCTAAATCCAACCATGGTATTTATTTGTGAATTGTTTAAATATGAGATAATATTAGTTACACTTGCAAATTCCTTTTCATTAATATCTTCCACCCTGCTCATGCTAGAATTACATGACATTTTACATAATGGGTTGGAATGCTTTCCTGCAGGTTGCGTAGAATTTGAATATGTGTATATTAATTCTTTTAAGGAATAAAAACAAATCCTCTAAAAATTAAAATTGAAAATTTCAGATATGCGAGAACACGGCTCAACACATACCACAATCCATGCAAGCTTTTAAGTAGAAAGAGCACAAGTCCCAAGACTACTCTTGAACTTATGTCTTAGTAGTATCTTATTGAACAAAGACATTACTGACTTACAACCAGATAGAACATATTTCCATTCTCTTTGAAAAGAAAAGACTCTATCTTTTCTTTCCTACGTGGCTAAATGCATACTTTTGGAAAGTGACCAGCTAGAGGTAAGGTGGTAGGATGTCTAAGACCCTAGTTAAGACCAGAGCATGGAGGAAATGAAACAATGGTTTCAGTCTCATAAGTACCTATTGCACATAACAGTAATGATTTTTCTGACAATCTGTTAATTGTTTCTCATATTTTATGCTCATTTGACAATCCATGTGATCTGGGAGCCATTCAACTTCAAAGAGCAACTGTACATTAAAAATAATCTCAAAATAAACAGACTTTTGGTAGCAGAATCCAAAGCAAACAGGGTTTAGTTAGAATTATCTGATGTAGAAGAGGAAACATAGACAACTAACTTATGAGGGAGACAGGGAATTTAACTGGACTGTAAGGAAACAGAAAACGTCTGTGGGGCTGGGAATGTGGCTTAGTGGGAGAGTGTTTGCCTAGCATGCATGAAGCCCTGGGTTAGATTCCTCAGCACCATGTAAACAGAAAGATCTAGAAGTGGCTCTGTGGCTCAAGAAGTAGAATGCTTGCCTTGAGCAAAAAGAAGCTCAGGTACAGTGCCAAGAGCCTGATTGCCAAGCCCCAGGATTATAAAAAAAAAAAAAAATTCTCCTGCTTCTTCTGCTCTCTTAAAATAATCCTAAAAAATTCTTGTGATTTGCATTTCAGGAGTGAGACGTGATATTAGTTTAATAAACTACTCAAGAGACATGGTGGTACACATCTGTAATCCAAGCACTGAGAAAGCCAAGAGAGGAGGCTCACAAATTCTAGGCCAGCCTGGGCTCTATAGTTAGATTCTATCTAATTAAAAATGAAAAGAAAAAAAAAGAAAGAAACAAAGAATGAAGGGAAGGAAGGAAAGAAGGGAGGGAGAGAGGCTGGGGAAAAAGGAAAACCTATTTCACAAATGTTACATTCCCCCCAAAAAAGGCAAATTAAAGTAGTAACTAAGGGCATATTTACCTGCATGTTCAGCTGAAACTAAATTCTATCTAAATTTGCTTAAAGGTATTATACTTACCCTGAATAACCTGTCACATGGGCTCCCACATCTTTTGTTGGACTAGAGGAGTTAGTTCACCTGGAGCCTTGCTTGGCCTTCCTTGATATGGCACTCTTTTTTAAAATCTTATTTACCACTTTAATAAAAGATATGCAGATGACAAAAAGCTGAAAAGACACATAACATCATTAATTAAGAGAAATTAAAATTGAACCATGAGATGCTACTATGCATCTATAAAGGTGGGGGAGTCCCTGAGAAAACTAAGTATCACAATACAGGGCAACTGGACCATCACTTTTGTATGTTTGTGCAAGTGAAATGAATTCTTATTTCTTTCATGAAAATGTGCTTTGTTCTTCTTATTTATTGTCAAAGTGAAGTACAGAGGGGTTACAGTTTCATACATAAGGCAGTGAGTACATTTCATATCCAACTCCCTCATTCACCAACACCCCCCCCAGCCTCCCACCTCCTCCTTTCTGTCTCCCTCATGAGTTGTACAGTTGTTTACACCAAATGGATTTGTAAGTATTGCTATTGCAATAGTTTGTCTTTTTATCCTTTGTCTTTTGCTTTTGGTATTCCTTTCCCCTTTCCTAGTTCTAATACACGTATATACAGTATCCAGGGTACTAAGATGAGCTGCAATGATAGCAGGGAAACCCACGGGAAGGGAATAGGAGAGGAAAAAAAAAAAAGAAAAACAAGGGTATGGTTTCACATGGCATGTTGAAAAGTAATTACAACAATGATATACCACTTGTTTCCATAATGTGGAGCTCATTTTGCTTAGCATCATCTTATGGGTTCATACGGGCATAGCTATTGGGCTCTGTGATCTTCTGCTATGACTAACCTAAACATATACTAATTATTCCCTATGAGGGAAATCATAGAGTCCATGTTTCTTTGGGTCTGCCTCACTTCACTTAGTATGATTTTTTTCCAAGTCCTTCCATTTCCTTACAAATGTGTCATTATTTCTGATAGAAGCATAGAATTCTATTGTGTGTATGTACCACATTTTCCTGATCCACTCATCTACTGAGGGGCATCTGGGTTGGTTCCATATTTTAGCAATGACAAATTGTGCTGCGATGAACATAGTTGTGCTGGTGGCTTTAGTGTGGTCTTGCTTGTAATCTTTTGGTGGATGCCCAAAAGTGGGGCTTCTGGGTCGTAGAGGAGCTCTATGTTTAGCCTTCTGAGGACCCTCCACACTGCTTTTTAGAGTGGTTGAACAAGTTTATATTCCCACCGACAACGTAGTAGCACTCTTTTTTTTTCTTCTAATAGTTCACCCATTTTGTTTATTTCTTGTTTTTTTTTTGTTGTTGTTGCCAGTTCTGGGGTAAGTACTCAGGGCCTGAGCACTGTCCCTGGCTTCATTTTGCTCAAGGCTAGCGCTCTACCTCTTGAGCCACAGCGCCACTTCCAGCTTTTTTCTATATATGTGGTGCCAAGGAATCAAACCCAGGTCTTCATGTATACAAGACAAGCACTTTACCACTAGGCCATATTCCCAGCCCTTGTAGTAGCACTCTTATACTTTGAAATACCTCTATTCCACTGCATAGGCTTGTGTTAAGGGTCTTGTGTAGGTGATTTTTTTATATGACATTAAGCAAACTATTAAGGCAGTAACCTACTTTGACAAAAAACTATGGAAGCAACTATGTAACACTGGCATAGCATAATAAGGTGTGCTGTACTCATAGGTCTCTGAGTGCTCCAGGAAATATTTTAAGTGCTACAAGAACTATTTCATGTGCTCCATGTGCTCTCCAGGCTAGACAATGACAGTACACAAGAAAGATCTTAAAGCAACAGCATGGCAATGGCTTAAAAAAGTAAGCAAAAGATTACAAGCAACTGTACAACTTGTGGGAGGGTGAGGGAAAAGGGGAGGGAGAGGTGGCAGAAAAATAATGAGGGAGGAAGTAACAAGTTGGATAAGAAATGTACTCACTGCCTTACCTATGAAACTAACCCCTCTGGACTTCACTTTGACAACAAAGAAATGAAAAAAAAAAAAAAAAAAGAGCAAGCAAAGTTAAGTGAGAACTCTGATTAAGCCTTGCTCTAAATGACACACCAGCTCTGTCCATGAGACTCCTGTTTCCAATTACCCACCAGAAAACTGGAAGTGTCACTGTGGCTCAAAATGGTAGAGTGCTAGACTTGACTGAAAAAGCTCAAGCAGGGACAGTGTCTAGGCACCGAGTTAAAACACCATGATCAACCCAAAAAATTTAAAAAGAAGAGAAAAGTGGTCTCAGGGGGCACAGTGACTACCACAACTTAGTATCACACTAATAGAACATCAGTTAGTGTAAAAAGGGAGGATCAACTTATAAATTCCTAATCTATAAATAACAATAAGAGAAACAGAATAGATAAGGGAGACCATAGAGTCCATGTTTCTTTGGGTCTGGCTCACTTCACTTAGTATAATTTTTTCCAAGTCCTTCCATTTCCTTACAAATGGGGCAATGTCATTCTTTCTGATAGAGGCATAAAATTCCATTGTGTATATGTACCACATTTTCCTGATCCAGTCGTCCATGGAGGGGCATCTGGGTTGGTTCCAGATTCTCGCTATGACAAATTGCGCTGCAATGAACATTGTTGTGCTGGTGGCTTTACTTTGATTTTGTTTGTAGTTTTTTGGATAAATACCCAAAAGTGGGGTTGCTGGGTCATAGGGGAGTTCTACATTTAGCCTTCTGAGGAATCTCCATACTGCTTGCCAGAGTGGCTGAACCAGTTTACATTCCCACCAACAATGAAGTAGGGTTCCCTTTTGGCCACATCCCCTCCAACAACTGTTAGGCAAGTCACAACAGAGGATCACAAGAGCCCAATAGCTATACCCTTATGATCCCATAAGATGATGCTAAGTGAAATGAACTCCATTTTATGAAAATGATTGTTATATCAGAGTTGAAACTACTTTCAACATCCCATGTGTATCTGTAGTTTCTACTATTGATGATGTTTGTGTATCACCTTCTTGTGATTGTATATACACTATCTCTGTAATCTTATCTGAGTGTATGGGAAACAGTGTGTACTGGTATTAGAATTAGGAAATTCAAAGGGAATACCAAAATTGAGAGACAAAGGGTAAAATACGAGAAACAACAACAAAAGCAATACTTGCAAAACTGTTTGGTGTAAGTGAACTGAACATCTCAGGGGGGGACAGGGGGAGGAGGGAGGGGGGTATGTGGGACAAGGTAACAAACAGTAGAAGAAATGTATCCAATGCCTAACGTGTGAAACTGTAACCTCTCTGTACATCAGTTTTATAATAAAAACTTAAAAAAGAGAGAATAGATAATACAGCACACAAGCTAAATACCCAGAGTCACTATTAATTTTCCTGCTCATTCTGGAATATACACACTTCGTGTTCAGCTCCTACTGAACAGACTATCTTGTGACATTTCCTTATGTATTAGTTACTTTTTACTGAAGTATCATCCTGGGACAGAGCTGGGTTTTATTCATTTGTTTTTAAAGTCTGGTACAGTAACAGACAGCCACAGACTATCAGTAAATGCTGAATGAATGAAGCTGTCATTTTACTCTGGTTTCCACATCATCCCTCCATTAAGCTAAATTGCTAACAGTTTAATCTATGCTTTAGAAGAGAGTTAGAGAGAGAGAGAGAGAGTGCATGTGGGTACATGTGTGTTTGTGTAAGCAAAAAGGAAAAACAGAATGTGATTGTGGTGAATATTTGGGGTTTGGGGGGGTTTTGTTTGGTTGGGTTTTTTGTTTGTTTGTTTTGTTTTATTTTGTTAGTCATAGGGCTTGCACTCTGGGCCTGGGCACTGTCTCTAAGCTCTTCAGCTTAAGGTGAATGCTCTACCACTTTAAGCCACAATGCCACTTTCAGTTTTTCTGATGATTAATTGGAGATAAGTCTCATGGACTTCCCTGACTGGGCTGGCTTTGAACAATGATTCTTAGATCTCAGGTTCCTGAGTAGCTGGGATTAGAGGCACAAGCCACTGTGCCAGCTCCATTTTGTTTTATTTTTGTTTAGTTAGTTAGCTAGTCTTGGGGCTTGAACTCAGGGCCTGGACATTGTCCCCAAGCCTCTTTGTGCTAAAGGTTAGTGCCACAGCACCACTTGATCCACAATGCCACTTCTTTTTTTCTGGTGGTTAATTGAAGTGGAGTATCATGGACTTTCCTGCCTGAACTGGCTCTGAACCTCATTCCTCAGATCTCAGCCTCCTGAGCAGCTAGCTTACAGCATGAGCCACTGGTGCCCAGCTAATCATGAATGTTTTAAATTGCCATACTACACTTGTTTGGTATTTTATTTTTGACTTGAAAGTCACTTCAAATACTTGCTTTATTTTCTTATGTGCAGCCAAATATAAGTTCATTTAAATAATTTAGCAAAATTTCATCACTACCAAAAATAATCCATGAAAAATAGAACGTTTTTTCTTGCAAACACAATAGATTTTGTCCTTCCGTTTCTTAATTCAT
The DNA here is from genome assembly GCF_023159225.1 of Perognathus longimembris pacificus. Classification (NCBI taxonomy): domain Eukaryota; kingdom Metazoa; phylum Chordata; class Mammalia; order Rodentia; family Heteromyidae; genus Perognathus; species Perognathus longimembris. The sequence continues at coordinate 22,772,927 of NC_063176.1, forward strand.
AGAGGAATAGCTTTCAAGTTCCTAGTTTTGTTTGCAACTAAGTTTTACCTGACATTATAAAATATCAATATCAATAGAACTAATGATGTTTGACTTTATGCATAATCATTTACACAGCAAACCTTCTTTCTACACAATATCCACTATAAGCATCCAGATTACCTAAACATTTATGAGGTCTACAGTTCTTCCAAATTTTCCTGTTCCCAATTATAGCCACCTCAACTAATTTCTTCAAAACTTCAGATGAGTGCAGTGTTCTCTGATCTCAGAAGCCTCATTCCATCAATTATTTCTTCTCTTTTCTCTACTTTCAGATTTTCCTCTTACATTAGTTTCTCATTAGCAACAAACTCTGTCTCAGATTGACATCCTTAGAAGCAGATCCTTAAAGAGTCAATTAATACCATTCCATTCGAGAGGCAGTCTCAGGAGGTAAAGAAAGGGCAGTGTTTCATAGAAAGACAGAAAAGCAGCAAGGTGAGTAGTATTAGCATGCTTCCATAGTGTGTGACTGAAGCTTTATTTCTTGGAAGGAGGTATGTCTCAGAATTACCCCAATATCTGCCTTGATTTGCTGGGGATTGAGGAGACGTGACAGAAATCTAATCACATCTACTATCCATACACACAATCTCACTTGTGTCTAATGTTCTTTTCTCTCCTCGTTCCAAAAGAATGTGTATGTGTTTTAATTATTTGTTGCTTCTTTTCCTTATTTCTTGTCACTTTTTTCAGAATTTTGCCATCTGCTCTATACCTTTTGCCACCTTCTCTTGAATATTATTCTTTCCAAAACTTTCTTCAAAGTAAAGCTTTTGTCATTTGTTCCCTGCACTTATTGGATTTCGGCTCCTTTTGGCATTCTTTCCTCCAAAACCTCTGTAGTTCACTGATTTTCAGGTCACTGTCTGTAGTTCTCCTCTTAGCTCCCTGGAGAGTCTCTACGACCCTCACAAGCTTTTTGGCTTTCTCTTTCCCTTAGTGACAAACCCAGGGCAGGATCTCACTGCGCATTTCTCTCTGCACCTCATGCACTCTGCTATGGATGGGCTCATCACAAACTTCTACTGGTAGTGATGAATTGAAGACTATTTTCTGAGATTTAGACCCACCCATCCAATTTACTCTGAAACATTTCTGATTTGTATCACACCCACCTTAAATGCAGCTTATCCCAAACAGTTCCACTGTCCTACTCGATCTGTATTTCCTCAACTCCTATACAAGCTTCACCCTCCACTCAGCTTTCAAGTCAGGCCCTAAAAGAATTTAATTAATCTGTTAATGGGGATAACTATTTGTGTGCACTCCTTTTTTCTTTAATTTTTATTGTCAAGGTGATACGCAGATGGGTTACAGTTACATATGTAATGTATACTGCCTTTTACCTTTTATATTTAATGTTCTATTTGTCACTGTAACATACCATTTCTATCTTCTAAAGGTTTCAAAACCATGTGTAAGTCTGTAACCCATTCACCTATTTAAGAAGTTAGAGCAATAACTTTTCCTATGTCTGGTTTTGACTCCCTCCCATCCATTATTCTCATTAAAAAAATAATCTTCCTAAAGCATTTTGTCTTTTGTTTACAAACCTCAGATGCTCAATGTACCTCTGCCTGAATTCTCAGGTGTGCTTTGTTGCTTTCTCATGAAGTCAGGTGGCATTTTCCTCAATGGGTCATGGTTTCTCATACCACCATTTGTTTGTAGTTGTTCCTACCATCTCTGCTGGAGGAACTGGAATCCACTGGCCTCTACTAGCTACAACTTCAAACTCCTGGAAGCCTTTTATCCCCTCTGGGAAGCCACTCCAGGCAGATCAATGACCAGTTCCCACTAGACATTCACAGCCCAAGCCCCTATCCATGGTTAGAGTTTATTTGTAGGCCTATCTTGCATTCCTAATTGACAGAAGAATCATGCCCACAGGAGTGTATGAAGCTGCCCACCTCAACTTCATGCAAGACCACATGAAAGCATGCTTTCATATATTTAACAGTAATGGAGCTGCCACAAATGAGAAACTAAAACGATGGAGAATATACAGACTTTCTCTTAGCTTAGAAGGAAAATGTGACTTTACCAGATTTAAATACAAGTGTAGACATATTTATAAACAAGGTACAATTACACAGAATTCTTGGTGAGAGGAAGTAACTTCTGACTAGAAGATTTTATTTCCCTAAATTGTAATTTACATTAAGCCTTTACAATATAAATGTGTTTTTATGTAATACAAAATCTCTACCTATGTGGAAAATGTGTCTAGAAAAATCAAAGCACTTAGTTATCTTAATGAACATTTGTGGTTACTCTCTAAAGCTCATTTTGCAAATTCAAGCTTTCCCTCAGTTTAGTCCTATTAGCATATTTTTTTGCCTTTTTACCCCCTTGGTCATAGAGTTTTGTCCTCTAGCTCACAGTGACCTTGGACTCATAGTCTTCCAGCCTCAACCTTCTGAGTGCTGGTTTATAGACCTGTAGAAGTACAGCCAGCCTCATCAGTGTGATTTTTATCACAATAGCAAATCATTTGTTAATGAACATGCATTGAGAATTTACCATGCAAAGCAATATGCCATGTGCCAAGAGATGAATCATATGAACAATGGTAAATTTGTTTTTACCAAATTCATGTATCCAAATGAGAACTTTCTTTTACCATAACTCTCTTTAATTGGTTTATATTAGGTAGATGGGGGTGAGGAGTATCATTGTGTATTTAAACAGAAATCTTTCATCACAGAGCTTGAACTCAGTCGTTGAGCTGTTTGCTCAAGTCTAGGGCTCTACCACTTGAGCTACAATTCCACTTCTTTTTGGTGGCTAATTGGAAGTAAGAGTCTCTGGAATATTCCTGCCCACACTGGCTTCCAACAGTACTTCTCAGATCTTAGCCTCCTGGGTAGGGTTACCAGTGTGAGCCACTAGCACCCAGATCAAAACTCTGTTCTTTAATATTGTAGTTTTAACATTCTTTTCACTTCCCTTTCAAGATAATTTATTTTCATTCTTTTTTTTTGTTTTAATGACAATTTTGTAGTATTCAAAATAGGCTAAATATTTTAGATGAGCAAAAGGGTGAAAATCAGGTCTAAAGAACAGAAAGAATTTATTCCAAATGAAAACAAGCAATCTGTATGTAAAGCAGGAGGGTTCTTTGTTAATGCAATTTCTCGCTAATATTTCTAAGTGTAAAGTATTAGAAGAAACAAATTTAATTTACTTAAAGGTCTGAACAGTTGCTCCTTCAAATATTAGAGGTGAAAAATGTTAACACATCTTAAACATCCTTTTCAATAAATAAGAAAAACTGCATGCCATCAACTGATACAACTGAAGGTAGAGAAATCATAAATCTAACAAAAATTGTTAGAGCTTTTCTGGTCACACTCAGCATTTAAGCAGCATCCACTAAGAGAACAATAAAATGTTACTTTTCTCTGTGTAGCATCTTTGGATTTTTTTATTTATTTTGAATAATATGAGACACTGCAGTTCCCCTGTTATTCCTATGAGCTGAGCTATTAAATAAATGACTCTAGCCCTGGGCAGCAGTGGGCCATGACGTGCAGCTATTTAGCACTCACAATGCAAATTCAGCTGGATGGATGAGCCTGGCCCGGTACATCCTCATCTGGACATTTGTTAGCCTCACTTTACAGCTGTCAGAAGTGATATCTGTTATTTAGCCTAGACCTGGGCTCTCAGAAAGAATTCTAAGGCGACCTATGGTAAAACATGGAAAATTATTTGAGGAAAAGAAAACCTATTTGAAAAGCTGACAAGCCAAACCATGGACAAAACTATCAGCGTCTTGGAGGATTAAAATGTGATAATAAAAATCATAATTATAGATTAGATTCAGACAAAGAATATACACTCAACCTGTTCTAAAAGAAATATGTGGCAATTTATTTTAAAAATTCCTAAATCATGCATTTAATTTCTTCCTAAGCCCATACTCTATGGTTGCAAGTTAATCTCTATACTCATTATGCTCCTCAGGTGTTCCATGTATTTCAATGCTCAGGGAAAATAGGAACTTCACAGTTGCCCACAAATAAATTCCAGGCACCTTGGGGGCTTTGAGGAAAGAAGAGGGGAAACTCTTATAGAAAAGAAGCTGACAAATACACCAGCTAGTCCCTCACTAGCCCACTACCACGGATCCATCCTTGAAACGCCAATACATTTTTTAGCAACAAAGTCCACCTCAACATAGTGTACAATGAGTATCACTGCTGTATTTGTTCACCCTTTGTCTCATCATTTCTGTGCTCCCCCTCCCCATCCCAAAGACAGGTAAGCAAACAAATAAGATAAAAGGTTGTGGGTGTGGAAAAAACTGGGAGAGAGCAAAGGATGGAGTGACATTATTAAATGTGCTCTTTATCTGACTTATGTAACTATAACTCCTTGGTACATCACCTTTCCATTAACAATAAAGAAATTTATATATATTTACATATACGTGTATATACATATATATGTACATGTGTGTATGTGTATAAACAAAGTCCATCTCTTATTTGTCTTATTGTGTGTTTCTTCTTTCCCCAGTTAGCTTTTAAGAAGTAGTTGTTTTAAACTTTGAATAAATGGTTTTTCAAAGTAGGAAGCAAAAGAAAAAAGGTGATTTCAGAGTGACAATTTATGTGTCCATAGATACTCATCTCTCAGGAGGCAGTCTTATCCTCAAAGACTTATATTGTTAAATATGAAAGGGAAAGTCCCTTATCATATGATGAAGGAAATGTCAACTCTGATATTCCTGATGGCAGACAGAATCTTGCCCATAGCTTATGATTCCTGAACCATCCCCAAGTATTTCTTCATCCAAAGATGTTTAGATTCATATTTTGATCCACCTTCAACACATAATATCATTACCAGTGTAGCCAAACGCAACAGGTACTTTGATAATATATTCACAGTCTTTTTAAAGAAATTTCAATATGTCAGGGATGCAGGGAGCATCTTTAAAATGAATAGGCTTATGGCGTCTTTAGTGCAATATTTCCTGAACAGCAACTGACCTGAAATATCTCCACATGGATCATATGCGACCTTTAACAAGACATTTCTCAAGAAAATGGCACCCCCCAAAACACATACATGTGTGAGGACACACACACTACTCACACACAAAACACTGTTTTTAATAGCCAAGGGCACTTTGGCACAATACAGGGCGGTGGTTGTCAACATAAACAGATGGTCAAAGAAGTGGGCAAACACATCGTGTGAACTAGTTCCATAAATGAAGTTTTTTATTTCATTCTAAATGCCATACTTACTTAACCAGCTTTCAGACAAGATGATACATGTAGCCAGTTGGAAAGAGTTCCCTGCCAGGCTTCTGTGTTTTTATGACAAAATTAAAAGTCCACAGATGGAATAACTCAAAGCTAATTCTTACAGAGTTTGTTTAGCTAGAATGGGAAGAAAAAAAAAGAGAATACCATATTGCTTCAAATTAAAGGCACATCTACAAAAAGATTTTTAATTGGTGAGAAAAGATGTAGAAATAGATTTTAAAAATATAACATGTCTGTTTTTTAAATGAGTGGAATTATTTATCTATTAAAATAGCAACTTCCCTCAAATAATTTGAAGGTCATCTAGGAAATTCCCAGTTCCAATATCAACTACCAAACATCTCAGCATTCTTTCAATCAATGCTTTACTAAGCATCACAGTTTGCTATTTGGGCAGCTTTCTAAAAATATTCAATCTTCACATTATGTCTTCATTAGTCTTTATGTTTCAGAACCCAAAAGTAGGAATTGTGTATGTGAATTATGGGAAGAAAGGTGCTGTATAAGAAGAGATGGAGAGGAGACTGGCTCTCTTGGCATTGTATTCTCTGTGAAAGAGTTGTGGATTTGTTAATATTTATTTGGTCTCTTTAGCGAGAAAATGAAGCAGAACTGGTGTTTTGTAAAACATGGTAGTCCATGTATAAAGCATGACATAAAGAAAATGATACCTATAAAGAAAATAATACCTACTGTAGAAGAGCAAAACAAAGAAAGATTCAAAATGAATGAAAATAGAGAATGGAATGTGTGGGCAATCTCCCAGTTAAAACACAGGATTAGACATGTAAAATTCAGTTACAAAGGTTAGAAGAAATTTTATCTACAAGTTTTTTTTCAATGCAATAGAAACTCAGAAGTCCAAAAGGAAGGAATGAACGGAGGAAGGGAGGGAGGGAGGGAAGAAGGGAGGACAAGAAGAGAGGGAAGAGGAAGGGATGGAGGGAAGGAGGAAGGAGAAATTAACACTACAAAGTATAAAAATATGAAGGAAAGTATTATTTTTGCCAGTTCATTGATGTGGCATAATTAAGTTTTTGGTTTCAAGTATCTTAAGTACCTAAGTAAATTTATATATCATCATCTATTGTTCTTCTAGAAATCCATGTCACTTATTTCCACAAAAGAAAATTTTCACTGCCAAAGTGAGGTGGAGCATACAACTATGTACATTTGTTAGGACGCAGGTGGTCTTCCAAACTTCTAATTGTTCCCTCAGCCTCAACAACCTTGAATAAGCTGTAAGTAAGACATAATTTAGGACCATAAAGGAATCAGTTAGAACTCTCTTCTCCTTTACCTAGCATCAAGCAATTAGATCCAGCAGTTCTAAGATGTTTCAGTCTCAGGTATTTGAGTAGCAAGAATTGAATCCGAAGCTCTAAACCACTCACTGAACAGTTCATTTGTGATTTCATTTTCACTGAAGAGAAAATGGACCTTCTCTACATGTGGTTATTCTTTATTTTTAGGAATTCTGTGCATTGGTAGCATGACTTTGGCTGTACATTTTTGTTGTTGCAGCTTGTTTGTTGAGACAGTGCCTCACTATGTAGCCCATGGTCCCCTCAAACTCTCAGTGCTTCTGCCTTAGCCTCCAGAGTGGTAGCATTTCAAGCCTTATAGCATATTGTCAAAAATTCCTTAGGAATTGAAAATTTTATTTCTTATAGCATATTTTTAAAAATTCCTTAGGTATTAGGAAATGGTAGTTTCTTCAATATCAACTATGTGAAGACATTATTACAGGGTTGACTTAAAATAGCCATTTGTCTTAAGATAATGACTTCATCAAAACAAGTTTCATTATCTTACTTCCTCTTCCAATTGTGTTCTGTATATAGTGATGTGCAGAAGGGACCCATTTCAAATATGTTTTAATAATTACAGAAGTATCGGGTCTTCTTGAAAGGAGCCAGATCTATCTCTATTTTATAGAGACATGGTGGTTCTTATTAGGAGTGTAAGTTACACAGAAAATTATAAGCTAATATTTTAGATCACTATAAGTGAATACTTGTCAAAGTAGGATTTTTTAATGTAAAAAACAAATAGCGTGTGATCATCATGAATCTGCATTGAAACTTCTATTTTTGTGAAGCTTAGAAACCATAAAGGTTATTTTACCCTAATAGAAACATAAAGAAAAAATATGAAAGACAAAGAATTGCATTCTTACAAGAACCTTATGTTCCATGAAGATGACAGGTTTTGAGTGCTGGAGAATTGTGTGCATTATAAAGAGATAGAATTTAGACACAATGGATGGTATTTTTTTATTATAAAACTGAGGTACAGAGAGGTTACAGTTTCATACATTAGGCATTGGACACATTTCTTGTAGTGTTTGTTACCTTGTCCCTCATAACCCCCTCCCCCCTACCCCTTTCCCCCCCTGAGGTGTTCAATTCACTTACACCAAACAGTTTTGCAAGTATTGCTTTTGTTGTTGTTTCTCTTATTTTACCCTTTGTCTCTCAATTTTGGTATTCCCTTTGAATTTCCTAATTCTAATTCCAGTACACACTTTTTCCCATACACTCAGATAAGATTACAGAGATAGTGTATATACAATCACAAGAAGGTGATACACGAACATCATCAATAGTAGAAACTACAGATACACATGGGATGTTGAAAGTAGTTACAACTGTGATATAACAATCATTTCCATAAAATGGAGTTCATTCCACTTAGCATCATCTTATGTGATCATAAGGGTATAGCTTTTGGGCTCTTGTGATCCTCTGCTGTGACTTGCCTAAACCTGTGCTAATTAATCCCAATAAGGGAGACCATAGAGTCCATGTTTCTTTGGGTCTGGCTCACTTCACTTAGTATAATTTTTTCCAAGTCCTTCCATTTCCTTACAAATGGGGCAATGTCATTCTTTCTGATAGAGGCATAAAATTCCATTGTGTATATGTACCACATTTTCCTGATCCATTCGTCTACGGAGGGGCATCTGGGTTGGTTCCAGATTCTCGCTATGACAAATTGTGCTGCAATGAACATTGTTGTGCTGGTGGCTTTACTGTGATTTTATTTGTGGTTTTTTGGATAAATACTCAAAAGTGGGTCATAGGGGAGTTCTACATTTAGCCTTCTGAGGAATCTCCATACTGCTTGCCAGAGTGGCTGAACCAGTTTACATTCCCACCAACAATGAAGTAGGGTTCCCTTTTGGCCACATCCCCTCCAACAACTGTTATTGTTAGTTTTCTTGATATATGACATTCTTACTGGGGTGAGATGGAATCTCAATGTTGTTTTGATTTGCATTTCCTTTATGGCCAGTGATGTAGAGCACTTTTTCATATGTCTCTTGGCCATTCTCATTTCCTCATCAGAGAAGTCTCTTTGTAGGTCTTTAGCCCACTTGATGAGTGGGCTATTAGTTCTTTGCGGTTTTGTTTTGGAGGAAGGTAATTTTTTTAGTTCTGCATATATTTTAGATATGAGGCCTTTGTCCGTTGAATGGCCAGTAAAAATCTTCTCCCAGTCTGTGGGCTTTCTGTTTATCTTGCAAGCTATGTCCTTTGCCGTGCAGAAGCTCTGCAGTTTGATGCAGTCCCATTTGTCCAACCTTTCTTTGATTTGTAGCCTTTCTGGGTCTTTGTTCAGGAAGTTCCGTCCTGCGCCAAGGAGCCGAAGTGTTTCTCCTACTTCTTCCTTTAGTGTTTTCAGGGTGTGTGTTTTGATTTCGAGGTCTTTAATCCATTTGGAATTGATTTTGGTGCAGGGTGATATATAAGGATCTAGTTTTAGTTTGTTGCATGTGTTGAGCCAGTTTTTCCAGCACAATCTTTAAAGAGGCTATCTTTCTTCCAAACTATTGTTTTAGCCCCTTTATCAAAGATTAAATAGGCGTAGTTCTGTGGGTTCATTCCCGGGTCTTCAATTCTGTTCCATTGGTCTTCAGGCCTGTTCCGGTGCCAATACCAAGCTGTTTTTATTACTATAGCTTTATAATACAGCTTGAAGTTGGATATTGTAATTCCTCCAGCACTGTTCTTTCTGCTTAGGAGTGTTTTTGCTATTCTAGGTCTTTTATTATTCCATATGAATTTCTGGATTGCTTCCTCTATTTCATCAAAAAATGGTGTTGGGATATTAATGGGTATTGCATTGAATTTGTAGATAGCCTTTGGCAATATTGCCATTTTGATTATATTAATCCTCCCAATCCAGGAGCATGGGAGGTTTTTCCATTTCCTTAGTTCTGACTTAATTTCATTTTTCAAGGTTTTAAAGTTCTCCTCAAAGAGGTCTTTCACTTCTTTGGTTAAGGTTATTCCTAGGTATTTTATGTTATTGGAGGCTATTGCAAAGGGGGTTGCTTTCCTGATATCAGCCTCGGTCTTCGGGTCGTTAGCATACAGAAAGGCCGTTGATTTTTGAGGGTTTATTTTATATCCTACAACTTTGCCAAAGTTTTGGATCAGCTCTAGTAGTTGGGGGGTAGAGTCTATGGGATTCTTTAGGTATAGGATCATGTCATCTGCGAAGAGAGAGAGTTAAACTTCATCTTTACCTACTTGGATCCCCTTTATATTTTCTTCTTGCCTGATTGCTCTGGCTAGGAATTCTAGTACTATGTTGAAGAGCAGGGGAGAGAGTGGACATCCCTGCGTTATTCCTGATTTTAAAGGGAATGGCCTAGTTTTTCACCATTTAGTGTTATGCTTGCGGTTGGTTTGTCATAAACTGCCTTGATTATATTCAGGAATGTTCCCTGGAATCCCAGTTTTTCCAGGACTTTTAGCATAAATGGGTGCTGGATTTTATCAAACGCTTTTTCCACATCCAGAGATAAAACCATGTGGTTCTTTAGCTTGCTCCGGTTGATGTGGTGGATTACATTAATTGACTTGCGTATATTAAACCAACTTTGCATCCCTGGAATGAATCCAGTTTGATCGTGGTGTATGATTTTTTTGATGACCTGTTGAAGTCGATTGGCCAGAATTTTGTTGAGAATTTTTGCGTCTATGTTCATCAGGGAGATCGGTCTATAGTCCTCTTTCCGTGATGAGTCCCTGCCTGGTTTTGGGATGAGGGTTATACTGGCTTCATAGAATGAGTCTGGAAGTGAACGTTCTCTTTCAATGTCATTGAAGAGTTTGAGAAATATTGGTGTGAGTTCTGTTTTGAAGGCCTTGTAGAATTCTGCAGTGAATCCGTCTGGACCTGGGCTTTTCTTGGATGGGAGATCCTTTATTGCCGTTTCTATTTCAATACTGGATATGGGTCTGTTTAGGAGGTTTAAATCTTCATGGTTCAGTTTGGGGATATGAATTTTTTCTAGGAAATCGTCCTTTTCTTCCAAGTTCTCGAATTTGTTGGCATAAAGGTTTGCAAAATAGTCCCTTATTATTTTCTGAATTTCGGTTATTTCTGTGGTGATGTTACCTGTTTTATCTCTTATCTTGTTTATTTGAGCGTGCTGCCTTTGTTTTTTGGTCAGGTTTGCCAGGGGTCTGTCTATCTTGTTGATTTTTTCAAAGAACCAACTCTTTGTTTTGTTGATTCTTTCGATGGTTTTTTTCATCTCTAATTGATTTATTTCTGATTTGATTTTAATTATTTGCTTCCGTCTATTGACTTGGGGTTTGGCTTGTTGTTCTCTCTCAAGGAAATTAAAGTGGTTCCTTAAATTATTGAGTTGCTGTTTCTCCAGTTTGTTGATGTATGCACTCAGAGATATAAATTTTCCTCTGAGTACTGCATTTGCTGTTTCCCAAAGGAGCTGTTACTTTGTGTCCTCAACTTGGTTGAATTCCATAAACATTTGATTATCCGTTTTAATTTCTTCAATGACCCTCTGATGGTTCAGCAGTGTGTTGTTTAGTCTCCATGAATTGTAGCAATTTCTTTGGTGGCTGGTTGAGTTGAGCTCTAGTTCTATTCCGTTGTGGTCTGAGAGAATGCAGGGAATGGTTTTCTGAATTTGTACAGATTTTCTTTGTGCCCTAAGATGTGATCTATTTTGGAGAATGTTCCATGTGCTGCCGAAAAGAATGTGTATTCTGTCCTTGCTGGGTGGATTATTCTGTAGATGTCGATTAAGTCTAGTTGGTCTATGCAGTTGTTTAGTTCTGTGGTTTCTTTGTTCTGTTTTTGGCGTGTTGATCTGTCCAGAGGTGATAGTGGAGTGTTAAAGTCCCCAACTATCAATGTGTTTGGGTCTATGAGTGATTTTAGAGCCAGTAGTGTTTGTTTGATGAAGTTGGGTGCTCCTGCATTTGGTGTGTAAAAATTTAGAATGGTTATTTCTTCCTGTAGGAGAGATCCTTTTACTAGTATGTAGTAACCTTCTTTGTCTCTTCTTACCTTTTTTAATTTGAAGTCAATTTTGTCTGATACTAGGTTTGCAACTCCAGCCTGCTTATGGGGGCCATTTGCTTGATAGATTTGTTTCCAGCCTTTCACTTTTAGAAGATGTTTACTTTTGCTGGATAGATGTGTCTCTTGGAGGCAGCAGAAAGATGGATCTTGATTTTTGATCCAACTTATGAGCCTATGTTGTTTGATTGGAAAATTAAGTCCATTAATGTTGACAGTTAGGATTGAGAGATGATCGTTTGTTCCTTTCAATATCACTATCTTGTTTAAAACTGTGTCTTCCCCTTTCTTGATCTGATGTTTACTAATTAGGGTTCATTTCTCTGTCTGTATTGGGATCTTGATTATTTTCCCTGTATAGTACATCTTTAAGAATTTTGTGTAAAGCTGGTTTGGTGGAGATATATTGTTTCAGTTTTTCCTAATTGTAGAAGACTTTTATTTGACCTTCGGTTATGAAGGAGAGTTTGGCTGGGTACAGAATTCTTGGTTGGTAGTTATTTTTATTTAGAGTTTGGTATACTTCATTCCAGGCTCTCCTTGCTTTCATGTTCTCTGCTGAGAAGTCTGAGGGTAATTCTGATTGCTTTTCCTTTATATGTGATTGTTTTCTTTGCCCTAACAGCTTTGAGTATTTTTTCCTTGCACTCTGCTGAATCTGTTTTGATCACAATGTGTCGGTGGGAAGTCCTATTCTGGTCTGGTCGATTTGGGGTTCTAAATGCTTCTTGTATCTGTATAGGCCTTTCCTTCTGGATGTTTGGGAAGTTCTCAGCTAATATTCTGTTAAATAGGTTGCCTATCCCATTAACCTCTTTCTCCAAGTTTTCTTCAATACCTATTATCCTTAAATTGGGCTTCCTGATTGTGTCTTGAATCTCCTGTAGCGATCTGTTTTGTTGATTGGACTGGATTTGTATTGATTTTTTATCTTTCTCCATAGAGTCTAAGGAATCTTCAGCTCCCGAAATTCGATCCTTTGCTTCAGTTAGTCGGGACTGTAGGCTAGTTACTTGATTTCGAATCTCTTTTGCTTCTGACTGGTCTTTCCTGATAATTTCCATGTCATTTCTTAGGTCTTGTAGGGACTTCTTTACTTCATTAACTTCATTACTTTGGTTTTGAGAGTTGTCTTTCAAATCTTTAAGCTGGTTAGCTATCTTTTCATTTGGCTCTTGAAGTTCATTTATCTTTCTATTTGTGGATGCCATGAAATTCTCCATTAATTTTTGCTTTGCCTCCTCATGCTCTAGAATAATTGACTGAAGAGATTCGAACTTTTCATTTATCTTGTTTATCAGTAGACTTTGTAGAGCATTTTGAGGGTTCTCTTCTATGTCTTTGATTGACTGATCTGCTTCCTGCTTGTTTTGAGTGGGAGATAAGACTTCATTGTTTGCCATCTTTCTTGTGTTTCTTCTGCCCATTTGAATTGGGGATGCCAGTCTACCAGCACCTGTGAGCACCGTTTAAGACCCAAAGCAGCCCTTACCAAGCACTGTTGTGTAAATCTTACAAGTTCACAATTATGTACAGATACCCTGTATACCTGTCTATAAAAATTAAATTTGGTGTTCCTAAAGAATACAATCTCAATATAACAACTGATCCTGGGCCCTGTATTCAGTAGTTACTTATTTACTGTTACAACCCTATATGCAATTCTTGTTTTTATATTAAGATCTTTTAGGACTGGCTTTCTCTATGAACCCCTTTGATTCACTCGTATTAAGCTGAGATACCCTCTATCCAATAACAAGGAGTCATTGGAGACTGGAGGTCCAGGCAGTAAGTCAGGAGGGTAAGTTGGAGGTAGTAAAGCGAATAGAGTTTAATGTATTGGGGAGGGGAGGTGGTGATTTTGGTTTAGTTTCAGTGACGTGGAAGTGTCGAGAAGAGTAGAATCAGTAGAGAGAATAAGGTTGCAATGATAGATAATGGAGAGTTAGCAGAAAAGAGTGGAAGTGTTCTTCATAGGAAAGTAAGTTTTAAAGAAAGAGAACGCAGAGAGAGAAATAAAGTAAAAGTAGTGGGAGACAGACGCACACAACAGAGAAAAATTATTTTTAAAAAAGACAAAATAAAAAGGAAAAATTTTTTTTAAATCAGCAAAGGAACAACCCAAACAAACAGAAAAGAAAAAAAACTTGATAAAACAAACAGGTAAAAATAGAAAACATGGGGAAAAAAAAAAGACGATGTTTCTGATTTGAAAAAAAAAATTTTTTTTTTAAAGTTTAAGAAATGTTGAAAAGATAAAGAAAAAAAAAATGGTGTCTTCCTTGTTTGGGTCGTTTTTCCCCAGTCTCTGGTTTCCTTATGATGGTCTGCAGTCTATATTCCTGATTTTCTGGGTTTGGCAGAATTCAGCTTGCTCCTCTGTTTGCTGCAGGGCCGCAGCCTTTACAGCCTAACTTTGAATAGGCTGTGGACTCAGCAGGGAGGGGCGCCTCTGGCCTGTTTTACCCAGCTGAGAGGTGCTTGCCTGTGCAAGGCTTCTGCCTCCTGCGCCGGGCGGCCTCCTTTGCGGAGGTGGCTTTGGAAAGCAGCTCCTTTTCGGGCTGGGAATTGGGCTTCCTCTGTGATGGGACCGTTTAACTGTCTCAGGTTCCTCCGTCTGGTGTTTCCCTGCCGCTGGGAGCTGGTGGCTGTCTTCGCTTTAAATTTAGAAGTTCCAGCGGGCAGGGCGGGGCACCTCTGGCTAAGCCAAGGCCCAGGGCACACCTCCCACCTGGGCAGGGGGCGTTCTCCTGGGCGGAGTTGGCTCTCGCTGATTGGTCCCTCTTGCCCTTTTCAAAGATGGCTAATTTGACCTCACTTTTCCCAGGCCCACTTTAGTTCCAATCTGGTCTGACCCTACGCCAGTGGCAAAGATGGCGCTTTGCTCTGGCGGTGGGGGCAGGGCTGCCTTGCCGGAGTTGCTCTGTGGTCGCGAGTGAGAATATCTTTCATGGGTACTCACGCTTTCTCGGCGATTTCAGGTCGTCCGTGCTCAGGTGCTGGAGGGTCTCCGCTGTGTGCTTTACCTCCGTGGAGTGCGGGTTGCTGTGATGGGCACTGTGCCGGTGCCGCCGACACTGGCGGGGTGGTGGGAAACCGCCCAGAGCTCGAATCTGTGTTTTCAGACGTGCAAAGTCGATTTTTCCTTCCTGGCCAGAATCCCTGTACTGTTACAACTTACACTGGTTGTATTTCTAGTGGTAAAAGTTTCTATGGGGTGAGAAATCTGCGGTGCTGGAGGGAGCTGAGCTAGTGCACTGCAGCTGCTCTGCTGTCTTCCCGGAAGTGGATGGTATTTTTTTTAGGAATGAGAAAAGTGTTGTTCAGTAGCAAAGGGAGGCTTAAGAGATTTGTACTTTCAAGGACAAGAAAAGATGGCAGCCATTATAGAATATAAGCCAATTAAAAAAAAAAAAAAAAAAAGAAGCCATGTTATAATTATGGACTACCTCAGGGACTTAGAACATGCAATAAAAGAGCAACCTAGAAAAGTTTTGAAAGACTCTTGTTTCTAGAACAATCAAGGATTCATCTTTAAAAAAATTTTTCTTCCAAATTCTTAATGTTGCTATATTGAAAGAAAATAGTCCATTGATCAATGTTGGAGAAGTGCTTACCTAAGCACCTTTCTGAATGAGTTTCAGTGTGTCCTCAAGCATTAATATATTAATGTGGAAAGTCAGTCTCTTAGAAGAAGACTTCTATTTTGAGTTCCCCAACTTATTTGACCATGAAACTTTTAACCAAGTGTGAAACATTAGTGTTCCACAAAAGTCATTGAAAAATTATAGTTATTACTACTGTATCCTTTAGGCCCCACTATTTCTAACTAAACTTCATATGCCCACTGAATAGTCAGCACTGAGAAGCACAAATTGTAGTTTCTTTCTTTAATTATTCATTTCATGCATTTTAGATTCCTGAAATTGTATGCAATACCCAAACAGGCACTTTTATCATGATATAGAAAGAGAAAGTAAGGGAAAGATTAATTTATCACTCTAGCACCCACCTTGAGCAGCAGTTTTACACCTATTACTTTTCTGTACCTAGCACTTGTATGTTGCTTGAGGTGTTGGCTCAGATCTCTTCATTACTTCCTCAGACTTAAAGTTTTGTGTTCAGAGAGGAAAATATTAGAGTCATAAAAATAAGAATTAAATGTCAGAAAGTATTTTTTTGTCACTCTGTCTACATAATTCTAGTAAAGACAACCCAAAATAATGGCTCCCTGAGGTCAGGGGCTTTTTATCCCAGTCTTTTCCTCAGTTGAGTATAGGTTCTAGCAAATAGTAGAAACTCAATAAATATTTGTTTCATCATTCACTAGATGAGTAAAATCCAATTTTTGAATGAAAAAAATCACTATAACAACCAGTTTTATACAGGACTATAAACCACAGTTTATAAGGGACTGTAAGTTTTCTTTAAGTAAGAAAGATAATAGAGGAATTATTTATTTCTGTCTATATAGACTTGCTATTGACAGCAATTATTGAGGACAATTTTATTATTCTTCCTTCCATAAATGCATGCATTAGACTGATAAGTGAAGTGCTCATTAGTCAACCTGAATAATAAAATGATAGTTAGCTCACTCAAAGCTTGACCTTTTTAAGCATTTTATTTCTTTTAAAAAAAGAAAAAAAAAGGTAACACATTCTTCCTTAATCTTTACTCTTTGATACTGCAGTTAATTGGGGAATAATCTCTCTTTTTCTGTCCCTTTTAAAAACATTTTTGTATATTTTAATGGGTTTCATTGTGACATTTTCATACATGTATTGAATGTGCTTTGATTATATCCTCCCATTACCTTCTCTAATGCAACTTCTTTTAACTTTGCCAAGTATTGTAGAATATGTTCAGTAAATGTCACCATAAATTGAAAGCTACATTACCATTGGTAGATGTGTTTCCTTTTCTGTTCATATGTAACAGTCATTGCTCTGTGCTCCCCTATTAGTACTGATTTTCCAAACTGGTAATGTGTGGTAGTAAAACAGTCATTTAAATAGTCTCACCCTTTGGCCTGACCAGAAGCTTAATTGTCACCATGAATATACACTGGAGATTTTTAATACCTTAAAAATAAACATTTATGCTACTATTCTGATTTCACCCTGACCTCATTATCCTTGTATTTAATATTGTAAACATGATGGGTTTAGCATGCTGGTGAAACAGAGAGAAAACCAATATGTCTGTGACAAATAATGTTGTTCCCACCCAAACCAATCATGCCCCACATGGCAGCCACTATTTGTGACTCTGGATAGGTCATTTACTTTCTCTGATTCTTGGATTTATCTCTGCAATTGGGATATTATGTAGATCATAGCTTTTTTTTTTCCAGTCCTGGGGCTTTCAGGGCCTGGGCACTGTCCTTAAGCTCTTTTTGCTCAAGGCTAGTACTCTACCACTTGATCCACAGTGCCACTTCTGGCTTTTTCTATGTATGTGATACTGAGGAATCAAATTCAGGGCTTTGTGCATGATAGGCAAGTACTCTACCACTAGGCCAAACTCCTAGTTGATCAAGATAATTTTGTTTGTTTTTGTTATATTGCCAGTCCTGGGGCTTGATGAACTCCATGCCAGGGCCCTGTCCCTGAGCTTCTTCTGCTCAAGGCTAGCACACTACCACTTGAGCCATAGAACCATTTGCTGCTTTTTCTGTTTATTTGGTAATGAGGAGTCAAACCCAGGGCTTTATGCATGCTAGGCAAGTACTCTATCACTAAGCTACCTTCCCAGCCCCGATCATAAAATTTTGTAAGGATAAATCCAGAAATGATGTGACGGGTCTTCATTGAAGATAAATCTAAGCATGTTCATTCAAAGGATTTTGTGGGAAATATGTGGTAAAATTTTAACAGTATGGGAAGTCACTCCAGGTTTGGAGTAGTATTAAGGGGCAGGGGAGAGATAAATGAAGAGGAAGAGGAGAATGAAGCCAAAATTCAATCCATGTATTACATAATTAAGAAAAGAGACAGAAGGCAAGGGTTGGAAGGGACCTGTGAGAATGTTAGAAGCCATGACATTGATCAGGATGGATTGCATTCATAAACAACTTGGTTGAATAACAATTCCTAAGTGCAACTTCTATAAGATCATAAAAATTAATATTTCATTAGTCACAGAATGAGTGGCCAAACTACTCACACACTAAGACCCCTCACTTTAGTGTAAAATTATTATCATCATAAGTTTATCCTCCTTTTTTCAAAAGCAAGTAAAATAAGAGGGCAATGGAGTAGCAGCAGGTTAGATAGCTGCAAATCAGCAGTACAAGGTCAGAGACTAATAAACTATGAGACTGTTAACGAAGAAACTTAACTATAATAGGCCCCTGGAGTGAAATTCCTCCTTAATGGACTACACCTTATGGTCTTTCAGTCTCCTTCTTGCTCACTGTAGTCAATCATGACCGCGGCATGTGTGTCATTTCCTCTTTGAACTTTCTAAGCAGTAAAGAACTTTCAGAACTGCCTTAACTTCCTACTCCAACTTTGTAGAGGAAATCACGGAGGTCCCTACAGCTTCATGACAGTGCCCAAACCCTAGGTTTAGGTGACTCAGGAAAATCATGGGTGTGAGCAGTAACCAGCAATGAGCACCTGGACACTTTGCACTTTGCCTTTGCTTCTAGGTCTGAGAAAATTTAGGACCAGAGAAGATGATGCAGGTCGCATGGCTATTCCAAGGTCAGAGACAGAATTGAAACCCAGAGGCATACAGCAGCACACACAGTACACAGAAGGCTAATAAAACTGTACACCTGTACTCAGAAGGTACTTCCCTCTTAGAGAATGCACATGTGCCTCAAAAATATTTCCCTGCCATATTTAGCTCCTTCTCTTTGTGTAATATGCTTCATTTTACAAAAACTTTCTATTTTTACCCAGCATCACAAACTCCATTCATTCAGAACAAGTTAATTAAGAACACACAAACTCAAAATCACCTTTACATTCCTTTGTAATCTTTTACAGGAAATGATATGCTCTCAATGAATTTATTCTGGGTTCCTGCTTGGTACAAAACTAAAGTAACATATCCTTCAGTTCCCAAGAAGAATCGTTTCATCACTACAACCCCAGAACATTCACTTCCATTGTCCTGCCTCATCCTAAAGGCTCTGAAGACAAGGCAAACAAGAAATAGTAAAAGATAACTTTGATAAAATATTTTTGCAATGTTTTGGAAATTGTATGTATGTCTGTATGTTGATATCTTCTGTGTGCATGTAGAGCTTAAAAATGACCCACTTTACTAGAACAAAGAATACAGTCAGTAATATAGCAAAACATAAATATACTTATAAATATACATCAGTGTATACCCAGACTCACTGCTTAACATTACTTTACTATAATTCATTTTAAAATTTCAGATTCAGACACTGAAAAGAGTGGGTAAGTAACTTTCCCGTGTCATACTGCAGAATTTCCCTCCTCTTCTAGGTATCTACTATAGAGGATTGCTATTTCTCTACCAAAAATGACTCTAGAGCAAAAACCCCAAACAAAAACAAAAGCAACCCCCACACACAAAAAAAAAACACAAAAAGAAAAAAAAGTCCAATAATAACAAAGTCCAAAACTCTTAAAACTATGAAACAAACATCATGAATTTTAATGTTGCATGAATAACAGCATTATACAGACCTTGGTGAAAAATCTTTCAGTGGCTTCCACTTCATTTAGAGGAAGTATGACGGCTGCTACATTCGAGCTCGTGCAGTCCAAATGCTTCTCCTGTCTGTCCAGCCCTGGGATTCCTCTTGTTCTCTAGCCTCCCATTGCATTGGCCAATTCCCCCCCCCCTTTTTTTTTACATGAATGCATTCACACACACGATCTTCTCTCTTCTTAGAATATTCTTGTTTATTCTTTGAACAGTAGGCTTATCCTTCACATCTTCACACAGATGTCAAATAAAATGGATCTTTCCTGTGTTTTCCATATAAAGTAGGCATCCTCATAATAATCACAACCGTTCTCTCTCACAGCACCAAAGTTTGTTTTCTAGTACTTATCACAAATTACAGGCATTTGCACATGTATGGGCACACGAGTATGCATATTTTCCCCCACTTAAGTAAAGTGAAAGCAAGTAGCACATTCCTACAGATGAAATGCTAGGCCTAGAGTCCCTACAGCACACAAAGCATGTAGTCAGCAGACGATACACACTTCCCAGAAGTTATTGTCCTTCCTTTCAATGGCTAGTTTTGGAGAACACTCACTCAGAATATCTCAGGTTGGTCATTATTTGAAAGATTCCCTAGGTCTTGCATCAAATTATCAAAGGAAACATTTGAAAATACCTTGTAACTAGCAGTAATACTCCTATCTATGAAGGAGTTAAATGTTATAAATTTATCATCTGTATCATGACATGTTTCCACAAACCAAAAAATTAATAAATATTATTTGTCAATTACATAATTCAGATCCCAGATCTACATTATTTATTTTTTAAAATGAAATATGTCTAGTATCCAAAGGTGTACCTTACCATTAGAGGGAGGCAGAAATAGAAATGAACTTTGATCATAGTCAAATTTCTGGACCATGTTAGCTAGCAAAATCAATTTAAAATTCATTATGAGCATTAGGTGGAAATAATACTAAATACTGTTGTTCAAAAGATATTTTGTTTCACTTTTCCCTTAAACTTGCTCAATTTTATTTTCTTGTTCAACTTGAATGCTGATAACATCTTCCAGCTATAAGAAAAATTACATTAGACTGGCAGAACAATTAGATCAGAAAATTATTAATTCCCACCATACACATAATATATATAATGTTTATTTCTCTATAAAGCTTGTTTTATCTTATGATTAGTGGTTATTATAAAACCTAGTCTTAAGTATAATAGGAATCAACTTTTCCTTTATTCTACTTGCGGGAAATTACCTTCCCAAGCTCAGAAAGCCAAACTACATAAAAGAGATAATTTTAAGGAACAACTTACTACCAAGAAAATATATTCTAAACTCTCACTTTTCTGCAGTATATTTGTTCTTTTTACAAAAATATAAGCAATATAATGGTATATAATAATAGAATAGGGCTTGGTGTAAACCTGCTTAATTATATGACCTTCATTTTCACACTATTAATAGTATTCCTCAAATGAATTAACATGCCCACTCTCTAGGAGTGGTAGCATAATGGACTTCCATTTTCAATTTGTGAATGAAATGTCAATTTTGTTCTCAAAATGCACATTTTCTTCTTCAGTTTCTCTATTAAATATTTGTGTCATCATTTTGAGAAATTTTAAAAAAAGAGATTGTCTTCACACAGTGCTGCTCAGAGCCCTAGATTTAATCCCTAGCATGAAGAAAAAGAAAAAAAGGAAGGAAAAAGGGGAGTCAGGAAGAAAGGAAGGGAAATATGATAGGGGGAAGGAAGGAAAGTCAAACGGAAGGAGGAAAGGGAAAGTAAAATTTGTCTCCCAGATCAGTTTCCATCACTCTTGAAAGGAAGGTAAAATTTAACCAGAAGATATAGAATGGGTCATCATCAAAGAATTATGAGCTGAAGAGAAAACATCTTTTTTATTATAAGGTAGGCAAATACACATACACATCTATTTTAGATTTACTTTATATCTGATTTTTAGATTCTCTATATACTACTTATTATAGCATGTTACTTCAATGCCACAAAGACTTGAAGTTAAAAGCACCAGGCTCTGGAGAGCTGTGTCTTTTGGTTTATTTGTGAAAGCAATTGGTGGGGCCATGACTGTCATCGGATGCCTTTCCACTTTATTACTCAATGTCAGTTCAGAGGGACATAGTCAATCCAATAGAATAATGGCTCAAAGCTCTTTAAGTAAAGACTCCATGACGCGCATTTCCATCCTAGTCCCTCAAAAAAGGAGCTAGAATTAAAGGCAAGGACAACTCAAGCTCCCAGTGAGAGCCTTAGGCATTATTATTGTCCAACAAAATACCCGAGTGAATTCATGTGAGTTCACATTACATTCTGTACATAAAATTATGAAGAGGGAGGAATAATCTTGGAGCTGATACTTTACAGTGGTTACCTTTGAAAAAGCTGTATGCACAGTCTATTGAGCACTGGAGCCAGAACTACCAGTTTCAAGGTCTCCAAGTCACAGATGAATTATCAGGAGAAAAATGATAATGGCTGAAGACTGCATTGGGTTTTTATTGTTAATGGGGGCAAGGAAAGGAACTGACTGATATGCCAAGAATAATGAAAACATCATTCTCCTTGTTAAACAGTAAGAATTACAGACCAAATCAGCTGATAATTTCAGAGACAATGTTGGTGGAGATAAAAAGTTTTACTATTTTAAGGAAAAAGGAAAGAGACTAGTTTCTTATCATCACTACTCTCGGCATCTGAAATTTCCAAGACTACTGGAATAATTGCAGTTGTCATTTTTCAAGGAAAAGGGAAATGTGTAAGAACTTGGACATTGTAAGGACAGTGATACATATACACTCATACCATCTTCCATGCTTATTTTCTGCTACCAGAAATACACAAAGCGCGTTTCCCATTTGGGCAAAGATTATTTTCTAAACCATAAATTCGTTTATATAACATATTTACAATGTCTGCCTGAAATAAAAAAAAACACCTAATTCCATGGGAGTGTTTAAGACTTACCTTTCTTTAAGACTAACTTTAGTTAAGAATTTCAGAGGATAAATTTGTTACAAGAAATAAGCAACAATCTGATCCAGCAAAGCACACAGAGTGGAATGTGACTTCACATGCACTAGAGGTTCGTGGGCCAGGAATTATGTGCTTCGAGACGAAATTATTTTCCCTTTCTTTCAAACTGGATCTTTTTAATAAAAATGAAATGGGTCAGGGCTGGGGATATAGCCTAGTGGCAAGAGTGCCTGCCTCGGATACACGAGGCCCTAGGTTCGAGTCCCCAGCACCACATACACAGAAAACGGCCAGAAGCGGCGCTGTGGCTCAGGTGGCAGAGTGCTAGCCTTGAGCGGGAAGAAGCCAGGGACAGTGCTCAGGCCCTGAGTCCAGGCCCAGGACTGGCCAAAAAAAAAAAAAAAAAATGAAATGGGTCCACTTTTCTAAATATTCATCAGGAAACAAAGAACCAACAGCTATTTTCTTTTATACAATATATGCATTGGGTACACTGGGTCTATTTTGGCTCTTTGCATGAGTTCCTGGATACCGTCTGCCTCTATGTAAATTATCACACACTTTTTTACATGTTGGCTAATGTGTTTTCCCTTATTTACCATTCACAGATGTTTTATACCACCTCCGCTAATATGCATCTTGATTTATGTCATACTTGATGTTTGAAAAGAATGAAGCAACTATTAAATTATCTGATGCACCCAGTTGTAAGTTATTCATGGTTATTTGTTTTTCCTAGAGCAGAGTGAACTTTTCAAGAACAAGCAGTTCCATTGCTTCCTCTTGCTTCTATGTAGCAATGGAATATAAATGAACCATAGCAGGGAACAACTTTTACCATTTCTACCTGAGACTTAAAGTTATATTCTTTCCCGCAATATAGAATCTAGAATCCTTTCTAGAGTTTTCAAAGATGAAGATAGCCAAGAAGTACATGGATAATATTTTAACATGTTTCCCCACTCTATCTCATTTCATTTTTGTCAAAAATCCATCAACATCAGAAATGTTATGCATTTACAGAAAGTATAAACAGGTATCAACATTTTTTTTTTTTTTTTTTGCCAGTCCTGGGCCTTGGACTCAGGGCCTGAGCACTGTCCCTGGCTTCTTCCCGCTCAAGGCTAGCACTCTGCTACCTGAGCCGCAGCGCCCCTTCTGACAGTTTTCCGTATATGTGGTGCTGGGGAATCGAACCAAGAGCTTCATGTGTAGGAGGCAAGCACTCTTGCCACTAGGCCATATTCCCAGCCCAGCTCAAAACCATTTGAGCTATGGTAATGATCAGAAGTTCCTCCCCAATTTCTACTAATTTATTCTCCATGGAAGTTTATGTATTTCTGGCACTTGACCAAATAGTAAGGTGTGGTTAGGGGTGGCAAGCAATGGTCCAACCAAAATACCAGAATTGAACCAAAAGATCGGGGAATGAAGAGTCTCCCTTCTTTAATTCCTGTACCCTACTGTGGCCTTTGCACGCTAGAATCCTAAGGGACCAGACTGAGTGTGGCTCATTACCAGCTCTCTAAATTTCAGTGACTATCTCTAGTTCCATAGATGGACTAAGCACCAAGGCCGTGAAAAATCTGACAACAGTGAAGCCCTGGGTTCGATTCCTCAGCACCACATATATACAAAAAGGCCAGAAGTGGCGCTGTGGCTCAAGTGACAGAGTGCTAGCCTTGAGCAAAAATAAACCAGGGGACAGTGCTTAGGCCCTGAGTCCAAGGCTCAGGACTGGCAAAAAATAAAATAAAATAAATAACAACAACAACAAAAAGAAATAGCACATCTCATATAATCCCAAATAGGAAGAACAAAAGCTAAACTTCCTTTTTCATTGTCCTAGAAATAGACCTTACTTCTGCTCACCTCTTTGCCTTTGTCTAGTCTTCTTCCTTGCCCCTTCTCCAATCAACTAAACACCTTCCCCTACTTTCTGCATATTCCCTGGGGTCTCAATCTTACTGTCTCAAGCTATCATTTTCCATGAAGTTTGCCCACATGATTACAGCCTGCTATGTTTGCTCAGTTTCCAGATTTCTAAAATACATTTTCTATTCTGTTTGTCTAGGTTCCTAATCATATGTACAATCGTATATACAATAATGAAGTATATAAGTATTTGTTAACCATATACTGTATACCAGTCACTGTTCTGAATCTTGAAATGATGAACAAGATCAACAAGGATTTCATGGAGATTATCAATTTACCCAGTTTCAATATACAACACATGTATTTATTGTCTGCTTCCCGTAAGAATAAAAATGCAAGGCTGACTTGTAGAGAATAGTTCAAAATAGAGTCGATTCAATTACCAGAGATAAAATGTAGATTGCTATTGCCTACATCCCTCATACTGCCTTGCCCCCTTTCCCCCACCCTTTCATTTTGTGTCTTCATCTTAGACTCAGGTTCAAAAATATAACACATCATTCTTTCTCCTACTGGAAGAGAACTATTTTTTAAAATCTTCTGTAACTAGCGAAATCCCAACAGAGAAAACTTAGAATTTGTGCTTAATTCTTTTCCCTTTATGTTCCACATCAACACATTGTAATAATTATGTCCATTCATCTTCAGGTGGTTAGGTACCACCACCTGGCCATCAGTGAACCCCGTCCACAGTGGTAGCTCCAACAGAAGGTAGCCAATCCAAAGTTCTTAGATATCCTGGGGACCCACTCAAGGAATATCCTTAGACTCTCCCACAGGACCAAATATGTTTTACCTATGTTACCTGTTCCAGCATTGTCTGAGTCTTTTAGTTCTAAAGAAAAATAACAGCTGAGATCTGCTTGCCACTAGCTCTTCTGGAGGCAGCAGGACTTCATGTCTTAGGCAGAATCTGGGTTCTTCATTACAGAATGCTGCCATCACTTGCTAAAGGATGTGAGGTGGAGTAAACTGAGTTTGGAGCGGAAGCAGGCATTTGGAATTGGAGCTCAATAGGAGCCAGCCAGAGATACAGTCACATTAAGTCTTTAATCCTACAGTCACTTAACAGGTCTTTAGAGGGTCTACTAGTCAGAGGTTATTCTTCACTGGGGCGTAAAACCATGCATTATGACTCAAAGTAGTTTTATTCAATGCAAAAGAGCCAACATCTTAATTTCAATTTTTTCATCCCATTTTATAAATTTCCCCTCTTTTGTATTCAAATTCATAATATCCTAAATATTGGACCTAATCAAATGTTGAACCTAATCAACTTTTTGTCTCCATAAAGAAAGAAACATAGAAGCAAGTAAAAAACAAATAGTTGAATATTTCCTAGATTTTGTGATGGGCACATTCCCATATTAAATCTCTAAACAGGAGAACAAAAAATGTTATTTGTATTACTTTTCATAATTTATTTTGGCTAATACTATTTTATGTAGTAGATTTTCTCTTTTACTCATCATTTGATAAGTGCTCTTAAATACATATCCCAGAACCAGGAGAGAGAGAGGCAATCTAAGATTAAGCATGATCACTAGCTAAGCTACCAAGTAAATAATCTATAGTAACATTTTCAATGACATTATAGATCTATCTTACCCTTCCTAGTGGTAGTTTTCATGTTTAATGAATCCCCTATTTCATCCCAAATCCTCTTAAGACATTTCAGCACATATACCTCCCCTTAGAAGACTTTACTAAATAACTACAGTTGTTATTAATTTACTTACCAGTATTTTATTTACAGCCTAGATTTTAGATTGTAAATGTCTCAAGAAAGCTGTGAGTTTTTAGTGTAAAGAACCAGGCTGGCCACAGAACAAGAGGATAACAGGTATGTATGAAATGCATGAACCAGCTCCCAAAGGGTGTTACATACTTGGATCTTAGGATACCATATGCTAACTAACTGTTCCTTTACAGAAACATTTTAATTAGTAAAATATGTTTTTTTCTTATTGTTAGCAATGGTGTGTTATTATCTCTAATATCTAGCATAGTACTTTAAAAAGTCAAAATGAATAATTAAGTAATACATAATATCATGGACTTCTGGTGTAAAAATATTGAAACAAGAACAAAAGAAACAAAAAAAAAGCCAGGTAATTAAAGTCATGTCTTAGTTGTTGAAAACATAAATAAATGTGTTCCTTCATCTTAGTGTTCCTCTAGACCTTCAAATTCAAACTTCCCACCAATTATAAAATTTTCCTTAATGACAGTCTTTGACATTGAGCCAAATGTGAAAACTCCTCTGGTCACACAGGGTTTGGGGCATTCTAGGCTCTGCCAGGAATACTTTCCCTGGTACTTAAGTATTGGCTCCTTTTTATCCTGTAGGTTTTTATAAAGCTTACCTCTGAATTTCCTACAGACATGGTCATGTGACTTCTACAGCATATACCTTAAAGACAACTGTTCTTTAAAGACACCAAAATACTGTGGCACCCCAAATAGATTTAAAAAATGAAAAGGCACAAGTAGAATCAGGATGAGCAGCTAAATTTGAGGCATAGAGGAAAATGAAAATGCAGGGACATTTGTTAAAAAAATATTGCTAAGAATTTCAAGGCAATGACAATAGAACATTAAATCAAGCATAAAACCCTTCTGAGCAGAGAGCCCCATGTGACTGCACAGATGCCAGCCCCGTGGCACTGGCCCTGCATGGGAGCCATATTGTATCTGATGATCTGGCACCATTTGGCATCACTTTTGCCACTTTGTTCATTGAGGCAGTCATAAGGGCCAAGATAAATCCAAGAGGAGAGAAATGTCCCCACTTCTTATTAGAAGTCACCATAATCCAAATAGCAGATACATTTGGAAATGATACTTTGGTTATTTCTGAAATTATAGTCTACCACGTGTTTGCTACAAATGACTAATTTACCATTGGAGAAAATAAATACATCAAACTGAAGTTCATAGTAACTACTCTGAATTTCTAATACTTGCTCCACCTGGAGTACTGAGTCAGAGCATTAGAGATACCACATTGGATTTAATCTAATAATTTTCCTTTTAATGGGGGCAGTCAGCATAATCCATTACAGAACGGATATCATGGAAAGGTGAAAAGTAATCACATAAACAAAAAAAATTTAATCACAGGGACTTTTCTCCAGGTCTGATGTTCAAACTTCTTATTACTGAAGTAAATTTCCTAAGAGATATGTCATAATGAGCCTATGTT
Organism: Perognathus longimembris pacificus; assembly: GCF_023159225.1. Lineage (NCBI taxonomy): Eukaryota > Metazoa > Chordata > Mammalia > Rodentia > Heteromyidae > Perognathus > Perognathus longimembris. The sequence continues at coordinate 22,800,415 of NC_063176.1, forward strand.
CTTTCTTTGTCTCCTACCACTGAGAACCAGGGAACCAAATAATTATATTAGGGTTAGATATCATCCATTCCTCAAGTGGTCATCATGACTCACAATTTCCTTTTCTCTGGTAATTTCCAATACCCACATGCTCACAAGTTTTTTCCACATGCACACTCATGTGGCTAATGTTAGTGTTCTGGACATAGACAAAAAACTCACATCTGGAATAGAAAGCAGAAGAGTGAATGAGATAAGCAAAATGAGCTGATTTTATATCTCTCCAAACTGTGGACCAGAAATATCAAAACCTTGGCAGTTTAATACACTCATTCATATCAGTTTTCTCAGTCGTTATGACCCAACTTCATCCTATATCTTGATATTCCCAAAGGTCATTCAAACATACTTTCATGTTTTGTCATTGTTTATTTGTTACTTCTCCATTTCTTGCTATCAGAATATCACATACATGTTAAAGAATTGTTCATCTCAAGAAAAGAAAGAAAATTCTACAAATAGCCAATGGGCTCCCCAAGTAAAAGGATTAAAAAGATAAAGACATAGTTTTTAAGCACATTGTAAACTATAAGTAGCTTTTAAGCAAAAACTAGAAGTTGAGACATTGTCTACATAGTTAGAGGAAATAGGCACCTTGTGATCATTAATAATATGAAAAGCATATCCAAATGAATCTAAACAGTTTTAGTTTATCTTCATAGTATCAAAGCAGAACCTTTACCTCTACAAATTTTTCTCTAGAAACACCAGTCTTAATTGATATGATAAGCATGTATGATAAGCATATTTTAAATTTCGCTGTTTTTGAAAGCAACCTTTGATTTAAAAAAAATCTCCTAAACCACCCTCCCCTCACCCAATCACTTCAATTACTGATTTATTATCCAATTCCACATGTATTTTCTGGTGGCTTTGGCATTGTTGGAGATGCACTCTAGCATAATATGTCAGCATTGCTTCCTTCAGAATCGGGGCAAAGGTAATAGCTGTACTCATGCCTGAGGAGTCTCACTCCGATCCACCCTGCTTCTTCACCCAGGCCAGGCCTTCCTTCTCTTCGTTTGGGGAGCCATTTCCCAAGCCTGCAGTTGAGGGTGGAAGAGATGGGAGGCGGGGCTCCGACTCTGGTGAACAGCTGGGGCCCATCACTTCTCATTGCAGGTCTTGGGGAGATGTGGTTGACAGAGTGATGCACAGAGCCTGTCCCAGTTAATGACTTCACCATTCTCCATCATTATCCCTATCATTAGGAAATTAGGAGGACAGAAGGTATTTACTGTAAACCTGCCACCTCCCAAGGAGAGATAAATAGAAACTGATAAATGGGCTCTTCTGGTGCTGTTCGTCTATTAACCTTCTGCTTCCCAGCTCCGGCATATGCATGCCATCCTGCCATTAATATCCAGTAATTGGCATGGCAGCGGGCAATACAATCATACCTTTACTGTGAGTGCTCCCTGCATGGGTGTGCCTGTGCGAGCATACAGTTACGATCATAATGAAGCTTCGCTAAACAGTCCAGTTGAAAGACATTAGGCAGTTGTTCCTTAGCTGTAACACCCGCCTCCCAGTCATTCTGCGCTTAACTCTTCGCTCTCTTAGGCATTGGCTACCACGGCTAATCCTTCTGCTGTCTTCGTACACATTCCAATCTTTTCTTTAAAGGTACTCTAAATTGGGTTGTTGTTGTTTGTTCATTCCTGAGATCTTCTCTCCCTTCAGTTGATGCTCCTTGGAACCAAAAGACTAGGCAGCCTCTGAGTGATGGGGAGCCACTTCATCTGCTAACCTGACTCCCACAACAGAGTTTCACTTGTCTGGAGGCCATTGATGACCTCCCATGGGCCACTGGTTGACAGCATTGCTGTTCAGCAGGGCTTCTAAAACGGATCATGTGTTCTTTAGCACATTCTTTAGTGAATAAGAGGATGAGAAGCTCTATCCCACCATATCTATTCTCTGCATGATAACAGAGCAGGCAAAAGAGTAACAACCTTGGCCTCCTTTGTTAGAAAGAATCCATTTATATCTACCTGCTATAATACTCGGGGATCTTGAAGGAGCATGAATCCCAGGAGATCCTAACAGAGTTGCACAGAAAACCAAGTCTGACAAAGACAACTCCTTCCTTCTGTAATCCATCTGCTCACAATGTGACTGCGAAATGAACATTTGGTCTCTGCTTCCCTGACCTATTTCTCCCCTAGTTAAATTCCTGTGTTTACTATGAAGCTTTCACAATAGGGACTGCCGTGGGCAGACTGTTTCACAGGATGAAACATGAAAAATGAAGATGAGTAATTTCTTAAAAGCATAGGATAGGTTCTCTGGAATGAATCAAGCTGATCTTAAACAGCCCAAAGAGAAACTAAAATAAAATCAGAAATCAGATGCAGGGGTGGGGGAGGGGGAAAAGGAGGAAGAGGGACTGAGAATGGAATGAAGTAATATCAGCAAAGAGATAAAAAGCAATAAAAAGACTGAGAAGAAAATGACATGGCAACCTTATTACTGGTGTTCAGGAACCATAGCCTCTGTGTCAGAAAAATATCAGATCACCCATTTGAGAACTTCATAAAACTAAATGATCAATAGATTATAGCTCTGGCCCTTCTTCCACACAGCATAAAACAAATAATAATATCCCCAATAAATATAACAAATAGTGCAATCTTTTCCATCTCCTGGAGACTCCAGACAGAACATGTTACAGGATCTTTTCACTTCCTCTTCAGGAGGATACTAAGAAGCTTGCCAGGCTCCTAGTCAAGCACAGCCTCTCCAGCTGTCTTCCCATCATCTTCCTTTAAATACAGACTCTGGATATAGCTGGGCAGACTTGGACTTCAGAATGCTCTCCTTGTGCAGAAAGCCCTCAGGGCAAACTCTGTTGGGTAGTATTCTTTTAGCTAGGACGCTCCAGGCACTAACACCAGCACACCTCTCTCCTATTAGCACAAATGATGTTTGCAACAAAGATGTGCAATGATAGGCTGCTTTCCTATCACTCTTTCTTGTTTCTATCTGTCTTCATATTTTTTATGAAGCTCTTTCAAATGATCTTTTCTGCTTTATAACAAAAGAGCCCCTCTGGACAAAGATGGAAAAGAAGACTCAGATAGGATAAATGATTTTGGGTTCACATATTTAAAAACCAGATCTTTCCTTTTCAACACCAATATGTTGTTAACTTGTGAGGTACCAGTTGTGAGAAAACACCCCTGGTTCTGCTCTGTACAGCAGCACAATGTAGTAGAAACAGAAAGGACCTTGGTATCAAAATGTTGCTTGACATCTTACTATCTGAACTATCCTACATAACTTAAATTTTTCTAATTTTAGGTTTCTCATCAATGAGATGGAGTGGCAGTAATAATGGTCCCTATTTCATAGCTAGAACTTCATTACTATTATATATATGTACATTCATATTATTAATATAGAAAATATATAAAAGTGCTTCCTTGTGCAGCTTCTCCTTTTTTGTAATAGACATCCTGCCATGCTGTCTCTTTAGTCTATTTTTTATTTTATAATATTCTGTTACTTTGAAAATCAGTAAATACATTAAAATGTTGAGTCTTCAAATTAACTAGAGTTCTGCATGTGCATGGTATACCAGATTAATTTTCTTAAGATCACAAGTTGCAACAATAAAAAACCTTCTTTACTAAGCTGAGAATATACATTAAGGTGTTACAGGTATCACCAAAATGATAAGCTACATGTATACAACATAGCAGCACAATACAACACCTAGAAAATCTACTGCCAACTTTACCACAAGAGCTTTCTGTATGTATAGCTTTCCTTCTCCACAGGGCTCATGTGCCACAAGAGCGGCCATATATCCACTCTCATAAAAGTTGCCTTGTCTTCCAGTCCTCGTCTTCTGTGTGAAAAGGCTGATCTCTGCCACTTACCAGTATTACACTTGGCAATTTTAAGGTGTTTAGCTCCTGTTAAGAAAAATTGTTTTTGTTGTGTGTGTGGTTTTGTTTTGTTGTTTTTTTTTCAGGATTTAACCCTGACATTTAAGGTTGTACTTGGATTATCTTCACTAGCGGTTCTTAGTTTGGCAGTATAGCATCTTTCCTCCTTGAGAAGTTTTTGGGAATATATGGGAGTATTTTCTAGTTATCAGGGAGTTCAGAAATTTGCCTGGGTGTATGATCCATTAGCAAAATGAATATACCAAATCAACTTACAAATATATAAAATACAATATACAAAAATCAGTTGTACAAATTAGCAATAAACAATCTGAACAATGTGAAAAAACTACTTCTATTCAGGATAGCATTGAAAGCTAAAAAATATTCCACTTGGGATAGCATATGTATTAGACAAAAGTCTCTGAGGTATGACAACAAACACACCAGCAAAAGAAAAAATAAGTAATATTTCATTGAAATTAATAATTTTTAAACTCCAATAAACTCTACAAAAAGAAAAGATAAGGGCATTTCATGGAATGAGAAAAAAAAACAGGCTTAAAGCCAAAATATGCAAAGAAGTCTTACTACACAACTATCTTACAACTAATGAATTTTTAAATGGGCAAAATATTTAAATAAATATTTCTTTAAAGAAGACATGCCAACAGACAATATGTTCATGGGAATATATTCAATTACCCACTGATGTAATACAAATCACAATCACACTTCATACCAGCAATGCAGTAACAAGTGTGGGGGAGGAGTGGGGGCGTTAGAATCACAGAGTGATACAAAATGGTGAAAATACTCTGGAAAATAGCCTGACATGCTATGGAAATTACTGTTATATCACTGTTGTAATTACTTTCAACATGCCATGTGAAACCATAGCTTCTATTGTTGATCCTCTTGTATCCCCTTCCTGTGGTTGTACCCGCACTATCACTGTATCTTATCTGAGTACACTAGAAACTGTATATACTGGTATTAGAACTAGGGAAGTGAAAGGGAATATCAAAATCAAGAGACAAAGGATAAAAAGACAAACAACTACAAAAGCAATACTTGCAAAACCATTTGGTGTAAACCAACTGAACACCTCATCGGGGGAGAGGGAGAGGGGGAGGGTGAGTGGAGAATGAGGGAGGAGGTAACAAACAGTACAAGAAATGTACCCAAGGCCTAATGTATGAAACTGTAACCTCTCTGTACATCACTTTGACAATAAATAAAATATATATATAAATTAAAAAATAGACTGACTGCTATTCAAAATGATGATCCAGATTCCCATTCTTGGACAATTTTTAAACGTATGTACTGGTCATCATGATATAGACCTCTAAGACTCAAAAACAATGAATGTTAAGCTCCTCACTCTTTCTTACATAGTTTTCAAAGCAAGAAAGGGCACGCATTGTCAACTCCAGGCTACCACTGAATTTGCAACCAAGACTTGCTTCAGATCTGTGATTTTTGAAAAGTCATATGTTCTAGCTTCTCCTAAGTGATATTCTACAATAATATGGATGGAAGGTTTCTTTTTAAATGGTTCTATATTTTCCCCTAATTTATCTCACTTTAAATTAAGAGAATAGGTTCTGTTTTGATCATAACACAGATACCTATGAAGATGTATGACTCTCCTACTACTGACTATTGAATGCATTCTTAAAACTAATTTGTCTCTTAAATATATAAGCACAGACATTACAGTTCAGCTAAATTCTATAGTAGCTTTACGAACAATTAGCCCTTCATACCTCTAGCAAAACTGTTAGCCCTTCATACTCATGTGAAAAAATTAATTTATGCCTATGGTAGCTTTAGACCACAGGACGGAACTTCTAATTGTGGTTATTGTAACCTCCAAAATAATTGAATATTTTAAAAACTCAGACTTAAAAAGAAGTCCATAGGGTCTAGGAATATGGCCTAGTGGTAGATTGCTCACCTTGTATACAGGAAGCCCTGGATTCGATTCCTCAACACCACATATATAGAAAAAGCCAAAAGTGGCGCTGTGGCTCAAGTGGTAGAGTGAGCAAAAAGAAGCCAGGGACAGTGCTCAGGCTCTGAGTTCGAGCCCCAGGACTGGCAAAAAAAAAAAGTCAGTATGTGCTAACAGGTTCCTGAAAGATTGTATTTGTATTTCATATTTGACTTTGTTTTCCCTATTTTTCTACTTTCAGAGTACTGAACAGATAATTATTTGGAAACTATATCATGAATTAGAATAAAATGCAAAAATTGCCCCTATGGCCTGTGAATATTAAAATTAAGGATGTGATACTTACTGATATAAAGTCCCTTTGGAAACAAATCCTGTACATACTGTTTACATATTTTAAAAAAGAAGAGGAAGAAAGAATTTCTTCCTGTATATACAGACACATCCCACAAAGCATACATACAAAATGTATGGCTTACAAATTTAATACTCTTTTATCTCCACTAGCTTTATCAGTTTCTGAAAGATCCAGTTATAACCTAGCATGGTAGCACAGTCCCGTAATTCTCACATTTGAAACTCTGAAACATGAGGACTAAAAGTTCAAGCCAGTCTATACCACATATAGAGATCCTCTATCAAAAATCCCTAAAGTATAAATTAATGAATGAAAGAATAAATAAATAAGTAAAAGTCTAGTTGCTATCAGAGCAACACTTCCAATTGGCCATACTAATTGCACTGAGAAAGCAGCAATTTGGTAACTACAAAAATAATACTTGGGGCTGGGAATATGGCTTTGTGGTAGAGGGCTTGCTTTGCATGCATGAAGCCCTGGGTTTGATTCCTCAGTACCACATAAACAGAAAAGGCCGGAAATGGAACTGAGGCTCAAGTGGTAGAGTGCTAGTCTTGAGCTAAAAGAAGCCAGGGACAGTGCTTAGGCCCTGAGTCCAAGCCCCAAGACTGGCAAAAATAATAATGAGGGCTGGGGATATAGCCTAGTGGCAAGAGTGCCTGCCTCGGATACAGGAGGCCCTAGGTTCGATTCCCCAGCACCACATATACAGAAAACAGCCAGAAGCGGCGCTGTGGCTCAAGTGGCAGAGTGCTAGCCTTGAGCGGGAAGAAGCCAGGGACAGTGCTCAGGCCCTGAGTCCAAGGCCCAGGACTGGCCAAAAAAAAAAATAAAATAAAAAAAAATAATAATAATGATAATACTTGCATCAACAAAGCTACACTATAGTTGTCTCAAGAAAGGAGTAAATATAATGTCACATAACCATTTATGTGATTAGAATACAAATGCAAGTGTGCAGATGACTTAAGTAGAACCAGATCTACTTAGGACATCTAACACATAGCAGGTATTTAAATATTTAATTTGTCTATGAGTGAAGCAAGCCCTAATGGATATTCATGCAAAGCAGAAAACATCAGTCTTTTTCGTTACCAATTATAAACTCTAAGTTCTCATTTTTAAAATATAGTGAAATCTACATTCTTCTGTGACTATCCAGATGTGCATTATTCAGACCTTTCCATTTTCTGTTTATTTGGCAATGTGAGTTTTTGCCATTTCACAGCTCATTTGCACTTCCACCAGCCTTGCTACACTCATTACTATCTCTGGCAAAAGATTTGGTGAGAGAGGCAGTTGATACAAATAAAATTTTTAGATTAGCCATGCTCTCCTCTCGTACCATGACCATGGCTAATCAAGGATTGACTGTGCAAAGAGCAGAGAATGCAGTCCTTAAATAAGGAAAGCTTCACATGTAAAATCACTAGGAATACTTTAAGGGGCCATCAAATGGACAGGAACACCTTTGAAAATAACATGATGTTTTCTTATTTATGTTACCTGAAGATTTACAAAGTATCTCCAGAGTAAGTGTGTGTGTGTATCAACCCATTTCATTGTAAAGAAACTACCTTCACTGAGTAGCAGTATCTGAAGTTCATATTATCATTTAGTAGGAAGCGCAGCAATCATTTCACTCGAAAAGCATCTAATTACAGCCTGCTAGGGTCCAGATGTAGCTCCAGATACATGGTGAGGACATGGAGATGCTAAGACACAGCTCATGCTTACATTTTGGTGGATAAGCAGATAAGTGTCTAAATGATTTCAGTTTAATGATGTAATTCCATTAAAAGGGAATTCCCTACTGTGAGGAGAAGCCAAAGATGCGTTTACCCAAATCTGAAAAATCACTAAAATCCTTTTTTCTTTTTATTGTCAAAGTGTGATAAAGAGGGGTTACAGATTCATATGAAAGGCAGTAAGTACATTTCTTCTTCTACTTCTTACTTCTTCCCTCATTTCCCCCCTCCCCTTTCCCTCTCCCCTCTAGAGTTGTTCAGTTGGTTTACAACAAATGGTTTTGTAAGTGTTGCTTTTTGAATGGTTTATCATTTTGTTCTTTGTCTCTCGATTTTGGTATTTCCTCTCCCTTCCCCAGTTCTATTACCTATATAAACAGTATCCAGGGTACTCAGATGTGATACAGTGGTAGCGAGGGTACAGCCACAGGAAGGGAGTACAAGAGAAACAAAACTAAACAAACCAAGTAGTCAAACTAACAGACAAGGAAAAAGAAAAAAAAGTAGTATGAGTTCACATGGCATGTTGAAAATAATTACATCAGTGGTATAACTCTCATTTTCGTGACTTGGAATTCATTTCACTTGGCATCTTCTTATGTGGTCATATGGGTATAGCTATTGGGGTATTTTGATCTTCTACCAAGACTAGCCTATTTATTTACTAGCTATTCCCTATGAGGAACACCATAGGGTTTATGTTTCTTTGAGTCTGGGTCACTTCACTTAGTATGATTTTTTCCAAGTCCTTCCATTTCCTTACAAATGGGGCAGTGTCATTCCTTCTGATGGAGGCATAGAATTCCATTCCGTATATGTACCACATTTTCCTGATCCTCTCGTGTCCTGAGGGGCATCTCAGTTGGTTCCATGTTTTAGCATTCACAAGTTGTGCTGCGATGAACATAGTTGTGCCGGCAGCTTTAATGTGGTCTTGCTTGTAGTCTTTTGGGTAGATGCTCAAAAGTGGGGCTGCTGGGTCATAGGGGAGCTCTATGTTTAGCCTTCTTGGGAATCTCCAAACTGCTTTGCAGAGGGGTTGCACAAGTTTGCATTCCCACCATAAAATGTAGTAGAGTTCCCTTTTGGCCACATCCTCTCCAGCATTTGTTATTATTAGATTTCCTGATAATAGACATTCTTACTGGGATGAGGTAGAATCTCAATGTTGTTTTGATTTGCATTTCTTTTATGGACAGTGATGTAGAGCACTTTTTCATGTGACTCTTTGCCATTCTCATTTCCTCTTTAGAGAAGTCTCTTTTTAGGTCTTTAGCCCATTTGTTGAGAGCAACAAGCCAAACTCCAAGCCAATAGATGGAAGCAAATAATTAAAATCAGAACAGAATTAAATGGCTTGGAATCCAGAAAAACCATAAAAAGAATCAACAAAACAAAGAGTTGGTTCTCAAAAAAATTAACAAGATAGACAGACCCCTGGCAAACCTGACTGAAAACACATCCATATAAACAAGATCAGAGACGAATAGGTAACATCACCACAGAAACAACAAAGATCCAGAATATAATAAGGGACTATTTTGCAAAACTATATGCCAACAAATTTGAGAACCTGGAAACAAACAAATCAGATCCAAACAGATCTCATACCAATACTGCTCAAACTCTTCAATGAAATAGAGAGTAAAAGCTCACTACCAAACACGTTCTTCGATGCTAGCATAATGCTAATCCCAAAACCAGACAGAGACACATCGAGGAAAAAGAAATATAGACCTATATCCTTGATGAACATCGATGCAAAGCTCCTCAACAAAATTCTGGCCAACTGACTTCAACAAGTCATCAAAAAAATCATGCACTATGATCACACTGGATTCATTCCAGGGATGCAAATTTGGTTCAATATACACAATTAATGTAACCCACCACATCAACAGGAGCAAGGCAAAGAATCACATGGTTATATCCCTAAATGTGGAAAAGGCATTCTATAAAATCCAGTACCCATTTATGATAAAAGCCTTGGAAAAACTGGGATTCCAGGGAAGATTCCTGAATATAATAAAGGCTGTCTATGACAAATCAACAGCGAGTATAATACTAAAAGGTGAAAAGCTAAAGCCATTCCTTTTAAAATCAGGAGCAAGACAAGGATGTCCGCTCTCTCCTCATCTCTTCAGCATAGTAGTAGGAGTCCTAGCCAGAACAATTAGGCAAGAAGAAAACATAAAGGGAATCCAAATAGGAAAAGATGAAGTTAAACTTTCTCTCTTCACAGATGACATGATCCTATACATAAAGAACCCCATAGACTACTCCAGGCTACTAGAGCTGATCCAAAACTTTGGCAAAGTAGCAGGATATAAAATAAATCCTCAAAAATCAATGGCTTTGGGCTGGGGAGATAGCCTAGTGGCAAGAGTGCCTGCCTCGGATACACGAGGCCCTAGGTTCGATTCCCCAGCACCACATATACAGAAAAACGGCCAGAAGCGGCGCTGTGGCTCAAGTGGCGGAGTGCTAGCCTTGAGCGGGAAGAAGCCAGGGACAGTGCTCAGGCCCTGAGTCCAAGGCCCAGGACTGGCCAAAAAAAAAAAAAAAAAAAAAATCAATGGCTTTTATATATGCCAACAACCTGAAGAGCAAAGCTGAAATCAGAAAAGCAACACCTTTTGCAATAACCTCAAAAAACATAAAATACCCAGGAATAACCTTAACCAAAGAAGTGAAAGAACTCTCTGATGAGAACTTTAAAAACCTGAAAAGGGAAATTAAGGCAGAACTTAAGAAATAGAAAAACCTCACATGCTCCTGGATTGGGAGGATTAACATCGTGAAAATGGCAATATTACCAAAAGCTATATACAAATTCAAATCAACCCATCAGTATCCCAACTTAATTCTTCAATGAAATAGAGGAAGCAATTCAGAAATTCATATGGAAAAATAAAATACCCAAATAGCAAAAACAATTCTAAGTAGAAAGAACAGTGCAGGAAGAATCTCAATACTAAACTTTAAATTGTGCTACAAAGCTATAGTAATAAAAACAGGTTGGTATTGGCACTGGAACAGGCCTGAAGACCAATGAAACAGGCCTGAAGACCGATGGAACAGAATTGAAGACCCAGAAATGAACCTGCAGACCTACGGCTACCTAATCTTGATAAAGAAGCTAAAACTATAGGTTGGAACAAAGACAGTCTCTTCAACAAATGGTGCTGGCAAAACTGGGTCAACACCTTTAACAAGCTTAAACTAGACCCCTACTTACCACCCTGCACAAAAATCAACTCCAAATGGATCAAAGACCTGGAAATAAAATCAGACACCCTGAAAACTCTACAAGAAGGAATAGGAGAAACTCTAGGACTCCTTAGCACTGGAAGAAACTTCCTCAACAAAGGCCCAGAAAAGCAACAAATCAAGGAAAGGCTGGACAAGTGGGACTGTATCAAACTGCAGAGCTTCTGCAGGGCAAAGGATATAGCTTCCAAGATAAATAGAAAGCCCACAGGTTGGGAAAAGATCTTTACCAGCCATACAACGGACAAAGGCCTGATATCTAAAATATATACAGAACTCAAAAAGTTAAATTCCTCCAAAACAAACAATGAAAAATCCTTTTTCTTTTTGTAGGAAGTAAAATAACCTCAGTAAAGCAGTAAGGGATGAAGAGGAGTTGGATTGTTTAAGAAAAAGAAAGCCAATTTGGCACCAAAATATGAACAAAAAGAAAAGCACAAAGGAAAAAATGAACTTGGTATTTTGTGGTGACCACAGTAATTCCATATCATCACCAATAGCATGTAAATCATGTAGAACCAGACTTTAAGTAAAGAAACAGAAACCAGTCATGGAATTGCCTTAATTGTCTCTGCCAGGAAACTTGGACTCTGTCCAATAAATGATGAAAAACCATGAAAGAATTTTGGCTCTGACTGATGTGGCTAAGTTGATGTTTCAAATTGATCATCCAGAGAGATGGAATGAGTGTGCGGGAGTGGAGGGGAGAGGATCTGAACAAGAAGAATCATCTGAAACTGTCAAGAAACCTAAATGATGGGAAACATAGGAATATCTTAGTTAAACAGATAATTCCAGTGAAGGGGCAAAAGAAAAGACTTGAGAAGTATTTTTAATATTAATAGTCAGAACTGTTCAATAATTTTGTATAGTAGAAAAGCCAAAGAATGAAAAAGCAGAAGACACAGAGGGAACAAGTGGAATCCTGGTGGTTGAATTCAGTATTAGTCTGTTGAGGCTATTCATCACGAGACAAAAGGCATATATTTACAGATTTAAATGCAAACTTCAGGTAAAATTAGAGCTGATAATACCAATGGAGAGTCACTAGCATAGTAGTCCAAGTTATGACAGTGAATGAACTACCCCAAATGATGGTATAAATTACTGGTTCTCAACTCTGGCTGTATATTGCAATCAATTAAAAAATACTTAGGTCCAAGCATTCCCCTATATCATTTACATAAACATTTATGGGAGAATCAGCAAGAATTTTTGGGCTAATTAAAAAAAGACTGTTAGCCCATGAAGAAAGCAAAATAAAAATGGTCAAAGCATATGAAGAAGTCAGGCACTAGTGGATCACACCTGCAATCCTAGCCACTAAAGAAGCTAATATGTAAAGGATCACAATCCAAAGCCAGCAGAAAAGCCTGTGATTTCATTCCAGGATAACCAGCAAAAGACCAAGCTGGAAGCATGGCTCACGTAATACAGTGTTAGCCAAGTGAGCGAGATAAACGTAAGGCCTTAAGTTCAAACTTTGGTTCAGATGTAATGGAAAGGGAAAAAAGAAAGACACAAAAAATAGAACAAAAAGGAAAAATATGCCACTGGTTTCATACTGTCAATCATATTTGCTAGAGTAAATTTAATATGACTTAATCTCTCTTTTAAAAGTAAACATTGGGATACCAGCACTGGACTATAATGTCAGAAATTCCTGTCCACCAAAATAGCCTTCCTCTACAATGGCTTAAATTCTGTCTTAGCAGTAAAAAATAAATTATCTGGTTAGACCCACTATAAATGGACTTCCAACTGGTTTATTTTCTTAAAAATATGTTGAAGAATATATAATTTTAATGAGTAAGATATGGCCAATACTTAAAAAGAATTTCAAGATAAAACTAAAATCATTTTTAGAACAAATAATATTTCTTGTGAATTTTTCTGCTTAGTGGAGTTCCCTTTCCTTTTGTTTTTCATAAAGAACTTTTTGGAAGATGGATTAAAACTGAAATATGTTTCATGCTAACATTCAACGCACAAATTTATATTATGTACAATATTCCACACCCATGATATTAGTAGCATGTTTATTCACCTCAAATATTATCATGTTATTTATTGAGGCAATATAAATACACTGCTTTGGGATGATACTGAAAAAGTGCTTATGACCTCTAGCAATGGTAATTTAAGTATTAATTTCCATCCATCTCAGCAACTGGCAGCGTCCATCAATTATACTATTAGCTGCCCAGTGATTGCAGCTGCAAAAAGCAGATTTAGTGTTTAAGCTACTGTCAGTCACCTGAAATTTTACAGTTCTACTTACTGAACCAAGAAGCCTGTCAACAACTAAGTGTGGAATGATTGGCCTGTGAAGACAGTGTTTCACAACCCTTGTCTAGACCCACTCTGCGTTTTAAGCATTTCTTCCTAGTTGAGCATTCAAGCTGTCAAAAAGTAAATTCTTACTTTGGCTTCTGGTATCATCCCTTTCTAACTAAATATGAAAAGCATGGGGCAGATATTCTGAGCCCACTTGCAGTCTGGTAAACAGCTCTTCCACACTGTGGAATACATATAAACACAGACAAGAAATACGTTGTTTAAACCACCAAGCTGGTTATAATGTTATAGTAATAAAACTAATGCAGAAATAATAAACACAGCATGGGGTAGTGATTACTTCTAGAGGAGATAGGAAAGGAAGGAGATGTAATCAAAAAGGGTTGCAGAGAGAACTTCCAAACTATTATTAATATGCTGACTTTTATTATACCTTCATACTCCTTTGGGCTTATAGGTAGGTACATGCCTTATCTTCTTAATGTATTATTTCTTTCTTAAATGCACAGTTTGTTCCAGAACCCTTATGGATGCCTAAATTCATAGATGCTAAAGTCCCTTATATAAAATGATGTCATATCTGTACATGATCTACACATACCCTCCTACATAGTTTTCATCATCTCTAGATTACTTATAATACCTAATATGATACAAATATATTAGTAGTTGCTATACTGTATATGTTAGGAAATAATATCAAAGTGTGTGCATATATACGTATATAAATATATATGGAAAATACTGCATTTTCCCTGACTGTATAATTTCCATCTTTTTCTGTATTTGTTCATACATACGTAATTTTTATTGTATAAGTGATATACAGTTACATAAGTCAGGTATTGAGTACAATTCTTTTTGAATAGTGTCATCCCTTCCCTTATATTCTCTCAGTTTTCTTCCTCTCCCAATCCCCCTCCCCCATACATTGTAGATGTAATTTGCAACATAGTGTCTAGTATAACTGCTAAATTAGTTCACCATTTGCCCCATCATTTCTGTGCTTCCCTTTTCCCTCCAAAATCAATAAGCTTACATATAAGGCAAATGATACAGAAACAAAAACCAGAGACAACAGGGTAAAAGCAGAAGAAAAAACACAAAAAGTTAAATAAAAATCCTTTCCCCATTTCTTGGAGTTAATTTCAATAAGCATCATTTATATGATCATATGAACTTAGCTACTGAGCTCTTGTGATCCTTTCCTAAGAATATCCTCTCTTGTCTCACTGTGTGTATACTTAGAGTCTTGTTTATCATATGCAAGTATAACTTTTTGTCTTTTATCCATTGGGTTTACATGTAGATTTATAGGCATATTCTAATTATTACAAATGAGGCAAACCATGCAACCTATGTTTCTTTGTGTCTTGCTTACTTTGCTTAATGTAATTTTTCCAAGTCTTTCTACTTCCTTACAAATGAGCCAAAGTCATTCTTTTGAATGGAAGAATTCCATTTTATATATTTACCACATTTTCTTGATTCATTTGTCCACTGATGGGCATCTGGGTTAGTACAGAAGCCAATTAGTACAAGTCTAGGATAGTCCATAGCCATATCTTGGCTATGGTAAACAATGCTGTAGTGAACATGGTTGTAATGATGGCTTTAATGTGGCCTGGTTTCTTGTCAATTAGATAAATTCCCAGGAGTGGGATTGCTGGGCAATAGGGGAGCTCTATATTAAGTCTACTGAGGAACCTCCATATTTTTCAGAGGGGTAAAATAACTTTACATTCCCACCAATGGTGTAATAGTGTTCTCTTTGATCCACTTCCCTTTCAGTATCTGTTATTGTTAGTTTTCTTGATAATGACCATTCTAATTGGGGTGAGGTGGAATCTCCATTTTGTTTTAATTTGGATTTCTTTAATGGCCAGAGATGGTGAACATCTCTTCATGTGTCTATTGGCCATTCTTACTTCTTCTGAGAAGTTTATCTCTACATTTTAAGCCCATTTACTAATTGGGTTGCTGTTCCTTTGAGGACTTGTTTTTAGGGAGTTTAATTTTTTGAGCTGTAAGTATATTTAAGATATGAGGCCCATATCTGATGCATAGCTAATAAAGACCTCCTATTCTGTGGGCTTTCTATTTATCTTGCTAGCTGTGTCCTTTGCCATGCAAAAACTGTGCAGTTTGATGCAATTCATTTATCTTTCTTTGACTTAATGTAATTCTGGATCTTTACTTAGGAAGTTTCAACTTGTGCCAAGGAGCCCTAGTGTTTCCCCTATCCCTTCCTGTAACATTTTCAGAGTATCTGGTTTTATATGAAGGTCTTTGATCTATATGGAATTGATTCTGGTGCCTGGTGACATATAAGGATCTACCTTCCATTTTCTGTTCATGCATAGCCAATTCTGCCAGCATCATTTGTTGGAGAAGCTGTCTTTCTTCCATTCTATGTCTTTGGCTCCCTTATCAAATCAATTAAGTGGCCACAGGTCTGTGGGCTTGTTTCTGAGTCTTCAGTTCTATTCCATTGGTCCTCAGGCCTGTTCTGGTGCCAGTACCAAGCTATTTTTATTACTACAGCTTTGTAATGGAGTTTGAAGTTTTGTATTGATTTTCCTCCAGCACTATTCTTCATCCTAAGGAATATTTTTGCTATTCTGGGTCTTCTACTATTCCAAATGAATTTTTTTTTGAGTTTTTTAATTTACACAGCTTTTTTGATTGCTTCCTATATAGCACTGAAGAATGTCATTGTGATTTTGATGGGTATTGCATCATGGCTGATTGAACCCATGGGTTTGAACCTATGAATACAGAAAAATGATGGTTTTCTTTCTCATGCCTTTTTATTCTTGTCTTTTTGTCCCCTTCATTTTTCTAAGTATTTATTTAATATATTAGTTATAGATTATTTTTTTGAGGAAGAAACTTGTATTTAGGACAAGCTAGCTTCAAACTCATATTCCTCTTGCATCAGTCTCCTGAGTTCTGGCATTACAACAGGCATGCACCACTATGCACAACTTACATCTTAATTTCTAATAGTCCTTCCACTTAGTGAAGAATTTGATTTATTGTAGAAAATATGTTGTTATATACTTGAAAGCAAATCAGAGTATCTAACTTTAGTCAATCAGATTTACCATGTATATGTGTTATATTTTCTATTATTTGGGGGTATAGTATTTCTATCATTAAAAATATTTTCTGTACTATGTAGTTCTTTTCACTATTCTTACTTTCTATTCAGTTACATTAAATGTTATTTTTATGTCATGTTTCCATATTTGCTTATAAAATACATGAACTAACATTTAAATTTTTCTCTAGAGAAATGTGCTACAGTACATTAACATATTACTTGGGTCTCCAACTATTTTTTGTTTAATTTTAGTTCTGACTTCTGAAATGTTCCCAGAGCTAAAGGGTGAGATAGCAGTTAATATTACTTTGCCTTTTTTTTAACTAGGATAGTATTGTAACATTTATTTATAATAAAAACTTCTTTTAACTAAGTGGCAAGCAAAAAATTATTTGTTGCATTATTAATAGTCATCAAGCTTTACATATATGTCATAGTATTTTGTATGAATCATTTGATTTTTTAAAGTAAAAAAGTGTCTTCTCTGATGCACGCTTGTAATCACAACCACAAGTGAGTCAAAGAGTTGAAGGATCAAGATTCAAAGGTTTCCCTCATTGGTAACAATTAGTACAAGTCTAGGATAGTCCAAGCAGAAGATCACAATAGTTCAACATCTATGTACATATGAATACGTAAGATGGTGGTAAGTGAAATGAACTCCAAGTTATGAAAACAAGTGGTTTACCATTGTTGTTGGTAAGTTCGACATACCATATGAAGTTATGCCTTTTCTTTTGTCTTTCTTCCCCATGGTTTTACCCCTGATATCACTGTAACTGATTTTGGCACCCTGGCTATTGTATATACGTTTATTGAAACTAGGGAAGGGAAGAGGAACATCAAAACCAAGAGACAAAGGGTAAAAGGTGAACCAATGAGACAGCAAAACTGGGTGGGGGGCGAAACCTAGGAGAGGGGGAAGGTGGGATAAAAATGAGGGAGGAGGTAACAAGTTTGATAAGAAATGTACTCACTGCCTTACATATGAAACTGTAACCCCTCTGTACATCACTTTTACAATAAATAAATCAATAAGACAAAAAGATTCAAAGCCAGTATAAGCAAAGAGTGAATAATCTTGATCAATAAGGCAGTTGGAATTTGGGTCTACAATTTAAGCTACTTATGCTACTAAGCATAGGTAGGAGGATTGCAATCTGAGGCTACTGTGGGTAAAAATTTGTGATCCTATCTTTACAAAAAAAAAAAAACTAAACTAAAAGTAAATATGGGCTAGTGATGTGCCTCAAGTACTAGAATCCAAAGCCCCAGTACTACCACACAGAAAAGAAGTGTCTGGCACAAATGAAAGTTAGAAAATTAAGAGATAAAGGACTAATGTATTATTCTCTTGACCACTGTTTCCACAAGTGTTCTGATAACTCTAAATTAGCTAAGATTAATCCATGAGAAAAATATCTCATTTGGCGTTCCTATTTATTCAGAAGCAGAGTGTTTCCACTCCTGTGTTTGAATCATTCATGCCACTCCATTAAGTCATGAAACATGTGTCTGCTTATCTCAAGCACTTTCAGCTACTTAGAGCATATTGCTTTTAATTAAGCACCTGTTACATGCAGCCATTGTGATTACTAATGTGCAGGATGTGAAAACAATTGAGCAGAACCCACAATGAGCCTACCTTTTAGTAATGGGAGATAAATATGCTCAGAAGTAATTATAATGGAAGGTTTAATGTGATAGACACAAAATGGGGTATGATAGATGAGTTGGAAGTGAGAGGAATAGCTTTACAGAAGACTTCTGGGTCTGCCTTTGAAGGGTAGAGTTTGACTTTTACAAATGCATATGTCCTTTCTTACCCATCCTTTCTTGCATATGTCCTTTCTTGGCCCATCAAAAACTCTAGTTTATCTGTATATTGACTCTTACATATTCCATTAGCCTAATTAATTCTCACCCTTATTTTCTCAGTTTTGTTGCCTGCCTTTCAGAAATCCTTCTAGGTTCCCATTCTCAGTAACTTAAGCCTGGTTGCTGCCTTTCCTGAGTGTGCCTCCCAAAAACCTAGCAAGTGAATTGTCTTATAATTTTTACCATAGTCCATTGTCATTCCAATCTAATAAACAAGCTGAAATGCTTCTGTGCTTTTGAATTCTTAGCTACAGTTCCACAAGGTGTGTGTGGACAGAGACATGTGGCAAGAATTTAATAATTATTATTATTATTTTTTTTTAGCAATGACAGAAAAGAGGAAAACGGAGAATAGACAGTGTACCTATTCCCAGCCTGTCCACTGGAGTTGTGTCTGACATTACTTTGTGAGGCAGGGGCACAAGCAGTGCTGTTTGGTAGTTCAGGTAATAACGTGCAATGCAGAGGTTGGGCCCAGGTCACATGTCATATTTTGATGAATATTGCATGTTATTCCAGCCCAATGGCAACATGATGCCCTGATGATTTGTCAGGGTTGAGAATATAGAATGTTGAACCCTGGTCAGCCTACATGTAGGAGAACAATTAGCAATGATGTCATTTCTTAAGAGTAGGATTATATCTTGTTCATTGAGGAATTACAAGAGATAGTACAGTGTCGAACACGATTTATAATCATTACAAAACTACTGACTAAATGGATCATAATGGAATTAGAACTTACCAATCATCCCTCCTCATTAGGTACTCTTTATCACTCTATTAAATTGAATCTGGCTTTGGAAAGTTTAGAATATGTATTTCTCAACTACATGTGTTCTTTCTTCTAAGCCATAGTGCCACTTATGGCTTTTTCTGTAATTGGAAAAAAGAGTTGAATAAACTTTCCTGCCCTGGTTGGCTTCAAATTGCAATCCTCAGATGTCAGGTTCCTGAGTAGCTAGGATTACAGGCTTGAGCCAAAGATGACTGTATTCTTGAGGGATCACTCTTATGCCAAAGCAACTCAAGCAGAGTTAAAACTGCATTGACTTTTACAAGATTATATGTTCCTGCTACAGAGTTACCCATGGGATGTCAACTCTGGGATGTTCTAAGCCATATGCCTTCCATAGAAGTCTATTTAAAGATTTATGCACAAAGCTATATGACATCAACAAGCTAGAATTTTGTATCTCTGCTATCAAAAAAGAAATAAACTGTGACCATAACAATAGAGATCTATCCTGACAGTGAAAGGGGAAAACAAATACCCCAAGATGATTTATTTCTAAAATGAAAAGCTATTTGGTTAAAATGGGAAAAAGTATTTCCCCATTTAAAGATATTTACATAATAAAACTTAAAATAGATTATGGAAATAACGGAAAATCTGGCACATTCAGCTAGAGTGGGTTGTCTGACAAGCTTATAAAATTAAGAAGTCCTCTGTTTACCAACCCTGCCCTCCCCCCAGTTCTGTGATGGTCTCGAGACACCCTTTGCTTTGCCAGACTCCCAACTAGAAGTCAAAATATTAAGAGCCCATTTATAAAGGAAAGTGACTCATCTAAAAATATTTGTTTTACACTTCCCACTGAGCAAGAAGTTTTAGGAAGTATTATAGTCACTTGAAATGACAATACTTTAGAAAAAGCCAAATGAAAGTACAAATAGAATTGAAATTGTCTGTGCACAGAGTATTAACAACTTAGGTCTACCTTAAGAAAAGACTTTAGTCTGAAATCAACTTAATTGTTTTCTTCATATATGGCTCAGTGCCTTGTTCAGATGCTTGTTTTTGACTATCTTTCCACTTTGTGGTTCTGTCTGTAATCAATGTTTCTTAACTTGTTTATGTTGGCTGCTAGAACCACATAGTTCTTATGTTAGGCAATACCTTTTGCTAGTGACCTTGTTTCCACACTCCGACAGATCTTTTCCTGCTATCCCACAATTATTCTCATGGGATGGATGTCCTAGCGTTTCTGGCAAGCTATGTTCCAATAATCCCAGTCCATGTACTTACCCTGCATGAAATCCACAATCCTTTCTCTTGTCCCACAGGCAGGGTTCTGTAGGATTATGTGGAGTATTCCACTCACTCATAGAACTTAGCTAAGATTGCAGATGCAATGGCTAAAACTAAGCCCTGTGTAGACAGGTGCTGGTGGCTCACACCTCTAATCCTAGCTACTCAGCAGGCTGATATCTGAGGATCACTGTTTGAAACTAACCCAGGCAGGAAAGTCCACGAGACTCTTATTGCCACTGAAGTACCCTAAGAAAGCCAGAAGTGGACCTGTGACTCAAGTGGTAAAGTGCTAGCCTTGAGCTTGAACAAAACTGCTTGAGGACAGTGTATAGGCCCTGAGTTCTAAGCCCCAGGAGCAGCACCAAAAAAAAAGAAAGAAAGAAAAAAACCCATTCCATTAGCTATGTGTTGTATCTTGATTCTGGGATACATCTGCTCAATGCAACTATTATTCTAATTTACACAGAAATCTCATTCAGAATGGTCAATAACGGGCTCATCACAGTTTCTAATAGTCGCTGGCTTTATATCATTCTTCTTTCAACTTCTTGGGTGGATTATTTCCTTGGATAATCTACCTCAAATTCCAGTAGTGACTGTGAAATATAAAAAGCTGTTAGTCCCTTCCTGTTATCACTCTCTTTCCATCATCATATCGAGGGGCTGGACAGACTCCAGAAAGAGAATTCATGCTGCCATCATGGATAACTGTAGGAAGAGGGAAATGAGAATGAACAGAGAGTTCCTTTCGAATAAATTCAGGGTATAGAACAACGATGATAACCATAATGATAGGTGCAAGACACTAGGCATTTGCCAAAATGCATAGAATTTGATATTACAAATAGTAAATCTCAGCACATGCAAATTAAAAAAAAACCATAATATAGGTTAATGGGCCTCAGGAAGGATGCAGAATTTGAAAGGGCATATAACATTGCTATGAAAACAGGAAGCCAGATAAGTCTGGCTCATGCCTGTAATCCAAGCTACTCAGAGTCTACTTCGAAGGCTGAGATCCAGAGGATCATAGTTGAAAGCCAGTCCAGGCAAAAAAAAAAAAAAAAATTAAAAAGTCTGTGAGAGTCCTCCTCCAAA
Organism: Perognathus longimembris pacificus; assembly: GCF_023159225.1. Classification (NCBI taxonomy): domain Eukaryota; kingdom Metazoa; phylum Chordata; class Mammalia; order Rodentia; family Heteromyidae; genus Perognathus; species Perognathus longimembris. The sequence continues at coordinate 22,822,098 of NC_063176.1, forward strand.
ATTACATGCAAAAACTGTTTGAATGCTTGGTTCAGGTGTAGAGTGGCAACTGAGCAAATGAGGCACTGAGTTCAAATCACAGTGCCATCAATAATAACAACAACAACAAAAGAAATATAAAATGTCCTCACTGAAGAAGCTGGGGGAAGGTTAACTGACCTAAGCCACTTTGAATAATACTACTACCGTCTTTAATCTTACACTAGATGAAGCAGGAATTGCACATAAGCACTGTACTGTAATGGCAAAATACTGTCTCACAGGTTTACATGGTAATAGTTCTGACACCAATAGAGACATATACCAGAATTCAAAAATGAATCTAAGGATGGCAAAGGGTCAGAGCCCAGTTTCTGTCTATTGGAGTATGAATATACAGAAAAGGGCTGGGAAGGCAGCTTAGTGGTAGAGTGCTTGCCTAGCATGCTTAAAGCCTGGGTTCAATTCTTCAGTACCACATAAGCAGAAAAAGCCAGAAGTGGTGCTGTGTCTCAAGTGATAGCCTTGAGCAAAAGAAGCTCAAGGACAGTGCCCAGGTCCTGAGTTCAAACCCCAGGACTGGCAAAAAAAAAAAAAAAGAAGGAAGAGAGGAAGGGAGGGAGGGAAGGAGGGAAGGAGGGAAGGAGGGAGGGAAGGAGGGAAGGAGGGAGGGAGGGAGGGAGGAAATGAATATATAGACAAGCAAATAGAGGTGGCTAGAATGATCCATAAAGTGATGGATTCATGTTACAGTTTCAGTAAGACTAAATATTTAGCTTAATGCAGTAGAGAATTGTAATCCACAAGTATATATATATATATATATATATATATATATATATATATATATATGTCTCATGGGGTGGGGGTGGGGGTGGGGGCTTTTCTGCCTGGACTTGCCTTCGAACTGCGATCCTCAGATCTCAGCCTCCTGAGTAACTGCATGTGTGAGTCACTAGGGCTCTCCAGTTGTTGTACTTTTAAATATAAAGATTCTACATAATGGCACATGCATCAGATTCATCTACTTGCAAATAGCTACTTATTTACTTATAAAAATATTCCTTTTCATAATCAGAATTTATTTTGGGAAAGTGGCATTGCATACATTTTTTTTGGCTAGTGTAAATCAATTTACAGTATCTGCACACCATGTTTATTGTAGCACTATTTACAATAGTAAAAATATGGAATCATCCTGGTTTCTCAGTGGTTGATGAATAAGTAAAGATAGTATGGCACATATACTCAAGGAGGCATTATTCAACAATAAAGAGGAGTTAAATTATGTTGTTTCCAAGTAAATGGATGGAACTCTGGATTATTATTCTGAGTGAGTTAAATCAAGCTCAAAAAGACAAATATCACTTTTTTGGTCATATATGGAATATAGATATAAAAATATTGAATAACATTACATGTTTTTAAAAGAAGGACTGTTTGGAGGGAACCAGTGGGAGGGAAGAAGGGAATAGAAATGGGTGATATGAGGGTGAATGTGACTGAAGTACATTATATATATATATATATATATATATATATATATATGTATGAAAATAGCATAACGAAATCCACTCAAAATGGAGGGAGGGAGAGGATGAGAAAGAATAACAGAAGGGGTGAATTCAGTCAGGTACATTTTAAGAACCAGGTATGTAAATGCCATGTATGTAAATGTATCAAAAAGTCCTCTGTTAAACTAATTTATACTAATAAAAAATTAAAATTTCAAGCATTATTGATATAGTTGGCAAAATTATGTTTCATTACAAAATAACAAATACTCATGATGAAATGATTGTCAAAACAAGTTAATCAAGGCTAATTTATTTCTGTTTATAACTTTTTTTGTCATTTTTAGTGACTTAAATAGGGGTGGGAAACTAATTGCTTCCTTTTAACCTAGTAACAATAGAATGTTAATTGCTTATGAAGTTTTTTTTTAGTGTTTTATTATAATTCTTTATTCCTTGTAAAATGCAATTCTTTGAAGATACCAAATGCTTAAAATATAATATGTCTCTATGACATAAAGCATAGAGAGCTGTGTATAGCTCAGTGGCAAAGCATTAGCTAAAATGTAAAAAACTAATTAGCACATATATACACAAATATTTATACATCTGTCTAATATATATGTGCATATATGTAAAGTTAAATACCCAGTATTAAAAATTGTTTCCTTGGGCTGGGGATATAGCCTAGTGGCAAGAGTGCCTGCCTCGGATACACGAGGCCCTAGGTTCGATTCCCCAGCACCACATATACAGAAAACGGCCAGAAGCGGCGCTGTGGCTCAAGTGGCAGAGTGCTAGCCTTGAGCGGGAAGAAGCCAGGGACAGTGCTCAGGCCCTGAGTCCAAGGCCCAGGACTGGCCAAAAAAAAAAAAAAAAAAAAAAAATTGTTTCCTTAATTCTTCATTCTAAAATTCTCCTTAAATTAACAATTGTTAAAACATTCCAGGTTTTCTCCAATTTACTTCCTCCAACCTATCACTAACCCTCTCCTTAGTGAAGGTTTGTATTTTAACAACCAACATGAATGGCATATAATCAGAAAATAAAGTGATTCCACAACTAGCATAGAATATTGAACATCATTATTTCTAACATATTGTTGGGTATTCATATAGGTTGGAACATACACATACACACATAAAATGGACAATAGCTTTAAATAAGAAGGAACATGTGGGTACTACACTCTTAAATGATTGTTTTACTGACAATGTGTCTTATGTCAACATGGACAGTCAGTTATATTCAAAAGAATATTTAAAGTTCATTAGTATGATGCAAGATAAAATACTCTCATGTTTCAGTGGGTGAGTTTCATATCTAAAAAGGTTTTTTTAGCAAGAAACAATGGTGGCTTGGTTTGGTATTTAGTCAGTGATCTGAAAAGGAGTTTTGACTTATATCTTCCCAAGAATATCTTTGTGACTAGCATTGAGTCATGTGTGTTCCTATATCATGGACCAGGAAAAGATATGTTGATGGAGAATGTGGAAAAATATTTATTTATTTATTTATTTATTTATTTATTTATTTATTTATTTATTTATTGTCAAAGTGATGTACAGAGGGGTTCAAATGTCATACCAAAGGCAGTGAGTACATTTCTTATCAAATTTGTTACCTCCTCCCTCATTTTTCTTCCTCCTTTCCTCCCCCTTAGTTTCCTCCATTTCCCCCTGAATTGTACAGTTTGTTTACAGCATGTTGTCTTATAAGTATTGCTGTCACATTGGTTCACCTTTTACTCTTTGTCTCTCCATTTCGGTGTCCCTCTTCTCTAGTTCTGATAAACATATATATAATGCCCACTGTACCAAAGTCAGTTACAGTGAAATCAGGGGTAAAATTACAGGGAAGAAAGACAAAAGAAAAAGGCATAATATCACATGGTACGTTGAAAATAACATCAACAATAACAAACCACCTTCTGTGCTCTTATGCACTAGCTATTGAGTTATTGTGATCTTCTTCTAGGACTATCCTATATATGTAATAATTATTACCAATGAGGGAAACCTTAGAGTATATGTTTCTTTGATTCTAGCTCACTTCACTTAATGATTTTTTTCCCAAGTCTTTACCTTTCCTTACCAATGGGGCAATTTCATTCTTTCTAATGGAAGCATAGTATTCCATTGTGGGGCACATCTGGAAGTCAACTAGCTGGCCCCACCTGTTTCTCAGTCTTGGGGCCACGTGTGGCTAAGATGGTGGCGCCTAACAACAATGCGCAGCTGCTACAAGTGTCTTTGGTTATAACCCGGAGGAGGTTCTGTGGGCTGTGACACCCTGGCTCTTCTGCCCTTGATGGAAAGCTCATCCCTCCCCTTCCTGCCGATCCTAGACCTGATTGGTTCCTGTGCCTTATATTAGTGGTATGTACTTCCCCAATAAACGAGATCTTGCGCTGACTTGACTCCCAGGCTTTCTGATTGTCCTCCAGTGAGGGAAGGCTGGGTGCAGGTGGTCTGCTGACCCTTTTCTTGCTTGGCTCATCCGTTTGGGGCATGCCTTCCCCATCTCTCCCACAGGTCGGGGGAGTGCAGGGGGGGGGGAACGAAAGACTCAGACATTCCATTTTGTATATGTAGCACATTTTCTTGATCCATTCATCTACTGAGGGGCATCTGGAGCAGTTCCATATTTTAGCGATGGTAAATTGTGCTGCAATGAACATAGTTGTGCTGGTAGCTTTACTGTGATCTTGCTTGTAATTCTTTGAGTAAATGCCTGAAAGCAGGGTTGATAGGTGATAGGGGAGCTCTATGCTTAGCCTTTTGAGGAATCACCATACTGCTTTCTAGTGAGTGGACAAGTTTACACTCCCACCAGCAGTGTAGTAGGGTTCTCTTTTTGCCACATCTCTGCCAGCATCTGTTGTTATTAGTTTTCTTGACAATAGCAACTCATACTGGAGTGAGGTGGAATCTCAGTGTTGTTTTGATTTGCATTTCTTTCATGGCCAGTGATGTAGAGCACTTCTTCAGATGTGTCTTGGCCATTCTCATTTCCTCTTCACAGAAGTCTCTCTTTAAGTATTTAGCCCATTTATTACAGGAGTAGTTGTTTCTTTGAGATGAGATTTTGTTTGGGGAAATTTAGTTTTTTAACTAAGAATATGCCAAAGGCCAACAGAAGCTTATGGGGTAAGAGGAATCGCACACATGGAGTAGAGATGATCTTGGACACTAACCAGCCATGATCTCTTTCAATCCTATCTAACATGCAAGGTTTAAATCCCATCAGGCCTGCAGTTTCAACAATCACTTATTTCTTTCATTTATTCCATGTCAATTTAAAACAGAGATTTAAAAAAAAAACAGTCCATTCTTATGTGGTCCTGTTCTTGCTCATATCATTTTTAGAATTTTTTTGTTTTGTTTATTTTTGCCAGTCCAGGGGCTTGGACTCAAGGCCTGAGCACTGTCCCTGGCTTCTTTTTGCTCAAGGCTAGCACTCTACCATTTGAGCCACGGTGCCACTTCTGGCCATTTTCTGTATATGTGGTGCTGGGGAATTGAACCCAGTGCTTCATGTATAGAAGGCAAGCACTCTTGCCACTAGGCCATAACCCCAGCCCCTAGTTTTTAGAATTTTAAATACAATGCTGAGAGCATGAATAGTCTCTCTATGAACTAGTACCATTTTCCTTCAAAACTAGGTAACTAGCTCCAAGATACCCTTTTTAAAATTATTTTTTATTACAAGATCGTCATCTTAATCCAGCTACTTACAACCTCCATCAAGGATGGTTCTTTGTCTCTAGATGGTGCAGCTTGCTGTGGCTCACTGCTTGCACTCTACTTCATCTTGCATATGACTACCTGAATAGGTACGTATTCTTTTTTTTTTTTTTTTTGGCCAGTCCTGGGCCTTGGACTCAGGGCCTGAGCACTGTCCCTGGCTTCTTTTTGCTCAAGGCTAGCACTCTGCCACTTGAGTCACAGAGCCACTTCTGGCTATTTTCTATATATGTGGTGCTGGGGAATCGAACCCAGGGCTTCATGTATATGAGGCAAGCACTCTTGCCACTAGGCCATATTCCCAGCCCTGAATAGGTACTTATTCTATTCCAAATCCTTCAATGACCTTCAATTTTATGCTGAATAATGTTAAAGTATCTCCACCTCACTTTTGGTTCAAGTAGTGTTTAGTGTTGAGAATTCAGACTTTCCAGACATTTCTGCCTCACTAAATTTGTGACTAGGAGCGATTTTATTAGTAGTCCAGTGACTTTTTTTTTCTTAGTAGTCCCGTCTTACAGTGAACTCACCAATATGTCTTTCAACATGAAAAATAATAAGGTGATCTTTAAAGTTGTGGAAAGTAAAATTGTGGAATATTTAAAAAGGAGACCAAAAAAGATTCCAGATTTTTTGGTTCAAGAATTTTCTGAATAAAATATTTACATTTATCTCTCCCTTATTTATTAAGCCTATATAATTTACATTCTTCAAGTTTTTCCTTTTAAAAGTAATCAGTTCAGTAGTTCTTAGCATATTCATAGATTTGTGCCACCATCACCACCATATAATTTTAGGATATTTTCACAACCCCAAAAGAAATCCTGTACACATTATCACTGAGTCCTCCTGACATAGCACTGATGTAGCACCACTTCTACTTATTATTTCTATATATTTCCTTTTCTGGAGTATAGGTATACTTTTTCTGGGATTATAAAGTATATGGGATTTTGTGGTCTGCCTTTTTTACTTACTGTAACATGTCCAGTGTTTACCCACGTGGTGGCATGAACTTTTTATAGCTTGATAATATTCTATTCAAATTCCATTCCATTCTAATATGATAATATAGCTCACATTTTGTTTATCCACACATCAGTTGATGGACACTTGTGTTGCTTCCACTTTCAGGCTATTGTTAATAATTCCACCTTTTTAATGTAATTATTGGCAATATTAATATCTTTTCCTGATTTGCTTTTGGTAAGCATCTAATCTTATCTGGCCTCGGTTGATGTTCTCATCTGAGAGACATTAGGCTGTCTCATTTTTATTAACTGTGTTCAATTAAATAAGGCACTACCAACCTTTACTGAACCTGACTGTATTCTTACCCACCTACACATCAACATGGCGATATCTTGCCTTATAAATTTTAATGGACTTGGAGTTCATTAATTGTTACTTGGAGAGTTTCTTGTTAGCACAAAAAGAAACCATAACTCTTTTTATTGCTTTCATTAAGACCAGGGGCTACCTAATAATCTATAAATTATAATGATTACTGTCAGATCTGTGAGTTTATAAAAGAATGTCAGATACATAAATTTCAATCACTGGTCTACATTTTCTTGGATTTAACATTACTAGATCTCTGGTACCATTTACAGAAAAATCTTTTATTCTTCATGGAGAAACTCAAATTACACATTTTTATAGTCTTCAATTTTTTAACATGTATGACTGTAATTTCTAGGGAAAATAATTATTGACTCATTTTTAGTGATTATATAATCAATGTCATTATTCTATTTGTCAATGTTGTCTTTTTCAATCATTAAGAAGAGTAAGTGGGAAAAGAAAAACAAAGGAAAAGAAAACAAAAAGTATAATGCAAACAGAGATGAGAGTAAGCAAAGATGAAGGAAATGAAAATAAACACATCCACTGACTTTTATTTGGTTACTGTTTCTTAAATCTTTTTATAACGAAAACTTCCAATAAGAGACCATTTTATAATTTTGTCCATGTCTTATCAAATACATAATAAAATTTTGTTATGAGCACATTTTGTTATTCCATAAAACCTTGGCTTTTGGCTGTATTAGCCTTACTTGGAAAAGCCAAAGGGATATTTAATTCTCATAGTTTTCACAATAGTCACAAAGACTTGATTTCTACTATCAGCATACCAAATTTCTAGATTAAAACTAGTTTTAGTTGTGTCTGACCTATGAAATAAAATTTAACCTGGATCATAGCATGAGTTCCCTTATAAAAATCTTAATACAGAATAAGGAAACATGCAGATAATACCTAAAAAACCAAGATGTCATATTGTATATAATATTTGTATTTGTTGAATATCATATTAGTCATTATTGTTAGACATATGTATTGAATACATTTAAATAATGCAATAATTATTATAAATATATATTTTTAAATATCCAACCTGTCAATTTTATCAACCTTAAGAAAAACATTGATTTGATTGGCAAAAGATTTATAAAATTTGCAACAAAAAAAGATTATGCTATCACTTCAGCTCTCTCACAAGATACCCACAATTGTAATACAGTAACATTGTCAGTAGAAAATTTTGTAATGATGATGCTATTGTAGATTTTTTTTTGAGTTTGGGATGAATGATGTTGAGTTGTGTAAATTAATAGTAAATCAGATTTTTTTCCACTAAGTTATCTGAATCTACAGGTCTTCAGTAGCAACAAGCCATAGTTTTCTGTCTCTGATAAAATTTACAGGAAAATTTTAATAACTTTTTACTCTGTTGTATTACTCACTATCATGCCCTTCTTTCACAATTTCTTTTAGCTACCTTTTAAAATTGCCTGTCTTTGCTTCACCATTTTATTGATATTTTGAGCCTGTAAAATATTGCTAGAAATTCTACATACTTGAATTATTCTTTTCCATTTGGCATAACTAAAAAATGGCATTCCTTCAGTTGAACTTTTACATCTTGATCTAATCAGAGGTTCTATACAATTTAAATAGCATTGTACCTTAACTTTACTGTGCTACCAGGCTAGTTTAGTCAGCCCTGTGATTCAGAAGGAATTAAAAAAGACTAGCCCCTATGATCCAGTAGAACCTTGGTATAGGAAATAGACTTATTTCATTTTACTCCTACGTGAAAGCTCTGTAGAAATTATATCCTCACCTTGTTTGTTTTATATAATTCCGTGTCAAATGCAGCCCACATCAACCAAGGGACTACTAAAGCTTTACTTTGAGAATTACGAAGTTAGTAGGTACATTTTCTTACTTTCACTTCCTTATCAAAAATAATTTGGCCAAAGGTTTTGTCACTGGATATAATTAATTATCTAGTATCCAAAAATTTCTTCTGTCACGAGGAACTTAAACCTATGACCCACATCTTGACATTTGCCTTTGGGTAACTGTTGCCGTATCTGTTCTGCAATAAGTCTGTTAGTCCAAGGTGAGTCTGTTCATCACTGTCTTAACAAATATTTTTATGATTTTTGCAACAGAAGAAAACACCATGGCTAATCATGTACAGAGTATACAATTGAGCAACTTAAATCACTTGGCTAGACCAATTCAAATCATCAATACATAAGGGGCATCAAATGAAATCTTACTATGCATGTTCAAGAAAGGGAACTAGAAACATTTTGTGATCTGCAAGAAGAAATATGAAATGGTTTTTCTTTTTTTAGGTTTGTTTTTTTCTGAATAATTATTTATTCTTTCATCTAATTATTACTATAATTTGCCTAATGCCTTATTTATAAATGATAAGCATTCAATGTAAGGTGCTTAAATTAGTAACTGGAACTGACAAATCAAATACAAACTTCAAATCAATGACCAAAAATACATAATTTTCAAAAAATCATTAGTGTGCTTTACAGCCATGTCTAAAACATAATGAAAGTCAATAATATGTAAGAATGAAATACATCAAATAAATTTGTGCACAATGATGAGGTAGGATCACTGCTGTATAATTATTTCAAATGCTTATCACTTAGGAAGCATTCAAATAATAGATTACTATTTACATAGCATTCAATCAGTAACTTAATTACATATTAATAGTCATATTCTTTAGTACTACATAAAATACTTTACATGGTAGTAATTACTTGTATATATCTCTTACCTATTTCTGTGAAGATTATAATTCACATGTAAAACAAAGTGTTCAACTGACTAATCTCAAATTTTGTGTCATTTTTACAAGTGTCATCACAGTAAATCATTTACTTGCTTGAATTACAGACGCAAAAAGCAATGAGTCACATCATAATGACATATCAAACTAAAAATAAAAATACTCAAAATTCATATAAATCCTGTTTAATAAATAGCTTAAAAATCAGCAAAATTATAACCAAGCAACAAGACCTTCATATCTTAAAAGTATGATATGTTAAAAGGAAATCTTTCAAGAGAGAATGTTTAGTTTTATTCTAAAGCAACAAAGATAAAATATGGATATAAAAGACCTACACAACTAGCAGAAAAAATGAAATTTATATGACTTTCAAGACAGTCTTAATATTTGGATCAAGATAAAGTGCTCGGGTTTAGGAATTTTAAGTGAATGCACTTCCTTGTCTCATTACAATTACGGTGAATTGAAGATAGCAAAGGAAATATAGACTTTTAATCAACCTTGTCAAGGACCTGGACTCATTTCTCTAGGCATGCAAAGTAAATGCCCACAGTGAGACAGTGGATAAGTGAGATCTGCAAATAAAACTAAAAATGCTGGCTTCTTATAAATTTAGAATACAGAACAGAAAGAAGAAATACAGAAGAATGTTTAGAAGACTGAAGATAGTCTGTATGTATCTAAGAAATCAAAGCGAGCAATCTGCCAAATTATTTCAACATAATCTTAAACAAATTTAAATAAAATTTTACTTTAATTTTAATTTCCACGTTTACATTTACTTACTTGTCCCCTTTATTTTTGTTTAGTTTGAAGGGTTAGTATCTATTTTCAAATATGCATATAATTTTGTTTCATCATGTTCATTGGACCATCATCTTCACCTTTCATCTGCTTCTTTCTATCTGTTGCCCCCCTCAAAGAGTTTCCTTTTTACAACCCTGTCATTTTTTTTCTTTTCCTCTTTTTAGGTTTAAATTCCTTATGTGAGATGAAATTGTATTTGTCTTTCTGAGTCTGGTTTATTTTACATAACATGATCATTATGAGGTCCATCTGTTTTCTAGCAAGTAATGTAATTTGATTCTTCCAGAATATATCAATCACCTGTTGATGGTCACCTAAACTGATTCTGTTTGTATAGTTCTGTGCATAGTGGTGCTGTACACATGGGTGTGTAGGTATCTGTTTTGGAGAAAGTTGTGTGGGCTTCCAGAGGATATGTATTTTGTGGCTCTGGGTGGAACATTTTGTACATGTCTCTTAAGTCTATGTTCTGTAATGTCTCAACTTTGGTGTGTGTTTGTCTAAATGAAGTATTAGTGAAATAGGGTATCAAAATCACCCATTATTATTAATTTGGGGTTTATCAGAGCTTATTTGTCCAGTAGTGTTTGTTTTATTAAATTTGCATGTCGACATTCATGTTTATGTTTATATGTTTTATCATCTCCATAAATGGCTCCCTTACCAAAATGAAGTGAAATATCTGTCTTTTCTAATGTTTGCTTGAGGTCTACTCCATTAGATAGTTCTTGCTTTTGCAACTTCTGCATGCTTTGGGGCGCCATGTATTTAGAATATCTTTTTCCATCTTTTCACTTGTAACCTGTGTTTGTCTTTGCCAGGGAATTGTGCGTCTTCCTTAAAAAAAAAAAAAAAAACAACGTTGTTGTAAAGGTGAGGTACAGAGGGGTTACAGTTACATAAGTCAGGTAATGAGTACATTTCCTTCTGAACAGTGTAACCTCCTCCCTCCTTCTCTCCCAGCTTTTGCCCTCCCGACTTCCCTCCCCCAAAGCTGGACAGTTCATTTCTAACACAGTGTCTAGTGAATTTCACTGCAGAATTAGTTCTTGTAGGGAACCAACGGTTGCTTTTCTTTTCCTAATCCAATATTCTATCTTGTATCTTAATTGGAAAACTAATATTAACGTTGATGGTTATTATTGAAATGTATATTATGTTTCCTTTCATTTTGATTATTGTAATGTTTACTTCTTTCCTAAACCTCATTTGCTTATCTACTTGTTTTAGTGAGTAATGTTTTCCTGTATTTTCATCATTTTCTAAATCTTCCTCTTCTGTGTGTAGGATTACTAATTCTTTTGGCAGTTCTGACTTTCCAGAATCAAGTATCTGAAGAAATTCTAAACAGCTCACATTTTCTTTCTTGACTCTTTGTTCTGAGCTATACCATTGCTGGTTGTGGGAGCACCCTGTCAAGCTCATGGAATCATTTTTCAGTCAACTCCTCACTCTTGCGAGCAATCTGATATGTGCTAGCCATTGGTGACAAGGTCAAAGGAACAATAGCGTATGCATATGCTATCCCAAATTCATCACTAGTAGAAAAACAATTCACAAAGCATACAATTTGTTGTGGGTCGGCATCATTTTTTTTCTGTATAAACAATACATCAAATTAAGTTTCTGGGGCTCTCAGCATATGCTGTTTATCTCAAGATCTTTCTTGATTTGATACTCTTTCCAAATTTTACATCCAATATCTTTGTTCATTTCAGTGATTAACACTTCTTTAGTCTTGCTGCTCTTTAGGGAAGAATTTGGAAGCATAAACCTAAAAATGCATGCATTTACAAGTCTTCCAAATTTATGACCTAAAGGTACTCACTTTTCAATGGTCTTGTGTTATGGTGCAGGTGATCCACATAGACAATGCTGTGAAAGAAACATCTCTCTGGGGGTTGTGATTATGCTCATCAGACTTCACAGTTACTGCAGTAATGAACACAAACCTGTGTCTTTAAACGTGATATTGATGCATTAAAATATATCTCAAAATCTGTTAGACCAAAAGATGATAAAGAAAGAAATATTTACTTTTATATTCACTCTTAAGTTTCAAGCAGTGGTATCTTGTCAATGCTCCATTCTAAAGTGAGAAAATTAGCAAATTTGAACACAATATCTTGACAATGAATCAGCTCCACGATATCCTAAATAGTACGGCAATGAGAAATACAAAGCACAAACCTTTACAGCAAGGCTCTGGGAGAGCAGGGAATTTGTGTGTGGACAAACCTGACTGTGATTGGTTGTATGGGCTACAGTTCAAAGGTATTTTGGTTCTCATTCTCACTTGATCAGAAGAAAGCAAAGAGATGACCATATAAGAAAAGAAAGCCCTTATTAAATTTGCTTGAATATTACGTTAATCGAGAAGCACTTCCGCTCCCTTGGTCAGCTTTTTCAGAGCCTGCTGGCACTGCAACACTGCTGACCTGGTAGGTCTGATTATGAATGATCAATGTGCCTATTTGCAATAAAACGCTTTGCACAGACCTGGACCCTCGGCCTTTATTCACTCATGCAGATAATAACGGCAGTTCAAGGCATTTGCCCAGAACGCCAAGCTTCATTAAACAAAGGGAATGTCACCAAAAGTCTCTTTAAGTGTCTTTTATGTTGCTAGGCACAGAAAAATCAGAAATTCTGAGGAAGCAGAATTTATAATGATAATAAAATAAGGGTTTGTATATTCCTGTGTACATCTTTCATGAGTATCTTGTGTTAACATGCATGCATCTCCTTCAGTGGGTAGTGGAGAGAAAAATGTGAACACAGAAGATTGTGTGCCTGAGGTCAAATTCTTCTTAAGAAAGATTTCAATGGAGTTTCTCATGACTGTGACAGAGAATGTGGTCTTTCCCCTCCCCCTCAATCATTATAGATACAACTATACAACTATACAAGCTGGTGCCTACAAGTGCTGCAGTTTGGGGGAGAAAAGTGAGGGGAGCCCTAGAGGAGTTCCATAAAGGCATGAATTTACTCTCCCAAGTTTGAAGGACTAAAGGTCTGGTTTTCATCTTGTCTGGCAAAATATGTTAACAAGTAGCCTTTAGGAAAGGAAAGGTGTGAATTTCCAAAGTTCTAGTGGGAGACGGTCATCTTAAGACAATCTCCTACACACCACTGCCTTTCTCATGCCCAACATTCCATTAGACACATCACTCTTCTATTTCCCTGCTTTATGTAACTCGTTACATATTAGCAGGGGTCTGCACACTTCTTGAGCCCTAAAACTCTGTACATCTATTCTTTCTTGCAAAGCTGAGCATGTGTTGATGCTTTCAACTTGCCCTGAGCTAAGTGTCCTTTCCATTATTCTTGAGCTAGGCAGTTAACATTTGTTCTGTTTTTTTTTTTTTTTAGTTATTCTTCTGTCTTTCAGTGATTTAATTTCTTGTTGTTGTTGTAAAGGTGGTATACAAAGGGGTCACTGTTTCATAAGTAATGAGGTCACCTCTTCCCTCCTTTTTCTCCCAGTTTTTCCCTCCTGTCTCCACCCACAAGTTGTATAGTTCATTGTCAGTATAGTGTCTAGTGAGTACCACTGCTTGCTCTGTTTTGTTTTACATCCTTAATGGTAGCCTGGGTCTTACACTTACATTATCGCAACATATTTCAGTATGCTTCTAATAGTGCAAAAATTCTTGTGGATTAACTTTGTCAGATATATTGCATAGTAAGTATTTCTGCCTTAGTGTTTTTTTGCACGTATCATAGCACTTTACACAATGACTTGCACACAATAGCTCTTCAAGCAGTCTTTCATTGTCTAGAAAAGCAACATAATACTGATAACATTTACTAAATATCATCAACTAAGTTATTGTAATATATTATCCATTGTAACAGAGCTCAATCACTTTAACATTTTATGTATATGAAGTCATTTGAAGTACCTTTCACCTACCATTTACTATTAGCCACTGCAACAAGCATGAGACATTGAGTCCAATCCCAAGTACAACTAAATATATATAAATATTACATAAAGTTAACTACCATAATTTTCTGGGATGAAAAAAAGAAAATCTGACTGAAAGTGTAAAATCAAGTTTTAAGTAACTAATGATTCACTACATGGACATTGGTTATAGGAGAGGCACTGAAATACAAGCCCTTATCTCTGAGAGAGACTTGTAGACATCGCTACCTCCAATAGCACAGTCTGAGTTCCTACTGTGATATCCAATAGGTAACAGGTAATAAGAATGTACTAATGACATAACTATTTCTCATGTTCTATCTAGAGGAAAATTTCCATCTCTTCTCCAAACAGCTGAGTATAGAAGTAATACTCCAAATTCTCTCTCAACTCCCTACTCTCATGGGAAGACGGATAAATCTAATAAATATGGAGTAAGTAACTGAGTGCACTTGGAACAGTACCATCTAAATCCCTGTCTTACAGTGCTCGTGAGTTCTCAGGCCTTTCCCCTGGGGAAGTTTATCACATTTCACAATGCTGTAAAGGAAAGACATGCTTGTGGGAAGAAAGTAAAGATTAAAACTAGGTATTGTAGTAACAAACACTCTCTGACCATCAATCTGAGGTGATATTCACTAATTTCAGACTGATAGGAGTAATGATGATTTGCATTTGTTGTATTCACATATACTGAATTTGTTATTTCAAAACTTTCAAAAAAAGACGTAAACAAAATTGAACTTTTTTTAAGTTCTTGTATTGATGAATTGAAATATGAGCTATAAAATTATATCCATTTCAAAACAAAAGTATTAGTTATTTAGCTTCTAAGAGTAGAACATCAAAATGGTTTACATTCTGTTTTTTTCTATGTTCTTGTCAGTAAAGAAGAAAAATTTAAACTGTAAACTGATAAAAATTTGTATCCATTTCTTATAAAGAAAAATTGTATCAGTACATTAAATGTCAGTATAAATTTGTCATTTGTGGCTTGAGATAATCGAGCCAGTTTCTCTTTTTTTGTAACAGTTTCTCTTGCTGTGCACAATTATTTTTCCCCAGGCAGACTGCATCTGGATCATAACAAATATGTTTTCTTCTCTCTTCTTCTTCCTCATAATCTCAACGCTTCTTTGGGATTTCAAAATAGGTTCACTAATAATGTTTCATTTGATTCTTCTCAACAAGTCTATATATTGAGTAGGACAAATAGTTTAACCAATGTATTGCTGAAAAGAACACTCACAGAGATTATATGACTTCTTCAAGATACTCAACCAATAGTAAAAGAGATGATACTAGTGCTCAAGTGTTCTGTCTCTTATTTGTACAAAATATTTATACATTTATTATGTTCTATTATATCACATGCTGATAAGGGCAAGATTCACTGTAGGTGACTAAAACCATGTAGCATGTTCTGTGTCCTATTTATAAGAATATATAATTCATATAATGAAAAATGCATATTGAGGTTCTAGCACATAATCAAAATAACAGCAATAAAAGGTCTCAATGTATAAATTAGATAAGTGAATGGAAAAACTGATAGATAGATGAATGGATACACATGCATTAGATATTATGGCAGAAGAAAATATGTGGTTCCTAAGGCAAACAAATATAGTAATAAACAACTAGGATACATGTTGATATGCACTATAAAAGAAACAAATATATTACATGAGGGAAACAGCAGAAAAATTCATAGCACTAGTTTTTCGAATTTTCTACAAATCTTTCTTTAGACCCATTATCATGTCCTTTAAGTTGTAAAGAACT
This sequence comes from Perognathus longimembris pacificus, assembly GCF_023159225.1. Classification (NCBI taxonomy): domain Eukaryota; kingdom Metazoa; phylum Chordata; class Mammalia; order Rodentia; family Heteromyidae; genus Perognathus; species Perognathus longimembris. The sequence goes on from NC_063176.1 coordinate 22,837,971, forward strand.
AGTATTAATGAAACATGAATGACCATTTTAAGGATGTTTTCAAAGGAAGTTACCTTAGAATCCATAAAAGTTAACAAAGAACCTTGGATTTCTAAAGCCCCCAGGAACTTACATGTAAAACTTAATGCTATACATTTTTTATTCAAACAGTGACATCCAGATGGGATGGAGGGCAGAGGGGAAATGCATAATGTCATATACATATATATTTAGTAGTAAAAGAAAGCATTGAACTAAGGCATCAACCAGACACATTTCTAACCTGACACAAGTTACTGATGGAATAGCCCTTAGGATAAACAGTGCAATTGGCCTTATTTTGACCTGAGTTAGCTGGAGCTTTTAGCAGTGGGATAGTTGGAGTTCTGTCATGCAAATGGCTTCTTGAACAAGGAGAGAACACATTGTTTAAGTTGCTCAATCAAAGCTGGCAGTCAGTAATGACAAAGGGAACATGCTGAATGGGTAGCAGGCAAAACTGGGAGGGGTTCTCTTTCAGAAATAGTGGGTGTTCCAGAAATTTACAAAGTGAACAAGAACTATAGTAGGAAAGACAATGCATGAATCCAAAATACTTTGGCCCTTTAATCAACGATGATGCTTAGGGAAAAAGCACGGTCTGCACCCCCAACACCTGCTGGACCTAATGGACTCTGAAATGTTGTTTCAGAATTAATCAAGTCATTTAAAATCATAGCTGCAGTCTCCATTCACTACTCCTGTGCATAAATGTGCTGATCCCAATACTAATCCATGTCGGGTGACTTGAGCAATATATCACCATAATTGCCATTTTAGGGCTGCAAATTGGAGCTAAAATAACCAGATGCAAAAGAGATGGCCATATCATACTCTCAAGATGGATCTTCAAAGTTCAAGGAGAGTTCAAGCATGGGAGAAGCAATAGAAAGGGGTCAAGTGTAAGGGGATTGTTCATGTTCAAGAGGGATTAACTTTACAAATATATTGTTTCTGAGGTGGTAATTGTCCCATCTTACAGTTATTCATACCTCATTTACTCCTTGCATTCTTCTCAAGCATTTAATGAAATGAATTTGATTTTGACAAAATATTCTATTTCAAAATTGCCATTAATTTTCAAGATTGTTTCATTCTCCTCTAAATTGTCTGTTTTAAAGGGATAGGGTCTGGTTTAGGCAAATTGCATATTTCCCTACGCAATCTAGCAAGAATCGATGTTAATTTCAGATATTTTCATACTAGCTCAGTAAGTTAAATCATTGAACTAAAAAAATAATGCCACAAACATATGAAACTCAAAAGTCCAGGACAGCGTTTTGTCCCATGTAATTAAGACTAAGCAAATCTCCCATTTATCTGTTACAGGGACAATAAAAGTATGTAAATAAAATCTTACTACATAGTTCTTGGTATGTATCAAAACTGAGACAGATTTGGAACTGGTAGTTTCTGAAAGATTGCCACTATTATATGATGCCTTGGCTGATTGTCTAGTCTCTTAGTAACATTATAAAACATATTTCCATAAGCAGCACAATATATTGCCTGTATTCCAAAATCCAAACTCACAAGCACTCACAAGCATCCACAGTCTATAGCCACCTATTTGTTTAGTATTTCTTCATAAGTCCAGCTTTTATAATAGTAAATGGCTCATTGTTTCCAAAAAAAAGACTAAAATCTCTAAAGCCTTTTCAAGTGTTCTTCTTTACATGTAATGAATCTCTTTTCCTATAACTTCCTCTCTACAAGTAAACATATGTTCTTTAATACCCAGCTGAAATGTCACGACTTCTCTCTGACCAGCTACCCCAGTACAGAACGGTGATTCCATTTTTACTTTCCAATAGTAAAGGATTGAAACTTCTATTGCAGAAAAAGGTGTAATATATTGCTGATAATTTTTGTCTGTCACCAGTCTGAAACAACATATTAAATATAGGCAAAAGCAATATTTAAATATTACAAAGCAATATTAAAATTACAATTGTCTTTACTAATATTATTTCTCCAAATTGGCAATATATCAGAAAATGTTATGAATATTTATTTGTACTGTTCAATTTCTCTCTAACCTAACAACCATTACTATAGGTGGGATAAAATACTTGAAGAAATAATTGTCAAATTTGCAAAATTGGATGAAAGTTTGAAATCTTTAATGCTGAGTTCAAATAAAAGCAGGATGAACACAAACAAAACTACACAAAATATAATAATTGCAAATAATTGCAAAATGTAATAATTGCTCAAACTAGTAATAAGCAGAAAATTGTAAAATGCAGAGGGGAATGTGCAGGTGTTAGGAGATATTATATTCCATAAAAGAACAAAGATAAGGAAGATCTTAAGTGACAAAAGCAATGCAACCCAAAAGAAAAATGCAAATTATGAAGTATAGAGGACAAACAGTGAACCAATGCAACAGTGATACTTATAAGACAATATGTTGTAAACTAACTGTACAACTTGTGGGGCTTGGGAGGAGGGAAGTGGGAGATAAATGAGGGAGGAGGTAACCAGTTGGCAAGAAATGTACTCACTATCTTACATATGTAACTGTAACCCCTCTGTAAATAACCATGGCAATAAAATTAAATTCAAAAAGAAAGGAAACAAAGTAAAATAAAGAATTCTATATCTAAACCAAAGTCTTCAAAACGGATGGCAAAATAAATACTTTAGCACTGATATGGTTTATCACACTTTGAAATCTGAGAAAAGAAGGATGGCAACTTTCAGGTTAGCAGGACTACATAGTGAGATATAGATAGATAGATAGATAGATAGATAGATAGATAGACAGATAGATAGATAGATGCTGTCTCCATTTTTACATCAGATAAGCCTAAAGAAATATTTAAAATAATTACTCAGAGAAATGAAATCATATGGAAAGTTTCATATATGCAATGCCATGTAAAGTGTCAATATGGTTAATATGTGGCAAATGTAAGAGGTATTTGTCATTTTTAAAGGACTTTTTAAAAATATAGGTAAAATAGTACATTACTTTTATATATGCAATATACAATTATGAGATTTATAATTTTAAAAATTGTTTGACAATGGAACAAAGTATTGTGAAAGAAAAGCTAAATATACTGAGTGCTGGTGGCTCACACCTGTAATCCTAGCTACTACAGGGTCAAAGCCAGCCCACCAAGAAAGTCTCTGAGCCTGTTATCTCCAATTAACCACAGAAAAAGCCAGAAGTGGTGCTGTGGTTCAAGTAGAGTGCTAGCCTTGAGCCAAAAAGAGCTCAGGGATAGTGCCCAGGCCAGAGTACAAGCCCCAGGACCTGCAAAGAAAGAACAAGGAAGAAAGGCGGGAGGGAAAGAGGAGGGGAGGGAGGGAGGGAGAGAGGAAAGGAAGGAAGGAAGGAAGAAAGGAAGGAAGGAAGGAAGGAAAGAGGGAGGGAGGAAGGAGGAGGGAGGTAGAGAGGGAGGAACGGAGGGAGGGAGGGAGGGAGGGAGGGAGGGAGGGAGGGAGGGAGGGAGGGAGGGAGGGAAGGAAGGAAGGAGGAAGGAAGGGGCTAAATAAATTGATCATCAATATTGAAACTTTTGTTATCAAAAATTTTACATACAAAATAAATCTTTATAGGGGCTGGGGATTTGGCTCAGCGGAAGAGCCCCTGCCTGGCGAGCACAAGGCCCTGAGTTCGGTCCCCAGCTCTGGAAAAAAAAAACAACAAAAAACTACAAAATAAATCTTTATAAAACACAATACTAAAAGGATAAATTATCAAAATTTTAAATGGGAAAAAATAAGTTTTTTTTTTAGCCAGTCATGGAACTTGAACTCTGGCAAAGGCGCTGTCCCTAAGCCTCTGTTCTCAAGGCTAGCTCTCTGCCATTTTAACCACATTGCTACTTTCAGCTTTTTCTAAGTTTTTTATTGGAGATAAGAGTTTCATGGACTTTCTTGCCCAGGCTGGCTTTGAATAGGGATCTTCAGATTTCATCTTTTTGAAGAGCTGGGATTACAGGTATGAGCCACCAGCATTCAGCAAGATTTTTATTAAGTGTATGAATGACCATTAAATCCAAAAGATATTCCATAGGACTCATACTTCTAACTAATAATAAGTTACAGAGGAATCAATTTTCTTCATTCCTGAACAATTGAAATAAGTGGGTAATTTGTGAAACAACAGTCCTTGAAATTCAAGTATGAAGTAAGTGATTAGCTAATATAATGAAAATTGGTTTTGTAATGGTGCCAATATAAGACAATATAAAGTCTCCAAAACATGGTGGGAGGAAGAAAGAAGTGCAGAATGCACTAATGTCCTTGAGATGAATAATCTCAATGGAGGTCTGGGGAAGTCAAAGAAGCTAGAGTTCGTAGGCTAGGGTAACAAAGATTTAAAAGAAAAACTGCAAAAGACAGAATGCTCCAGAATTTTGAAGAAAGCCAATCATTCTTCCCAAATGTGAGAATTTATGAAAACAGTATACTAAACTATCCAAAAGTGAGAGAAAATACAAAACATAAGAAAGAACAACCCCTGGAGCATACATCAAGCTGGGATTAGTGCCCAATCCTACAAAACAGAGTAGGTAAAACCTTTCATTTGTGAGGTAATAGGGAAAATTGGGAAAGACGAAATGGCAACTGGCTATATGTCACAAAGCTGAAGAAGAAGAAATGTAAGGATTAAGTTCCTAAAAAACTAATAGAACATAAATGTATGTTTAAGAATATCAGAATGCAAAATGTCCAGAAGCCAAAGGCAAATATTCACAATATAAGACATCAAATTAAAAGGCATGCAAAAATAATAAAACCTTTGATAAAGTCAATCAAAACAGATATAATCTAGATTATACAAAAAAGCTTAAATGTAGTTGTAACTAAGTTCACGAAGTTAGAAAAAAAAATTAAATACATTAAATACGAAGTGTATACATAAAAGTAACTCAAATGAATATAGGTTGAACATATATGAAAAGAAATACATAATACATGGGACTAAGAAAGTAAATATTCCCACCAGCATCTGTTGTTGTTGTAAAATCATACTAAGTGAAATGAGCCAGACCCAAAGAAACATAAACGGTATGGTTTTATTCATTGGAAACAGTACTTGTCTAGGTTAGCAGAAAAGCACAATAGCTCAATAGTAATGTACATATGATCACGTAAGAGAAATGAACGACAAGATTTGGAAATTAGTGGTTTGTCTTTGTTGTTATTTCCAACGTACCTTGTGAAATTATGCCTTTTTCTTTTGTCTTTCTTCCCCATGGTTTAACCCCTGTTGTCACTGTAACTGACTTTAGTACACTGGGTATTGTATATACGTTTGTCAGAACTAAGGAAGAGGAACACCAAAATCGAGAGACAAAGGGTAAACGGTGAACCAATGCAACAGCAATACTTAAGAGACAATATGCTGCAAACCAACTGTACAACTCAGGGGAGGGGAGGGAAGAAACCAGGAAGGAGGGACAGTGGGAGAAAAATGAATGAGGAGGTGAAAAGTTTGATAAGGAATGTACTCACTGCCTTATGTATGTAACAGTAACCCCTGTGTACATTACTTTGACAATAATTTTTTTAAAGAAAGTAAATATTGAGCCATGTGCCAATGGCTCACTCCTTTAATCCTAGCTTCTCCAGAGGCTGAGATCATAGGATTGAGGTTCAAAGGCAGTCCAGGCAGGAAATCCCTTGAGACTCTTATCTTCAATAAACTATTCAGAAAAGGCTAGAAGTAGCAATGTGGCTAGCCTTGACCACAAAGCTTAAGGATAGCACCAAGGCCTTGAGCTCAAGCTGCAGGACCAATTTTTTTTAAAAAACATAAGGAAGGAAGAAAGGAAGGAAGGAAAGAAAGAAGGAAGAAAGGAAGGAAGGAAGGAAGGAAGCAAGGAAGGAAGGAAGGAAGGAAGGAAGGAAGGAAGGAAGGAAGGAAGGAAGGAAGGGAGGAAAGGAGCAAAGGAGGGAGGGAGGGAGGGAGGGAGGGAGGGAGGGAGGGAAGGAAGGAGGGAAGGACAGAAGGAAGGAAATACTGTACAAAAAAAGATAAATAATCCTAAAAACATAGACACAAACAAACACTACACAAAAGTAAACATTTCATATGTCTGAAGGCTAACTGATATGGTACAATGTATACTATAAATTCTAGTGCAGCTACTAAAATAATAAAACAAGTTGTTACAAAGTGATAATGAAACAATTAAGATCAAAACTGAAAAAAGTATATAATATCTAGTAAAGTAAAAGAAGACAAAAAAAGGAAAATAAGTAACAGAACAAACTGAAAAAAGAAAGAGCATACAGTTAAACCCAACTACATAAACGTAATTTTTCTACTAAAAGGTAGAGAACAGGTACAACAATTCCCAACTATAGGCTTCTCAAAAGAAACATTACATAGACACATGGACACATTATATTCTAAGTAGTAAAATGCTACAATATCATAATAACGTTAGTAAAATAAAAGCTGAAGTGGTTTAATTCATACCAAAGTAATTTGGGAAAAGATACTATTAAAGATAAAATCTTTAAAATAATAGAGAGCCAAAGCCATCCATATAATCTATTAGAGGAATCAATGCAAAAATTCATATGGAACAATAAAAGACCCCAAATCCTTAGCAGAAACCATGCTACAGGAATTTCAATACCAAACTTCAAGCTGTATTACAAAGCTATAGTAATAAAAACAGCTTGGTATTGGCACAAGAACAAGTCTGAGGACCAATGGCATAGAACTGAAGACCCAGAATTGAACCTGAAGACTTATGGATACTTAATTTTTGATAAAGGAGCTAAAAAAAAAATAGGATGGAAGAAAGATAGCCTCTTCAACAAATGGTGCTGTCAAAACTGGTTCAACACCTGTATCAAACTGAAACTAGATCCTTATATATCATCCTGCACCAAAGTCAATTCCAAATGGATCAAAGACCTCAAGGTAAAATCAGATACTCTGAAAACATTTCAAGAAGGAATAGGAGAAACATTTGGGCTCCTTGGCACAAGTTGAAACTTTCTTAATAAAGGCCCAGAAACACAATAAATCAAAGAAAGTTTGGACAAATGGGATTTCATCAAACTGCAGAGCTTCTGCATGAAAAAAGAAATGCAAATCAAAACAACACTGAGATTCCACCTCACCCCAGTAACAATGTCCATTATCAAGAAAACTAATAATAACAGATGCTGGTATGGATGTGGGCAACAGGGAACCCTACTACACTGTTGGTGGGAGTATGCACTTGTTCAACCCTTCTGGAAAGCAGTGTGGAGGTTCCTCAAAAGGCCAAACACAGAGCTCTCCTATGACCCAGAAGCCCCACTTTTGGGCATCTACCCAAAAGATTACAAGCAAGACCACACTAAAGCCACCAGCACAACTATGTTCATTGCAGCACAATTTGTCATCACTAAAATATGGACCCAACCTAGATGCCCCTCAGTAGATGAGTGGATCAAGAAAATGTGGTACATATACACAAAGGAATTCTATGCCTCTATCATCAGAAAGAATGACATTGCCCCATTTGTAACGAAATGGAAGGTCTTGGAAAAAAAAATCATACTAAGTAAAGTGAACCAGACCCAAAGAAACATAGACTCTATGATTTCCTTCATTGGGAATAATTAGCACACGTCTAGGATAGTCCTAGCAGAAGATCACAAAGCTCAGTAGCTATGTCCATATGAATACATAAGATGGTACTAAGTGAAATGAACTCCAAAGTATGGAAACAAGTGGTTTATCATTGTAATTTTCAGCATACTATGTGAAATCATGCCCTTTTTCTTTTGTCTTTCTTTCTTGTGGTTTTACCTTTGATGTCACTGTAACTGATTTTGATACCCTGGATATCATATATATGTGTGTGTGTGTGTGTGTGTGTGTGTGTGTGTGTGTGTGTGTGTGTGTGTATTGGGAAGAGAAAAGGAATGTCAAAATTGAGAGACAAAGTATAAAAAGACAAACCAATGCAATGGCAATACTTACAAAACTATACGGTGTAAACCAACTGAACAACTCATGACAAGGAAGGGAAATGAGTAGAGGGAAAGGCAGGGAGGAGAGGTAAATGAGGGAGGAGGTAACAAGTTGAGTAAGAAATTAACGCACTGCCCAGCATTCTTTTTTTTTTTTTTTTTTTTTTGGCCAGTCCTGGGGCTTGGACTCAGGGCCTGAGCACTGTCCCTGGCTTCTTTTTGCTCCAGGCTAGCACTCTGCCACTTGAGCCACAGCGCCCCGTCTGGCCATTTTCTGTATATGTGGTGCTGAGGAATTGAACCCAGGGCCTCATGTATAGGAGGCAAGCACTCTTGCCACTAGGCCATATCCCCAGCCCACCCAGCATTCTTATTTAAGGATTTTATTATCAATGCATTCATACCAGTGAATAGATGAAAGTCTCCAAATTTGTAATAGGATAAGCAGGTACGATTAATATGATAGACAAAAAGAAATTATGTTGTAAATAATGATCATGAAAATTTTAAAAGATTACATTAAATAATATGTTTCATAAGATGATTCCAAATTTATTAAGATATGTGTCTGAGGGAAAGTGACTAGAAGTACTTCCCAGATACTTTGTATTTCTTTCTGAGTCATAAATTTGAACATTGCTTTTTTTCTCTTTCCAGTGCTTACTATGATAAATAACCAGGAAATACTTTTTATGATTATATAATTAATCATATTTTTCTCTTAGTGAAAACATTTCACTTAGGCACCCTTGGTTGGCCTCAGTCAGCCTCAGTGTGATGTTTCATTCTTCCTCGGTTTTCCTAAGTGCCCAGCATGAGGCGTTGCTTCATTTTCTTGTTGGTATAATTGTAATTGTCAGCTAACAAGTCTTCCTTCTCTCCAGGTGGCTAGGTCAGAGGGCCTAAGGTGTGTGTATTGCACACTCCAGCACACTTCCTGAAGGATGAAAAGAGGTAGGAAAAAAACTCTAGCAGAAATAATAGTTAATATCAATACCAGAAATGTGAAGAAATTCATCAAAGAAAAATAGGAAAGGAAAGGTTCCTTATAGAAACATACCTTCAGATGCCACAAGCATAGCCAAGGGTCAATATACTTTATCTAGGTTGCCCTTCCTTTCTACCCCTCAAGTATTATAAAGAGTCAATTAATGTTTCCCCATCATTTACTGCATTTTTTTTTTACCAGTCCTAGATCTTAAACTCAGGACCTGGGTCTGAGCCTCTTTGTGCTCAAAGTTAGCGCTCTACCACTGAGACCATAGCACCATTTCCAGCTTTTTCTGAGTAGTTTATCAGAGATAAGAGTCTCATTGACTTTCCTGCCTGGGCTGGCTTCAAGTCATGATCCTCAGAAATCAGCCTACCCGGTATCTAGAATTACAGAGGTGAGCCACTGGCACCCAGCACTTAGTGCTACTTTTAATTTTGTACTCAGATACCACCTCTGGAAGCTCCAATGGCCTACAGTATAGCATTACTTCAGTTCAAATGTGTTCATACTGGACACAAAGAGAAGCACAGTACATACCCCTAGAGTCAAATTCTCTGGGACAAACATGGATTGCCCATCATTCACACTATACAATCTGCAGCATGTTATCTAAGTCACATAATTACCTGTCTCCTCATGTACAGAATAAGGCTATTGTTAGGATTAAATGACATGATGCATGCAGCCTATGATTAAAACAGTTTCTAATAAGGGCTACATAAGATACTACTCAAATAAATATAATATACTATATGATGTTTAAACTCTGGGCTTTGTGCTTTCTGAACAGGTATTCTCACTTGAGCTATAACTTTAGAATTTGGAAAATAAATCTTTTTTTTTAAGTTAATTAATCTTGGGAGGCAAAGTATAGAGGATTTGGGTTCTAGGGCAGCCCAGGCATAAATTTCACCTGACACCATCTCAATTAACAGCTGGATGCAGTGGTACATGCCTGAAACCCCAAGGCACAGGAAAAAGCAGAGTGAATGAGTGAAAAGCACAGTAAAACTGAGTGCAATGGTGCACTCCTGTCATCCCCAAAGGGAGGCATAAACATTAGAATTGTAGTCTGGGATGGTCCAAGCAGAAAGCCTATGTGAAACTAGCCAACACAGAAAGGAGCTGGTGCAGTGAATCAAGTAGTAGAGTGCCTGTTTTTCAAGTGTAATTCTTGGCAAAAAAAAAAAAAAGGGAAAAAATAGTTAATGTAAATAAAGTTCCAACACCTTCAGTTTTCATGTGAACACTAACAATAGTCAACCTCATTCTTCTAAAGTGCTTAAACACCAAATTCAGACACAGAAAATTATGACTCTAAAGGAAAGATGGAAAGATATTATAGTGAGAAACATTTATAGTAAAAATAGCTATTTATTCTTCATCAAAACAAGTGTCATCAATTAAAACCTTACAATTCATAATTCTAAGAGTGTCATCGAAAGTAGTTAAAATACCTCTTTCTAGAGCTGGGTGTCAGTGGTTCATGGTTTTGTTTGTTTTTTTTTTCAAATTTTTATTATCAAACTGATGTACAGAGAGGTTACAGTTTCATACGTTAGGCATTGGATACATTTCTTGTACTGTTTGTTACCTTGTCCCTCGTGCCCCCCTCCCTCCCCCCCTTTCCGTTCCTCCCCCCCCCCCCCCGCCGGAGGTGTTCAGTTCACTTACACCAAACAGTTTTGCAAGTATTGCTTTTGTAGTTGTTTCTCTTTTTTTACCCTGTGTCTCTCAAATTTGGTATTCCCTTTGAATTTCCTACTTCCAATACCAGTAAACACGGTTTCCAATATACTCAGATAAGATTACAGAGATAGTGTAGGTACAACCAAAGGAATGTGATACAAGAACATCATCAATAATAGAAGCTACAGATACACATAGAACGTTGAAAGTAGTTACAACTGTGATATAACAATTTTTTCCATAACATGGAGTTCATTTCACTTAGCATCATCTTATGTGTTCATAAGGGTATAGCTATTGGGCTTGTGATGCTCTGCTATGACTTGCCTAGACCTGTACTAATTATTCCCAATAAGGGAGACCATAGAGTCCATGTTTCTTTGGTCTGGCTCACTTCACTTAGTATAACTTTTTCCAAGTCCTTCCATTTCCTTACAAATGGGACAATGTCATTCTTTCTGATAGAGACATAAAATTCCATTGTGTATATGTACCACATTTTCCTGATCCATTCGTCTACTGAGGGGCATCTGGGTTGGTTCCAGATTCTCGCTATGACAAATTGTGCTGCGATGAACATTGTTGTGCTGGTGGCATTACTGTGATTTTGTTTGTGGTCTTTTGGATAGATACCCAAAAGTGGGGCTGCTGGGTCATAGGGGAGTTCTATATTTAGCCTTCTGAGGAATCTCCATACTGCTTGCCAGGGTGGCTGAACCAGTTTACATTCCCACCAACAATGAAGTACGGTTCCCTTTTGGCCACATCCCCTCCAACAATTGTTATAATTACTTTTCTTGATATATGACATTCTTGCTGGGGTGAGATGGAATCTCAATGTTGTTTTGATTTGCATTTCCTTTATGGCCAGTGATGTAGAGCATTTTTTTCATATGTCTCTTGGCCATTCTCATTTCCTCATCAGAGAAGTTTCTTTGTAAGTCTTTAGCCCACTTGATGAGGGGGCTATTGTTTTTTGCGGTTTTGTTTTGGAAGAAGGTAATTTTTTTAGTTCTGCATATATTTTAGATATGAGGCCTTTGTCCATTGAATGTCCGGTAAAGATCTTCTCCCAGTCTGTGGACTTTCTGTTTATCTTGCGAGCTATGTCCTTTGCTGTGCAGAAGCTCTGCAGTTTGATGCAGTCCCATTTGTCCAAACTTTCTTTGATTTGTAGCCTTTCTGGGTCTTTGTTCAGGAAGTTCCGTCCTTCGCCAAGGAGCCAAGTGTTTCTCCTACTCCTTCCTTTAGTGTTTTCAGGGTGTCTGTTTTGATTTCAAGGTCTTTAATCCATTTGGAATTGATTTTGGTGCAGGGTGATATATAAGGATCTAGTTTTAGTGTGTTGCATGTGTTGAGCCAGTTTTGCCAGCACAGTGGTTCATGGTTTTAATCTTAGCCTCTCGAGAACCTGAGATTTGAGGATTGAGGTTCAATGTCTACCTTGGCAGGAAATCTGTGAGATTCGTATTTTCAATTAGCCATCAGAAAACCAGAAGTGGAGCTGTTGTTCAACTGGTAGAGAGCTAACCTTGAGCACACAAAGCAAGGGACAGTTCCCCTGAGTTCAATTCCCAGACACACACACACACACACACACACACACACACACACACACCTCTTTTTAGTTCCATTTTTGTACCAGGCATTTATTTGAAAATTCATAATTTATAAACTAATTCAGCTATCAGGTCAACAAGAGGCTGTAGATTTCTGTCTGTGTGCATTCATATCTCAAAAATAGCACCTTGAGTGAACCATGAATAGTGAATAGTGTTTAGAGGAAAATGTATGTGCAAACTGTGTCAGAGGCATAAACTGACATGCTTATTGCAAGGTACAAACTTGTTTGCCTCATCTGCAAGATTTTGTGGGTTTTTGTCATTTTCAACCTTAGTGAAGTTTATATTCAATATTGAATGCTAAACAAGCACATGATGACATTCTGGAAAAGTCATTCTACCTTAAGAGTGACATGATCAGTGACTCAGAGACACTAGGTGGGCCTAGGAAACTCATGATAGCTGTGATAGGAACAAAGGGAGAGGGATAGGAAAGACACTTCTTTTTCCAGAGCTTAGCTTAGATCTTCTGTATATCCGATGTATAAAACAGTTGTCTCTGGCTTGTCTTAGACAAAAAATAAAGAAAAAGTAAAAGTTATCTTATAAATCCATGGAGCTAAGAGAGAAGTTTCCAGTACCACCTCTATTACTAAATCAAATGTAATTCAAAACCAGTAGTTTTGTATTTCAATATCCAATGAGTACTATTCACTGTGTGTGTCAATTTAGCTTCAATCTAGTGTGTATGTTAGGTTTGTGTCTTTGGGGAAGAACGTGAAGTTAGAGAGTAACTGGCCCTATAGCTGCATCTCTATATACAAGAATATGAGCCACAGTACACTGTTGTAAGAACATGCAAATGTCCAAGATTTCCAATTTTGTCATGGATTTTGTCATTACAGTACAATGAACTGGGAAGCCATCAGTTGCAGTGCATTTTTCCAGTAATACAACAAAATTTGAGGTGTGTCCCTCGATACCAAAATAAGTGATAGGTTTAAATAATTTGGCAATCTTCTGCATTGTCTTCCCTAAATTATCCAAATTGTTACATCAAACTTTCTTACAATATTGATAATAACGCAAAAACTGAACTGTTATTAAGAATGTAATGTAAAAAATAAAATGAAAGTCTTCTACCATTACCTGCCTCATTTCTACTCTTAACCATATCAAAAAGAAGAAGAAGAATTATACCAATAGTGGATAGTTATAAATCACAATGTACTAAGAAAAATCTAAACACATTATGAGTATCCACTAGTTAACTTAACATGGCTGAAGAGACATAGATTTATGATTAATTTCTCCAAAATTTTTACAATTTGGACCATTGAATTAAAATATTATTACATAATTGCAATATTTCTTAATATCTTAGAATAGAATCAAAGTTATTAATTATTCATATCCATGAGCATTCTCTGTTTTTTAAAATAGTGAATTCACCTGACCTATTATCAGATGCACTTGGTCCTCCAAAGGTAGATATTATACCTTCATGAACAATGTCCCTGGGGCAGAAGCAAGGGCAAGAGGGTGACTTGAGATAATCAACACTAAGTTTTTATTTGCAAATGATAATTCTTCTTTTCATAAATATCAGCAAATATGCTTCTCTCTCTCTTTTTCTCTCCCTCTCTCTCAGGATATCAGGCAGATAAGCGATATCAGTAAAGGTCATCCTCAATTTCTGTACAGAAATGATCTGTCTCCGGTATGTAATAAACATTTATCCATGCCTTTATTAGCTATATTGAAGCTGACAGTTCTGTTAAACCATTTTCTTTCATTTTGCTAGGTCATGACGGTTAATGCTGCTAAAAAATCTCATCACTGCTTTTGATCACTGTATTGTCTCTCCTGTATTATCAGAATTTTGTGAAGGTAAGCACTGACCTATTAAAGTTACAGCCCGTTGAATCGCTGGTTGTTTTTTTTTTCTCTGTCATTAATAAAAAGGCAACGGTGTACAAAGGATACATTTTCTTTAGAGGATATATTTGGCTGAGCAGTGGACATGTTCAGTAGACACTGAACTAGCCACAACAAAAAAGAATCGAAGCATCAAACATACAATGAACACATAAACCCAAATCATTTTTTTGGCCAAATCGTTTTTTGCAAAATGTTTTAAAGCTCTAAATAGACTTCAAATTTATTCAATTCTTCTTGCTCATGTCTAGGGATCAGTTATCAGTCTGTTCATACAAGAATAAAAAATGAGAACCTTAAAGAATTAATTCAATACAGTACAGGAAGTACAGTAGAAATATATTTGGAGGAGGGAGTCGCATGTATCTCTCCCTTCCTTCTCTCATCATCTTTTATCATCTCTCTCAAATTGATTTTAAGCATGTTTCCTTATGAAAAGGGAAAAGCAACACATCAGCCAGAATAAAACAAAACTCTGCCTTTAAAAATAATGGATTAACAATCTAAAACTTGTCAAGAAAAGATTAGCCATCAATACAGTTCAAATCAGTTAAGAAGTGTACTGTGGAGACTGGTGATTGTAGGAATATAAAGATATAAAAGACTCATTTCTGTTCTCCAGCAGCTCATAAGCAAATAGGCACAACACAGATACTGAACATTCAGAGTGAAGCTAATGAGAAAGAAAACATCTTCCACCAGGGATGTCACGAAGGACTAGTAGGAAAAGATGAGATTTAAACTGAATTTGAAGAGAGCACAGTTACTCAAGGCATGAAGCAAGACTGGAGGGAAAAGAATTACGGGCAAAAAGAAAGCTCTATATAAGAGGCAGATACGTGAAACAATTTTGTGTATTTGGAAAATCACTGAAATCTCCAAATATCTGGCACAACAATCTTAAGAATGAGGGGGCAAAAAAGGGAAGGAAAAGTCGTTTGTGAAAACACAAAGCTAGGAAAAGTTCAAATCTTTGGAGGCCCTGTGTAAGGCACTACATTACTACTTTTCACCTCATCCATATGCAACAAAGCAAGAACTGTTATGATATTTAAACACCATTGTCTATTTATTCTTCCTTATTCATTCACAAACATGTTTAAATCATCTCTTAAATGCCAGTAAGTGTTCTAAAGGCCAATGGTATAGTGGTGAAATGACCAAGTCCTTAAACTCATGATGTTTATCCTGTGGGGATGAGAAGGTAAGAAAAAACAATGTATGTCAAGCACTGATCAGCTCTGGTTTGTAAAAATAAAGGCTGAATAAGTGGAACTGAAGGTGACCTTTGGGAAGCCCCAGGACTGGCAAAGAGAGAGAGAGAGAGAGAGAGAGAGAGAGAGAGAGAGCTCACTGCACAAAACAGCAAGTAGGAGATGTAGGGTAGAGCACAGAAAGCTATACTCTACTTGTTGCAAGGTTTTTCAAACTTTCTGTGTGGGGCACACCTGGAAGTCAACTACTGGCCCCACCTGTTTCTCAGTCTTGGGCTAAGATGGCGGCCCCTAACAACAATGCGCAGCTGCTACAAGTGTCTTTGGTTATAACCTAGAGGCGGTTCTGTGGGCTGTGACGCCCCAGCTCTTCCGCCCTTGATGGACAGCTCATGCCTCCCTTTACAGTCCCTAGATAGGTGCACACCCCTCCCCTTCCTGCCGATCTTAGACCTGATTGGCTCCTGTGCCTTATATTAGTGGCACGTACTTCCCCAATAAATGAGATCTTGCACTGACTTGACTCCCAGGCCGTCTGATTGTCCTCCGGTGAGGGAGGGCTGGGTGTGGGTGGCCTGCCAACCCTTTCCTTGCTTGGCTCGTCCAGTCTGGGCATGCCTTCCCCATCTCTCCTGCGGGTCGGGGGAGCGTGGGGTGGGGTGGGGGCGGGGGGGTTAGAGACCCTGACAATGGTGCCCATGTGGGGCCCGAGGAAGCATAGGTTTAAGCTTTAGACGACCCAAGGTAAGGGTATCCCTGAAAAAATGGGGCAATCTCACACTAAAAGTGAAATTCGTCAAGCCAAGCCAAGCGAGACCCGATGTAAGAGTATCTCCAAAAAGATGGGGCAATCTCACACTAAGCTTTAGACAACCCGAGGTAAGGGTATCCCCAAAAAGATGGGGAAATCTCACACTAAGCTTTAGATGACAGGAAAATGAACAAAGAAGACTGTTTAAGGAAGAAAAGGAGAGAGGAGGGGCGGGGAGATGTGGGGCACACCTGGAAGTCAACTAGCTGGCCCCGCCTGTTTCTCAGTCTTGGGGCCATGTGTGGCTAAGATGGCGGTGCCTAACAACAACGAGCAGCTGCTACAAGTGCCTTTGGCTATAACCCGGAGGCGGTTCTGTGGGCTGTGACGCCCCTGCTCTTCCGCCCTTGATGGACAGCTCATCCCTCCCCTTCCTGCCGATCTTAGACCTGATTGGCTCCTGTGCCTTATATTAGTGGTATGTACTTCCCCAATAAACAAGATCTTGCACTGACTTGACTCCCAGGCCGTCTGATTGTCCTCCGGTGAGGGAGGGCTGGGTGCAGCCATCTGCCGACCCTTCTCCTTTCTTGGCTCATCTGGTTAGGTCCTGCGGGTAGGGGGAGCGCGAGGGGGGGGGGGGGCTAAAAACCCCGACATTTCTGGATAAAAGTAACACATTTTATAGTGAGATATGTATTCTGCAGATAGGTAATGAAATCAAGATTAAGAAAGTTTCATGAAGTAATACTATCTACATGGTACCCTGCTCTTAAATTTTGATTGCTATCAAATATAATTCACAACCTAGGCTACAACCTAACATAAGGAGAACACCTAGGTTAGGCTATGCAAGCAGTTGAAAAAACATGTGGTGCTTATCACCTAGTCCAGTGCCAAGTTCATGAGCATCCTGTTATTTGTTGGCTGAATGAATAAAATAGCTTTCAGATTATTCATAGGGCATAAAATATGAAAACCTCAACTTGGGCATTTCTATGCCAAAACAACTGTAAATAACTGCATGCTCTTCAAATCACAGCTTGCCACCAGCTCACTGGAATGGATTGTGAACAGCAAGTCAAATGTCACTCATTCCTCAAAGTGGACAAAACTTTCTCAGGACTATTTTTCAGATGTAGAAGAAGCAACCTTAAAATTTATTTTAAGAATTACAATTTTTGAATTTCAATGTTTTTAATGAATTAAATAACCACTGGATAAAATAAATTGGGATTAGGTGTGTAATAGGTTCATTACTAGTTTCATGGGCATAGTCTTTTATCATTTCAACAAGGGATTATAAAATCTTTAGGTCCAAGTGTGATCATATGTGAGGATGTCTAACTAGTACATTTGACTTCTTTTTGGCCAGTCCTGGGGCTTGAACTCAGGGCCTGAGCACTGTCCCTTGCTCAAGGCTAGTACTCTACCACTTGAACCACAGCAGCGCTTCTGTTTTTTGTTTTTTCTTTCTACATATGTGGTGCTGAGAAATTGAACCCAGGACTACAAGGGAAGCACTCTACCACTAGGCCATATTCCCAGCCCCTACATTTGACTTTTTAAAAAAAATTGAAATGAAAGGAACATCTTGTTAAATCAAGGTTGCTGTATGTTTTGTTTGCTTGCTTTTTGGTTTTGTTTTCTTTGGCCTGTACCAGGGCTTGAGCTCAGAGCTTCCAGTTCTTGCTGAGCTTTGTTGTTCACATCTAGCATTTCTCTTGAGCCATGCCTCCAATCTGACTTTTAGTGAGTTAACTGGAAATAAAATCTCAAGGACTTTTCGACCTTGGCTGTTTCCAAACCACAATTCTATAGGTTTCGACCTCCTGAACAGCTAAAATTCCAGGCATGAGTTACCAGTCCCAAGCTCTGAATACATTTTCTAAAAGAACAACATTACAGTTAAGAAAATTTGCTCTGGGGGAAGGGAAGGGGGGAGGAGGGAGGGGGGTATGAGGGACAAGGTAACAAACTGTACAAGAAATGTATCCAGTGCCTAACGTATGAAACTGTAACCTTTCTGTACATCAGTTTGATAATAAAAATTTGAAGAAAAAAAAAAGAAAATTTGCTCTGTAGTCTATAAAATGAAAATAATTGCTAACATGCACATAATGCCAAGAAATATTCTAAATACTTCAAATGTAAATTATCAATCCATTAAATATTAGTAATAACCCAGTGGTGAAAGTCCTAGTGTTATTTCTATGGACAAAGAAACTGAGGGACAGAGTGTTGAAACAATTTATGGTTGATTCTATGGATCTTCTAGTTTTACACCCACAGATCCAATCAGCAGTGGATCAACTCTATTAGGGTAAAATATTGTGTCTTTACTAAATATGTATAGCCTACCTTTCTTTGTCATTATTTCCTAAGCAATGCACTAAAACGACTACTAACATAAAACTTACATTGCATTAGGTCTTATAATTAACTGAGGGATGGTTTTTTCAAAGGAGGATGTGCATAGGTGTTAGGAAACACATGACCTAATATGTAGACACCTGAGTATCTGTGTATTTTAGTATCTCATGAGAGTGTGGACCCAATGGACAACTACCATGTGACGAGCATCACAAAGCTATCTATATTATAAGTTACCTAATATTTATAACAACCTCACTTTGTAAATAAGAAAATTGAGGCAAAGTAAAATATCACTTAATGGAGCTGGATCTAAGTCCAGGACAATCAGATCTAGAGCCCATGCCCCTAAGCTTTGCCTCTCCTTTAGCTATAATATCTACTCCAAGTAAGCACTGTAAAGAAAGATGACAGTTTCCAAGTAGGACTTCAATGAAAACATGAGCTCCTTGAGAAATAAAAGTGACTTGCCTATGCATATTCTGTACCAGTCATTAAATGAGAATTTTAATACACTTACCAGCAAAGACTTGCCAGGCCTATGTTATAAAAATTTTATTTCATAGCTTTTCCAATGAAGTTCTCTACTAGACCTCTTAAATCATGTTGCGCATAAATCAATTCAATTATTAAATATGTTTTTTTTCTTATTTTCCTTAGAACCAAATTTGGAACATTGTAACATTACACTAAAATGGAAAATATCACAGGAAATGATCTATATGTCTCTTTCACATTTCATAGTTCAATAGTTTGGGTGTTCATAAAGAGATGAAGACATTTAAATACACATTCACCTCAGCATTTATGATTATGAAGAATATCCTGCATCCTCCTTCATTTGTTGTTTTTGTGCCTGAAGTTAACTTTTATCCACTCAGAAAGAAAAAAAGACTTAATCTCAATAGTGTGATTTTTCACCTGATTTACATTCTTTCTTATCGTAATAAAGGAGATTTTGGCATAAACATACCAATAATAATAATTCATGCTCAAATGTTCTACAAACACAACTAGGGCATGAAGGTTGGTTCCAGTGATAACTCTTTTTACTATGCAGACAAAAGATAGAAACAAAACACCCAGTGACCTCTGACCTTCACGCTAAAGGCCACTGGGCTCCACAACAGGAGACCAGACCCACATAGTCATGGGAATCACAAGGGAACATTTCAAACTCGAACATGGCTTTTCTTACTAAGCACATATTTCTTAAACTCGCATCTGAGGTATATTCAAAAAACTACATCTCTTCATCAAGTGGTATAGACTTCAAAATCTTGAAATAAATCCAAGAGCTGAATAGACAAAATAACTGAAATTCCACTTTCTCATGATGATGTGGTGTTTTAAGCCAGGCATTTTCTGTGAGAGCTTCCCATAATTTAGATCAAAATGAATAAAAACCAAAGGACCAAATGCAGAGCCACTCTGCTAGTATTTCTTGTTCATTTTTCAAGTGCATCTTGGAGACAACCTAAAATAATAATTTAAAAAAAATTGGTCATCAGGTCACCCAAATCTCACACTTTGTGCTGCTAACACCCACAACTTTATATATACCATAATTTCTCAGGCAAAATCAGTTTTACACACAATAATTGAAACTGAATTAAGCAATGTGTTTTCCCTTTTCTCTCAAAAAATATCCTAGAATTCTGTTACATATATATACATGTATGTATATACGTGTGAGGGGGGGAGAGAGAGAGATTATGGTAAGCAATATAGAGAAAAATCTTCCATATCATTTAGTAATTCGGACTAAGACAAATTTCATTTGGAGTGCAGTCTATCCCACACAGAGTATGCCAAGATTAGTTGGACTCATTAATTTAAATTTTTTAAATGCTTTAATGCCTTGCCAGGCACTGGTGGCTCATGCCTGAATCCTAGATAATCAGGAGGCTGAGATCTGAGGACCACAGCTCAAAGCCAGACCAGACAGGAAAGTCCATGGGACTCTTATTTCCAATGAACCACCCAAAATCCAGAAGTAGTATTTTAGCTTAAGTGGCAGAGCATTAGCCTTGAGCTGAAGAGTTCAGGGACAGCACCTAGTCCAAAAGTTCAAGCCCCACAACCAATAACAACAACCAAAAAAAGGTTAATGCCTTAAATATTTCAGGGATATTACCCTCTTTGTTGATACCGGGGGGGGGGGGGAATGAATGAATAGGAATTACCCTTACATGAAAGAATAATTTGCCTCTTCATTAACATGGCAGCTTTAAATTGTATTAATACTGAACAGAAACTTAGATAAAAGAGTTAGATCCCCTGGAAATAAGCAGTAATAGTAGCAGCAGTAGTAACAGTATTCATATTAGCATTAGTAGTAGTAGTAGTATCTAGCCATAAAGTACAAAACAGAATTACTTGACCAGCCTATTGCAACTCCAATGTATCTCATTGCTATCATTCAGAGGGTATATTAACCCTATTTGGAGGGAGGAAAACAAGTGATCAATAAGAAGAAAAAACATTGATCTACTAACAACTTGAATACAACCTTGAAATAAATTATGCTTAAAGCCCAGAAGCCTGCCTCAGTATAATAGTTAAATTATAGACTCCCAGGCAAAACAAAAACTGGACCTTTAGGCACTTAACAGCATGATTCTTTATTTGAAGTCTTGCAGGCTGTTCAAGGGAGACTCTGATAGTTTGGCCAAAGGGAAAGAACACATTCAGCAGCTCAATACAGGCCAAACAAAATGGAACCTCACACTATGAGAATATTAAATTATTATGGCTGCAACAGGGGGCACGATTGTTAGTGGCCTCCTCCTATTTATGGACCTGCTCTTTCTTCCCTGAAGTGAGTGTTCATTGTCATACCTAATATTGAAATGCTTTGATAATAATAAGATTGTCAAGATAATAGCAGGAAACTTTCAGTAGAAACTCAATTTTCAAAAGCCAGCTGTGTTCAACCCTGATTGATCTTTCTAAGGAGTTATCTTCAAAAAGCAAAATGTTTCCTATTTAAAAACTAGAACAAAGCCCCTACTATATGTAAATACACATGGCCAGAGTCTAGGGGCAGGAGTACAGATGTACATTGGCAATTCAATACTGCCAATAATCAAGAGAATGAATGCTATACAACAGAGAGCCAAAGGAAATTGGCTTCGTAAAGCAGAATGAGAAAGAATCTTAATCTAACATTCTGTTTGGGTGGCTGAGTTTTCCTCCATCCAAAAGGCTTTAAGTGGATGTATAGAAGAAAACAAGGTCTTAAATCAGAGAATTATTGCCCATGTGGGCATGACTGATGGTACCTTGTTAGAAAAAGCAGTTTAGGCTTCTTTCTTTCCTTTCATTTTACATGACATTCCACTCAATAGACCCAGTGAGGTGGGAAATAATGTGGTTTTTTAGGAATAACACTAGAATTGTTAGCATGTTCCATGTCTGTACTTCTTAAGGATGATTCAGAAAACCTTGCCTTTTTGTCTCAATAAAATAATGGTTTTAGAAGAAGCCCTCCCTTTTTACTCTCTTTTCTTAGCCAGTGCTATTGACTACATAGCCATTTTAGATAAAAAGTGCCAATGGGTTGGGGGCAAGTAGCAGTTGAAAACTAAAGCACTGCAGGTGGCTGCTAATACAGTATTGTTACTTGTTGGCATGAGCCCTCACAGAGTGCTCTCAATGTAGGTCAAAAGGCTTGACAAATTCAGAAGTCACTGGTAAATTACACTCTGTATACAAGTAAATCCTTCTGTATGCCACCCAAAAGGATTTCGCCCCTCTTCCTCCCCCCTCCTTTTTATTTGGTTACAGAGTAATGGCAGAATTTCATTTACCTTTCACACACAGACTCATATCAGTGTATCTATCAGTATTATTTAAATACAGAACTGTTGCAGTTATTTTGTACCTTACAACTATGGTGGTTACTTCTTTAGAAAAATAACCTATTTTAAATGTTATTATCTTGCAAGAATATACAATTAACATTTTTTATAGCTGGGAAGGAAAGAACTAAAAAATGTTTTATAAGTCAGTCCCAGAGAGACAAAGGGTACATCTTTTCTTTCATATTTGGTAGCTAGAACTAATTTATAAATGAAAAAATAAACAAATATGGCGTTGTATGCAAGTATACACAAATATATTAACCAAAGAATGATATTTTCAGGGCATATTTACTGATTCAGGGTTTTCTTTTTTATGTTATATAAAATGATAACCACAAAATTATATTAGGTAAAACACTACTCATGAGGATAAGAAAGGGCATATTGTTATGTGCTTACATTCTAGCATTTACTAGATGAAATAAACTGCTGGTGACAGGGCTTTTAGTGAGCATACTTTAATCAGTTTGGCTATTTTCAGTAATCATCCAACAGCAGCTAGTTTAGCTTTTATTATTTATTTTTATGATATATTCAAGCTGATACGTTTACCTTTAAAAAATAATCATTCAAATGGTGTAAGTCCTTAGAAAAATTAACTCACAGACCAAGAAAATAAATACCTAGAAACTAACACTTGTACGGTGTGGGGGCAGGTCAAGGGGAGGAGGTTAGACAAATGAAGTGAGGAAGAAGGGAGAGAATGTAGTCATAAAATTCAAAGTAAATCCAATGAAACTAGAAAAGTTGAAGAAAGAGGCTGGTTTGGAAGGTATGGGGAGAAAAAAGAAAGGAGTGACTCTGATCAGGATGTGTTGTATTTACAAATGGATTTGTTGAAAAGTAACCCTTCTGTACAATAACATAAAGATAATAAAATATCATTTTTAATAATAATTATTTATTGTCAAAGTGATGTACAGAGGGGTTACAATTTCATATGTTAGGCCATGGGTACATTTCTTGTACTATTTGTTACCTCCTCCCTCATTCCCCCCACCCCCTCCCCCCTTCCCCTCTCCCCCCCTCCCCCCGCCATGAGTTGTTGAGTTAGTTTACACCAAATGGTTTTGCAAATATTGTTTTTGGAGTTATTTGTCTTTTTATCCTTTGTCTCTCAATTTTGATATTACTTCCCTAGTTCTAATACCAGTATATACAGTATCCAAGGTACTCAGATGAGATACAGTGATAGTGCAGGAACAACTACAGGAAGGGGATACAAGAGGATCATCAACAAAAGAAGCTACGGCTTCACACGGCATGGTAAAATATAATTTTAAAAAATCTAAAAGGCAGAAAGTGGCACTGTGGTTCAAAGACAGCGCCCAGGCCTAGAGTTCAAGCCCCATGACCCACAAAAAAAAAAGTATAAAGACAAAAATCTACAGAGCAATTTTTTAATTCCATTTTGTCTTCATGTGATAGCCATGGGTATGATGCTTTGGGTCATCTTATTTGGCTACATCTTATTTCTTTTCTTTCTTTTGCTTCCAGAAAATGTTTTTCCTATTTTCACAAAATTAACTTAGCAATTGTCATTTCTTCAAAAGCATTGTCATTTTCATATATTTATTCTACGTCTGTAAGTTTTAGATTTTACAAGGCTAAATGCCATATCCTTTACT
Organism: Perognathus longimembris pacificus; assembly: GCF_023159225.1. Taxonomy (NCBI): domain Eukaryota; kingdom Metazoa; phylum Chordata; class Mammalia; order Rodentia; family Heteromyidae; genus Perognathus; species Perognathus longimembris. The sequence continues at coordinate 22,861,945 of NC_063176.1, forward strand.
GTTTTCTCTTACTTTTCTCCAAAGCAAGACTTTGTTAGTTCAATGTGAACACTTATCAAAATGTTTGACAGGTTATAAAAAGTAAGAATATATATCCAAGGAAACTATAGAACTTCCTGTGGTCATTTTTGAGATTGTAGAGTAAGAGGAGGAGAATTACGTTATATAATTTTGAACTGTTTGGTTTTTAATTATGATAATATATTCTTTTATGATGAGAAGAAACCATAATGACATGATAAAAAGAAACCATATTTCTTAAAGAAAAAAGAGGCTGTGTGGTGGTACATGTCTACAACCTCAGCAACCAGAGAGCCCAAGGCAGGAGGATCTCAAGTTCAAGGTCAACTTAGATCATACTGAAAGACCTGTTTCAAGAAGCAAAAAGGAAAATCTAAAGAAGCATGTTAATACTCACTTTGAATAACCTAATCCAAATATACTTCTATCTTATTAATGAAGTACGAGGTAATAGGATGAAGTGGGCAGATGGAAATACTTTCTTAAGTTAGAGATTTTTAATGGAAAAAATGAGGTACATAAAACTTTAGTCTGAACCTTGATTTAACCTGTGTAAGTAGAAGAAATAAATATATTTTCTGTAAGTGAAATGGAAGAGCACTTCACCATGATCCGTTTGTCGATACCAGCATTGATTCATTCAACAGCATTTTTGTGAACATTACCTCTAGGCCAGGCATTGCTTTCCCTAGATGTTGATGGTATAACAGTGAATAAAGCAGGTTAATAAATCACTGGCACAAACTTAATTTCATTTAGTTGACAGAAATAGGCACTAAACACTAAAACAGTCAATAAAACAAGACAAACTGATAAGTGCCTTAAGAACTATCAGGGAAATGATATTGGGAGTGTAGTGAGTAGGGAAGAGGTTTGCAATCACATTATGAATTCCAGGTCTTGTCTCCCTGTCCCTATTTCAGCCCTAGCAGGAGGAAGATGAATAAGTGCATTGGGGAGGAGAGTTATCAAATTCCCAGTGGACTCCATTTCCTGGCAGAATTTGCCATCCATCTTCTTGCTCTTGCCCTGGATTTACCCGTTCTTCCAGACACTGTCAAGTCTTTGTTGAACAATAGCACTTTTAGGAAAACCTAGGAGCGTTGCATGTAAGAATGTAACATTCATCAAATTACAGCATGGGAAGGGCTTCCTGTGACTTCATTTCTTCCATATACAAGATAGTCTTTAGTGAATCAAATCATAGCCTAAACATAGGGCTGCATGCCTTACAATTTTTTACCAATAAGTGGGGATGGATCCAGGTTTTATGGAACCTAAAGTCAATACAAAGGAAGGCCTTTTATTTTGAGGAAAAGAAAGAGTAAATTGTGAACAAAAGTTAAGTACAAAAAAGGATATTTATGTCATAAGAGAAGTGAAAACAAATTACATATTTACAAAGATGACAAACAACACAAATGTCACAAGTCTGGAATGATCCACACAAGCTTCTCACTCAGGAGACTTCAAACCTGCTGCTCTTCCTCTGCCTACGTATTTCAATATAAGCACTACATGGTACAGCGTCTGCCTGTATTTCTTTGTACCTCAATGAGGGATAAGTCAACACAGCATCAGAAGGTGCTTCTGTGTCAACATTATGCAAGCTTAGAAGTGATTGCAATCATGTACCTACATCCTACCAAACTCAAACAAAATGTATTTCCAAATTGACCTCCATGAGCCAGCCATATCGCAAGTATTTATCCCATGATCACTCAAATACCATCCAACCTAAAAGGGAAATTTTTTAAAATCTCACAAATTTTTCATAATTTACAAATGTGAAACTGAGGCTCAGTTTGACATTTATCAAGGACAGTAAACTTCAAAACTAGACTTCTTATAGTGGTTAATTTTACTATGCTAAGAGATGTTTTCTTAATGAAAACTTCAAACAGTTGGGAAAAAATTGTGTGTCAAGGAGGAAAACAAAAAATCAAAGAAGACTATCTCTAAATGAAAGATTTTGCTAAATAAAAGCTAATAGTTGGAAGCTGATAGTCAAAGTGAGTACATAACTAAAGAGAGTTTTAGAATATTACTCTAGAAAAAAATGCTGGGGAAACTTAATCCATCCTCAACTAGGAAAGACAAGCATGAATTCAACTCCATAGCATCTTTCTCTACCACCAATGTCCAACCGTGAACTTCATAGATAGGACAGACATGAAAGGAGATGAAACTTGGGAGGTAGACAAGAGTGGAGTACATAGGATCTACGAATGTGCTTGTTTTCTAAAATGGAGATATAGCTAGATACTGCAGCCAGATCTTATTTTCCCTTTAGAAAGTCATTCAACTACATAAGAAGAATGGTACAAGGGTAGAGAGAAAAAGAGGTACAAACCAGAAATACAAGTTTGACAGATGGCACTTTTTTAAGTATAAATTTATGAGACCACTTAAAAGTGTGTATGGAGTAAAACAAGGGAGGTAGACAATACCTACCAATGTATAAAGATCTGTGATAAAAGGTAACTCATCTGATGACAATGACATAAATACCTTGGATTGTAGAGGCCCCCATTCTTGGAAATCACCTGTTTTAGCATATGTGCTACAAAAGCAAGCAGTGGGTAACACCTGGGAACTGAACACAGTCCCCTTCTCAGATCTGCCTGAAGATGGAGCAAGAATGATGTGAATAATGCTTTGTAGATGCTAGCATTTGCACTGACAGCCATCATCCATACATACAGCATACAAGCTTTGGTTTTCTTTCTGTCCTTCTTTGGTTTTTCCCTATCAGTGTTTTTATTCGAAACAGGTAAAACTTTTATTTGCCAATTATTAGTTTCACCTAAGTAAAATTTGTATATGCAAAAACATTGCTATAAGGATAATAAAGAATCTAGAGTGATCCTAGCAGATCCCCAATAATTATCAAGTATTTTCATTATCTTTAAGTATCTAACATGTACCTAGGTTAGAAAAACTTGTTTCATTAGTGGAAACAGAAAAACAATAGAGACATTTTACAAGACAAAACAAATCTGAGCAAGCAATTGTAAGATTGCAGTAAGGAAAGGGCATTAGTGATAATGCATTAGTGCAAAAGCTGAAATTGGCAAGTGAAGACTTAATTAGAGGATATTAGGGAAGTAGGAATAAAATTGAGAGTCGGATAGAACAAGTAAAGGATGCTGATTCACAGATAAAGCTAAAGGATCTAGTGCCCAAATGGCGTTTGCTCCATTAGGATTCTAAGGACAACAAAACAAAAACAAGCATTTTTGTTCCTGTCTGGGAACTTTCAGGGGGCTCTGGAGATTCTCGCACTCAAACTGTGTGGGACATGTCATGTAATGAAATATCTGAGTAGTTCTTAAGTAAATGAGGGTTTATGTTTATGTCCATGTCTCCCATCAAGATTTGTGACCTACGATGTTTAAGTCCTGCTGGCTGTGCGGGTCACCTCAGTTCCCCGGAAGCATCTGCAAGTTAAATCCCTACACAGACAGTGTCCAATTTTATGAAGGTGAGTATGAAAGAGTGTGCCTGGATAAGGTCCTCCTCCAACAAGGGTAGCCTTGCTAAAACTAGGTGTTTCTCGGGAGGAAATGAGGATGGACCAAAGTAAGCACTAGGATACAAAACATTTGCACTCAATCTCACTGGTCCTCTCTCATTACTCCTTTTCTTTTTTGGTCACTTAAGATTTTATTTGTGAATAAAAATTTATTCATGTAAGTTATATTCAGGGTATTATATATGCAAGAATATTAAAATTTGTAGGTTTTATGTACACATATCAGTCATATACCGCATGTGATACATTATGTGGAAAACCAAAAAGCATAACATACATGCATATGTGAGTATGAGTATCTCAATTTTATAAACATATGGGCATGATTAGTAATGGACCTTGAAAGAAACATCAAAATAGGGATGATAGACTTGCTGTGATTATTTTTAATATATAAAATTAATGTGTAATTATTTTAGAAATCCTATTGGATTATTATTTATTTTTATTCACATTAACTTTTTAAATTTTTACTTTCAACATGCCATGTGATACCGTAGCTTCTATTGTTGATGACCTTTTGTATCCCCTTCCTGTGGTTGTACCCGCACTATCACTGTATCTTATCTGAGTACATTGGATACTGTATATACTGGTATTAGAACTAGGAAAGTGAAAGGGAATATCAAAATCGAGAGACAAAGGATAAAAAGACAAACGACTACAAAAGCAATACTTGCAAAACTATTTGGTGTAAACCAACTGAACAACTCACGGGAGAGAGGGAAAGGGGGAGGAGGGAGGGGGGAATGAGGGAGGAGGTAACAAACAGTACAAGAAATGTACCCAAGGCCTAACGTATGAAACTGTAACCTCTCTGTACATCACTTTGACAATAAATAAGAAAAAAAAAGAAAGAATGGATGAATGCTCCTGGAAAATGAAAAATATAGGTATTCTTATGAAAGAGACTATTTAGTCACTACTCTTTTTCTAATTCATCAGCCCTTTAGACCTTATGCAAATGGCCTACATATTAGACTTTCCAGAACAAACAAGAGTCAACTAGCCCCAGGCAGCCATGCAGAATTATTTAGAATATGATTCAACCTACTTTATGACAACTCAGTCCTCATGAATATTTCACAAGTGTTCAATTTTTAAGAACAAACTCATTCTGATTACACACTGATAAAGTTTAATTTAGTAACTGTAGATTATCCCGCAAAATATGTCTTTGTTCACCTAGTAAGTTATACCAAAAAAAAGATGGATAAAGTTCTCCCCATGAGAGAGGACAAATTTGAGGAAGAAGTGTAGATTTCAGAAAACATGTTCAAATGTCTTTCCTAAATACAATTTTTTTTGTCGGTTATGGGGCTTGAACTCTGGACCTGGGCACTGTGCTTGAGCTCTTCAGCTCAAGGCTAGCACTGTACCATTTGAGCCACAGCACCACTTCACTAAAATACAATTTTTTTATACTTTCCTAAATACTAGCAAAATTTTTGTCATCTTCTCTATAAGGACTATTTGGGGCACCATGTCTAAAAGATGAAAAAAAAATGAAGAATGTGTTTGCCACAGTACAAGTTTTTTAAGGCCCTCAGTAGAAATAGCTAAATAACAAGTTAGATTATTTTTAAAATCATAGAATAAAATAATTAATTAAAAATAAGAGTTAAGTCCTAGAGGCCCATTCCTATAATACTAGGATCACAATTCAAACCAGTCCAAGTAGAAAAGTCCATGAGATCTCTAATTAACCACCAGAAAGGTCTAAATGAGCCGTAGCTCAAGCAGTAGATCACTAGCCTTGAGAAAAAAGGCTTAGGGACAACACTTAGGTTTTGAGCTCAAGCCCCAGAACCATACACACACACACACGCACACACACACACACACACACACACACACACACACAAAATGGGTTCTTCAAATAAATTAATAGGTAAGTAAATGATGCAATCAACATTAATGACTTTCAATGTTGATTTTATAAAACAACTGCTCAGCATCCATCTCTAGTAAAAGATTAAGCTTTCTTGGATAATAGTAATAACAAGGAAACATCAGAAACTACATTTGCTTACAGGTCAGGATTTCTAATTCGTAACATTCAATGTTCTTGTCTCTAAAAACAAGGCTCCTGACGTTAAGAACTAAGAAATTAAATCCAAACAGACATGATGAGCATTTTTATAGAGAATAATTTTAGCTTTGAATATAAATACAAGCGTTTTATTTTAGGAAATATATTTTTCTCTTAACTTTTTCAGTTTATAGAAAAGAACAAAACAAGTGTTCTAGTATAGCAATGTGTTAGAAAAGTATGAAGGAGTAGATTTAGCAGTGTCAATCACATACTTATAAAATCTTATGGAAATACTAAAGTACTGTCTCCCTTTTGGTGGAACATTTAGGAATCTCCAGTCCTTAGTAATCTAATTTCAGATCCACACTGGAAGAACTTTGTCTCTTGAAGAGTTTCCATTCTCTCTGAAGTTTCTCTTGCAGATAACCAAGGGGAGGCTGGGAGAGGTGCGGCATGGGACAGAGAAAGGGATAAAACCCTTTCTTCACACTCATGCTGCTCTGAATGCGGACCATCTGTGCCCCCAGCTGGAGCGCCAGCAATGGTCTGGCACTTGAACCACACCATATTTACAGATCTAAACACAAATGGCTACTGCCTGATTGTTTCATGATTCATTAGTCAGACAAGCTCTCCTCTCCCGCCAGCACAGCTGTTACAGAGTAAACCTTTGTCACTTAATAGGCCTGATTATTACTTTCCATCAAAGGTATTGATCTGTGTCACCTCTACTTAAGGGAATTGGGGAGCAAAAACGGGGGAATAAAATGTATCAGGAAAACATGAACATGAAAGAGAAGATGGAGGGCAAAAGAGGGACATTAGGCCAGGTCACAGACATTGGCTTCCTCCTCACTCTCCTGCGTGCTCTGAATATCTGAATGTCTTTGGTTCCGTGACTGAGTTTCTTGGAAAGAGGAGCCATCCCTCACCTGGTGTGCAGCCCCACGCCCCAACCAACTGCAGTCACACACTCCAACCACACAGATCATCGATACGGGGTGAACTCAACTAGAAATCTGTATCAATTAATAAACCAAGCCAGTGTGCAGAGAGAGTAACGGCTCTCTCTGGAGGGAATTTTTTCATGCTCCTTTAATGATCGCCTTTTGTTTAACAAGTAAAGAGAAGCTGTAACCCTGGGCTGCTCCATGGTTACAGCCTTTCTTGTGGGTGCTTCTGTCCGTCTGCCAAGGCACCCAGCGACATCCAGACTGGCCAGCAGTGTGGACATCCGCTCAGCTCCCAGTCTGACTCGCTCTGTTTCCTTCTGTTTCACTCTGCTCTGTCTATTCTCTCTCTCTCTCTCTCTCTCTCTCTCTCTCTCTCTCTCCCGTCCTGGGACTTGAACTCAGGACCTGAGCAGTATCCCTGGATTCTTCTTGCTCAAGGCTAGCACTCTACCTTTTGAGCCACAGCGCACTACTTGGGCTTTTTCTGTTTATGTGTTGCTGAGGAATCCAACCCAGGGCTTCAAGCATGCTAGGCAAGCACTCTACCACTAAGCCACATTCCCAGACCTCCTCTCTTTTTCTTTTAAGGAAAAAAAAAATAGAATTTCCTGGGAAGGGGAAGACAGAAGCTGTCAGAAATTAGACTACCTTAGTCAAATCCTTTGCTGAACATTCCCACCATCACCATCATAAGAATTATTTGGTAAGTATAGATTTTTTTTAAACAAGCAGGAGATCATCTATCTCCCTGTATATCCTCCCACAGAAGAAGCCTAGGGAGACTAGGAAGTCTATTCAAACCACACAGACTGGTGTTTGGTGTGTTTAAAAATTCCTCAGCCTCATGCAAACCACTCCAGAGCACTATCCATTCTGTCATCCTGTTCTCCAAACCCTATGTGACCATTCAGATAGTCATGCCCCTAGTTATGAAGCTCCCATGGCCTTTTAGGTGGTAAGACATAAATAATAAATAGATAAGCAAATAAGTAAATAAGACCTTTGTTACCAGCTTCTACAATTAGCCTCAAGATAGTCTGTCTTTTGAAACTATATTCATATAGAACAGGATGCTACTTCATATAGTATAATACATATATGTGTGACTCTCACACAAGAAGCTACAGTGCATCGAAGCATACAAACCAAGACTTGCTCTAACCCTCTGAAATTCCAACATAGGCCGATTCCATTCTCTTTGTACTATAACATATTCTGTTATCGAAGTCTAATATATTAATGAGACTTTTATTACTCTTTTTCCCTAGAGCTTACCCTCCAATTGTAGGTACATAATCATTCTAGTTCACAAAAGGTCAACAGCATTGCTAAGCACATCACTGGTTGTTTTATGGTGCTCTTCACAGGTGATAGATTGACAACTCCAGACACAGATTTTCCATTTATGCAGCTGTCAACAAAACCAAGAAGTAAGACTCACCCCACCAACTCTATCCATTCAGAATTAAAGGAATGGTCAGAACACAGTTTGCTTTGATTTCTCTCTCCAAAGACACTGTTAATGAGCATAACATTGAGAAATAACTGAATGCACTATCACCCTTGGGAGCTGGATCAGCTCATTTCATACTTATTCTCAGAAGACCCTCTGCTAAAGAAAGGATACTAATGGCTTCAGATCACTTCTGACTGGGTCCAGATTTTAATCAGTTATATTACAATGAAAGTCCCTCTGCCCCATTTCCATGTCTATAGTCCTCCAGGTGGTTTGATTATTACACCTGATACTCATGTCCAGAACAATCTAGTTTTCCCTGTTTCCCTTTCCTCATTCCCATATAGCCCTAAAAGTTTTGCTATTTGAAGCAGACTAGAAATAAGGTATGTAATGTTACTTTTAGTACCCATCAACATCAAAAAATTGTTCAGTCACTTATATTAGTTCTATAGCTGTGGATTTCATTGATAACCACCATATATTTACACTCTCACCCCCTCTGTCACATTCCTTGCCCTGTCCCCACACAAAGATCAATCTACAACAGGTTCCTTTATTCTCATAATTGCAACAGTGTTAACAGGAATGAGACACTTAGTTCTTTCATCAGAAACAGAATTCAGATTTGGAAGCAAATGAAGTCTTTCTGATAGCCAAATGTCAGCTTCTGAGCTTTCCAAACAGAGTCTCTTTTTGTAAGTTATGTCTATCCGTTGACAGGACCAATATGATTTTACATAGGGACAATTTGGCAAACAGAAATTTCACATAATATAGTGTACTTGAAATTCATATAAAAGAAAGCTGTCAACAAATGGAAGCTGATTAAAATAAAGGGTATTTGTTCTTAACAGGGGAGAAAAATCAGTTTATAAACATAAAAAAGAAACCGATTGGCAAGAACTAGTGTAAATATGCCAAAGTATTAAAAAATATACTTGAGTTTTACTCTGTTTATATACCAGTTGATAATTTAATTTTGAATCTAAATATGCATTTCTCCAAGCAGATCAACAAGAACTGCCCTTACCTAGGAATCCACATATGGTAGCAAAGAACATTTGGAAGTATCCCCTGTAGGAAAAAAAAAATCCTTAAAACATGTTTTGTACATGAATTGGGACTCAGGGTCTCATGCATGTCAGAATGTACTCTCCTACTTAGGCCATACCTCCAGGCCAGTTTCTCCTCCTGTTTACTGTGTGTGGGTGGGTGTGTGGGTGTGGGTGGGTGTTTTGCTCAAGGCTCTCTACCATGTAAGTCATAGCTCCATTTCCCATTTTTATGGTGCTTAATTGGAAGTAAAGTTTCATGGAGTGTCCTGCCCAGGCTGGCTTCAAACAATGATCCTCAGCCTTCATCCTCCTGAGTAGCTAGGCTTACAGGTATGAGCTCCCAGCACCTGGCTTATTATTTTTAATGAGGTCTTACTTCCTACCTATATGTGTACCTGCACCACAAGCTCCCTACTCTAGGCTTCTTTTATCTCCATACACCACTGCCATGGAGATAGTCTCATGGACTGCTCTGGCCTGGCACCATGATACTTTCAGTTTAATCCTCCCACATAGCTTGGGATGATAGGCACTTAACAATGTGCCTAACTATGGGTTGAGAAGAGGTCTCATGAACATTTCTAGCTAGTCTGAACTGCAATCCTTTCATTCTTTACTTCCCAAGTATCTAGGGTTAAAGGTGTAGTAAGATGACAGGCATGAGCTTGAGAATAAGTACCGTCTATGCAGACTGATATAAAACATACACATCAATCAGGTTAAACAATGTGTCATAGCTAGGCATGATGTCCATGCTTATATGGCCATATACAGGAGGCTGAAGTAAGAGGATCATGAGTTCCAGGTCAGCCTGGGCTTCGTAAGCAACACTGCTTCCCAACAAAAGCCTATATAAATAAGCACAGCACTTATTCTTGCATAGCCACACCATTTAGCTAAATATATATCAAGCAGCTGGGACTTAAACAGAAAAAAACTACACACAGCATATTGTGATACAAACTACAGTTGTATTTCACTACCTACACATTTTAATTTGATGCATGCCAACAATGTTCAGGGTCGGATAATTGTGCTTTCTTGCTTCTGGAAATGTCAATACCAATGTATGTTCTAAAAATGCATTTTTCTTTAAGTATTTTTCTATGTTTTCTTTATGGGATAAATATAGACAGAAAAAGAACTTGAGTATGTTGTACTTTCGTCATTGTTTTACAAAGCGTTATCCTAAAAATGTTGCCAGTCAATGTGACATTGACTAGATATTGACATGGGTTACATGGTAAAATTACAAATATCTAAATAAATGAATGATCAATACTAGCCAACATTACAACTCACTACACAATAGTCATACATATGTTAACTCGATCATCACAATGCCCAGTAAGCTCTATCATTATCCAGTTTTTACAGGTAAGTAAACTGAGTCACCAAGGAATGACATATAGCTGTGAAGTGGAACTGTTGGGATTCAAACCCAAGCTGTCTTATTAAAGTCCATGCTTTTTAAAGGACAAGCTATATATAAAGTCCATGCTTTTAAAGGACAAGCTATATATAAAGCTGAGAGAAAAGAAGGGAAGGAAGGAGGAAGACAGCAAAAAAGGAAGAGAAGAAAAGGGAAGAGAGGGAGAAGGGGGGAAGAAGAGAAAGAAGGAAATATAATCTTAAAGCAAACAAAGAAGAATGAAATGAAGGCAATGATGATGAAAGCAAAGAAAAAAGAGAGAAATAAGGTTGACCTTTAAAATGCAATTGATAAATATAAAAATACTCTTGGGAAGTAGAAGCAACTCTTTTATAACAACTAGAATTGATCTCTCTCTTTTTCTAAGAGAAAGAGAGAAGAGGAAGGCTTGGTGCCAGTTAAGCCCCACTATGAGCTTAGTAGAAGAGAAATGACCGCAGATTCAGCCTGTCTGTGCCAGCTCTTAAGGCCTCCCTTCCAGGAATGTATCCTGCCCCAACACCTCAACTATATCAAATACTGCTCCTCCCTGCTTAGGCTGAAGAAGATGTAGAGGGACAAGATGCCCAGAAATCTAAAACACGAGCATGGCAGTGCTCGGGCACTTGGCCACAGTGAGGGCTTTCAGCCACATGCCAAGGAGTGGAGCTTGCCTCCTTGCCAGCAGCCCCAGTGTTCAGCAAACACACCATGCGGCAGAAGCGCAGGCACAGAAGCAGAAGGGATCTGTCCAGCAGAAGAGAAACCTTCCACACATCCCTGGAAAAAACAAAGACAAGAACAGACCAGAACTGCTGGTAGCAGCTGAGTGTGATGAGAAAAAGGCAAAAGCAACTTGGCAGAAGTGCAGTCCAGATTATCTGGGAACAGAAGTATTGTGGAGCTCACTAGGTGCAGCAGGAATGGGAAGCTACAAATAGAAACAAAGATACCGATTTTTGGATTAGGGCAGACTGAGAAATGAAGGCTACTAGGAAGTGCAGATACTTAAGGGAATGGTGGTTGGAAGGAGCTGGAGGTTTGCTCCATGTTCTTTGTTACACTGATAGACTCAGGGGAAGCTTCTTTTGTTGTTTTAGCATGTGGGGACAAGGACTTGATAGACTACATGGCTTTCCTTAAATCATTTTTTGCATTCTTATTAAGGTAATTTTACAAAAAAAGTTTCAATTTAACGTGTTAGTTTATGAGTGTAATACATCTTGATCAAATGTTTTAAAGTAAAGGTTTCCAAGAAATGCTGACATTCAACTCCTAGGAAGAATAGTGGGGTTTTTTTTAATGTAATAACTCTTCAAAATGTTAAGTATAATATTAAGAATTAAGCTGGGTGTTCATGGTGGCTGATGCCAGTAATCCTAACTACCAGGGAGGCTGAGATCAGAAGATTGCAATCCAAAGCCAGCTTGGGCAGGAAAGTCCATGAGACTCTTATCTTCGATAAATCACTAGAAAACTGGAAGTGGCACTGTGGCTCAAGGACAGGATCCCAGCTCTGCTTTCAAGGTTTATGACTGAAAAAAAAATTAATATGGTTACTATTGAGATAGTACTTCGTGTGCATCTTTTAGATGTGATAACAAGTGCTTAATGTCCATTAATATTCACAACAATCCATAGGGAGATGCTATGACCCCATTTTACATAACAGAAAACTGAGATCTAGAGATTACAGAACCAGTTTATGGCAGAACCCAGTTTCTATTCTCTTTCCCACAGCCTTGCTCTTAAAAAAAAATGCTACACAGTGATACTGACCCTCAGTACACCCTTGGCAAGGCTTGCATTTTCAACCCTAGAACAAGAGCAAGACCAGAGCACAGCAGTACATGTAATGCAAAGGACCCTGGGTAAAACTGATGAGAAACTGGGTCAGCAGATCATTGAGGTTCTCATTCTTATTCGGTTGTGCTTATCCTCATACCCTCAGAATGTTAGCTCTTAAAACTAAAAATTGTGATGAAGAGGCCTGCGCTGTTGTAGCCTCACTATTGAGTGACTAAATATGAAGCATTTCAGAAGTGAATGCTTTACAAACATTTCCACATGACGTTCAGATTGTACTTTGGGTTTATGCAATGTCCACCCTAAAACAGACATTGTTGTCTTGCTTTCTTTGCTGCTTTCTCCCCTTTGCTGTTTGTTGTCATTAAATAACATTTTCCAAAATACTGGAAATTGTAAAGGGGTCTTGATAAGATGAGCATCAATTGAGTGAAAGCACATCCCTAGGGCATGGGCAGAAAGAATTCCATGATTCTTGAAAGAAGCACTTGCTCTCAGTTACTTACAAAAAAAAAAAGGAAGGAATATTTCCCTCCTTTCTCAGTGCATGCTGTAGAGATCAGCACATGAAATAGAAGTAAATATTGCTATTTTCTATGAGGTATTCAAAAGTGCCTAGGCCTATAAAATTCCTTTTTGGAGGGCCTTTATTTCAAAATTACGTTCTCTTTTTTCCTAGATGAAAAGTTAGGACACTTAGTAGGCCTTGTGGCTTAATAATATCCTTTTCAATTGCATTAAAATGTTGCTTCAAAATCCTCCATGCTATACCAATGCAATTAGAATGTTTTCAAACTAAGGATTTCTTTTAAAAAGTTGATTTTACATGGACTCTATGGTCTCCCTTATTGGGAATAATTAGCACAGGTTTAGGCAAGTCACAGCAGAAGATCACAAGAGCCCAATAGCTATACCCTTATGATCACATAAGATGATGCTAAGTGAAATGAACTCCATTTTATGGAAATGATTGTTATATCACAGTTGTAACTATTTTCAACATCCCATGTGTATCTGTAGTCTCTACTATTGATGATGTTCGTGTATCACCTTCTTGTGATTGTATCTACACTATCTCTGTAATCTTATCTGAGTGAATGGGAAACAGTGTGTACTGGTATTAGAATTAGGAAATTCAAAGGGAATACCAAAATTGAGAGACAAAGGGTAAAATAAGAGAAACAACAACAAAAGCAATACTTGCAAAACTGTTTGATGTAAGTGAAATGAACACCGCAGGGGGGGAAAGGGGGAGGGGGGAGGGGGTATGAGGGACAAGGTAACAAACAGTACAAGAAAAGTATCCAATGCTTAACGTATGAAACTGTAACCTCTCTGTACATCAGTTTTATAATAAAAACTTTAAAAAATAAAAAATAAAAAGTTGATTTTAAAAGTATGGACTTTCCTCCAAAGACACAGCCCTCTCCCAAACTCCAGCACATACAACTCTCACAAAAGGTAGGCTCTTAAAGGTTTACAGAACTCATTGTTAAGAACAACTGGAGGTCACATCTGCTTATGTAGGTTAAAATCCTATGCTCTCATGCTCTGTCAAACAGTGAAACCACTCGCCACACCTTGTGGCGAGTGTACAGAAGTAGGTGCTGTTTTCTAACTTATACAAAGATTCCAAAAAGCCCATATTAGTGTGCTATGGCTATTTCACACCAGATCTCACATTGAGCCCATTGTGTGTGTGTCTCCTTCCAACTGTGGGTCAGTGACAGTCACCATAGCAGCTTGAAATCAGAGAGGGACAATTTACACCATAGAAATTCACAAACAGGCTACCCCCACCAAAAGAGCCAAATGCTAAAATTTTCCAGAATACTACTAAATACAAGCCAGTAGAGACCCTGAGAAGTACTGACCTTTATGATGACAGATTTTAAACAAAAAGCAGAAAACAGTTTTTAAACCAACATTCCATTTTTTTTTCCAGGTTGTCCTAATTGCTTTCTAGGTCAAGGGCACAGGAGTCCTCTTGTTTGGAGCACAGATTTAGCAGCTAACAGATGCCAGAGAAGGTATACAGAGAGGACTGCTAGAAAAATCAGTTCTCATTGGATCTCAGATGGGTCTAAAGATAGCATCCAGAGCTATAAATCTGTTTTAAAGCATCTGCAGCCTCATCGCAGTAACTGCCACAGAACCATTAAGAAAACAAAACAAATAATGCTTCCATATAATTTTAAATATAAAGATTAGGAATGAGAGCTTACAAAAAGTATAAAAAAGACTCTCCTTAAGATGACATGTAAGAATAGCCCTGTCCAAGGAAGATATAAATTTCTATGGGCTGCTGGCAGGTGTCTTCTGTGGGCTTTTTGAAGAACTGCTGTTTCTACCTGAACTCTATCTGGAGCCCCTTAGAAAGGAGGAAAGAGTCAAGTCTAACGATTGATTCCACTTTTGAATTACAGAGGGCGATTGATTTTTCATTAAGGCTCCTGTGCCACTCTCAAGAGTAGATACAGCAAGGGGAAAGTAATTCATTGATCCGAGCGAAGGGCCATGTTCATTTATTGGCTTTCTGCCACATCCCATTATTCCTGCTTCTAAATGTACACTGAAGTCAGTTTATTTTCATCAATGCCTCCTGTCACCAGAAATGCCTCCCAGTAACTATTAGTTTAATCATTCTGTCTTCACAATGGTAATGAGTGGCAATATCCATGCAATCCTCCATTTGTGGATATTATTCATTGGATTACTCTGTTGCCCCTCACCAGGCTCTAGGTAGGGGTCTGTCAACACTTTATAGTCTAAAAGACATGAAACAATTTGAATATTCTTTAAACATATGTTTGGACTAAAAATAACTATAAGACTTACATTATAGTTTTATTTATTAAATATCAAACTTTCCTGTAGAGACATATGATTTTTGACTGGTCAACAGTGATAACTTTGGAGAGTACAAGAAATCCACCCAAATCAGACTCACATATCTACCACAAGCTCCTGGAAAGCAAGCTAGAGACCCATCGAGCTCACTGAAAATAAATATGATATTCCACACAATATCCCAGTTTCATCTGCAGGAAAAATCTACATGTGTTCAGCCACAATAAAGTCCTTATTTTGACATAGCTAACTGAGAAGCTGAGAAACTGAGTAGCTCGGGACTCCCAGTAAAGGGAAACAGTGCACACCAGTGCCCATGTTTCTTGCCTCCTAATCATTCCCAGAATTTCATGTTGCCAATTAAAAAATCTATCATTTCATTTTCCATGATATTTTTAAACACATGAAATAAAAAGCTGAGAGCCAAGAGTGCCTGCTTTATATACATGAGGCCCTGGGTTCGATTCCCCAGCACCACATATACAGGAAATGGCCAGAAGTGGCGCTGTGGCTCAAGTGCCAGAGTGCTGGCCTTGAGCAAAAAGGAAGCCAGGGACAGTGCTCAGACCCTGAGTCCAAGCCCCAGGACTGGCCAAAAAAAAAAGCTGAGAGCAACTTTGATATTGATCTTGGAAATGCTGATGATAATTTTTCTCCTCCTCCATCTCCAGATGATAAAATGAATCCCATTAAATTCTGCCCCATACTGAAGCACATTTAATGCATGCCTATTTACTTCCAAACATCTTCCAGTCACAATCCCTCCTGACCTGTCAAGGAATTCATGAACACTAACTCTTCTGAAAGGATTGTTTCCAACCTGCAACAGGAAGTGGAAGAATTCTCCCGTATTATAGATGATTCAGCCAAGGCTACGCTACATTGGGAATCACTTGCAGAATCTAGAATGAGAACTCTGACCTGGGAGGCCTTTTTCCACTACACTACAGCTCTCTCAGGTGACAAAATTAACATAGAAACTATGACAATTAACTACAGAAAAACAATCTTTAAAGATTCTTTACAGTAAATTGAGCCAACAGTACAATAGAAAAAAGAAAACCCTAACTCAGAACAGCAATTAAACCTGAAAGAAATGCATGGATAACAATGAAAAATAATTACATAAATAAAAATATACAACTTTATTGAAAAATAAATGTAAAATAAGATCTATCTAAATGAAAAGTTAGTTACAAATACTTTAAATGTATGTATTCTTTCCAGGGGAATATTTGGGAAAAATGATAAAATTATTCCATAATTGTTCTGAATGAACAGAAAATACAAACATAGACAGCATAAACCAATACAGAAAGTACATTGAAGGCTGGACATGGTAGCGCACACCTATAACACCAGGTACTTGAGATGCAGACACAGTTATGAGTTTCAGTCCAGTCAGCAAGAGAAGATTCTATTTCAAATGCAAACATTTTTTTAAGGGGAAGAGCATGGATCAATGATGCTCAAAGTCTGGGACTCAATGTTTTAAGGGTTGAATTTGTTTTTAAAAAGTATGTGAAAGCTTGCATATTAAAACTTAAAAATGTATTTTGAGAAAGAGCAACAATGAGTTATTCACTATCCATTATTAAAATGCAATTCAAAGCCTTAGTATTTAAACTGAGCTCAGTGGCTGTTATCTATAATCCTAGGTATTTGGGAATGAAGTATAGGGACGAGAGGGACTAGGAATATGGCCTAGTGGCAAGAGTGCTTGCATAGTATACATGAAGCCCTGGGTTCGATTCCTCAGCACCACATATATAGAAAGGGCCGGAGGTGGTGCTGTGGCTCAAGTGGTAGAGTGCTAGCCTTGAGTACAAAGAAGCCAGGGACAGTGCTCAGGCCCAAAGCTCAAGCCCCAGGACTGCCAAAAAAAAAAAAAGTATAGGGAGTATGGTTCAGGAAGATAAACTGGAGGCCTTACCTAAATAATACCCTGAGGCAAAAAAAAGATTAATGATGGGACTCCAGTAGTAAAGTACTTGCCTATTAGGCTAAACTCTAGTATTGTATCCAAAAATAAATTGGGACAATAATCAAAGAATTTATCAATGGAATTAATCAGATGGCCATAAAACACAATATAGCATATGTAATAAACAAAATATTGAATATCCAGAGAGAAAATTATTGTATGATTTTAGAATTGTAGTTTTACAATTTAATTTTAAATACATACTGTACAAAGCATGCCAAAATGCACTTCAGAGAGTAAAGAGATAAGTAGTTAGTGATTTTAATGATATTAAGCAGAAACAAAACACAAATATTTAGATAACATCAGAATCTTATCAGTATAAAGTCAGTGACAAATCGGGACAGAAAATAGACTTTTGGGTATCAAGATGTAAAATGTCTACTCAAAACATGATAAACTATAATGACTGTTCACATAACACAAGAAAATTCAATCTCAGTATTTAAAAATATCTTGAGCCAATAATGGTGGTACACACCAATTATCCCAGCAATGGGGAAGCTGAGGGAAAAGCCTCCTCAGTTTGAGTTTGAGGCCAGTTTGGCCAACATATGAAGAACTGACCTAAAAAGAAAATGGTAATAACCAACGTTTTGGTGAGATAGGTATTATTGTATAAGTAATGTAGAATAAATTTTGGTAAAACTCCCCCAAACAAGTTACCATTATATTTCTAATCTATTTAAGATACACTGATATCAAGTAGCTCACAAATTAAATTCTAGAAATTTAACCAATGCAAATCACCAGACATGTTTCTAAATATGAACTTGTATGGAAATATTTATATTAAAAAATGAGAAATAATCTAAGTACAAATAAAAAATACTTCAATTGGGTACAACCTTATGATAAAGTAGCACATCAACATAAAAATCATTAGAGGAAAGTTAATAATATGGAGAAGAATTCATGCATAAAATTATAAAAATATAGCAGCTCCACAATTTTAATTGATGAAGCAAGGAGAATGAGGAAACAGGAGTGAAGGAGGAAATCATTCAAGATTTAAAGCAATGAAACAAGATCCAGTCGCTAGAAGCATGTGTAGGAAGAGCATTGAGCAGAGGACTAGTTCTAGGATCCTGGCCTAGATGTCTAGAGGAATAGGGAAATGCTATTGCCAAATAAGGTAATGCATAGAAGATCAAACTTGACCTAGCTATCTAAAATGTAAACATAGTGCTAAAGCCTTGATTTTTTAAGCCCCATCAAGTTTCAGTCATCACTACCATGATAAGAGAACTCCAAGTGTTGGAGAAATGGTCACTTTCTTCCTTCTTTCTGATATCACAGACCATATACAACCTAATGGCGCTCAAGGTCGAATGGAAGCTAAGTGTGGTGATGGCAAGAAAGATATCAAACACAAAGCTCAGGTGGGAGTAGATTGACATTGTTTAGGAATCATGAAAAATGTACAAAAGATAACTAGCCCTCTATAACACATTTTACACTCAACAGGACAGCAAGAGAGTTATAAGAAACTATGTTTCAACAGCTTTTGCCACCAAAGATTTTGAGTGTGAGAAATAGCTTGAAAGTACTTAAATGACAACTCCTTGGTTGTACAACTACTTAAAGATAATTTTTAACATTTGGAAAAAAAAAAGTTCTTTTCTTAATTTCTACAGATCAAATAAGAAAAGAAATATATTAATAAGAATTTAAAACAAGATATGCTAGAGTTAATACATTGAATAATCAATGGGCTTATAATTAAAACTGGATTTAGTGCATGACAATTTATGGGTGATATCCATGTTCATAAAATTGTAGCAAATTTTGTTAAACCATGAAAAATTCCAGCTCACTCATATTGCATAAATTTTATTCTCATGACTTGATGATAATATTAATTATCCTTTCCTAAAAGAACATATTTGTAAGCCAGGTAAGATTTTTTTCTATATACAATCTTGTTTAACTTTTTAAATCCTTGAAATATCATGACTTAGGTATTCCTACAATGTTCCATTTTGAAGTTTCCATTCAAAGGGAAGAATAACAGTAATTCAAACCAGCAAAACTTAATGGAATGAATTTTAGCATGAAATCCAGCCACACTTTTCAGTCCCCAGCCAAGTCATGAATATGACGTGTAACTTCTCTGAGACCCTATTCTGCATCCATAATATGAGGAAAACAATAATGTCCCAGTTATTACAAAAACTAGAGATGCAGGAATGCATCATCATTTAAATAAGTTTACCAATTAGAATGTTTTCAAACTAAGGATTTCTTTTAAAAAGTTGATTTTAAAAGTATGGACTTTCCTCCAAAGACACAGCCCTCTCCCAAACTCCAGCACATTCAACTCTCATAAAAGGTAGGCTCTTAAGGGTTTACAGAACTCATTGTTAAGAACAACTGGAGCTCACATCTGCTTATATAGGTTAAAATCCTATGCTCTCATGCTCTGTCAAACAGTGAAACCACTTGCCACACCTTGTGTCGAGTGTACAGAAGTAGGTGCTGTTTTCTAACTTATACAAAGATTCCAAAAAGCCCATATTTATGTATTATTCTCTTCACTATCTCATTTATCCCTCAAAATAATCATGCTCTTTTCTCCTTTGAAAAAATTCAGGTAACCGAGGCACAAAACAGTTAATCAGCTTGAATGAAGTCACATGCCAAGGGGCACAGCTGGGAATCAATCCCAGGCACCCTGACTGCGGAGTTTGGGCATTCAGTCATTATACTCACCTACTTCATAAAAGCATCCTTTTAGTGGAAGCTGTCAAAAATAGTAGCAGTCACTATTGTTGCAGTTGTTACAACTTGCATCAAAAGTACTTCTTGTCAAAGGCTTCCTACCAGACCATATTCTCAAAAGCAATATTATTTTTGTATA
Source organism: Perognathus longimembris pacificus (assembly GCF_023159225.1). NCBI lineage: Eukaryota > Metazoa > Chordata > Mammalia > Rodentia > Heteromyidae > Perognathus > Perognathus longimembris. The sequence goes on from NC_063176.1 coordinate 22,881,914, forward strand.
CGTTTTCAACTGAGAGAGAACCAGAATATCATAAATATGTGTACATTGGTTAAATGGTTAAAAATCTTACAAATATATATCCACAGCTATTGCGCCTCACAGCTCAAGGTAAAAAAGAATGGCTGATGTAAATTTGTCAGTGCTCCATCAACATAAACCACCAGGGCATCGTATATCACCAGGCAACCTCTGCTCTGTCTATATATCTTGATACAAGCAATACTTTTGACACCAGTCACTTCCCAAGATAAAATACAGTTTGTGAAGATATAATTTCAACATCACATAAAATGGCACCCTCCCACAAAAGCAGCATTCATTTTCACTCAAAAAAAATATGCTGAGTGTTGACTAATATAGTCACCAAACACAAAACAGATGCAGACATATACTTCCCTCCAAAACTGCTAAATTTAGTCATTTTTCAACTTAAATATACATTTCTTACCCAAATTGGAAAGTGAATATTGAGCACTCGCCAAGTCATAAAGCTTTGATAACTCTCTATTTCCTGTATGCAGCTCCATCCCTTGAGATTCAGTGGAATTTTTCAAGAAAAGTAAAATGTTTTGCTCATTCTGCTTTTAAGAAGTAAATTATTTCAATATATAGTATATCACTCTCTTTTCCATTGTCTTTATCTAAAAGCCTTGCATGGGTAATATTATCTACTGTCTGTTATTCTATCTAAGTGGGCCGCCTCACCAGTGCCTTTAACACCTTCTATGAGTAATATCAAGGATGACATGTCTTCATCGGTATTGCACAGGACTCGGCATGTAGCACAATTCATATTTCAAAGAACTCCACAGTCATAAAGGTTCATATGTTGCCATACAACTACTCACAGAAAATAAAGTACCTGACAATGAGAATTAGAAAATAGTTAATAAAAATAGGAGATGCTTTTTTGCAAGTCCTCAAATCTTAATATGGTTCCTTTAAGATTAAAAAAATTCCCATGAGAAATTACAACTTTGATAGTCTCATAGCATTCCTGCTTTCAATTTTCCTTCAAAATGGAACACTGACAATATAACTCTTATCCTAAGGCACTGCAACTTACTAAAATGGATTATGTCTGGGACCTACAGAGACCTAACTCAACCATAAAAACAGTCATGAATTTCAAAAAAAAAAAAAAAAGAACACACACACGTATGCCAAAGGCTATAAGCTGTAATTTTTTTATTATTATTTATTTATTTACTTTGCCATTCCTGGGGCCTGAACTCAGAGCACTGTCCCTGAGCTTCTTTTGCTCTAGGCTAGTACTCTATCACTAGAGCTACAGTGCCACTTCTGGCCTTTTCTGTTTATGTGATGCTGAGGAATCAAACCCAGGGCTTCGTGCAGGCTAGATAAACACTCTACCATCAAGCCACATTCCCAGTCCTAGGCTGTAATTTTAGAATCTAACATTAGAAACTAGAATCAAAATATATGTAACTGGTTTAATCATTTTGTCCCTCCATTGTCCTTTAAGATGAAAGGGAAAAGTCCATTGTTTCCATAGTCTCTTACTCCAAGACAGGTACAGCCAAGTTAAATCAATGCTGATGTCGCCATTTGCTATGATTTACAGTAGCACACACAACTACTGCGCACTGGAAATCTGTGGAAATTAAGAGAAATACGGAATCATCAAAAGGAGATATGGTTTTTAAGCTTCATCAAAAAAATGTTCTAAGCAGTCCTTCAGGATTTTTCATGAAAGTTCCCAGTTTAATCAGGAAAAGTAAATGATCAACTTTACATTACTTTCAATCCAACCAAAGTCTACTGCAGCTACCTAGAGTTCTAGGTTGTTTTTTTTGTTTGTTTTTTTGGCCAGTCCTAGGCCGTGAACTCAGGGCCTGAGCACTGTCCCTGGCTTCTTTTTTGCTCAAGGCTAGCACTCTGCCACTTGAGCCACAGCGCCACTTCTGGCCATTTTCTGTATATGTGGTGCTGAGGAATCGAACGCAGGGCCTCATGTATACGAGGCAAACACTCTTGCCACTAGGCCACATTCCCAGCCCCAAGAGTTCTAGGTTTTGGGCCCAGCTCCATGAGCTTCACACAGGCCCAGCCTGTCACCTCACTAGGTCACAAAGAGATGAGGAATGGTGAAGGAAAGAAAAAGTTTATTAATGAGCACTGGTCAGAATATGGAAAGACACAAGGTAAGCAGTTTAGCCCATCTTCAGGGTACACATATTTTTGGGTTTCAATAGAGGAAGGATTGGGAAAGGAGGTGAGAGGTATGCATAGTTAATCCCAGGCAAAGTGAGCCTTAGTTCATCTTTATCTCAGTTGTTTCTGAGGAGGGTTCCAGAGAACTTTTATTGCTGTCATTGTAAGGTCCACCAGAGGCAATCTGGTTCCCACTAGATGATTACTAATGCTCTAGGATATTGCCTCAACGTCATAGGTTAATTGAACTCATGTGAAGGTGGTTTGTCCTGACAAGATCTGCTGCTACTTACCTTAGGAGGAGTCTTTGTGTCACAACACTAAAATGTAAACAAGGAAAGAGTCAGACATCAGTGGCTCATGCCTGTAATCCTAGCTACTTACAGAGGCTGAGATCTGAGGATCATGGTTTGAAGCCAGCCCAGGCAGGAAAGTCCATGAGACACTTATTTCTAATTAACCACCAAAAGGCCAAAGTGGAGCTGTGAGAGGAGTGGTAGAGTGGTAGCCTTGAATAAAAAGCTCAGGGACAGGACCCAGGGCCTGAATTCAAGTCACAGGATTGGCACATACAACATACATACACACCAAAAAAAAATTGTGGAAAACTCCTAGCAGGTTATTGATGATGAAAAGTTGTATTGGGAAATGGGGCAACAGTAATGTTTGTATCTTGAAGGTGCTCCATGGTTGGAATTTTTATGTTTTTCTTAACTTTTATAATTAAATTAACTTTGAAATTCAAACATGAAGCCTATTAAGAAGGTTTCTGCTATTCTAAGCTTTTTAAGTCTGGTTTTCAAGAAGAAAATCCTAAAACCCAATTTTTACACAATCATAGAAACCAGTTCATAAAAACTACTCCCTTTGCAGTGATAGTGAGTACATATCTAGGGTAATGTGACTAAATAGAAAACGTCATAGCAGACAAGATTGGGTGCGTTCAGGGTGGTATGGCCATACTATGTGAATTTTTTTCTTTTCTTTCCTATGCTTTATCCCCTATTGTTACTGTATTTGATTTCAGTACCCTGGGAGATACACACACACACACACACACACACACACACACACACACACACACGAGACAAACAAAGGATAAAGGGTGAACCAATGCAGTAGCGATACTCACAAGACAATATGTTGGACATTAACTGTACAATTGGGGAAAAAATGAGGGGAGTAACAAGTAGGACAAGAAATGAACTCACTGCCTTATGTATGTAACTATAACCCCTCTGTACATTACCTTGACAATAAAATTAAATTTAAAAAATCAGAGCGAACTTAAAGGTATTTTTCTTGCTCTTTCTGTTTATTTGCTTGATTTTTTGGGAGATTTTAAAAATACTTTTTGCATTCTTTATTGTTATTAAGTAGTTGTACAAGGGGGTTAAAATTCCATAAGCCAGGTTAGCAGTACAATTCATCTTAGTCAGTCTGATCATTTCCTTTGTTTGCCCTCATTTTCCCCCTCCCATCCCTACCCTCAAATTACATAGTTCATTTTCACATAAAACACATTAAATATAAAAATGATGGCATCTGCTTACCTTTCTTCCATTCTTGTGCTCCCCTTTGCCCACTTCCCTAAATATGTTTCTATTCCCTAGCATTTATTTTGATAAACAGTACTTTTGTTGTTCAGAGGAGTTATGCCTTTGGATTCCTCCCCTAAGTATGTACTCCTTTAATGGGTTTGTCTGGGTGTGAATGCATGGAGCCCCTTATATAAAGGTCTTTTTAAAGTCTCCAGAATAGTCACTTCCAGAGACTGGGTATCAGGATACTGCATCTAAGATGAAAAGAAACATACTAATCAAAGTACACAAATCACAAAGTGACACATAGGTAACCATGAATCTCCTCAAAAGCAAAAGGCGTTTTAATAAAATAAGATACTCTTCAACACAGCTAGCAACAATGTAATCTATATTCACAAGCTTAAAAAATATATGAGCATTTTAAACTTAAGAAACAGTTTACAGATAAATCTGTAACACTGTATAAGAGCAGCTAACCACAAACTAAGTTGATGCTCAGAGTTAGAAATAATATGTGCCATGTCGTTTTGAGGATCTAAGCACTTTTGAAAATAAGAAAAAGTGCCAAAACAGAATAACATAGTACACATTAAAAACATATACTTTCAATAAAATAACATATTTAGCAGAATAACACACAATAGGATATGGCTAGGCTGGTCACATGATAGTTACAAGATTAAAAAACAAATTATGAGGGCTGAGAGCAGGGTTCAAGTTGTAAACCATCTGCCTAGCAGGCCATAGTCCCTGGACTCAAACCCCAGTATTATTTTTAAGGATACATAATATAGATGTAGAGGTCAGATAATTACACAAAAGGCGAATTTTTGTGATGAACATCCACCAGTCTCTAGCATATCCTTCTGAGTGGATATAAACTTACTTTTGAAAAATCTGAATGAAAGCCTTTCATGAATGTGAGATGTGGCCCAAAGTGAGTGCTCCCCTCTCCTCACTACTGTGATAGGGTTAAGGTTGTACCTTCTTGGGGGTTTCAGTGAGATCCTTCAACGAACTCCTGTTAGTGTCCTTTGAGGCAGATTAACCATGAATCAGAAATAGTTTAATATTTGCATTCTTGGATAAACTTAATTAGCCTGTCAAGCAACACAAATGCTTTAGGACCACACTGAAATGCTATACATTTAGTCCACAGTTCATAAGCCTACTTTGTTATAGAAATTGATTAATGCTAAATATTAAAATATTAAATGAAATATTAATATACCCAGGATAATAATTCTGATAACAGTCCATATATTTAAGGAAATCTTGGAAAGAGTTTCAACAGGTAACTTGCCAATATAGATGAATAGCTACAAATCTCAATAAAGAGAAGAACAGAAAAGAGAGAGAGCAAATCAATGAGCAGTGCATTCGGATGATACAGGAAGTCCAGCTGGATAATTCATGTCCAAACCAATGGGCTCCTATATCAGTTTGCAAAGCCCACACTGGCTTGAGTAATATGGCTTGGTAGAGAATATGATTCGCTTAGTGTCAGAAGATTTGTCTTTAAGGAGCAGTGTGACTTAAGATGAGTTATTTCACCTTGGCCTTGGTTTCCTTTTTAACATAAAAGACTTAGATTAGGTTATCGTGGTATTTCCTTCAAATCTTAATATAGTCTGATACCATCATTCTTTGTGCTGTGGATCAATTGTCATCAAATCAGTGGAGAGAAAAGAAACTCCATAGATTATCAAATTAATAAGGATAAAATGGAACTGAGGATTCAAAAGCTCCTTAAAATGTATTACCTGTTTTAAAGTTTAGGTATTATCTCCACTACTAATACAAAGTACCTGATGTTGAATTTTTTAAATAAAAAGCTATAGGAAAAGTGTTCCAAATGTCTGGACACAAAGCCAATGTATTCAAGCAAGTGTCAAATCTGAAATATACTTTATGTTCTTTATATTTCTATTTCAGGTTAGTCTGAGGTTCTATAAGGAAATAATATGTTAATTACGTTTTGTCTTACCTGTTCAATTTGATTATAAGCATCTTCAGAGTAGAGGCTGTCATGTATACATGTATTCATACAATCAGTACAATATGAGAAAGTATTGATGAATGTTACTTATAAAGGAATATATTAACTTCATATCTGTTTAATTATAAGAAATTATATATTTCTTATACTTTATAGTTTATATTCTTTTCTTCTGATTCTTTATAGTTTACAAGGCAGTGTCATATACACTATACTATAAGGAATAAGAAGAGAAGAAAGAGGTAATCAATAAATGTTGGTTACATTTAGAGTGTAAGAACCAAAGATCTGAGTCAAAAAGTTGTTCAGGATTAATGTTTCATCTATATAACAATAAAACTATTAAGGAGTCACATAATAAGGGCTTATATATTCTCAATTAATTTTTATATTTACTAAAAGGAATATTAACTTACCAGAGACTTCTAGAGTACATAATCCTCATGCTAATAATAGAAATAAATGCAAAGAGAGAATTCCACATGAAAAATGAAAATGGAAAAAAAAGAAACTATATACTGTACAGAATGAACTACACAGAACATCTGTTCTCTACTTTATTGACTACTTCTGCTAGGTCTCTATGAAATGCCTAGGAGTAGCATCACTGAAATATGATCCATTTACGCAGAGTATGCTCCATAATCTCAGTTTTCTCATTATATCAGTCTTACAGTGATGTAAACCTAAATTCTTTTGCTAGTTGTAAGCTTAAATTTCAAACAGAAAAAGAAATGCAACAGATTCAAGAATTTCAAAAATAAAATTTATAGCTGTTTTTACACAAACTTGGTTTTCCAGCCTTTTTCTTGCAATAGTTTCTAATTATTCAATTAGGTGAAATTTAATCAAGAGAATTTGAATTCCATACTACAGTATTGAGCAAGTCTTTATAATTATCTTAACTGATAGTAGTCACTTGTGTGTTTTGCCTTATTATCTCTTTTCATTGCTAGCCTTGATACCACCAAAATATATCTTAAAGACTAAAGTGGCCAAAAAAAAAAAAAAAGGCAAGTGATTACAGGGAATTGCTTTAAATGACTTGGTGGTGCACATTTGTCATCTCAGCTCTAGTGAGATAAAGCAGGAAAATCTGAATCTTTGGTCTACATGAAGACCTGGTCTACACAAGACCCTGTTACAAAACAAGCAAAAATAATTAAATGAAATATTTTGGTGGTAAATTTCAACACATTTAGCTATTTCACAATAATTCTAGCATTTTTCCATTTGTTTTATTTTTCTTCTTTCCAATTCTTTTTTTTTATTTTAAGATTTTATTATCAAACTGAATTACAGAGAAGTTACAGTTTCATACATTAGGCATTGGATAAATTTCTTGTACTGTTTGTTACCTCGTCCCTCATTCCCTCTACCCCCTCCCCCTTTCCCTTCCCCACTACTCCCATGAGTTGTTCAGTTTGTATACACTAAACAGTTTTGCAAGTATTGCTTTTGTAGTTGTTTGTCTTTTTTTACCCTGTGTCTCTCGATTTTGGTATTCCCTTTCAATTTCCTAATTCTAATACCAGTATACACAGTTTCAAATATACTCAGATAAGATACAGAGATAGTGTAGGTACAACCACAGAAAGGTGATACAAAAGATCAACAATAATAGAAGCTACAGTTGCACATGGCACATTGAAAGAAGTTACAACTGTGATATAACAATCCCTTCCATAACATAGAGTTCATTTCACTTAGCATCATCTTATGTGTTTGTAAGGGTATAACTATTGGGCTCTTGTGATCCTCTGCTGTGACTTGCCTAAACTTATGCTAATTATTCCCTATAAGGGAGACCATAGAGTCCATGTTTCTTTGGGTCTGGCTCACTGCACTTAGTACAACTTTTTCCAAGTCCTTCCATTTCCTTACGAATGGGGCAATAAAACAATTACCTTCCTATCCCAAAAGTGGGGTTGCTGGGTCATAGGGGAGTTCTATGTTTAGCCTTCTGAGGAATCTCCATACTGCTTGCCAGAGTGGCTGAACCAGTTTACATACCCACCAACAATGAAGTAGGGTTCCCTTTTGGCCACATCCCCTCCAACAATTGTTATTGTTAGTTTTCTTGATATATGACATTCTTACTGGGGTGAGATGGAATCTCAATGTTGTTTTGATTTGCATTTCTTTTATGGCCAGTGATGTAGAGCACTTTTTCATATGTCTCTTGGCCATCCTCATTTCCTCATCAGAGAAGTCTCTTTTTAAGTCTTTAGCCCACTTAATGAGGGGGCTATTGGTTCTTTGCGGTTTTGTTTTGGAGGAAGGTAATTTTTTTAGTTCTGCATATATTTTAGATATGAGGCCTTTGTACGTTGAATGGTCGGGAAAGATCTTCTCCCAGTCTGTGGGCTTTCTGTTTATCTTGCCAGCTATGTCCTTTGCCATGCAGGAGCACTGCAGTTTGATGCAGTCCCATTTGTCCAACCTTTCTTTGATTTGTAGCCTTTCTGGGTCTTTGTTAAAGAAGTTCTGTCCTGCGCCAAGGAGCCCAAGTGTTTCTCCTACTCCTTCCTTTAGTGTTTTCAGGGTGTCTGTTTTGATTTCTAGGTCTTTAATCCATTTGGAATTGATTTTGGTGCAGGGTGATATATAAGGATCTAGTTTAAGTTTGTTGCATGTGTTGAACCAGTTTTGCCAGCACAATTTGTAAAGAGGCTATCTTTCTTCTAAACTATTGTTTTAGCTCCTTTATCAAAGATTAAGTAGGCGTAGTTCTGTGAGTTCATTTCTGGGTCTTCAATTCTGTTCCATTGGTCTTCAGGCCTGTTCTGGTGCCATTACCAAGCTGTTTTTATTACTATAGTTTTATAATATAGCTTGAAGGTGGATATTGTAATTCCTCCAGCACTGTTCTTTCTGCTTAGGATTGTCTTTGCTATTCTAGGTCTTTTACTGTTCCATATGAATTTCTGGATTGCTTCCTCTATTTCATTAAAAAATGGTGTTGGGATATGAATTGGTATTGCATTGAATTTGTAGATAGCCTTTGGCAATATTGCCATTTTGATTATATTAATGCTCCCAATCCAGGAGGATGGGAGGTTTTTCCATTTCCTTAGTTCTGACTTAATTTTGTTTTTCAAGCTTTTAAAGTTCTCATCAAAGAGGTCTTTCACTTCTTTGGTTAAGGTTATTCCCAGGTATTTTATGTTTTGGGGGGCTATTGCAAAAGGAGTTGCTTTCCTGATTTTAGCCTCGGTCTTCAGGTCGTTAGCATAGAGAAAGGCAGTTGATTTTTGAGGGTTTATTTTATATCCTGCAACTTTGCCAAAGTTTTGGATCAGCTCTAATAGCTTGGGTGTAGAGACTATGGGGTGCTTTAGGTATAGGATCATGTCATCTGCGAAGAGAGAAAGTTTAACTTCATCTTTTCCTATTTGGATCCCCTTTATATTTTCTTCTTGACTAATTGCTCTGGCTAGGAATTCTAGTACTATGTTGAAGAGCAGGGGAGAGAGTGGACATCCCTTCCTTGTTCCTGATTTTAAAGAGAATGGCTTTAGTTTTTCACCATTTAGAGTTATGCTTGCTGTTGGTTTGTCATAAACTGCCTTGATTATATTCAGGAATATTCCCTGGAATCCCAGTTTTTCCAGGGCTTTTAGCATAAATGGGTGCTGGATTTTATGGAACGCTTTTTCCGCATCCAGAGATAAACCATGTGGTTCTTTATCTTTCTCCGGTTGATGTGGTGGATTGCATTAATTGACTTGTGTATATTAAACCAACTTTGCATCCCTGGGATGAATCCAGTTTGATCATGGTGTATGATTTTTTTTGATGACCTGTTGAAGTCAATTGGCCAGAATTTTATTGAGAATTTTTGCATCTATGTTCATCAGGGAAATCGATCTATAGTCCTCTTTCCATGATGTGTCCATGCCTGGTTTTGGGATGAGGGTTATACTGGCTTCATAGAATGTGTCTGGTAGTGAACGTTCTCTTTCAATTTCATTGAAGAGTTTGAGAAATATTGGTGTGAGTTCTGTTTTGAAGGCCTTGTAGAATTCTGCGGTGAATCCATCTGGACCTGGGCTTTTCTTGGATGGGAGATCATTTATTTCCATTTCTATTTCAATACTGGATATGGGTCTGTTTAGAAGGATTAAATCTTCATGTTTGAGTTTGGGGATATGAATTTTTTCTAGGAAATCATCCATTTCTTCCAAGTTCTCGAATTTGTTGACATAAAGGTTTGCAAAATAGTCCCTTATTATTTTTGTAGTCGGTTATTTTTGTGGTGATGTTACCTGTTTCATCTCTTATCTTGTTTATTTGAGTGTGCTGCCTTCGTTTTTTAGTCAGGTTTGCTAGGGGTCTATCTTGTTGATTTTTTCAAAGAATCAACTCTTTATTTTGTTGATTCTTTCAATGGGTTTTTTTTGTCTCTAATTGATTTAATTCTGATTTTATTTTATTTATTTGCCTCCATCTATTGACTTGGGGTTTGTTCCATAAACATTTGAATTTCCGTTTTAATTTCTTCAATGACCCTCTGATGGTTCAGCAGTGTGTTGTTTAGTCTCCATGAATTGTAGCAATTTCTGTGGTGGCTGTTTGAGTTGAGCTCTAATTTTATTCTATTGTGGTCTGAGAAAATGTAGGGAATGGTTTTGATACTTCTGAATTTGTACAGATTTTCTTTGTGCCCTAAGATGTGATCTATTTTGGAGAATGTTCCATGTGCTGTGGAGAAGAATGTGTATTCTGTTGTTGCTGGGTGGGATATTCTGTAGATGACAGTTAAGTCTAGTTGGTCTATGCAATTATTTAGTTCTGTGATTTCTTTGTTCAGTTTTTGGCATTTTGATCTGTCCAGAGGTGATAGTGGAGTGTTAAAGTCCCCAACTATCAATGGGTTTGGGTCTATGAGTGTTTTTAGAGTCAGTAGTGTTTGATTGATGAAGTTGGGTGCTCCTGCATTTGATGTATTGATATTTAGAATGGTTATATCTTCCTGTAGGAGAGATCCCTTTACTAGTATGTAGTAACTTTCTTTGTCTCTTCTTACCTTTTTTAATTTGAAGTCGATTTTGTCTGATACGAGAATTGCAACTCCAGCCTGCTTACGGCGGCCATTTGCGTGATAGATTTGATTCCAGCCTTGCACTTTTAGAAGATGTTTACTTTTGCTGGATAGATGTGTCTCTTGGAGGCAGCAGAAAGATGGATCTTGATTTTTGATCCAACTTATGAGCCTATGTCATTTGATTGGAGAATTAAGTCCATTAATGTTGAGAGTTAGGATTGAGAGCTGATCATTTCTTCCTTTCATTATCACTATCTTGTTAAAAGCTGTGTCTTCCCATTTCTTGATCTGATGTTTATTATCTAGGGTTCATTTCTCTGTCTGTATTGGGATCTTGATTATTTTCCCTGTATAGTACATCTTTGAGGATTTTCTGTAAAGCTGGTTTGTGGAGATATATTGATTCAGCTTTTCCTTCCTGTGGAAGACTTTTGTTTGACCTTCGGCTATGAATGAGAGTTTGGCTGGGTACAGAATTCTTGGTTGGTAGTTATTTTTATTTAGTGTTTGGTATACCTCATTCCAGGCTCTCCTTGCTTTCATGGTCTCTGCTGAGAAGTCTGGGGTAATTCTGATTGTTTTTCCTTTATATGTGATTGTTTACTTCTCCCTAACAGCTTTAAGGATTCTTTCCTTGTACTCTACTGATCCTGTTTTGATCACAATGTGTCGGTGGGATGTCTTATTCTGGTCTGGTCAGTTTGGGGTTCTAAATGCTTTGTATCAGTATAGGCCTTTCCTTCTGGATATTTGGGAAGTTCTCAGCTAATATTCTGTTAAATAGGTTGCCTATCCCATTAACTTCTTTCTCCAAGTTTTCCTCAATACCAATTATCCTTAAATTGGGCTTCCTGGTCATGTCTTGAATCTCCTGTAGTGATCTGTTTTGTTGATTGGACTGGATTTGTATTGATTTTTCATCTTTCTCCATAGATTCTAGGGAATCTTCAGCTCCTGAGATTCAATCCTCTGCTTCAGTTAGTCGGGACTGTAGGCTAGCTACTTGATTTTGAGTCTCTTTTCCTTCTGACTGGTCTTTCCTGATGATTTCCATGTCATCTCTTAGGTCTTGCATGGACTTCTTTACTTCATTAATTTGGTTTTGAGTGCTGTCTCTCAAATCTTTTACCTGGGTAGCTATCTTTTCATTTGCCTCTTGAATTTCATTTATCTTTCTATTTGTTGAGGCCATGAACTCATCTATTCCTTTATGGAAGGATTGCTGTATTGATTCAAACTTTTCATTTATTATGTTTATCAGTAGTCTTTATAGAGCATTTTGAGGGTTTTCTTCTAGGTCTTTGATTGACTGCTCTGTTTCCTGCTTGTTTTGATTGGGATTAAAGACTCCATTGTTTGCCATCTTTCTTGTGTTTCTTCTGCCCATTTGGATTGGGAATGCCAATCTACAAGCACCTGTGAGCACCGTTTAAGACCCAAAGCAGCCCTTACTAAGCACTGTTGTGTAAATCTTATAAGTTCACAATTATATACAGATACCTTGTATACCTGTCTATAAAATTAGATTTGGTGTTCCTAAAGAATACAATTTCAATATAACAACCGATATTGGGCCCTGTATTCAGTATTTACTTATTTACTGTTACAACCCTATGAGCAATTCTTGTTCTTATATTAAGTTCTTTTTGGACTGGCTCTCTCTATGAACCCCTCTGATTCACTTGGATTAAGCATGGATACCCTCTATCCAATAACCAGGAATCAATGGAACCTGGAGGTCCTGACAGTAATTCAGGAGGGTAAGTTAGAGGTAGTAAAGAGAATAGAGTAAAATGTATTGGGGGGGTGATGATTTTGGTTTAGATTCAGTGACATGAAAATGTGGAGAAGAGTAGAATCAGTAGTAAGAACAAGGTTAAAATGATAGACAATGGAGAGTTAGCAGAAAAGAGTAGTGTTATTCATAGGAAAGTAATTTTTAAAGAAAGAGAATACAAAGACAGAAATAAAGAAAAAATACTGGAAGACAGATGCACAAAACTGAGAAAAGTTATTTTAAAAAGGAAAAAAAACAGAAAAACAAACAACGACAAAAAAAACTTATAAAACAAACAGGTAAAAATGGAAAACAAAAAAACCAATGACGTTTCAGAAGTGAAAAAAAAATTTTAAAGTTTAAAAAATGTTTGAAAAGAAAAAAAATGGAGTCCTTCTTGTTTGGGTGATCTTTCCCCAGTCTCTGGGTTCCTTGCGATGGTCTGCAGTCTATTTTCCTGATTGGCTGGTTTGACTTGGTTTCAGTTTGCAGGTGTGGATCTGTTCTGACCATTCTCCCGTTGGTGCAATCCTGGGTCTCTGTGGTTTGCACAGCTTGCAGGTAGGCCTTGGCTTCCTCTGTAGATGGGACGTGAGCAGTCTCAGGAACTATGGCTCCTCTGTCTGCTGTGGGGCCGCGGCCTTCAACGCCTGGCTTTGAATAGGCTGTGGACTCAGCAGGGCGGGCGCCTCTGGCCTGGTTTACCCAGCTGAGAGTTGCTTGCCGAGGGGAGGTTCCTCCCTCCTGGGTGGGGCGGCCGCCTGGTGGAGCTGGCTATGGAATTCAGCTCTGTTTCAGGTTGGGAATTGGGCTTCCTCTGTGACAGGACTGTTTAACTGTCTCAGGAGCTGTTTGTTCCCCCATCTGGTGTTTCCGTGCCGCTGGTAGCTGCTCACCACTTTTGCTTTAAATTTAGAAATTCTGGCGGGCAGGGCGGGGCACCTCTGGCTAAGCCCAGGCCCAGGACAAGCCTCCTGCCTGGGCAGGGGGCGTTCTCCTGGGAGGAGCTGGCTCTCACTGTTCGGTCCCTCTTGCCCTTTTTCGAAGATGGCTCCTTTGTCCTCGCTTTCCCCAGGCCCGCTTTAGTTCCAATCTGGTCCGACCCTATGCCAGTGTCAAAGATGGCACTTTGCTCTGGCGGTGGGGGAAGGGCTACCTTCCAGAAGCTGCTCTGTGGGAGTGAGTGAGAATATCTTTTGTGGCGTACTCATGCTTTCTCTGTGATTTCAGGTCGACCGTGCTCAGCCGCCATCTGGAGGATTTCTCCCTGGTCTACGCTGTGTGCTTTAGCTGCACAGAGTGCAGGTTGCTGTGCCGGGCACTGTGCTGGCACCGGCACTGGCGTGGCAGCGGGATGCCGCCCAGAGCTCAAATCTGTGTTTTCAGACGAGCAAAGTCGATTTTTCCTTCCTGGCCAGAATCCCTGTACTGTTAGAACTTACTCTGGCTGTCTTTCTAGGAGTAAAAGTTTCTATGGGGTGAGAAAACTGCAATGTTAGAGGGAGCTCAGCTAGGGCTCTGTTGCTCCTCTGCTGTCTTCTTGGGAATGCACTAGCGTAGCTTTTGTCCTAGGTTTATTTGTTGTTATAATTGTTAAATGTAGAAATCTATTTAATTCTACCATTTCTTTCCTCTTTCATTTTTCTCTTTCACTTATCTATTCATTTCTTTTCCATTTTTTCTCCTTTGGTGTTTTCCCAATAGACTCCTAAATCTTTATCTCCTAAGTGAAAGTAGACAAAGGAAAATGAGGAATGTAGACAATGAGGAATGTTATAGGAAAGTGTTAGATTGTAGGTTTAGTTTGCTTAATTCCTCTGTGGGGTGTGTATATGTGTGTGAGTGTGAGTACTGGAGTCATAAACTCAAAGCCTAGGCCCTGTCTTATAGCTCTTTTGCTCAGGGCTAGCACTCTACCACTTGAATGACAGCTCCACTTTCCCGCTTTCTCATGGTTAATTGAAGTTTACAGTCTCAGAGACTTTCCTGCCCAGTCTCCTGACTAGATTTCAGGCATGAGCCACATATACCTGGCATGCTTAATTCCTTTTGTAACACCAAATATTATCATAGAAACTAGATATACAAAGCACATACTTTCTTTTTTTAACTTCTTCATATATGAATATTTTTTCTTGTTTTTATTTTTTTTTACTTTATTGTCAAAGTGAAGTACAGACAGGTTACAGATTCATATGTAAGGCAGTCAGTACATTTCTTGCTCAACTTGTTACCTCCTCCCTCATTTTCCCTCACCTCCCCCTCCCCTTTTCCCTCTCCTCCTGATGAATTGTACAGTTGGTTTGCACCAAACGGTTTTATATTGCTTTTAGAATCATTTGGCTTTTTTTCCTTTGTCTCTCTATTTTGATATTCCCTTTTCCTTCCCTAGTTCTAATACATGTATATACAGTATCCAGGGTACTCAGATGAGATACAGTTGTTCTACCAAATACTGGACTCCATTCTATATGCACATACTCTTTAGAACTCATGTGGTGCCTATGTTAGTAATCTTTGTTTTGCAGAAATAAAATACCTAATGCAAACAAAAGGAAGAAAGATTTATTTTGGCCCATAATATCAGAGATTTTGATGAAAAGTTGCTGTCTCTACTGCTGTGGCCTGAGACAAGACAGAATAGAATAGCAACAATCATAAGTCAAAGTAACCTGCTTACCTCATAACATGCAGAAAGCAGAGAGACAAGGCATCTAGGAGACAAGACATTCTTTCAAAAGCAAACCCCCATGACTGAAATAGGGTTCACCTCTGAGTTTACATAACTTCTCAATTATGTTATAAAATAATGAATCCATCAATAAATCAATCCATTGATTAGGTTGAAACTGAACAGTGCCTGATATCTAAGAAGGAATAAAAAGATATTCTTCCTTGTTATTTAAGAATGTAACTCTGTGGTAGAGCACTTGCCCAGCATATGCAAGGCCCTAGTATCAACACCTAGTATCACACACACAAAAGATTTCAGTTGTTCATTTGTCAAGTATTTATTGAGCATATATTGCATGGCCTCCTCAAACACACAGAATATAGCACCTTAGGAATTAACAGTCTAAAAAAGGGGAGAATTAAGACAAATATGTTTAATATGCATTTTTTCATATATTTTCTGAACAATGGAGTATCCAAATTTCTCTGTAGTTATCATTATGATCCTTGTTCTAAAGAAATTAAATATGTTTCTAACAAGTTCATGTATGTAATACAACTAGTTATCTAAAGAAGGTTCTATGAATTTAAAAATTATTCATTGAGGGGCTGGAAATATGGCCTAGTGGCAAGAGTGCTTGCCTCCTACACATGAAGCTCTGGGTTCGATTCCCCAGCACCACATATATGGAAAACGGCCAGAAGGGGCGCTGTGGCTCAGGTGGCAGAGTGCTAGCCTTGAGCGGGAAGAAGCCAGGGACGGTGTTCAGGCCCTGAGTCCAAGTCCCAGGACTGGCCAAAAAAAAAAAAAAAATTCATTGATTTCTTAGCAATATAACAGATTTCATAGAGATATTGACTGGCCCTATCTCCCAAGTGAGATGCCACAATCATAAAAACAAAATGGACATATGCAAGTCAGGTAACAATAGTATTCTTTTTTTTAACTATTAAATGTTTTAGTCTCACCTGTGACAGAAAATATTTCAATGGTAGGATAACTCATATTTTAATCTCTTTCTTTCGTTATTCAAACAAAGCAGCTAGAAAAATAAAAATGTCTCCCATATTTATTTGAAGAGATTTCTTAGGAGGCTATTCCATCAGATTTGAGACATATCTGGTTTCATGAAGGTAGAGAGTGGACAGAGGGCAAGGCCCTGCCAATATAAAACATGATTCTAAAGTGAGCTGAACGGCTGTAATAAAGATTTCTATTAATAACCTTTCTGGATTTGATGGATCACATCAGTGACACAAACAAAAAGATGCTCTTGTGAATCGAAGGCAGGAGTTCTTTTTTATCCACATGGACAGGCCCACCTTATTTGTCTCCCCCACCCCACTTGCCAATGAGAAAGGCCTCTGGGGCCTTCACAACTTCAAAGTGAGTCTGCTGTCTCAGGAAGGGAAGTCTGAATCTGAAATCCTACCGCTATAGCAAATTGCTTTCACCAGCCAAATGCTGGCAGAGCTAAACTAGGGTTTTCTATGCTAGAGGACAAAAATAACAAAAAGCAAAGTGAAAAAAAATTGGGCTATGTGTTCTCTATTCTCCATTGCCTAGTCTCCAGCCCCCACTTCCAACTCCCAGCTCATGAACAAAAAATATTAAACAGAAAGAGAGGCAAGCAATGAGATAAGCCCACCATTGAGTGAGCACATGAAGATGGGCTGGAAGGGTATGTCGTTTCTTTGAGCTCATCTCACATGCAGCCAGCTGAATATAAATTTCCCTCTATCTCATCAAGCTCTCACTGTTTGGCCTCCTCTGACTGATATTGGCTCATCATACTTAATCTAGGGTGAAATTTCCTCGTCTGAGCTAAATTACTCGCAGCCATCAAGGGAAGCGATATTTATTTTTCGTGGGGCTAATGACCTGTCCCCCAGACCCACCCACTGATGGTTATTTACTGGGGCCCAGATGCTTGAGCTCAAAATGAGTGCTAATGTCAGCAGGTGCCATCCCTCATTCAGCTCAGTGATTGAATTGGAGCGATCCCATTGACATTGACTCTGTGACTTTTAAGGCCATTACCCTCAGCCAGAGATGAACCTCTCATCATGGCGATGACAGTGACAGCTGATTAGCGACAAATTACAAGCAGGAAGGAACAGAGGCTTTATTGGGCAGGGCAAGACCAGTGGTAAGGGTGAGAGGTGTGGGAAGAAAGAGCAGGAGGAAGACCTGGGGAAGAAAAGAGGAAGCAGAAGGAAAACATCATACCTTTCTTCTCTTTTCAATGTGTTGTTTTAAAGATTGCTACTTATAGCTCCAGTAAGTGTTTATATTGCACCTGTTTCTTATATTTAAATATCGAGATACATCTACAGACACTCATGGCTCAATATATAAACGCTGAACACACAAAATTCATACCGGTAGAAGCAATATAACATTTTAGAAAATAACATATACACCATTTAGGTTCAAAGACTTTGATTAAATAAATAAGTATTTTCTCCACTTTATATCTGTGAGCACATTGATCAAAAGACTTTCAGAATTTATTTTTAAATATTTTAATTGACAGATTATGTAAGTAGAGATATGGATTGGTGTTTGGTGACCATGAATGTAAAATTCTAAATGTTATTTTAAACTAAAGCCTATTTTTAAAAATGTATTCCATTTTTCCATTTCTTCATTAGACATTAACTCGAAGCCTTTTCTAGAATCTTAGCTGACATATAAAAATTACTTTTCTTAGCATTATATGGAATTCTTTCCCAAAAATTCTCATTTTTGTATATCTTTTAAAAAAATTTCTCTCTTGTCAATGCAAAGTACAGAGGGGTTATAGTTTCATGTGTAAGACAGTGAGTACATTTCTTATTCAACTTGTTACCTCCTCCCCCAAACAAAGTATTAAATAGTACAAAGTATTTTTCTTTGCTTTCTCTTATAATGGCCTGGTATGGAGTGTTTATGTGTTGAAATGATTCAAAATCTTGACATGTACAGTGTGAAAGTCTGACTGATAATTACAGGCAATTTGAGATTTTGAAAGACAAAACCTAAACGCTCCAAATGACCCTGACATTGATTTTTGAGGCCTGGATACTTGTTTCTAAGTAGCAATTGGATAAAAGCCCCATGTTTCCAGCGCACAGCGTGCTGCGTGTACACACACACACACACACACACACACACACACACACACACAGAAACACACAGAACTGGACTGCACAGCAGCAGGGGCACTCGCACAGCATGAACAGCTTGGCTGTCTGCCTGTTCTCAGCCACGTGGCAGTTTTGACCAAATGGTGACAGAGACAATGAATCGTCTGTTGAGAAATCTACCAGCACCCACTCACTAGTGCAATTCAAGGGATCAAGGAGAAAAAGATAGTATATTCAATGCTTCTTGATCTTACATCTCTCCTCTTTCAACTATCTTGTCCACAAGTGTTTTGGACTCCTTGATTTTTACATAATCCTTCTTTTAGAAGTACTACCTGACAGGGATCCACTCCCAACATATGCCAACATAGTAGAAAAGAGGTAAAGTTTGGTCTAAAATATGGCAACTCTTACTTACAGCATTGCACACTGGTGACATTGACATGGCTGTCAAGAGAGTATGGTATGTGGGAATGACACCATTATACCATACCAGCAGCATGAGCTGGGTGTGCATATCTCTTTCTGGTACTGGGGTCAGATTAGAAGCCAACATGGGACTACTGACATCATCAAAACTGTCAGGTGCTACATGTTAAGACTTGTTTTATATTTTGTTGTTTCTTCTGTGTTCCCAGAGAGCTGGGTGCTTAACAGTTCCTAGGATACCAGTGTATATATATAATGCTATCTACTTGTTTAGAAACATGTAAATGTTAGAAACAGCCAGCAATCTTGGAGTTCAAGGATGGTATGTGGAATGAAATATGAGCACACTATCTGCATTTCTATCTTCTTACTGATGAATCTTTATTGTGAGAATCCAAAGCAGTTGTTTCTACTTTCGGTTGTTAGTCAAAGGGCAAGAAGCATGCTTTGTGATTAAGTATTACTATATAACCACCCGCAGAAGGATCAATAAATGTAACCATCATGATAAAACAGCTTATTTTAGGCAATCTTTAATTTGTCTCATATTTGAAAGGAACATTTCTTGTGAGAATGGAAATGTTTTGTATATTCTAATGAAAATGAAATTTTAAGTATCCAGGTAAGAAAGGAAACCAACTGACCTATTGATATGTATTTATTTATTTATTTATTTATTTATTTTTTGCCAGTCCTGGGCCCTGGACTCAGGGCCTGAGCACTGTCCCTGTCTTCCTTTTGCTCAAGGCTAGCACTCTGCCACTTGAGCACAGTGCCACTTCTGGCCGTTTTCTGTATATGTGGTGCTGGGGAATTGAACCCAGGGCTTCATGTATACAAGGCAAGCACTCTTGCCACTAGGCCATATCCCCAGCCCTACCTATTGATATTTTTTCAAACTTCATTAGTAAGTTTTTGCTCCTAGTAAAACACAGAAAAGCTTAAAGCTTTATTGCAAACACGTGAATAATACTTTCCATTTCTAAAGGGAATAATCTTGTCCCTCTGTGCTCTTTATCTTATCCCTAACAATGGCATCAACTTCGACCTATACATGAACTGCATAGCCCCCGATCCAGTCATAGCCTATTTCCCATTGGATAGGTTTATTTGCACACCCCATAGGCAACTCTCGCTCAACATGTCCCAGAAGCTACTTACCGTCATCAAGGCCTCCTGGATTTTTTATTCTTATCTCCATTTCAGAGAATTACCATGCCCACTCCTAGATCCAGTTACTAAGGTACCATCTAAGAGATTTTTTTCTTTTAGTCTCTTTCCCTTTCTTTTTAAATGCCGGTCCTGAGGCTTGAACTCAGGGCCTAGGCACTGTCCCTGAGCTTTTTGGCTGAAGGATAGTGCTCTACCACTTTAAGCCACAGCAACATCAAAGACTTTCCTGCCATGGTTGGCTATGAACCTCAATCCTCAGATCTCAGTCTCATGAGTAGCTAGGATTACACTCATGAGTCAGCACCACCCATCAAGATCATTCTTAAGGCCTTTCTGTCCTTTACATTCACCTTCCATACTCAATAAACAATGAAATCTTGTAAATCTTATATTTGGCCCACACACTTCCCTACCCATGAAGCTACTAACATAACCCAAAGCACTGACTCATCCCAACCTTGATTAATCCACAACTTGCCACTGTTTTCAGTTTTCATAGACCTCACTCTGCCTTCCACACGGTCAGAGAAATGTCTCTAGAACAAACCCTGGCCAGTTATTCTCCTACCCAAAATCCTTCAGTGGCTTACAAAACCCTTAATATGAGTAAAACCCTGGAAGACATTGTATTTTGGTGAGCAATCTTCTTATGTTTCTCAAACTCTCATATTAATTTTGTCTACTATTTTATCTTCTACCCCTTCCAAATGCTATGCACACAATAATAAATGTGTATTAAATTTCCTAGATGGGCACAATGGACTAAATTAACCTACCAGATGGGTATCTGATCCAATTTTTTAAAGCTATGCCTTCAATATAGCATATACCTCGGAATTAAGAAGTTCTTATACCTTCTACTTCCCCAAACTTTGCCTTTCCCAAATATTACTCTTCATGTGTTCCTGGTATCTTCAATTTTATTTGAGCTTTGCCCTTACATTCACCCGTATAAAACACATTCTCCATTTGACACTCTATAATAGCATCTAACCTACTTACACCTTGAGTCAAATTTTTGGCTTCCCACACATTGTGCTGGTCCAAATCTGTATCTCGATATCTCAGCCTTACTTCATTGCTGCTATGCACATCTATGGTTCATGATCATCTGCTGGAGATTTTTCTCCAAAAGACAAAAAGATGCTGTTCTGTGGATAAAGAAAACATCCAACTTCATTTAAGAAGAGTCATTCTTTTCTGCTACAGGATCACATAACTATCTTGAACATTGTATGCATAAGGGTTTACTGCCTAACCACTTCCCCTCGCGTCTCAATCATATTCTTCTCCTAAGAAAGTCAGAAAGATAAACTAAGTTCTGAAGAATGAAAATTGTATCTTATGTTTATGATCAGGGTAGTATGGAGTATGAAGTCAGGGACAAGGGCAATATTGTATAAGAAGCACAAGTGTAAAAGGAGATAGTCTGAGTTCAAAAGATAGAGGATGACCAAAACAGGTTGGGTCAGAGGCATCTTTCTGAGTCCAGATACAGAATCAGAAAAAAGATAAAAATCATAGTCAAGAGAATCAGAAGGAAGAATCAAACAGTTTCAGAGCAGTATATTTGAGTATATATTTTGTCACCACTGAGAATATGAGTCAGCCCCATCTAAAGTCAGATTGGGAATTCATGTGCGTGAAAAATTTGTGGCACTAATGATTCCTTATTAGCAATGTGACCCTAGGCAAGATTATCTATCTTTCTAAACCTCAGTTTCTTTACCTAAAAAAACTAGAATTAATCATCATACATACTTAACAGATTTGTTGCAAAAGCTTGAAGAATATACATAAGTACCTGATCCAATATCAAATACAGATTGTTTAATTGGTACTCATGATTGAAAGATACTATTCCTATTTGTATTCAGTTTTGTATTCATAAAAATGCCCTGGATCACATCTATATAATTTATGCCTCCATCTTCTAATATTAGTATTCACTACTTAAATAAAAGTCTGATGAATACAGCCATGGATTGCAAGTCAATAAGGAAACCACCTCACCCTTGAGCTTAAATCTAATAAACAGATAAAAATTCAGACAGGTGGAGATAGAAAGATTATTATTGATAGAGCTGGGCTGGAAATGTGGTGAAATTTAGAGCCACAAAAGAGGCAGACATATATCTGAATCAGACACATGTGCCCAGGTACTGGTACTAGGATGGGCACAGTCAGAGCTGAGCTACCAAGTTCATTGCTGAGTAGAAGAGCTGACATGGGTCTACACTCCCTGTGAATGCATGGGAGTGGCCCAGTAGGCTAGGTTTCCACATGTTCCAAACATAGAGAGAGTCATACAGTGCTTAGCTGGCCAAGTTTCTTCCTTGGGATAAGAGGAATAGGGAGAAGTGTTTCCCCTAGAATAGCTGTAGCCATTGTGCCCCAAAATTCTTGGTTCATATCCCACCACAGAATATGCATTCTTCAGCCAACAAAAGCCCAGCAAGAATGAATTTCATTAACCTAGCTCTGCTTTCTTGAAAGGAATCATTATTGAAGTATTTGGTTGTGTAGTTTATGAGAGACCCATGAAAGACAATGCACTTTCCACAGTGTCCCTGATATACCTTTGTTACTTCAAATTGTTACTTGCTCTCCTCTCACACATGAGCTTAGACTTTAACTGCTCTTCTCTTCTCCAGTATCTTACAAAAAAAAAAAAAGCCAACTCAAATTCCCAACCATGCTTGTTCATCCAAAGAACAAGTCCTTTGAGAACCATCCTTACTGAACCAAGTATTACCGAACTGACTGAACTCCTATCAGTCTCCTCTTGCTACAATTGTATGCACACCGCAGTGTTGTCCAGGTTAAAATGCTCTTCAGAGTCCTCAAGCCCAATATTTTCAAATAAAAGCTTGAGTTAATGGTGCTGTGGGTTTTCTTGTTTGTGTTTTCTTCCTCACGGGTATTCTATGTGGGATAATTTTACCAGATTGGTGGACTCAAACTGATGCATGTTGAAAAGTCATTGTGATGCATTTTAAACAAACACAGCACATGAAATCTATCAAACCAAGGCATCACAGAAAATATAAAATACTATGAACAAAAGGGACTCTTGGTCTTACAAATAAACTGAGTTTCCTTAAATGGTGCTCATGGGCTAAAGCCATTGCCAACTACTAGGAAAATTCTATGAACCTCAATGTGCTTTCTTTTTCTAATCCTGGGGCTTGAACTCAGGGCCTGAGTACTATCCTTTTGTCTCTAAGCTTTTTTGCTCAAGGCTAGTGCTCTACTAATAGAGTCATAGCTCCACTTCTGGCTTTTTGGTGGCTAATTGGTGCTAAGAGGTTATGGGAGTTTTCTGCCTGGGCTGGCTTCAAACCATCATCCTCAGATCTCAGCCTCCTGAGTTGCTAGGATTACAGGCTTGAGCCACCAACGCCCAGTTTCATTATGATTCCTTAAGTCTGACATAGCAAACACATGAATGTTAAAGGATGCACAAGAAGCAAAACACAAGGAAAGTGAACAGAAATTCACTTGATTTCTCAAATCAAAATGATTTATCCACAGTACTCACTTCTTCAGCAAGTCAAATTATTATTTGCACATAACCCATTTTGCACAGCATAAAGCACCTGATAGAAAATGGCAATGATGATGCATTGTCATTTATTAGTGCATTCGAAGATGATGTAGCTAATCAGTAACTTAGTCTCTGAGTCTAGCCAGATGAAATTTAACACAGTGGTCTTATTAGAGAATGAATCTATGACCCTTAGAGAAGCTCATGCACCATGGTAAGTTAGTGAGACTGAGTATGCAAGCAAGATAATATCCCCCTCGCCATTCCGACTGGTCAATTTGGATGACATTTTTTGGGCATCTCTGCATATTCCATGACTGTAACTTGTACACCGTCCACAAATCCCCATCTGCAGCTACAGATGGTCCACAATTTTTCTAGTGTTTATAACAGCTCTTGGGGTGGGGGTGGGGAAGTGAAGATTTCCTGGCAAAGCTGCCCTAGTCAGGTGAGTGCTTAGTCCTATTGACCTACAGTGCAGCCAAACAACAAATTTACAGAACTATTATTCACTACTGCCAAACCATGTCTCAAGAATTATGCTGCAGATACACACAAACACTACATAGCAGAATATCATCTTTGGTTCATTGCACACTACTGATCTTTAAAAATTATTGAATGAGAGAATGGTTTACTTTTATAATAATCTATACTTTCAGTCATGACTGTAACTGAAAGTTGATTCTACAACCTAGTTGCCACTTGGCTAGAGTAACTAACATTATAACAATTAAAATGCAGTTCCTCTCTCACACCAGGCACGTAAAAGTATTCACTAGCCATATATGACTAGTGGCTACTATACTGGATTGGAAAGAGATTGCTTATCTTGCAGTAATTCTCACCAAGAAAAATATCTTTTCTGACAGTGGCTATTTTGTCCACAGTTTTTGTAGACTATTAGCATTTGTACAATCATATAGTTCCTTTGTTCCCATCATATAAACATCCTACAAAACTTGTACAAGTGTACCAGTACATCCTTTTTAGAAGACAGCAAGCAATTCTACAAACATATATTGAAAGTTCATGGACAATTAAGTAATATTGATTTTAAAACTCATTTTCTGTACATAATTGAGAAGATATATAAATATATGACAAACATATTGCTCCCTTAATTCTGTCTTATCTGCCCAGTACATACTAGGATAGACTTTCTGATCTCCCTTACTTCATGAATATAATACTCAGCATAATGATTAGAATTACCTATTCTAACTTCAAAATAGCTATACGATAGGCATATTATTTTTTGTCATAACAATATCATTTTATTCTTGAGAAAATTGTTGTGTAGAGAATGTTTAATTCAAAATGATTTAACAGAACCATGGTATTGATAAGATCTAACAACAAACTGTTTGACCTCAATTATTATGCTAGACATCTCCTGTTGCTGTGCTAGGTGCTTTATGAAAGATCATGCAGTTTATCCAAGGATCAGTAAAGAAACCTGCATTTTAATCACTTAACTATTCCATGTGTTCATGATATTAGCAAGAAATATGCTCTAGTAGCTATACCAAACATTGGCTTCCCAAACTTGGTACTTTCAACAACCTAAAATCACCAGTAAAAAGACAAACTTCTTACTAGTCCAGAGAAATCTTTACTTGCTCATCTGATACTGTAAGTGGCAATTTAAAGTACATTCTTAAACACAAACAAAAAAGTTTGACAAACAATGCTTGTAATTTTTATCTATTGTCAATAATTGTCTTTTTAAAAAATGAAGTATTGATATTGCAATATTGAAAGGGGGACATGAATCAAGGTAAGTACAATGCTGTACTTACAAACTTATTTGCTAAATGATAATTTTTATACATCTACTTAACAATAATTTTTAAAAAGATAATAAAAAATAAACTTGACCCCAGTGGCTTATACCTGTAATCCTACCTACTCAAGAGGCTGAGACTTAAGGTCAGTTCAAAGCCAGCCTTGGTAGAAACTCTTATCTCCAATTAACCACAGAAAGCTGGAAGTGATACCCATTAATATCCCAACACCATTTTTTAATGAAATAGAGGAAGCAATCCAGAAATTCATGTGGAACAATAAAAGATCTAGAATAGCAAAAACAATCCTAAGCAGAAAGAACAGTGCTGGAGGAATTACAATACCCAACTTCAAGCTGTATTATAAAACTATAGTAATAAAAACAGCTTGGTCTTGGCTCCGGAACAGGCCTGAAGACCAATGGAACAGAATTGAAGACCCAGAAATGAACCCACAGAACTACACCTACTTAATCTTTGATAAAGGAGCTAAAACAATAGTTTGGAAGAAAGATAGCCTCTTTAACAAATTGTGCTGGAAAAACTGGTTCAACACATGCAACAAACTAAAACTAGATCCTTATATATCACCCTGCACCAAAATCAATTCCAAATGGATTAAAGACCTAGAAATCAAAACAGACACCCTGAAAAAACTAAAGGAAGGAGTAGGAGAAACACTTGGGCTCCTTGGCACAGGACAGAACTTCCTTAACAAAGATCCAGAAAGGCTACAAATCAAAGAAAGGTTGGACAAATGGGATTGCATCAAACTGCAGAGCTTCTGCACACAAAGGACATAGCTGGCAAGATAAACAGAAAGCCCACAGACTGGGAGAAGATCTTTACCGGACATTCAATGGACAAAGGCCTCATATCTAAAATATATGCAGAACTAAAAAAATTACCTTCATCCAAAACAAAACCGCAAAGAACCAATAGCCCCCTCATCAAGTGGGCTAAAGACTTACAAAGAAACTTCTCTGATGAGGAAATGAGAATGGCCAAGAGACATATGAAAAAGTGCTCTACATCACTGGCCATAAAAGAAATGCAAATCAAAACAACATTGAGATTCCATCTCACCCCAGTAAGAATGTCCTATATCAAGAAAACTAACAATAAAAATTGTTGGAGGGGATGTGGCCAAAAGGGAACCGTACTTCATTGTTGGTGGGAATGTAAACTGGTTCAGCCACCCTGGCAAGCAGTATGGAGATTCCTCAGAAGGCTAAATATAGAACTCCCCTATGACCCAGCAGCCCCACTTTTGGGTATCTATCCAAAAGACCACAAACAAAATCACACTAAAGCCACCAGAACAACAATGTTCATCGCAGCACAATTTGTCATAGCTAGAATCTGGAACCAACCCAGATGCCCCTCAGTAGACGAATGGATCAGGAAAATGTGGTACATATACACAATTGAATTTTATGCCTCTATCAGAAAGAATGACATAGCCCCATTTGTAAGGAAATGGAAGGACTTGGAAAAAATTATACTAAGTGAAGTGAACCACACCCAAAGAAACATGGACGCTATGGTCTCCCTTATTGGGAATAATTAGTACAGGTTTAGGTAAGTCATAGCAGAGGATCACAAGAGCCCAATAGCTATACCCTTATGAACACATAAGATGATGCTAAGTGAAATGAACTCCATGTTATGGAAGCGATTGTCATATCACAGTTGTAACTACTTTCAATGTCCCATGTGTATCTGTAGCTTCTATTATTGATAATGTTTTTGTATCACCTTCCTGTGGTTGTACCTACACTATCTCTGTAATCTTATCTGAGTATATTGGAAACCGTGTATACTGGTATTAGAACTAGGAAATTGAAAGGGAATACCAAAATTTGAGAGACACAGGGTAAAAAAAGACAAACAACTACAAAAGCAATACTTGCAAAACTGTTTGGTGAAGTGAACTGAACACCTCATGGTGGGAGAGGGAAAGGGGAAGGCGGGAGGTTGGTATGAGGGACAAGGTAACAAACAGTACAAGAAATGTATCCAATGCCTAACGTATGAAACTGTAACCTCTCTGTAAATCAGTTTGATAATAAAATTTTGAAAAAAAAAAAAAGAAAGAAATATAGGGAAAGAAAGAAGACTAAAGAAACTTAAGTATGTCTGGCCCTTTTAGTCTTTAAGTTACAGCAAAGAGAGATAAGAACACAGAAAAGGAAGTATGAATTTTCTTTAACAAAAGCAACAGGAAATGGTTTGGTTCACTATAACCTTTTTGTGAAATTGTAGCCTGATTCCATGTAGATATATTTGAAAAGTGGACTTGGACGCTATTTGAATCTGAAATTTTAGGCATCAGTGCAAACATCCTTTTGGACCTGTGAGTTATACAAATATAAGTTTCAAACTTTACTTCCATTATTTTACAAGACTTCATTCATGAATGCATATCAGTATGGGCATATTCCATAAATAGTTTCAGTCTTAAATGATCTCTTTAGAAGTGCTGAGATTAAAACTTGATAATACTATTCTTTGTTTTAACAGACAATATGACATGGATTTATCAGGTAAAATAAAAAGTAGATATAAATAATTTTAAAAAAAAGAAAGCTGGAAGTGAGGTGTGGCTCAAGTGACAGAGTGCTAGCCATGAGCACAAAAGTTCAGGGACAGTGCCCATGCCCAGAGTTCAAGCCCCAGAAGAGAATAATGAAGAAAGAGATGAAGAGAAACTCAATCTCTAAAATACAGGGCAAAAATAAATTCCATTAGACAAGAAGACTAGCAAAGGAGGATTCAGAAAGAAGCAGACATGTCAGAAACAACAGAATGACAAGAAATTCTATACACTTTTCAAAATTAACACTGAATGTTAATGGTCTCAGTTCTCTAATCAAAAGACATAATGGCAGGTTGAGTAAAAAAGCAATACCCAGCCATTCATTGAACATAAGAAATAAAACTCACTAACAAAGACAAACACAGGTTTAGGGTAAAAGGAAATGGGAAATAGTTGCCAAGAAAATGGACCCTTCAGGTAAAAAGTAGTTATAATCATAGCAAATAAGTTTTCAACTCTATCAGAAGACAAAGTAGATCACTTCATATTACTCAAGGGAATCATGGATCAAGGAAATAACAATTATTAACATAAATACACACAACGGTATACCCAGAATTATTAAATGCTACTAGATATTATAGGTACAGAACCTAACACAATAATAGTGAGAAAGTTGAATACTAGAATCTCATCAATGTAGATAAATCATCAAAACAGGCAAAAAAATCAATCAAGAAAATTCAGAAATAATTAACACCATAGCCAAATAAACTCAACAAACAACTATGTAGTATTTCATCCAAACAAATCCCAGTATAAATTCTTCTTAACAGCCCATGGAATATTCTTCACAATAAATTATATTTTAAGACATAAAGCAAGTCTTAGAAAATAAAAATAAATTTGAATAAATTGAAATAATTTCCCCTAAAGTGAGGAGTAAAACAAGGATATCTCTCTTAATATTCTTATTTAATATTGATCTAGAATTCCTAGTCAGAGCAATAAGGCACAATAAAGAAATAAAGGGATACATATAGAGAAGAAGTAAGTCTAAATATCCTTATTTGCAGATGATATGACCTTTATACTTTAAAAATCCTAAAGATTGCACCAAAAATTCCTACATTTGTCAAACACTTTTGACCACATACGAGCACACACAAAAAATCAGTAACTTTTCAAAATATTAACAACGAATATGCTGAGAAATAAATCAGGAAAATAAGTTAACTCACAATAGTCTAAATAATATGCTTAAGTATAAACTTATCTATTAAGATGAAAAACTTCTGCAAATAAAAAGTGCAAACCCTGAAAAAAAAAAAAACTGTATATACTAGAAGATAGAAAGACTTCTCATGTTCATGGATCAGAAGAATTAATACTGTAAAAATAGCTATACTACCTAAAGCGGTCTATAGAGTCAATGTCATGCCCATTAAAATATCAATGTCTTCCTTTACAAAAATAGAAAAATCAGGGGCTGGGGATATAGCCTAGTGGCAAGAGTGCCTGCCTCGGATACACGAGGCCCTAGGTTCGATTCCCCAGCACCACATATACAGAAAACGGCCAGAAGCGGCGCTGTGGCTCAAGTGGCAGAGTGCTAGCCTTGAGCGGGAAGAAGCCAGGGACAGTGCTTAGGCCCTGAGTCCAAGGCCCAGGACTGGCCAAAAAAAAAAAAAAAAAAAGAAAAATCAATTCTAAAATTCATATGGAAGCATAAAACACCAAATAGCAAAATCAGTCCTGAAAAGAAGAATAATGACATATGTGTATACAAATATTATATATGTACATATATAAAGGTAGCATAATAAAATGTAATACAAAAACTGTCTAAAAAAGGGGCTGGGGATATAGCCTAGTGGCAAGAGTGCCTGCCTCGGATACATGAGGCCCTAGGTTCGATTCCCCAGCACCACATATACAGAAAACGGCCAGAAGCAGCGCTATGGCTCAAGTGGCAGAGTGCTAGCCTTGAGCGGGAAGAAGCCAGGGACAGTGCTCAGGCCCTGAGTCCAAGGCTCAGGACTGGCCAAAAAAAAAAAAAAACTGTCTAAAAAAGTTGAGAAAAGGGGTAAAGAGATTATAATGAAGGACTGAATTTGTCCAGAGTATACTCTATTCAACTATGGAATTACCAAAAAATACTCTTGTATTTTCGATAATAAATGTATTGAAACAATAAATTATAACATATTATAATTATTTATGTATATATTATAATGTTATTATAAATGTATGGTGATTACAATATTTAAAATAAGAAAAAACATATTCAAGGTTGCCATTAGAGCTAACTGGTGTTTATTAATAATTCTTTATGAAACACTGTAAAGGTAGTAAAATGTACTTGTTAATACTGAAATCAATTATTTTACAAGAAAGCATTTAATACTTTTAATTGAAAAAATATTTTTAAGGACATGTCATTTTGTAACAAGTCATAAAAGATTTAAACTGTGAGAGTATTCATGCAGTCCTCCATTCATCCAGCAGGTAGTTGTTAGATGTCTGTTTTGTGCCTGAGGGTTTAACAGTAATTAAAAATCAGGGTGGTCTCAATTTAACATACAAATGTGAAACAATACCAATAAAAATAACAAGAATTTACTGCTTTGGATAAATTTATACAAATTGCATATTTAAAATTAAATATTAAAAAATCATGAAAGAAGAACAAAAAGGAGAGTAACAAAGGATACTAAGCAGTATGTAAGTAAAACAGGCTCTGGAACATAAATAATTAGACAAGAAAAATGAAATGGAAAGCCAATAATAGACCCAAAATATTATGTAACATGGATGATATCTCAAGTATTTAAAGTAGAAAAATAATCAAACATACTTTTTCTGTACTACTAGATACCTATCTGAAAAAGATAAAGAATCTACCCCATACATTATGTACAAAATGAATTCAAAAGAACAGATACAAAAGTTAACTTGCTTTTTAACCCCAAATACATATACTAGAAAAAAGCATGTGAAAAAAATGTACAGTGCTTCTCAGTGAATGAACTGGTAAAGAAAACGCAACACATACATACTATAGAATATTATTTAGTCTTAAAAAAAGAAGAAAATCCTTCAGTATGAATAACTGGATGAATTTGGAAGACATGACATTAAGTAAAATAAGCCAATCACTAGAAACAAATATTGTATAATCTTACTTATGTAGGTTATCTAAGACAGTCAGAGATAGATAGATAGATAGATAGATAGATAGATAGATAGATAGATAGATAGATAGATAGATAGATGCAGAATAGATACAGAGAGAGAGAGAGAGAGCCTGGTGTCAGAGAGAAAATAAGGAGTTGCTGCTGTTCATTTGTGTCTAAAGTTTCAGTGACCCCCTCCTTAATTTTCTCCCAGTTTCCCTTCCCACACAGACTCCCTCCACCAAGTTATAAAGTTAATTTCCAACATAGTGTCTTGCGTTAGACAAGAAATGTGCTCATTACCTTACATATGTAACTGTAACCCCTCTGTGCATTACCTTGACAATAAAATTAAAAATTAAAATTTCAGTAATATAAGATGAATATGTTTTAGATATCTTCTGCACAACATTTTACCTAGAGTTATCAGTAATATACTATACTTCTGTTAAGGAACTAGACCTTAAGTTAACCATTCTTTCTATACTTTTTTGACAGTATTGTGGTTTGGACTCAAAGCATTGCATTTGCTAGGCAGGTTCCCAACCACTTGAGCCATGCCCTCACCTTTTTTCTTTAGTTATTTTTTTCAAATAAAGTCTCACATTTATGCACCAGCTAACAACCTCCTATGGAGCTCACCGCAAGCCTCCTTAACTTTTTCTAAGAGAGGATTAGTTGAACGTTTTGCCCCAGGCTGCCCAAACCTCCATGCTCTCAATCTGACTTCTGATTATAAGCTTAGCCACTATACCAGGCCATGTTTTGGCTTAGACATTTTTTAATTTAAATTTCAAAGAACAGAAAATACAAAGAAGTTTCTCTTCTCTCTCCAACATGATCTCACCACATTGCCCAGATCAGGCTTGCCTCAGACTTGTGATCCTAGCAGGAAACTGAATCCTTTAGTGGTTATCTAAATAGAAGAGTAGCTATGTAGGATTATGATATATTCTAACAATAGAGTACTCATCATTAAAAATGAACCAACTATAGATATACATATTTACATGGCTTAAACATACAAAACATAATGACAAATGCAACCACGCTTCAGGATACATACAATGATAATAATGCACAACATTATACCAAGTGATAAGTCATATTAATAATAGCTTGGGAATATACTCCTGGCAGAAGTATGAAGAACTGTACTCAAATAATAAAATAAAATTCAGACATTAATGAGGACTATTCCTCTATTTGTAGTATTTATTTCTGAAAACATGATAGCCATAAGAAATTTTAAATACATGTGTATATATACATATATTATATATTTCATCTTATATACTATACATTATATTATATTTATATATTATTTATGTATATTTCATTTATATATAATGACATATTTAATTTATATACTATTTTATCATATAATAGCATATATTATATAATTAAATTATAATATTGTATATTATATATTATAGTTTATATACCTATATAGTAAACATTTTCATCATCCATTTTATTTTAAAAGGTAAGGCCAGCTCAGGAGTGATTTGAGTCCACAGGCATATTATACCAGGTAAGCAGTTGACAGACTCACACTCTATATAACATGGGGAAATTCTGGGGCAGCAACAATCAGAATACAGCAGACAGAGGAAAAGCCATAATTTGGATATTCTAGACCTTAGAGGACAATTGTGAGTTTTTTGGTAGGAATTGGAAAGTAAAAATCTTGATACTTGGTGTCTGTCTGCCCTTCTACATTTAAAAAGATATTTCATGGAAAATTCCATATTCAGGACACTAGATAAACTTCATGTGCCTGAGCCCAATACATCTGTGTCTCACATGACTAAACGAAAAAGGTTCCTTGAGGTAACACCAACAAACACAAAGCTTCTCTTACCCTCCCAATCTAGAAAACCTCAAATTTCATACTACACCCTTTTCATTGGGTGACAAATGCATTAAGTTTTATTACTGTAATCCATAACTTTTACTCTACCAAACATATAATATTTATTTATTTTAGATTTACCAGTTGGCAGTGGCTTCTGTTCTCAGCATGACTGACTAAAATTTAGAGACCATGCAGAGTGTGTCTCTCCCACCCAGACTAGCCTCTAGCATTCCTGCTGTTACTTTGAATTCTCATCTATCAAGGAAACTGTCTGAGTTGTTGCTTTCTGCATGTCTAGAGAGTCTACATTCATACATGGTTACAATTATATTTGTCAATAAGTCTCCATTGTCAATGAAAAAGCATTTCATTGAGAATTACATGTTTATGGGATTGCTTTTTGCAATAAATTTATATTCTTAGTTATCACAACAAGGGGAAAATTTTGTTATCTATATTGTTAAAAAAAACTTAAATAGATTATAGGAGAGATGAGAATTCACTTATACTTTCCATTATTTGTAGCATGCTTGGGTTTCAGCAAACCACATGATGGAACACCTGGTATTATGTTTGTAGCCAAATAGAAGTCTATGAGTTAGATTAGCTAGTTCAAGTTTAAAAAAATAATCATTATCTGAGTAAGATTGGCAATTGATGAAGAGATGCTACCTAAAAAAGCAGGTTGACCCAGGCCCTGGTATCTCACGCCTCTAATCCTGGCTATTTAGGATGGTGGAATCTGGCAGTTCAAACACAGACCAGGCAGAAAAATCTGTAAGATCTCATATCTCAAATAAGCGGCAAAAAGCCAAGCCAGAGAAGTAGCTCAAATGGTAAAGTGTTAACCAAGCAAGCAAGACAAGTACAGGCTTTTAGTGCAAACTCTGAGTATAATAGTGAAAAAAGAAAAACAAACAAACAAAAAAACAAGATTGACCTCAGGGATTATACTAAGCCACATCATACTTGGGCAAAAGTCACAAGACACTATCTAAAAGGAGTTAGAGATATGTCTCAAATGGTACAGTATGTCAAAGGGGAAAACAAAACAAAAAGAAAAAAACCTTCTTGTTTACAACTCTTGTAGTTCATTTCACTAACATCATTTTATATTATCATATGCACAAAGCTATTGATGCTTTTCCATCCTTTCCAAAGAATATCCTCCTTTGGTCACATAGCATAAATGTCTAGAGTCTTGTATAATTTATCAAGGACAACTGTATTTTTTTCTTTTAATTTTTGTTTACTTGTAGATTTATAGTCCCATTCTAGTTATAACAAAGGAGGGAAACCATTCAACCTATGTTTTATGTATGTATGTTTACCTGTTTGGGCAGGGAGATAAGGCAAAGCAAAGAAAGGATGGGAAAAAGGTTGAACAAGTTCAGCAGCAATACTCACTAGATACTGTGTTGAAAATGAACCATCCAAAAAAAAAAAAAAAGAACTATCCAACTTGTGGAGAAGGTTAGGGGGTGGGGGGAATGGAAGAAAGCAGGGAAGAGGTGACACTTTTCAAAAAGAAATGTACTCATTACCTGACTGCTATAACTGTAATCCCTCTGTGCATCAACTTTACAATAACAATATAAAAACTGGTAGAGGCTTGCCTAGCAAGTAGAGGCCCTAAGTTCAAGCCCCAATAGTGCCAAAAGAAAAACAAAAGTCAGGTTATATGCATGCAGAAAGCAAAACTGTGTATGTGCCCTGCTCATAAAGCTACAAATTATTTTTTGCAGATGCTTATAGCTAAAATTAACATGTTCATTATCCATTTTTAAAACATTTTCTAACACAATTTGCCCAATAATCTTGTGCAATGGCAGGCATTTGCCCATCTTATTTAGATTGAATTGAATATTACATGTAATTGAATATTATACATCTTGTAAAGTGCCCAGAACATAGGATGCCTATGGCTGGAGGAACTTTTCACATGGTGAACATACACATATAAATTGTGCCCCAGTCAAAAGACAGTAGCCTGGCAGAGTGGGACATGTCTGAATTCCCAGCACTCAGAAGCTGGGAGCAAGATCCTGAGCCCTCACAGGAGAGCTACATAATGAGACCTGAGGGCTAGGGAAGGAGGAGGAGGAAGAGGAAGTGAAAAGAAGGAAAGGGAAGGGAGAGGAGGAAGAGGGAGAAGTGGAGGAAGAGGAAGATGGTAGTCAGCATCTCAGAAGTGCTGCTTCCTCTGACTTCTCTCTTGCCTCTTCGCATCAAGGTAACCATGGTTCTGACTCCTCACTAGACAGTTTTGTTTATCTATATGCTGTCAGCTTTCATCATAGGATGAGGAATAGGGGCTTAAGAAACCTATAGCCACTTGTTCATAGTTATACAATTCTCCCTCCTTCCATACCCAGTTTTCCTCTTTCTACCTGTGTACCTTGTAGTCCACAACCCTACACAATACTACAGTTTTCCTCAAACTCCTAGAAATAAAGACACTTTTGTATCTGTCATTCATGACCATATTATACTGAAAGACTACTGCAATGACCACCCGGAATATGGGTGTGCAGGTAACACTTTTTATAAAGATATTACAGGGACAAACACCATTCCAGGTTGCTGCATTTCTGCCTTTTGTTATGAATGGAATTATGCTACAAAAATCAAAATTCTTTAATTACTCATGTCCAAGTATAGCAGTCAGAACAAAGGTGGATACTCTTAGAAGATCAGAAGGGCTCAAGAGCTATGTGGACATAATCATATAAAATGATGCTTATCAAAATGAACTCCAAGAAATGGAAACAAGTGGTTTCTTATTATATTGTTTGCTGTTACTTCTTATTTCCTTATGTTTATTCCCCTTTGTCACTGTTTTGATTTCTGTACCTTTTGTCTTCTATATCAGTTTATTTGATTTGGGGAGGGGAAAGGGCAGCACAGAAATGATGGGACAAAGGTTGAACCAATTCAGCAGTGATACTCACTAAACACTATGTTGGAAATGAACTATACAGTGAATGAGAGAGGGGGTGACATGCTCAAAAAGAAATGTACCCATTACCTGAGTTATGTAACTGTAACCCCTCTGTGTATCAACTTTACAATAAAAATTGAATTAAAAAAATTAAAATGCATGACAATTTTCTGTCTTTGTGTCACACAGACAAATAAATTCATCTACATCTTCTGTGAAATACAATATATTGCTAGCTTTTGAATCCTGGCTAAACAGCTCAAATATTAAAGGAGAGAGACTTTCAAGCAAATAGCTAGAAGAAAAATACTAAAATAATACATTTCTGATATTCTCCAGGTAATACAGTGATTCTTATGAAGAAATTGTGTTCTTCCTATGAAAAGTTAATGCAAGTGGCATTTCTGTCTATTTTCTCCAATTAGCTGACATTTACTGAGGTGTCTCTCCACTGACTGTTTTAAAGGAGAAAGATCTGTCATATATGGCTGACATTTGAAATTATTGCCTCCCATCTTCCAAACACTGTTTATATAGCAAGCATGATCAAAAAATGAACATTTCTAATGTAGAATAACTCACTATTCTGATAGCAGTCCACAAATCAGAATTTATGTAACATGAGGGCTTTTTGTAATGCTTGTATATTATGCCAAACTATTTCATATAGCTAACTAACCTACAATAGCCAAAGACTGTTACAATTATCCAGAAAAAAAAAACCTGAGATCCAAAAGAGTAGGAAAGTAAAAAGCGTCACTTCCTTTTAAAGGGCAGCATTAAAAGACAACTATAAAATGTTAAAAGTAGAATCAACTTCTGAATGAGGTAATATAGAAATACTATTCTATTACGCTGGAATTATTCAAAAACATAATGAAATTCCAGCAAACATCAGATGCTGCAGGTACATGAAGATAATTTTGTTTTTATAACCAATTTCAGGCAGATAAATACTAGAATCCTTTCCAATTTCTCCCCTATGAAACTGAAGTGTCACCAAGATTTACAGCCCCCTCAAGTTCCCTTCTCAGAGGAACATTCATTTACATAAACAGATAATCCTAGATAAAAATTTCCATTAGACAAAGGTGAAATGGATCAATTTTCTCTGCCAAGACAAATCTTAAATCTTGAACAGATAGGGTCATTATTACACCAGCCCCATTTCAGAAATAATGTATTTTTAAAAAATCAGCCGATAGCAGCCATTTCCAGCTTTCCAATTATCTTTAAGAAAAGCTTATTCTGTGGACAATAAAGCACATTACTGCACAATATGATACAGTCCATAAAGATCACAATGTTTTATGAAAGGTTAAAGAAAGCTCAGCACATTTAGGGGAATGTCATAACCCGCAAAGTCTTTCAAGACTTAACTGAAGCCGAGGGCAGCCTGTGCCAATGTTGTGTGAGTTGATTCAGCCTCCTTCCTTCAGTAAAAAACAGTAAAGGAGAGAGAGCATAGCAGGATGAATCTATCGTGAATTCTAAGAATCCTAAAGATAAGAAGAGAGAGAACATCAAATGGGAAGAAAAACCTTTCCACCAACATTTACTCATATGACTTATAAGAAGACAGGAAGGCAGTTTGATTTTCTTGGTACATTGTGTTCTTGTTTTCTCTTCAAGAATTCTTTGACACAGTTTGATTAATATTAATAAGATTATGGACATTTAAGAAAAAGGTTTGTCACCCCTACCACAGTCTTTGTAAAATGCTCTTGTAGTAATAAATAACCAAGGAATAAAGTATGCAGTGACACTCACTGTTAAAATTTAGTGAAGAAAATAAAAAGTTCTTGACTCCTGTACCAAATTGTTTCAATATATGGTACAGAGACTTGGTAATCACCCTCTGTTTACTTCCATACCAACCAACAATGCATGCAACAGTATCATAAACTAGCACTCCTTTTCTGCATGATGCTGCAAATACGAAAATTATAGTTGGAGGTAAATAAAAGCTTGAAAGAAGGTTAACATAATCACTCATTAGTCTACCTTTTCCAGAGATAGGAGAAATACCTGCTTCTTCTAAACAATACATAAAAAAGAAAAATGACAAGGAAGAATCTCCCCACAAAAGTTATTTCTTTAAAAAAATTAGTTTCTTTGCATTAAATCTTCTAAAATATGTAACTAAAACTAGACTGCCTTGGAATTACATTAGTTTTGACATAATCAAGGTCCAAACAATATTGTGCTGTTTTTGAATGTTTTACTTAGAGAAGTTTAGCAGAAGCTGACTCAAACACACCCTGCTTCCTCTCCTAATAGAATAGATCCCTTCAACGTGAGAAATGGAAAGAAAATGAGCAATTACTTTGTCCCCTGTTTCCAAAAGGCCAAAGTTCCTGTGATGAGCTAAAATAAGCAAGAAATGTTCAGTGGTCATTTGAATGGTAGAAATTGACAGGTCAAAAGGCCAGATGGTGGGTGCCAGAAGCTCACACTTCTGATCACAGATGCTTGGGAGACTGGGATCCAAAGGATCATGGTTCAAGGCCAGCCTTAGCAGAAAAGTCTGAAATATTCCATCTCCAAACTACAGGAAAAAAAAGCTGCACTGTTGCTGGGCATGGCTCAAGTGGTAGAGAATCTGTCAATCAAGCAAGCTGAGCAAAATTCTGAGATTCCCCAAGTTCAAACTCCAGTACTGGAAAAAACCAAACAACTAGAAGACAAGATGAAAGTGAAATGTAATGCCCACCTGGTTCAAGGACTGAGCCAGTCAGATTGGCTATCTTTATTGGATATTCTCTCATAGCATTAGAGAAAGGAAACAAAAGCATCAGCATTTTTTTCTCAAACAGTAAGAATAAGCAAGAAGCTTAGGAGACTTTCTTCCTTTCTTCACCTACTCAGGAGAGAGGATCAGATGAAAATTTAGAAAAGGAAATCCCCCCCTGGCCATTTAACTGCATCATGCCTGTGAGCAAAATACTTAGCAGGAACAGAAAAATAAGTCTCAATCATACAGGGAGATGGAAAAATAATTATTTTATACTTCAAATTAACACCAGACTCTTGGCAGGGAGACACTTTAATAAAGTACTTGGCAGCAGGTGAGACCTCAGGAGGCCAGTCTATGCTATAAGTAAGACAAAGAGAGATGTATGTCTATTTGATGAAGGAAAGATAGATTGAGGAAGGGTAGAGAAGGTGAGGCCAGAGAAATGGAAGAAGTTTGTAAAATGCACAAAATAATGTCCAAATGGTTTAGTAAATCTCACAACCAACTCACCAAATGTTTAATGTAACTAAATCTCACATGGAACTCAATGAAAAAGGAAAATTGTAAATTGGAATGAAAACAGTAGCTCCACACCTGTAAAGGAAAGAACAGAACATAATTATACACAGGAGTCAACAAAATCATCAGAACTCTTCAGGAAGCTTCTCTAAAGGGCAATGAGATTCAAAACAGCAGGCCATCCCACTTTATCATCAAGGTCAAAGAAGTGTCAGGTGTCCATGTAGGACAAGTTTCCTAATCTACATTTCTGTTTGCAGAGGGCCTTTATGAGTCAGTAAGGAAAATGTGAATGTGGAACCTGTGGCATTATTTTTCTAAGCACACTTTTCTAAGTGTAAGTACACTTTAAATGTCATCTTAACTTTTTATGTGCATGTAAATAGCTATTATTTCGGTTGCTGGAATATTAGTCATAACATCTAATGATGTGGAGATTGTTGCCTTATAAAACTCACAGCTGGGTAGCTACATGGCTCAAGGCAAAAGCCTATTTTAAAATCCATTGCTTTAGGAGAGGAATTGTTTATTAAAATATACATCTATTAAAAATATATGATGCATCATTGGGCATTCTCTGTGTTGTGGTGCCAACCACAGTTTGTTGGTTTTTCTTTTCCAGTACAGCTTTTTTTGAGTTGATACCTGAAAACCTAGCAAGGTCCACAGCTTCATAATTTACTAGTCCATCAAAAAATAAATGAATCCCAATAACCAGGAAGTAAATCACCAAAGGTGCCTGCACAGCTTCCCATAAACTCATGTTTACACAGGCTCCATGGGGGTAACTATTTCTGTCAAATATTTCTAAGCTTGTAGGGAAGTGAATATCCAAAACTGAATAAATGTTTGATCTGCTTGCAACAGAAGTTAAATGAATAAATAATAAAGATAAAGTAGGAGGGATTGATACTTGTAAAATATAGAAGTGAGATGAGAGGGAAAAGACAGATTAGCAACTGGGGTTACAAGAGCTGAATAAATATGCAGAAAGACTATAAAGTTCATGTAATTAAGCTAAAATTCCCCTTTAGTAGTTCTTACAATGTGATTTAAAATATAGAGCAAAACATTTTTACCAAATTAACAATAACAAAGAATAAATTGTAGCAATAAAGAACTTTCAAAGAAAGACTGGTACCCTTTAAAAAGGTACCATTAGTGCAGCCATGAATTCTCTTCATCTAAAAGAATGGCTTCCTTAGCCACATATGGCAAAAACGTTCAAAGAAAATGAATCTAAAAAGATAAATGGAAATATTTTTCAGCAAGGTCAAAATTTGAGATTGAAAATAAGGCTTATCTCTGATTTTTTACTATTTCAATTCTCGGTTCTTTGTCGTCATCTGGGATATGGTTGCAAAAGAGAAGGGTCATTTGTAGAAAAGAAAATTAAGTAGTTAAGCAAATAACTTGCCCTAAGCTAATGGCATAGAACCTTTGTACGTCTTTCTGGAATCCGGCTGAGATCTCTACTTCCTCTACTTGGTGGAGATCTGCATTCCTTTCTCCACATTCGTTCAGTGGTGTAAAGCAGAGTGCACCTGACTGCACCTCTCAGCTTTCTGCTTATCACCTGAAGAACTTGTTCTTCAATTGCCTGCATATATTGCCAGTGGCTGACAGCTGAGGCCCTCCTGGTACATGTCTTCAGCAGAAGGGAGCTGCCTTGCCCTTAAGCAACCTCATCCCTCTACCCCTAGGAGCCCCACATCCAGTGGTCAGTATATGTGGAAATACCCAGGCCATGTCTCCTTGCCTCCTTTCAAGACAATTAGGGAGTGATTTTCCAGTTTCAGAACTTCATAGGGGATCCGTTGAAGGAATTATTGCAACTGTATCACATTTCAACTCTCTTGCCAAATCCTGTTTCCTAAAGAGGTGTTGTTCCTGGAAGTCTCCAATAAATATCCCATTCATCAATATGTGGCTTCAAGTCAACTCTTAAGAATCTGAAGGCAGAAGAGCACCCTTTAAACTTACAGAAAAAAAAAGCAATTGAAACCTAGAGAGGAAAGCCTCATTGAGAAACACCCAATATTGTCGATTTTCAGGGTTGTTGTTTTTGTTTGTTTGGCTGGTTGGTTGTTTGGTTTGGGTTGCTCAGTTTTGTTTTGTTTCCTGTGTATTCCCCCTCCTTATTGTTTCACTAGCAGCCATCTACATTTAATGAATGAAAAAGCATGTTAGTTTATGAAAAAAAGTAGGCCTGGGGAACGGAGATATGGAATAATTTCAACATCTCAACACCATCTTACCCAATGTTCACTTGCTTTGATGGCTAACCCAGGATACTGAATAGTAGCCCCATCTCAAATCCCTTAATGTCATCACATTGGAAAAGTCCATGTGGTCATGGAAATTAAGCTCCACTTCCAAGTATTAAATATAGGTATTTTTTTTGTCAGTAGTGGTGCTTGAACTCAAAGCATAGGCACTGTTCAAGGTTTATGTTCAAGGCTAGCACTCTACTACTTTGAGTCACAGCACCACTTCCAACATAGGCATTTTTAGGGCCGACTATATTTAAATCCAACTTACATAGCTATTCATTTTTCCAATGAAATGTAAATCAATTATAGAAATTCTCTAGGAGAACACATTCGAAAGTTAGGGTCAATCTCACCTCGTAAATACTGGTTGAGTATCGCCCCAGCACTGTAGCTTCATAATCAAATAACCTGGTGTTAACAGAAACTCATCAATTCAGCTGCCTGGATTTCCAAACTCATCCTGGAACCCACACATATAGTGAAGCTGAAATCCTTTCCTAGTTTTACTTGGTTTTGCAGGCAAAACCAAACATACTTTGTGGCTGAAAGAATAATTCTTCTCATGCAAAATTCAGGAATCAAGGCAATAAAGTTTGTAGAATTTCAACACTGGCAGTACTCTTGAGGAGTCTGTTCAATGAATTCTTTCTCAGTGAGAAAACTAAGGAGCAAATAAATTTTCATGTTCAGTAACCTCTCCAGCCTGATCTTTGTTCAATAGCCAAGAAAAAGGAAGTCAGTAAGGAAGGAAGATAGAAAAGGTAGAGAGAGAGTAGGAGTAAAATGATTTGGGCACTCATTGTACACAAGCTTTATATGAGTCACTTTAGTGTGTATTATAGCATATCATCCTTACAAATATTGTATGCTGAGTTATATAGAGATATTGGCTTAATTTCTTTACACCAGGAAACTAAGGATCAAAGACTTTGGACTACTGAAGTTCAGCAATAAACTCTTGATTAACAATAATTAAGGTGAAAAAGCATGAAAATCGTGTTTAATTGAAAACATTGCTTAAAACAAAATTAGTCTAAAACCTAGCATCAAATAAATTTACACAAACACCTTTCCTGTGATTATATCTAATATTTAGGAACACATTTACCACCGCACAGATGTCCAAAAGTGTAAAAATAACCCAAGTGCAACTCATTAGGAACACTAAACACCACATGTGTCACTTGATGAGAAACTGTTCTACACTTGCTAATAAATAATTTCATTTTTGTTTGTTCCATAGTTAATCTCTTATTTTTAAATGTTAGAAGAGAATTTGAGCAAAAGAATAGTCTCAATGCTCCATTTATCCTCTTGCTCTTATTTCCCTTAATTCCACTACCGTAGTCTCTAAATTCCATTTGCTTTTGCTCATAGTATATGATAGCTTCCTCTGTGAGGTTCCATTATCTCAGGAATGGGTCCAGAACCAACCTGATTATCAAGCTGAGTTCTGATTGCTAAAGGTCTAATAGCTACCAGAGAGCTGAAAACCATGAACGTCTTCAGGTATCCAAATGTTTACACTCACTTAAGGTCATTTTAAATTTCATGTGTTTTTAATTCACTTTCTATTAAAAATGTAGAAGATGAAAAGCACAAGCCCAATTAACTAACTGATAAATGGCCATGGCTAAAATGCTTTCCAGGATTCCCAAGCTGCTCCTGCTTACTGTTCAGGCCCTATAAAACAAAATGCATACAAAAATGTGCTCCAAAGGTGGCTCAAACCACACACAAACCCAGCATCACTTTGAATTATATGATATAACAGACCCTGAAATTTGTACATGAGGTGAATTTTCATTAAAAGAAATCCAAGTAGACATTTACTGTGAATATACTTAGAGATATGTTCCCAAATATAAGCCTCAAAAATAAGCATGAAATGTGTATGTACATATATACATTTACACACACCCCCGCACACACATGTACCTGGCTGGCATGTTTCATCAATCCACATTACTTCAAGTAAGTCTTCACCCAAACTCTCCAGACTAAGCTTAACCACCTCATCTCTGTCATTGTCTCTGAAGTTGTTGTCAGTTGACTCTTTTTTTGTTAGTAGAACAGAATATATTTAGATTTCAGATTCCTGAGCTAATCTACCTTAGTTCAAATATCAGCTCTGTTGCCAGTTTGGGTATTTTGAGCAAGTTTCTCAACTAATCTGTGCCTCAGTTTCCTCTTCTAAAAAGACCAGAATACCCTTATTCTAGGATTGTTGAATAGAATAGGTGATATAATGCATACATATGATTTGGAAATGTGTCTGGCATGAAGTTAAGTCCAATGTAAGTATTTGTTCTTGCCATTATCCACCCTTCTGTATGGTTTCCTTTTCTATAGTTTCAGTTTACCCATAGTCACCTGAAGTCTGAAAATATAAAATGAAAAATTCCAGAAATAGGGCTGGGGCTATGGCCTAGTGGCAAGAGTGCTTGCCTCGTATACATGAGGCCCTGGGTTCGATTTCCCAGCACCACATATACAGAAAACGGCCAGAAGTGGCGCTGTGGCTCAAGTGGCAGAGTGCTAGCCTTGAGCAAAAGGAAGCCAGGGACAGTGCTCAGGCCCTGAGTCCAAGGCCCAGGACTGGCCAAAAAAAAAAAATTCCAGAAATAATAAATTCCTAAGATTGAATTGTACATTCTTCTGAGCAGGATGAAGTTGCCTTATATCATACTTATTATCATGACACAAATCATCCCTATATCTACCATATCTACACTATATATGCTATAGCCTACTATTCACTAACTAGCCATCTCATTTATCAGAGTGATTTTCATGGTATTACAGAGCCTGTGTTCAAGTAACTTATTTTTCCGAGAGTTACCTAAACATGAAAGTCATGATACATAGTAGATATCAATACATAAAATGTAAAAGGAGGTCAGATTAGCTTCATTCATTTGTAGTAAGGAGGGACTACTACATTCCATACAACAAACATTAAAAACTAGAGCTCATAAGAATTTAAAAATTATATCCAGTTTTCCATTTAATATATGTTTAGTTGTTTCAATTACAATTGATTGAATACCTGGTAGGTGCTAGACACTTTACTAAGCAATGAAGGTGTGAAAAAATAAAATATATACCTGATCTTTGCTC
The DNA here is from genome assembly GCF_023159225.1 of Perognathus longimembris pacificus. Lineage (NCBI taxonomy): Eukaryota > Metazoa > Chordata > Mammalia > Rodentia > Heteromyidae > Perognathus > Perognathus longimembris. The sequence continues at coordinate 22,926,357 of NC_063176.1, forward strand.
GAATGGAGTTAAAAGTATACTTTGTAAAATATGTGAAAAAGAGCAAGAACAGTAGTTTATCCAAGGCTCTAAGGACAGGAAAAAGGGAACTCTCTATTGTTCTCTGGCTTTAGTACAATGCTTGCTTTTTACTTTTTTAATTATTCAAAAATGTTAAAAAAAATTAAGTCATGTAAATATTGTCCAAACCTAATTACAAAGGGAAAAACCAGATGATCTACAAAATCACAGCTTTTGGGCCCATCAAGAGAGCTGAAACTAGGGTGCTAGTGGCTCATGCCTATAATCCTAGCTACTCAGGAAGTTGAGATCTAAAGATGGTTGTTCGAAGCCTCAAAGTCTGTAAGACTCTTATCTCAAGTCACAGAAAGAACTGGAAGTAGTACTGTGGCTCAACTGGGGAGCTCAGAGACAGTGCCCAGGTCCAGAGTTCAAGTCTCAAGGCCAGCAGAGAGAGAGAGAGAGAGAGAGAGAGAGAGAGAGAGAGAGAGAGCTTGAGGATTCAAAATAGTACTAAATTAACCATAAATATATACAGTTGTAAATCTAATCTAAGAGAAATGAGACCTCTCAGCACACAACCCAAGTATATTGACAAAGACAAAACACACTGCAGAAGGGAAAAGAAGGAGGCATATGGATATTAAAAACAATCAGTTTCCCATGTGTGTGGATTAGTTTGATATATTGGTACTCCAAGGGACCCTATCTACACAAGGAGGCTATATCTACCCACCAACCCTTTGTTGAAGGTCTTCACAAGAGTACTCCACTGAAGATTATGGCAAGTTAGGAGATCTACGTGGGATATCCCTGAGTCATATGAGGACTTCTGTAAGTACAATGAAGCCTTCATGTTAAAAAAGGATAGAATCAGAGCAGAAAAGTTAAAGAAATTTGTCTGTGAGAGAGTGCATTGTCACCAATGCCATTGTAGGTACAACTGAAGCTGAAGTAAAGGAGAAGGGCTGACAGTTGCCTCAAGGCATTGAGGACATTTGTTAAATATAGGACACTAAATATTAAGGCTAAAAGCAGAGCAGCAGGAAAAAGATAAACTTCCTGAAATGAGTGGTGAAAGTAGGATTCCCAGGCTAGAAACATAAAAGATCCCCCAAATCTTGCCAATACTCATCTTATAAGCACTAGTCCATAATCTTTCCTTAAAACACTTAAAATCAATTATAAGTTCCCATAACAAAAGTTGGAACAATACTCATACATCATAGTCCCTCAACCTTCCCAAATAAAGGCTGACAAAATAAAAGTATTACTTATCTAGGGATTTCTCTGTTATTTCAACAGGCTCTTTTTTTCTTTTGCCATATTGGAGTTTGACCTCAGGGCCTAGGCAGTTGATTTTCCACTTGAGTTATACTCCAATTTACTTTTGCTTTAATTTTTAAAAAGCAAAAAGGAAAAGTACTTGCCTGGAATTCTGTATCAAATTCAATGTATGATTTTAAATAGAATTGTAGAAATTTTTATATAACATAAAAATTAATGAAAGATAAAGATAGCTTAAACCATTCCCATGAAAAAAGTATTATTCCCCAGAAGACATAAACAATAAGACATACTAAAAGCAGTTCTTCAACCTGCCAAGAAATTGTGTCAGATGAGTGTTGAGTTCTACAGAAGAACACACACACACACACAGAGAGTTAAGTAACCATTGAAAAAACCACTGTTCTTTTAATACTTCATGGTTATTATCTGGAAAGCACTTTGTACAATTATTTGAAGGAAATAGAAAATTGTTCAAAGATTACTATCTGGTTAAAGCAAGATGTTAAAGGTTTATGATAGGATTATAGTAGAATAAAAATAGAATAAATAGCACCAGATAAACAAGAAGGAAGTATAGTTAACAACATTGTATGACTTTCACATTCACGAAATGGTATAATTCATTAGAATAGATTGAATATGCATTAAATATGCACACTGTAATCTTTAGAATTATGGGTAAAATCATTTTAAGTACTATGGCTGAAAATTCACTGAAGAAAACAAATAAAATTCTAAAAATTACTCCAATCCCAGTGGTCTTACTACCAAAAGCAATGTACAGATTTAATGGAATTCCAATCAAAATCCTATTGTCATTTTTCAGAGAAATAGAAAACCCAGTTTTAAAAATGTATATGGAAACTTAAAAAATGAATAGTAAATGTAATACTGAAACAAAGAAAAACAAGAAATTACCACAATTTCAAAATTTCAACTTATACTATAGAGTATGAGTAACCAAGCAGTATGACAGTACAAAATAAAACAAAAAATTCTAATCCTCTAGGAAAGGAAGTAAATATAGAATGAGAATAGTATCAAACAAATAAGAAAATGGAAGGCATCAGTATCCATACAACTGGACAACTATGTTAAATGTAAACTGACTAAATATTCTAGTAAGAAGGCAAGAAATTTCAGATTCAATTTCCAAAATCAAGATCCAATTAGATGTTTAAAATAAACATATAATAAACATCAAATCCTAAAAAGGTTAAAAGGATCTAAAATCTATCATGAAGATGATAAAGCATATTACAACAGGTAACACTGAAACCTAGAGTAAATATTTCAAAAATGAAAAATCTAGAAGAAATGTTTCAATTTTTAGATGTGTCTTATTGTCAGAAGTGAACCAAGAGAATACAATCTAAACAGATGTATAGCAAGCAATAAGATAGAACCAGTAATAAAGAATATACCAAAAAATAAAATCTCAAATGGATTCCCTCTTGGAATCTACAATACCTCTAAAGAACTAACACCAGCACTCCTCAAACTATTTCATAAGCTGTAAAGGGAAAGAATGCTACAAAACTCAGTTGATGAAGTATTACCCTGACATAAAAACTATAGGGGTCACACCAAAATAAAGAAAACTTTAAACAAATTTCCCTTACAAATATAGGACACAGAAATCTTTAATAAGTACTTGTAAACCAAATTCAATAACACATTGACACCACAGGAAGTTTATTTCATTCTAGCGATGCAAGGAAGGCTCAACATAGGATCACATCTCAGCACAATAAATTCTATATTTGACCATGTGTAGTCAACATTGTGCTAAATGGGGAAAAAGTAAAAGAATTTCCTTTAAAATCAGGAACAAGAAAAAGGTGTCCACTCCATCAACTCTTATTAAATATACTGCTTGAATACTTAGCCTGAGCAATAAAGCAAGAGAAAGAGCTATAAGGTATACAAAAAGAAAAGGAAGGTATCAACTTATCCTTATTTGAAGATGATATAATCCTACATTAAAAATTTCCTAAAGATTCAAATAGACCACTACTTAATCTGATATACTTTTGCCAAGGTGTCAGAAATAAAAATTAGCATTTAAAAACCTGTAGCTCTTTTCTTTACTAATAATGAACATGTTGAGAAGGGGTGGGGAGGAACAATACTAATCACAATAGCCTTAAAAACAAACAAATTAAACAATAACAAAGCCTTAACCTAAGAAGATAAAAGTCCTCTACAATGAAAATTATAAAACACTGAAAAATGAAATTGGAGACACAAACATGAAAAGACCTCCCATATTCAGATTGGCAGATTTACTATTGTGAAAATGGCTACATTACTCAAAGCTGTATACAGATTTAAAGTAATTTCCATCAGAATTCCAATGGCATTCTTCACAGAAATAAAAGAAAAATATTAACTTGATGTAGAGTTTTTTAAAATGTCCAAAACAGCCAAAGCAATCCTGAGCAAAAAGAGCAATGTTGGAGGTATGACAATTTAGATTTCAAATTATACTACAAAACCATAGTAACAAAGGCAGACACATGGACCAATGGGATACAATAGAGGACCCGTGCAGCAGCCGCCATCTGATTCTTCACAAAGGTGCCAAAAGCGTATTCTGGAGAAAAGACAGCCTCTTCAGCAAATGACGCTGGGGAAATGGAATATCCATGTCAAAGACTGAAACTAGATTCCTAATTCTCACCTTGTACACAAATCAGTTCCATGTCGATCAAACCTCTTTTTTTTGGGGGGGGGGAAGGGAATATATATATTATATATATATATTTATATATTATATTATATGTATATTTATATATTATATAATATATATAATATATAATATATTATATTATAAATATATTATATTATATATTTTTATATATATTTATATATATTTCTTATTTATTGTCAAATTGATGTACAGAGAGGTTACAATTTCATACGTTAGGCCTTGGGTGCATTTCTTGTACTGTTTGTTAACTCCTCCCTCATTCCCCCCTCCTCCCTCCCCCTTTCCCTCTCCCCCCATGTTCAGTTGGTTTACACCAAATGGTTTTGCAAGTATTGCTTTTGTAGTCATTTGTCTTTTTATTCTTTGTATCTCGATTTTGATATTCCCTTTCACTTTCCTAGTTCTAATACCAGTATATACAGTTTCCAGTGTACTCAGATAAGATGCAGTGATAGCATGGGTACAGCCACAGGAAGGGGATACAAGAGGATCATCAACAATAGAAGCTAAGGTTTCACATGGCATGTTGAAAGTGATTACAACAGTGATATAACAGTCATTTCCATAACATGGAGTTCATTTCACTTAGCATCATATGTGTTCATAAGGGCATAGCCATTAGGCTCTTGTGATCCTCTGCTGTGACTAGCCTAAACCTGTGCTAATTATTCCCTATGAGGGAGACCATAGAGTCCATGTTTCTTTGGGTCTGGCTCACTTCACTTAGTATAATTTTTTCCAAGCAGGTAATATGGCCTAGTGGCAAGAGTGCTTACCTCGATCAAACATCTTAAAGTCAGACACTAAACTACTATAGAAAAACAAATCAGTCCTAGTCCTGATTAGGACGGTAAATACTTAGGAAATAAGAGCAACAATTGGCAAATAAAATTGTATCAAATTTATAAAGTTTTACACAACCAAGAGGAAAAAATAAGTAAAGAAAACAATAAGGAAAGTGAAGAAATAACCTACAGAATAGAAGAAAATAATTGTCAGTTATCAATCTAACAAGAGGTTAATATACAGGATATATAAACAATTTGGAAAATTAAACACCAAAAGAACAAATAATCCAATTAACAAATGAGCCCATAAAATGAACAAACAGTTCTCAAGGTAAGTTCAATGGCGAATAAATTTATGAAAAAATACTCACCACATTTAGTCATCAGGGAATTGTAAATTAAAAGTATACCAAGATTCCATGCTACATCAAACAGAATAGCTACCAGAAAGAAAAGAAAGCCAGGCACCAGTGGCTCTTGTCGGTAATCCTAGCTAGTCGGGAGGCTGAGATATTAGGATTGTGGCTCAAAGCCAGCCGGGACAGAAAAGTTCTTTAGTCTCTTATCTCTAATTAAGCACTAGAAGTGGGGCTGTGGTATAGGACTAACCTTGAGAAAAAAAGCTTTGGACAGCATCCAGGCCCTGAGTTCAAGATCCAGAACTGGTACCAAAAAAAGAAAGAGGGGCTGGGGAGGGAAGGGAGGGAAATGAAAGGGAAGGAAGGGAGGAGGAGGGAGGGAGGGAGGGAAAGAGGAAGGGAGGGAGGAAGGGAGGAAGGGAGGGAAGAAAATAACAAAAGGTGAAGGGGATGGGAGGGAATCCTTATACATTATTCATAGAAATGGCAATTAGTACAGCCACTATGGAAATCAAAATGGAGATACCTCAAAAAACTGGAAACAGAACTCTGAACATGATCCTGCTAAACCACTCCTATGTACATACTAAAAGAAATCAAAGCCAGCATACAACAAAGTTACCTTCATACCAATATCTATTTCAGCACTGTTTTACAGTAGCCATGTTTTAGAATTAGCGTAAAAGTCCATCAACAGATGAATGAAGAAAATATAAGCACAAATGGAGGTTAAATCAGCCATAAAGCAGAAATTTTAATTTGTCAGAAAAATAGAGAAACTGGAGATTAACATGACTTAAGCAAAATACATAAAACTGAGAAAGACAAATATTGCATGTTTTCTCTCCTATATAGAATCTAAACTTTGACAAGAACCTATGTATACATTACTTAGAACCCAGTAATTGAAGTCAATAACTAAATATCAAGAGGTAGCATTATCTGTGATGTTGCTGCTGTGACTATGGTATGTTCTTTGCATGGATAAAGGAATGAATATCAGAGAGGTTAATGGAAAGTGGCCACACCTATTCAAATCTTAGTTCACAGACAGCACACTATTACGTCTGTGAAAAACAGCAACACCGGGACTGGGAATGTGGCTTAGTGGTAGAGTGCTTGCCTGGCATGAATGAAGCCCTGGGTTTGATTCCTCAGCACCACATACACAGAAAAAGCCAGAAGTGGCACTGTGGCTCAAGTAGTAGAGTGTTAGCCTTAAGCAGAAAGAAGCCAGGGACAATGCTCAGGCCCTGAGTTCAAACACAAGGAATGGCAAAATAAATAGGTAGGTAGATAGATATATGGACAGATAGATAGATACAGTTTCCTTTAAAAACAAAAAAACAGCAACACAACTCAAGAAGTTCATCATCCAGATTATTTTTTTAAAAATGACTATCAGTATACCTTGTATGGTGACCCTCTATATGTGATATTGTTCATTTCTTCAACAACGTCCTCATTTAAAGTAGTAGATGTATTTTTATTGAGTTGTTTAGTTTTAGAACCCCATTTCGAATTCTTTAATCATCTATTCTTCTAAGTCCTTATACTGAAATTTGATTATCAAACACAACATGAATTTTACTTCATTAGCAAGACCATTTTTTTTCTAGACAAAGGGCATGGAGAGAAATGTAGCACTCAGAAGTTTCACGCCTTCAAGACCTAGTTAACGCTTATAAGCAGTAGGTTCTAGCTACCAAGAATTACTCTAGTTGTTCCTTAGCCTTCTTTCAAGACCCATATATTTGCTTAGTTAACATGCTAAGCTCTTTTCTGTTCTTTTCTTTTATCTTTTCTCTTCTCCTGACCATTCCTCCTTTCTGTTCTCTTCCCTCTTCCTTTTCCACTTGCCCCTCTCCAGCTCCTCCCCCACTTTGACATTGCAAAGTCAAAGTATCTGTGTATCTGTGGAAGAACAGGCTGCTCTGCCTCATGTCCTATCAGCATTCCTTGCTCAGTGTATCAAAACACAGAGAAGATACAGAATAAATGCAAAACTCCTCAAAAACTGGAGATTTCCTTCCAAGGAAATCATCTGCTTTAAACATCAGAAGAAATGTCTCCTAATCAAATTCAAATGAAGACACAAGAAAATGAGGATTTAAACTGTTACTTGTCAACTTCAAAATAATCTGTTATGTAGGAATGCAGGAACTAATGGAAAACTTCAAAGTTTCCTTCCCAAAAGAAATTTTAAATCATTGGGAAAGTTAAGTCCTAGGTTCACTGAAAAATTAAAACGTCTAACAGTCTAATTCAAATCTCTTTTTCCACTTAGGAAGACACTGAGTTTCAAATTGTATAATTGGTATTACAAATACTCGAATGCTATATGTGTACAAGCAACACAAAGAGTACATTGAAGAAATCTTGGTGAAATATTGATAATATAATCAGAGCTGTTTCCTTTCATATTGCAGATAAGCTAGTCAACCTTGCCTTTAAAAACAAAAAAATCAGTAAGAGAGTGATTACCCTATTTGTTTACATTTGAATATATATAAAATTCAATAGTTGATTTATATTCTTACTCATGATCTTATAATGAAATTAATGTCTATCCAAATAAGCTCTATTTGCATTGTCAAAACAAATGACACTTTATTTGTTGCTTAAATAGGCCCTAGTTAGAACTAATCAAAATCTAAACCAATACCTAATAACTAAGAATTAATACAATAATTTACAGTTGAGTAGCTATAACAATACAATAGCCAGAGAACATTTTCTTAGAGTAAGTAGTGACTTTTTTTATCTTTTAGATTTTTGTGGTTGTTTCAGAGATTCCCTGTGCCTTCAGAATTACCACCTTCTCTGTCTGCTCACACTAAAATGTGATTTAAACTTTCCTATACTGTAGGGTTGGGTTGTTTTTTTTTCTGCTGATAGCATTTTCTGAATGTTCTTATTGCTTTGTTGTACTATGTGGTAAGTAGCTATCTTCCCACATGCCTAAGCAATTTTTTTTATTGAAGCCATTTCGGAAGCCTCTTTGGACAAAGAATATCCCTTCAGCTATATAGAGGTAGGAGCAGTGGTAGTGGGAGATGGTGGTTTCCATAATCCTGTCTTTTATTGAAATAGCAGTAACTTCTTGCCAGAAAGCATGAAGTTTTTTCATTATATAGAAATACTATTGCCGGCACTGGTGGCTCACGCCTGTAATCCTACCTACCAAGAGGCTGAGATCTGAGGATCATGGTTCAAAGCCATCCCCAGCAGGAAAGTCTGGGAGACTCTGATATCCAATTAAACCACCAGAAAACCAAAGTGGCGCTGTGGCTCAAAGTCTTAGAGTGCTAGCCTTGACCTGAAGAGCTCAGGGATAGTGCCCAGGCCCAGAGTTCAAGCCCCATGACTGACAAAAAAAAAAAAAATTAATTAGGGCAAAAGTCTGAGCTGCAGTAATAAGAAAAAAAAAACAGTAAATAGTTTTTATTTCTCAAAAACATTCTTAGGTGAGTAATCTAGTTTGGTACAGTGGTTCCACTCCATTTCATGCCTTAAGATTCCTTCATACTGTCATTCCATCCCTTCAGGCATCAAGCTCACCTGACAGGTAAAACTGAAGTACCAGAAAGTCTACCTGGAGAAAATGAGAATGCATAAAAGAGCCTGTGTTGGTTCACTTTCCCTTCCTTCACAAATACCTGAGATAGCCAACTTATAACAAGAACAGGTTTGTTTTGGCTGACAGTTACAGAGATGTCAAGCAATGATTTGCTGTCTGCAATACTTGGGAGTATCAAAGAAGGAACTACGTCTAGAACCCAAGTGCTCACCTCATCATGGCCAGGAAGCCAAAGAGGAAGACACTGAGGTCCCATAAACATGTTCTGGATATACCCTTTTGCCCTAAAAACCTCCCACTAGGCCCCAATTCTTAAAGGCTCCACCTCCAAATAGTACTCTGCTGGAGAAAACCCTTACTGCATGGATTTGGGGGGACACAGGATTCAAAAGAGAGTAGAATTGTGGTCAGAGTTTCAACATCTCATTTCTGTTCTCTCTTTGTTAAGGAACACTTATTTTCCCCAAATACAAGGTAGTCTGAACAGTGTAGTCTACTTTTATTTTGTTCTTTAGAGTCATTGTACTAGTGAGTCTATTGTAACAGCTTAGTCTCTTACTCTAATGAAAGGCATTTGGAAGAAGAAAATTGATTTTGTTGGACACCAGGTAGTTCTACAAAATACTTCCAATGAGATGATGTCATTTTAGTGCAGTTGGAGCCTGAATATATATGTACATATATAGATATATATAGATACATATATGTGTGTGTATATACAAACACACACGTATTTCTGTTCACAATCTGGTCCTAAATCATGGGGGAAAATGCCATGATAATTTCATTTCAAAGAATCTACTATAAATCTCAGACAAAAACTGAAGCCCCCCAAAACCTCAAGCATCTGGTAAGAGTTCAGAGCAAGACTGGAATCTATTTTTGCACTCTGGTAAGAGTTCAGGGCAAGACTGGAATCCATTTTTGCACTCCTTTATCCCAGTGTTCTTCACAGCCTCACATGACTTAGCTAAACCATGCATTCAGCCAAATCATTTGAGCTCTTTAGACAGTCAAATCAAGAAAGTTTGGACTCTAAAGGGTTTTTCCCCTTCCAGATTAATTAGTTTGACTTTCTAGACAGTTCAGAAATCCCAAATAATTGCTAATGTTTCATTTCATTTTCTGATATAAAAAATTTCCTATGTAAAAAGAGGGAGTTAGAAGGACTTTTAAAATCTTTTCCTAGGAGAGTCTGAACAATTTTATATAATAGCCAATTACTCAATATTTTCTTTTCATCATTCACTCTCCTCACTCAAAATCAGGTCAGTGTTCATTGCCTCAAAAAAAAAGTGGGGATCGGGGGGAGGAGTAAGGATGACAGAAAGCTAAATGGGAAAGACATATCTTTCCATCTCTTTTAAGCCAATAATTTTTGTTATATGGTACTGTGCTCTCCTGTGTATTGTGGTTATATACCTACCTAGGGGGCATTGCTGTGTACCCCCGAGATGCCTAGAGCACCCTCCCATGCTTCAGAGACCACCAAAACTATATGGAGAGATTGTTCAATTATGGGCTGGAGGTGTGGTTCATGTGATTCAACACCTATCTAGCACACACAAGGCCCTAAATTCAAACTCTGGTGTCCTAAAACAAAAACAAAAGCTATTTTGCTACAACACCTGCAGCTGAGAGCCACTGATTTAGGCTGATGATTAGGGGAACAGAAAAGAATCAACAGCCAAAGCATAGATAAGAACTCAAGGAAATCGCATGAGTAAGGACTAATATGCCCATCCCCAACCTTGAAAGCAAAGCTACAAACACCTTCCCTACTCTGAGTGATAGGAACAGCGGGAGCAGATATAAGAACATGTGTCAGTAACAAACCCTGAGTCCCTCCTTGGTCCCAGACCTAGAAAGGTGGCAACATCCCCAGATAGATTTGTGGAACTCAAAAACAAAGGCGATTTGCAATCTTCTGTCCTAGAAAAGTGCTGGGAGGTGTACACATACCAGATAGGAAACAGTTGCAGAATCCATCTACATAAAGGACAGTATGACATAGGAGCAACAGCCCTTGAGAGTGGTCTGTAATTCGTAGAGAAAAAGGCAGAGCAGAAGGTCTCTGTGGATGGTTCTACTGTGCAGTCACCTGCAAGGAACACTGGCGGGGGCCACGTGAGGGATAGCTTAGTGTAGCTTGTAGGTATAAGTAGCTTGGTGATATTAATGACCTGATTGGCCCGTTCTTGCATCACATGTTACTGCTACTGGGCACAACTCCAGAGAAAAGAAAAGGTTTTCCACAAATTGCCTGAAATTCTTTCTTTCTGCCACTGTAATTTAAAAGCAAGTTGTGCATTTGGTTCCTGGAGCTACAATAACAAATTCCTCTAAGTTGGGCAACTTTTAAAAAAAAAACCTAAATTTTACTCAACACATAAATCACTAAATATATTCCAAGTATGCATGATGTGTGGGGCCTTGTCTTAGACAGTGGTTAAAAAAACAAAACAGGTATCAAAAATGACAGACGGGGGAAGAGGGACAATGCAAGTTAGAGATAATCTGAAAGCCTGTGAAGATGGCATGGCTGCTTGCAGTTACCATCAACCCCGGTGTGGCTGCCTCACTGAGTTTGGGAAGAAAGGACTAATATAAATGGAATTAACATTTCCGTTAATCTTTTATTAGAAGTATTCCCCCGTTTACTCCATTCCTTATTGAGTCATTGCATTTTTCTAATCAAGTGCTACTTTCCTCAAAGGGAGAAGAAACACTTTTTTTTAAATCTAAACTTTAAGGTCTGTAGAGATCATATCATTTGCTAAATTCTAGAAATGATTCTGACAATATTTAAGATAAATGAATCCTTGAAAGCAGAATCACATAAAATTTCTCAATCATATTCACCATTTATTTAGTGTTAATCCATCAATGTAGTAGATTGTTTAAAATGTGACAAGTTGAATCAGTTTTTAATACATCCAAACACAACATCTAGATCAGTTACCACAGTCTAGTTGATTACCCAGATGTGTCCTTAGTACATTGAAGTATTTACTAAATAGCAACTTAAGATAGCCTCCTAACCATAAAGAGAGTCATAATCACACCTTTATTCATTTGTCCATGTATCCAGCAAGCAAGCCAGCCAACAATACCTACCACCTACCTATTACAGGCCAGTGATTGTGCTAAATAATTAGGATATCAGAAAGAAAAGAAATAACCACGGTCTTCAAGAAATTCATCATATTGAATATATTGTCATGTATATCACTATCAAGAAAAGAAATGGGACACATATTCCAAATATCTGAAATGTGTTTCCTTATCAACAAATGATATGATACAAGTATCATATCAACAAGTGATATGATACTAATTCAGTGTTTTTATACATAATACGTATATAACAGGGCTACTGTTTGCTTATAGCATATCTCTATATAGATAGGGCAGGAAAAGACACACTAATAAAGAGAAGGTCTCAAATGAGGACAGTATCCAAGACAAGTCACAGCCCTTTTGCAGGAAATTCCTAATGAAAGGTCTACTGGGCCCACCAGGGCCTCTTCACTGATTCATCTCCAGCTTACCCTGCACGGCCTCAACTCCTCAGAGTAACTGCAGCGCATTAAGAAGTTAGGAGGTCACATCAATTAATCCTACAAACTTTGGGGGTACAAAAAGGTTTAGCTTTAGGACTTCAGGAAACTAGCTAAAGTTAACTAGGAAAAAAAAACATGTTACTCATAAGTTCTCTTTTGTTGTCATTAATAACATATCAACGAAAAGCCAAACTCTGCCATGTTATTGGCAAGAGCCTCATATAACTAAAAAGAATGATCTTATCATTGACAGATGCTAAGACTCAGTGGTTTGAATCACACCATGTGTTACAAATTAAAATGACTAAAATCACAATAATGTTAATCTGGAAAAAAATAGAAGAAAAATGACTGTTAGGAACTGTAGGGCCAACATTTAAATGGAACCCACATGTACTAGTCTAAAAGAACCAGTGCATAAAATATTAGAGCAGATAGTCACTAACAATCTAAGTCCACTTGGCATAATTCTTTAAGTGGGAAAACATTTCCACAATATAATTGATTTCTCTTAGAAATATTGTTATAAAGTTTACACATAGGTAAATGAATTTTAACCCACTATTTATATGACAGAGGATTGGATCTAAGGAGAACTTGTACTTTTTTAATCATCTACGCCTCTATGTTTGAACTTTTGCAAAGACGATATATTATTCTTATAATAGGGAAATGTGTATTTCATGCATGTTTGTGTGTGCCAGTACTGGAGTTTGAACTTGGCCTTGTGCTCTTGCTTAGTTTCTTTATTCAAGGCTGGTGTTCTATCATTTGAGCCATACATCCACTTCAGGCTTTTGCTAGTTAATTGGAGATTTGTCTGCCCAGGCTGGCTTTGAATCTCATTCCTCAGATCTTGGCCATCTGAGTAGCTAGGATTACAGCCATAAGCCAACTAGAGCCCAGCAAAAGAAAAAGAAAAAGAAATGTTTAAAAATCTGTTTTTAACAAAAAGCACTAATAAATTGAATCATATTATAGTGAAACCAAGAAGCATACTAAACTAAAAATCAAAAGGCTTAGATTTTTTTTAAAATGAATGCCTCCATAAAGTGGATGACAATTATTGGTTGTGGTGTTGGGTGTGAATACTGTGATAGCAACCAAGTTCATTCAATTGACTCCAAAGAGCCTTTAAGTTTGCCCTACTCTCTTGTGGAAATCTGTTACATACTACATTCCAGCATTGCCCCCTAGCCATGATTGTGCTTCATTACAGCCTGCTCCGAAAAAGTTTCATTTCTTCCTTTTTCTCTCTCCCTCTTGCTGCAGGATGATGTCTGTCAATAGACCCACCCTGATGTCTAATCCGGCATCTGCCCCTAAATAGCTGCGACACACAGGACTAGTCCTCTATTTGTCAGGGCATTTTAGGCACACTTGGAAAAGTGGAATTGTCTTTATTTCTGTACATGAGGTCACAGAGAGTGACCCATAGGTAGTTCCTTACATTTTACTTCAATCAACATTTATCAAGTGCTATTATGAATTAGCTACTGTGCTCAGAGTTGATGATGTGCACATGAATGAAATATGGCCCTTACCCTTAACATCTGCAGTACTCCAAACTCTTCTGGAGAGCAGAAGTGAAACATGGGCATTCTTATTCATAGGTTCGCTCATTTATATTTACAGAAGAAGCCATGGGTGCTATCCTCAAGGAGCTCATTTACTAATTGGTTTCTAATTTGGTTTCTCCTTATGTACAGAAATGAGAAGTGGTTTGGGGTTTCCTTTGTTTGTTTTCAGTTGTTCAGAACTCAACAGACATTTATTGAGCTATCTCCTTTATTATCTCCTACACATGTAGCTGGTTTCAGGAGATTCAAACAAGATGAAAATGAAAACTATTCCCAAGAAGATAACAAGAAACAAATGATGAGAGCGGAGGTGGGGGGGGGGGACGGGGGGCGGGGGAGGTCGTGGTGTCTCATAGGAAAGCCCATGAGACTCTTATATTCAATTAAACACTAGAAAACCACAAGTGGCTCTGTGGCTCAAGTGGTGGAGCCTTGAACTGAAGAGCTCAAGGACAGTGCCCAGGCCCAGAGTCCAAGCCCAAGGACTGACAAAGGAAGGAAGGACAGAAGGAAGGAAGGACAGGCATGCCTCCTCCTGGAGTTTCAGGAATTTTTTAAGGAAGGTAATTTGACTTTTAAGATCAGACGTTAAAGGATCATTTACTGATGAATAAGAAATGGAAGGATGATCATCAGAAACTAGATAGATTTTTTGTCTGTTGTGGGGCTTGCATTCATGTCTTGGGAGCTGTTCCTGAGCCTCTCTGTGCTCAAGACTAGCACTCTAACATGAGCCACAGCACCACTTCTAGGTTTTGAGTGGTTAATTGGAGATCAGAGTCTCACAAACCTTTCTGCTCAAACTGGCTTCAAACTGCAATCCTCAGATCTCAGCCTCCTGAATAGCTAGGATTACAAGTGTGAGCCACCAGCACTCAGCAGAGACTAGACAGATTTAAGATGCAAGAGTGTGCATGCGTGCACACACACACACACACACACACACACAAAATTAAGCACAAGTTCCTGACTGCCAGGCTTAATTCAGGATTTACTGGGATTTAAAGTTCCCAAAAGCTAGCAATGAGGAATCCTTATTTAGTGCATCCAAAAAAGATTATCAGGTTATCTTAGGGAATAAAGGGTGAAGGACAAATTTTAATTGAAAATAAAGAATGTGGAAGAGACATTCATAGTGACCTATACCTCAACATCAGGGAGGTTGAGGTAGGATAATCCAAAATTTGGAGACAACCATGGGCCACATAGCAAGATCCTGTCTCAAAATAAATAAGCCATCACACAAGTCATGGGTGAACAATGAAAATATCTCCAGTAAAAATGAAGAATAATATAGGCCAGAACCAGAATCAAACTTCTAATTTGTGCTGCAAGAACTTGCAGCTTCTGAAATTACCATTGTTCTCATACTTCTGTGAGGGTAAAAATAACTAGTATCTTATAAATTACACATAAAATCTGTTTCAGAGTTGGGAAGAAAGGCAGGTATAGATTTTGTTTTGTTTATTCTCACAAACACCTTCGTGACTCAAAAGCAAATGGTCAATATACCATACTCTACAAGCATTACTTTATAGTTGTACCAAAGGGTCTAACAAAAACAGATTAAAAATTCCAGGACTCTAATAGACAGAACGGCTGCATGCGATGTACTGATTCATCAGAACATGGAGAATTAAAATAAGGAAAGGGGCACTCTGGCTCAAGTGATAGAGCACTAGCCCTGAGCACAAAGAAGCTCAGAGATAGCACACAGGCTCTGAGTTCAAGCCCCAGGGCAAAACAAAAACAAACAAACAAAAATAAAAATGAAAAGTTCTGCGTGTTGCATAAAAAGCACAATGCAAGCCTTAAAAACTAGTTCTTAAAATATCATGATTTACTAATGAAGAAGTTGCTATTTAGGCATCTTATTATGTCTACTTTACTCTTCCATCCTACACCTGAAAGTTCTTGATGGCCTGTACTCTCAGAAACAGTATGGCTCCATAGTGGAAGGAAGAGCAGACTGAGTCCGAGCTGAAAATGAGCTGAGTCTCAGTCTAAGATCCAGGCATTTTTTAGAAAGGTCATCATTTTTCTAAGCTCAAATAATTCCCTTAAATTATATGGAAGTAGAGAAATATGTCAAAATGAAATCTGGGGAATGAGATGAAGCATAGAAAGGAGGAACTTTTCACCTACCTCTGGGTTGACTCTTTGCCTTTATAAAATAATTCTTTGTAAGCAAATTTTCTTTTTAAATGATGACATACCAACCCTAAAAATACTCACTTTTTGCCCAGTCTTAAGGCAAGGTTGTAACCAAGTAGTCTAGGGTCAATGATTCTGTAGAATACGAGTGCCATCTGCAGGAAGATTATGTGACTACAAGGTAAAATCCACGGGAATTCTCAAAAATAATCTGTTAGCTCAGACTGCAGTATTTGCTGCGGATTTTTTTTCATGCATTGTGCATATTTTCCTAACTTCTGAAAGCTAATAGCCAGATATTAATATCACCACTATACTTTCTCAATTTTAAAACTACAAATTAGATAAAATATGGTTATTACTCTATGATTCCTGTTTGTTAGAAGGAGTGAATTCTCTAAATAGCTCCTGACAGGTGTTTTCAGCTATTTATAAGTGGGTGTTTCTTTAGAAATCTAGACTCTGTGGGTAATGGTCCTGTTTCTGATATATTTAATTATTACTAATAAGATATTCCATCCAAATTAAGTGGATTTAACTTAACAATCAATGAGGAAGACAAATCTTGGGTTCAAAAAAAGTCAATATTTCCACAGTTTCTCTTAATATCTATGTCTAATCTTCATAAGGCCTATCAGTAGAGTATACTACCTGTCTTTGTACGTTCTGATCTGTTTTTTCTAATTTACTCTTTCAAGTCTCCAAGATAGCATAATGATCTGTAACAATTCACTATAGGCATGAACAAGATTTATAAATAAGGCTCTAGGAATTTATTCTTCTTGTTTAAAATGCCATAAATGAAATAAATTGAAGAACACTGATTGCTTTACTAAGCTAGATAGTTTATATATGTCATCTCACCAGAGCCTCTTGATAGCCCTGTGAAATCAATTAGGTTGTTCAGAATGATCCCTAACAGATGAGAAAACCAAGCCCAAGATAAATTCCACAAATTGCCAGTAAATGATGCTGTTCAGGCATGCCTGACATGCATCTGTGCGTAGAGAACATGCTCCCTCCATGATAGTGGAAGATACTTGTCAGTGCTGGCTGTACATGTGTAATTAAAAGATAGGTTTGGTAGCATAGGATGATGCCACCAAGACAAGCACCCTAAAAATAGAAAAAAAATATTTTTAAAGTATTGTAGCTACTTAGTTAATATATAATATTAATTAAACTCGTTAAGACTAATTGAACAATTTATCATTTGTGGGAGTAATCCAATCTTCAAAGTTCAACCATTTGGAGATCAAATGTAAGAGTACAATGCATATGCATCCTTTTTTAAAAAAAAAATTCTTATTTATTATCAAAGTAATCTACAGAGGGGTTACAGTTTCATACGTAAGGCCATAGGTACATTTCTTGTACTATTTGTTACCTCCTCCCTCATTCCCCCCTCCGCGTATGCATCCTTTGTGATAAATTATACCTCACTATTGCTTTTATAAGACATTTCGACTAAAAGACACAAGTCCTAAAGTATTGAGGAAAGTTACAAATTTTAAGCTTTATTGATTTCTGGTTTGTAATATGTTCAAGTGTATTTAAAATATCATCTCTGGGGGCTGGGGATATGGCCTAGTGGCAAGAGTGCTTGCCTCTTATACATGAGGCCCTGGGTTCAATTCCCCAGCACCACATATACAGAAAACCGCCAGAAGTGGCGCTGTGGCTCAAGTGCCAGAGTGCTAGCCTTGAGCAAAAAGAAGCCAGGGACAGTGCTCAGGCCCTGAGTCCAAGCCCCAGGACTGGCCAAAAAAAAAAAAATATATATATATATATATATATATATATATATATAATACATATATATCATCTCTGTACTAGTAGAATTGGCTATGTAATCAGTAAAAATAGATTTTTTTATTCTAATCTATGTTGTGATGTAACTCTATTTGGTCGTTACTTTATTCATTGAAATTTGTTATAAAATATTTAGACATCCAATACTAAACTAAGCATGCAACAAACGTATAACCATGACTAACCATGACACAACAATCACATTTTGGAGATATATGAGAAAGGTTTTCACAAAACCCGTACACTATTGTTTTTAGTAACTACATTAGTAATACTTCAGAACTGGAAGAAACACATACGTCCTTCAATAGATGAAAAGATTTTGGAAAAGTAACTGAGATAGAATCCAGCAATACCTGGCAATTACTCTCCTTATATCTCTAGTCTGTTCCATATGGAACCACCACCCATTCATTAGTGTTAACAAGTTGTCATTTATTTTCTGCTTCTTATCTTAGATGATTCTTGAATTTCTGGATAGACAGTAGTATATTCCATGAAAAAGTAGATGGACAAGATTTGAAGAGGATGTTTTCCTAATTTGATACCTTACCTTTCTGGGTTTGAACAATGTAGGAAATATCCAAATTCAATATTTCACACACAAAAAAAACTGTATTCAGATATATATCTCAAGATGGAAATTAAAAGTCAGTATATATATGTATATATAATACATATTCATACACAGCTAAGAGAACAAGGTAACTGTCTACAGCAAGACTGAGCTACACAGCACGACTTTGATTCTAAAAGTGAAAATGAAAAGATTATGTGTAGTCCATCTACTGTGTATAAAGAAAAAAGAATCAAGAGCATAACACCTAGGAATATGGATATATATATATATATATATATATGACAGAAAAGAAATGGCCAAAACAGCCAAGACAGTGGATAAAGAAAATTAGAGGGGCTGGGGATATGGCCTAGTGGCAAGAGTGCCTGCCTCATATACATGAGGCCCTGGGTTCGATTCCCCAGCACCACATATACAGAAAATGGCCAGAAGTGGCGCTGTGGCTCAAGTGGTAGAGTGCTAGCCTTGAGCAAAAAGAAGCCAGGGACAGTGCTCAGGCCCTGAGTCCAAGTCCCAGGACTGGCCAAAAAAAAAGAAAAAAGAAAATTAGAACACCAAGAGAACAGAGTCATTGAAATTAAGAAAAATCATGCTGAAGATAAAAGTACCTACTAATGAGGACTCAGCAAAAAAAAAAAAAAAGTAAGAGTAATGGCAGCATCATAGATTTGGGGACTTCATGAATCCTCACAGAAACACATGAGACTTGAATGATGGAACTCAAAAATCGTGCACAAATGTGACCCAAAACAAAATAAGACATCTAAATCACATGCTTTTCCAATGGATTCCAAAATAGAAACAAGTTAAGGTGTTGGTGGGGCATAACACATTTATAAGCCATGCGTATTTCTCCTGGTACACATGTAGGAGGAAAACAAAAGGGCAGCAGATGGATCTGTGAGTAGAAAAACTTCAGAGTAGCCAATAGATATTCACTGCAAATCTATAAAACAAAGTGAGAAGCAAAACTGAAACTGGGAGGGATTATGCCTAACTCAGTCAGCAAGGAGAAGTACAGAATGGGGTACAGAATGAAAGGCCTAGAGCACTCTCACTTTCAATAATATCCTTAGGAATACTTTCAAGTCTTTCCCCCAAGGTAGAGCCCCATTCCCTGATAAGGAGAAAATACTGTGAATAAAGTTATGGAGAATTGAAGTAATAAAGACACAGGAATGAGAAGAAAGAACTGAGGAAGGAAATTGACCAAGATTTCTTTTAGTCTCTTTTTTTATTTTTAAATTTTTATTGTAAAGGTGATATATAGAGGGTTTACAGTTATATAAGTCAGGTAATGAGTACATTTCCTTTTAAACAGTGTCACCACCTCCCTCATCCTCTCCCAGTTTTTCTCCTCCAGACTTCCCTCCTCTCCATCCACAAGATGTGTAGTTCATTTCCAACATAGTGTCTAGTGGGTTTCCCTGCAGAATTGGTTCGCCCTTTGTCCCACCATGTCTGTGTTTCCATTTTTAAACACACACACACAATAACAGATAGAGTTTGGAGAAGTTCAAAAAGCCCTCTTAACCTACTGGCCCCCTCAAGCTCATGGAAAAGAAATTTGCATAAAAATGAGCAATAGGAAGGTATAGAAGTCAAAGTACAATCAAAATTATTACAATGAAAAGATAAAGAATGAAAGCTGACCATGCTAGCATTTAACTAGAATCCTAGCATTGGACAGGCTGAAACAGGAGGACTGTTAGTTCAACAGCAGACCAGGTAACAGAGCAAACTCTGTCTCAAAAAATAAAGTAAAAATGTATTAAGTGAAGAATGAGCAAAGTAGTATTCCTTACAAGAAAACTGAATATAAAAATACACATTTAAAAACAGATAAAAATTGTAGTATCCTGTAAAATAAGCTCAAGAAAATGGCATACGATTAAAAAAGACACAGTATGTAAGAATTTTGAAACTCACAAATTAGGTAACCTATATGAAGAAGTAATATGTGTAATGGAAAAAATAATCTAGAAAGGAAGAATAAAAGAAATAAAAAGTAAAGAGGAAGAAACTTGCAGAAACAAAAGAAAAAAAGGAAAAATTTAAAGGTTTTGAAAAGTAAGAAATATTGAAGATACACAAAGAGGGACCAATGCATAGATATTAATAGTGTCTACAGATAAAATTCAGTAAATGGAAACAGAACAAATACAAAACCTGTAATAAAAGAAGACATTCTGAAACAACAACAAAAAGACTTAAATGCATACCAAAAGAATGTGCCATATGCTTGAAGTCATGAATACAGACAGTTGACCTGAAACCAACCTAATGAAGATAATGACCTATAAGTTTCTCAATGTATTTCTACCATCCAGTAAAAAACCACATATGTTCTATGAAAAGAAAATTAGACTATTATACTTTGTCAATAAAGCTTTATATTACAGAAACTAGATTAGCTGGAGGGTAGCACATGAATCAAGGGTATTATATCCACAAAACTCATCTTCAAGTCTCAGAATCAGGTGTGAAGGCTCACAACTGTAATCCAGTCAGGAGGAAGAGGTAAAGAACCTCAGATTTGAGGATCTGCATAGACAGAGACCTCTTCTGTCCCCTGATTATTTTAAAGAGAGAGAAGAAATGAAATATTGTCTAAAAGGGAAAGGAAAAAGAAAGCAAAACAAACAAACAAAGAAAAACAAGAAGATGGTCCCAGCAAAACTTTTCATACCTTAAAAGAACTCAGAGAATATTTTTTAGGGAATTTCCTAAAGAATAAACTGCAAAGAATTAGAAGAACTAGAAGGTGTTAACCGAAGGATTAGTGATATTTAAAATAGATTGAATGAGTATGAAAAGAGAGCATGGTATATACATGACTGTAGATTATTAATGTGCAGATATAGTCGAAGCAAAAAAACTTAGAAGAGGGGCTTGGCATAGGGTTCCCCAAAAGTTAATCATTTTCAGTAGTCATTGTTGGGAAAATGGAGGAGAACAGGAAAGGAATAGGCTGGACTCCATCCTCAACAGATGAGAACCGTTTATTGAAGAACAGCAAGGACACAGATCTTCCCACAGGTTTGGAGGTTATGCTGCTGATTGGGTTTTGGGGTGGGCTTATATAGGGCTTAACAAGGAAATAGAAAACAGAAAATGGGTTATGGCCCCACAGTGGAATGCTCCACCTAGGGTGAGGGGCTATTGTCCCTTGGGGACCAAGGGTGGTGTCCTAGGCCTGGCCCAGATTGAAACTGCCTGAGGACAGGCATGTGGTAAGCCTGTTGTCTTGCTTGATTTGGGGGAATAAGGCAGGAATCAATCCTTCAGTCATGATTGGTATTATGTCACTATTGTAATTTGATAATGAACATATAATGTAGAATGAGAGCAATAAGTTTGTGAAAGCCCTGTGGTACTGAAGTTTTGGCAGTACTGAGGATTGAACTCGGGGCCCTGTGCATCTTAAGATAGTGCTTTGACCACTTGAGAAATTCTGTGAGCCTCCTGTGGTACTAAATTTTAAAGGAAATGTTAATATAAATTCATTTGATGCTAAATATAAATATAAATGCTTGAATGAATGTCCCATATATCCAGATTGTGGTTCTGAAATCTTATTTTGCATTCAGGAGAAACCAAAACTTTATTCGTTTCCTGTCCTCTCACAACTCATATCAGCTCAACATTCAAATTATGTTCACCCAGTGTCAATATCCCAAAAGTCCAAGTCCAAAATCTACCTATATATCATCTAAAACTTCCCTAATCTCATCTAAGACTCTGTATAATTTGTGAAACTAGAACACAACTTATCTATTTCTAAAATACAATGGTGTAACCAGCCCAGAGCAGACATCCCCATTCCAAAAGAATAAAGAAATAAACAGGCCACTAGGACCAAGCAGTTTCCAAATCCACAAGAGAAAATACATACAGGTTTGAAGGCCTGAAATTCTCTGGTGTGAGCCCTGCCCGTCGGGCCTGTGGTGGAACTCTGCTAACCCCTATGCCATCTAAGGTTCAGTCCTGGAGTGTTTTTCCTTTTTCTTGAAAGGCAACACAGATTTGCACTTCAAGTAGCTCTATCAGACACTTTCTATGACCATAAAATCCCAGAAGTCCCGTTTTCCTTCTTCTTTCTGTTTCTGCCTTTTAGGTTCAAGCTATTAGTACTTCTATGCTAAAATATTACCCATAATAGTTTTGTTTCCTATATATGTCATAGAGGTCTACACTAATTGATAAGGGGCTTTTCATGGTTCTTTCCTGGATTGCCCCACTTCTAGTCTTGGTATCAGTTGAGATGGTTGCTTAAATTCATGGGTGATATGACTACTCCCTTAAGCACAATGTTGCTGAGTTACCCACTGACCCTCTCTCCCAGAACACATTCTTACAACAGTGATATCCCTAGTTTTAGAATCCTTTCTGATCTAAATACTTTGAGAACTTCACAGTCACTGTGAATTAATGAATCTGGACATTAAAAATCAGTAAGTGGTAACATTAGGGAAAAAAAGCAGACCAAATAGCAGAAAAAAGCAGAAACAGTTTGCCAAATATTGTTTTGCCAAATGGATTGAATAAGAACATCATCAAGGATTTAAGTCAATTTGCAAAAACAAACATGTGTCTTATGCTGCATCATGACTCTGCAAACAGCAGAATTCAGACTGTAAGACACTCTATGACTTCATTTATAAATAAACTGTAAGATAGGAAAAGAATAGACGAGCCTCTTTAGGTTCCAAAATGACTTACTGCATCAAAGAGCTAGGTACTAGTGACTCAGCTGTAATGCTGGCTTCTTGGGAGGCTGAGACTACGAGGATCTCAGTTTGAGGCCAACTGGAGCCAAAAAGACCCCACTCCCACCTGAGTTGGAGAGCTTTCATTCTAATTGTGACAGGAAGCTTAAAACAACCAGATTATGGTTATGACACCACTTGAGAATGAAGAGAGAACATATTTCACAAATAATCAGCACAAAAATTTGAGGCATGCATTAAAATATGATTCATGCCAGTCTTTCCATAGATCACATTTCAATTTAATGTAAGAAGAAGGCAGGTTTCCCGAGGCCCATTTAATTATACCCAATGCCCACTTCTCACCTCTAGTTTTTTACAGAAAAAATGGAAATCAAATAAGATACAGTCTTCCATTATTACTTGAATTCTGTATAACAGCAGCATGTAAGGTTTTCATAATTTTCAGTCATCTCACCTGTACTGTGAATAAAGGAACTTAACAAACAAAAAAAATTAGAAGCATGGTTCAATGGTAGGGTACCTAACTAGCAAGTACAGGTGCTAAGTTCAAAGCCCAGTACTGTCAAAAGATTTTTTAATAATTATGTTTTAAAAGAATAAATGTTCAAGGCTAAAAACTACTCTGCCTAGAGTGCACACTTAAATAACAGAGCCATCAAGAGACTCAGGGGATTGACTCTACTAAAAGTCAGAACAATGATGCTTCCTTTGGACAAAGGTGTAGGCTATGAGGGTATGAAGAACAGAAAGGGAATATTGAGGTGGCTAGCCAAATTCTATTTATTCATTTGAATCCTATTTTCATTTTATAGTAAAAGGCTATTTTTATTAAAAGGGGTCCACTCACTTTAGTACTTGGGGAAAAAGGTTGTAATAGAACCATAAGAATAAAAGTTAAATGGCCACGAAGTAAATGAAAGGGAATTTAGAAATGGAAACAATAAATGTAGACCACTGCATCTTGAAGTGTGGCTAAGTATGAAACAAGAATGATGCCTAGTTTAAGAACAGGGCCAAAAGAAAGATGGTTTGCTCTTTTTGATTATTTGCTTTAAAATAAATGAAGCTTGGAGATATAAATATATATATATACACACACATATATATATGCACATGTATATATGTGTGTATGTATTTATTCATGTATATCCAGTAGGAAAGAAAAACTAGCTAGGGAAACAGTTAGAAATACATCTGAGAGAGAGGTAACTGACAGAACAAGCAAGGCCTGTTAGCAGACTAAAAGGAACGTCACCTAAAAAAAATAAATTTTTTAAATATTGCAGGATTGGCCTGAAGCAGGAAACTTAAAGTGATCATTTCTACTGAGGTAAGACAAAGGAAACAAAAATGGGCTTTGATTATGAGTGGGCTTCAAAATACAGAGCTAATAGCCGAAAGTTGAGTATGTGGCCAGTCTTGACCTCTATTTTCTCTGTGAAATAGTTAAGAGGTGATCTTCTAAGAGAGGCAGGAGACAGGAGGTAAGGGAAAAGAAGGTAACAGGTAAACATTTAACACATCCATGTGTAGTAAAAGGCTCCACAGAAATTGTAAACTGAATTTTCAGATACCAGTTCATGCTACATTGTCATTTCTCTTAGCAATTTTGGTATAAAGTTAAAGAAACAGCTAAATTGATTAACTATTTGCTTGATTTTTCCAATAAGCCCAACTAGGCAAGACTTGAAATCATTGACATGTAACTGAGGTGATGAGGAAAGAAGCCAAAGAAGGTGCTAGTAAAATGAGACCAAGGATGTATTACAAAAATTTTGGTATAAGAGACTGAATAAATATGGGTTAAGAGATGGGAAAATAGATTGCAGACAAAAGAGGACAAGTTCAACTTGAACATTTTATGTATCTATATCCAGCTGTGTATATAAATCCAGATGCACAGAGGAGAGATTTGGCCAGAAAAATTTGTGTCATCACCTCAATGGCAGTAAGTGAGGTCATGAAAATCTGGAGAGTAAAAATAGGTTTCTTTTTTTTAAGTAATAAAAAAAATCCTGTAAAATAACTTGGTATATGGGCCAGGTAGAGAATTAGCACTTTCCAAAGCCATTCAAAATGGACAGGCCAGAGAGAAGGAAAAAATATCCAGGTCAAGGCGGTCCCAAAACGTCAGAAAAATTGTATTGGGAGAGTGATTGAGATATCAGCATTTGCAGAAATTCATAAAAATGATTGCCTAAAAGATATTACATTCATCACCTTTGTTTTCTACTTATTTACGTGGCACATTGTCAGAACTGAAGAAATATAAAGATCCATGTTGGCCATTCCAATACCTGCAAATGTTACTCTAACTTTGTTTTAGTTAAATAAAAGACAGGATATATAAGAGTGAAGGAAGATAAAAGAAAGAAAAGTAACCCCCATGACTTCCACCCAGTCTCACTGAAAAGCATCCTATAAAACATGGCAGAGATACAGATTACTCAAACCAGAAGTAAAACTTTAAATTTCCATAGTCTATTTCCATGAGGTAACAGAGGACTCCTATCCATCCCACACAGTCACCTCAAGCACATCTGAAATTCAAGATGCAACTCCTAGGGTAATCCCATTTATTCCATGACCTCTAACTGGGCCATTGGGCTCCCTCCCCTGCCACTTCAAAGGTCTCTGGCTGGATGCTGCTGTTAATCCTCTACCTGTCAACTAGTTCTGATGTTCCCACAGATATCTCACCAGGTATTATTCTTCCACCAGACATGCCACTAAAAATTTTTGTCGAGGACTAAACAGCTAGAGCCTTCTATGTACTACAATTACATGGCTATGCATGAGGAAGTTTGCCTTCTCATTCTAATGCTATTATCTGTAGAAGTAACCCAAAGCAGAGCTGCTATTGCTTCTCTGGCCACACAGGCCTGAGTGCAAAGGCTTTTTCCTTAAATATTTAATATTTGCTTTTGAGCATCTTTCTCATGTTAAAATTCAGACACTAATTATTGCTCTCTTTCCATATACACCCATTCATTTTGTAAGTGGCATTTGTAAGTGCCTGGGGTTAAACAGTACTTTATTTAAATGTTAAGTGGTCTAGGTAGAACTAAAATGAACTATGCGTAAGTCAGGTTGTGACAGGTTTTATGGGTACATTAATGAAGATCAAAACTGTTTTTATTTATAGTTCTTAATTCTAGTGTGCAACTATTAAGATTACTCAGCTACTTTCTCTACAACAAATAATCTCAGAACCATTTTTAAAAAAATTTTATTTTCAAGGTGAAGTTGCAGTTACATATGTTAGGTATTGAGTACATTTCTCGTCCAACTTGTTACCCCCTCCCTCATTTTTCTCCCACCTTTCCTCTCCCCTAACCACCCCTCCAGGTTGTATAGTTAGTTTACAACACATTGTCTTGTAAGTATTGATGTTGCATTGATTGTTTTTTTTTACCCTTTGTCTCAGCATTTTAATGTTCCCCTTCCCTTCCCTAATTTAGACAAACACATAAAATATCAAGGGTACCAGAATCAAATATGGTGACAACAGGGGCTAAATCATAGGGAAAAATGAACAGAAGAAAAAAAATAATTTCATAGTACATTAAAAATAGCAACATCAATGATAAACCACTTGTGTCCATATTTTGGAGATCATGGAAGTGTAAACTTGTTCTGGAAAGCAGTGTGGAAGTTCCTCAAAAAGCAAAATATAGAGCTCCCTTATGATCCAGCAATCCCTCTTCTAGGCATTTACGCAAAGAATCACAAACAAGCCCATACTAAAACCATCAACACAGCCGTGTTTGTTACAGCATTATTTACCATAGCTAAAATATAGAACCAACCCAGATGCCCTTCAGTAGATGAATGGATAAAGAAATTGTGGTACATATATACAATGGAATTCTATGCTTCTATCAGAAAGAATGGCATTGCCCCATTCATAAGAAAATGGAGACTTAAAAACAAATTATACTAAAGGAGGTGAGCCAGACCAAAAAAACCCATAAACTCTATGGTCCCCCTCATTGGTAATAATTAGTATATGTCTAGGGTAGTCCTAGCAGATGACCACAATAGCTCAATAGCTATGTACATATGATCAGAGCCAAATATTTCTATATTTGAATCTCTACTTTGCTTCTTTTTCAAAAACTAGCCTACAGATTATCTTCCCATACCAAATTTCCAAGAAAGTAATCAAACTAATTACCATTGTTCTTTTAAAAATGTTTGTGTCAAACTATCTCATGGGCTACTGATCCACCTTTGGGTCAGTGATAGCCACAAGGTAGTTATGTGTTACTCAGTAAGAATGCATGCAAAGCTTGGTTCATGTGGCTCATGCCTGTAATCCTGGATACTCAGGAACTGAGATATGAGGGTCCTAGTTTTAAGCAAGCCCAGGCAGGAAAGTCCCCATCAGACTCTGATCTCCAATTAACCACTCAAAAACTGGAAGTGGGGCTAGGAATGTGGTTTAGTGATAGAGTGCTTGCCTAGCATACATAAGCCCTGGATTCCATTCCATCATACAAACAGAAAAAGCCAGAAGTGACACTGTGGCTCATGTGGTACAGTACTAGCCTTGAGTAAAAAAAAGCCAGAGTCAGGACTCAGGCCCTGAATTCAAGCCCCAGGATTGGACAAGAAAAGCTGGAAGTGGTGCTGTGGTTCAGGTGGTAGAGAGCTAACTTTGAGCACAGAAAGGCTCAGGGAAACTGACAAAGAAAGATAAGGAAGGAAGGAAGGGAGGGAGGGAGGGAGGGAGGGAGGGAGGGAGGAAAGAAGGAAAGAAGGAAGGAAAGAAAGAAGATTACCTGTTCTGGATATTGCATATGAATAGAATCATACAATTTATGGCCTAAGGTAAGTCTAACTAATTTAATTATTTAATTTAGCTTACTCTTTTCAAGACTCAATCGTGAGCCAGCCAAGAATGGCAGGTCATGTCTATAGTTCCAGAACTCCAGAGGCAAAGCTGAGGCAGGTTGAAGGACAGGAATGTCAAAGTCAGCCTATTACAAAACAATATCTTATCTTAACTTTCTACCTCTGGGGTGGGAGTGGAGGGTGAGAGGAGTAAAGGAAGAAGGGAAGGAGGGAGGGAAGGAGAGAGAAAGAGATTTCATCCTTAAATCACACACACAGTTCTGAGTGCCAGTAGCTCACACCTATAAATTCTAACTACTCAAGAAGCTGACATCTAAGGACCAAGGTTTGAAGCTAGCCCGGAAAAGGCTGTGAGATTCTTACCTTCTAATCACCAGAAGAAGAAACAAACAAACTAGAAATGGTGGTGCTGTGGCTTCAAGTGGTAGAGCCTTGAGCAAAACAAGCTCAGGAACAGTGTGCAGGCCCTGAGTTCAAGCTCCAGGACACACACACACACAAATACACACACACACACACACACACACACACACCTAACAGCATAAAAATACAGTTATCCAAGGGTCTTTTCATCTTCATTTCAGAAGATTCTTTGTGAAGTAAAAACGTGTTAAATAAATGTATACATTTTCTCTTATCTTAACCTTTTAAAAATGAGGCCATTAGCTATGAATCTTGCAAAGTATCAAGAAGAGTTACTACTTACTTTTTGTTTCACATCAAACTATCAAGCTATGGTCCTTACAAATATATATTTAAACAGTTTTGTACTGCTGTCATTATGTGCAAGTACCTGAATCACAATTCATATCTGGAAACAAAGCTGTAACTTTCCCTTTATGCACTGCTAGAGCTGTGTGCTATGGGCTTGGGCTTGGATTTTTGAAACAGGGCCTTTTGTAACCCAGGGTGGCCTGACAAGCTTTTGATTTGTTCTACCCTTATTATCATCTAGTTATTCGAGACTTTTATATTTTCCTTGTGATTTTATCAGCATACATCTTTGGCATACTGTTCTTATTATAAACCCAGTATGTCCAGTTTTCATGTATCTTGAGCATAGAATGTACTGAGTGGTCTCATGACGCAAGTGTGTGAGGCTTTTGCTCTCTAAATGCAACATGTGCTCCATATGGTTCATCATACACTCAACCTGGTTCAACATGAGCTCCACATTGTTCAACATGAGCTCCACATTGTTCATTACATACACTCAATTTTCATTTTGTGAAGTTTTATGTTCACCAGATTGAGTTCCCACCAATTTCTGAGTGCTGGTTGAATCTAAACCTCAAAGGTCCTTTTCCCATGATAAACCGACAAGTAGTGGAATTAGTTCTAATTATTTCTTCTTTCTATTACCTCTTTTCCCTTTATATTTCAAAATGTAACAACAACAAAGTTAACAACTAGTTGAAAACGGAATAAGAGAAGTCAGGCCCAGAGTGATAAAGGATGCTTGCCTTCTCTAATCTGTGGAAGCTAAACCTAATCTATAAATGTTCAAGTAAACACATACGGGGTTGTACGCAAGTGTGCCCAACTGTATTTACCAGAGTGTGGTATTTGCAGAGGAGAATTCACATAGTGTCATTCCTTAGTAAAACAGTCAACAGAATGAATGCCAGGAAACTGGCACTTAAAAGGTGTGTGGAGGCGAATACAGAATGAAGGGAGGAAGGAGTGAAATGCGGTCATAATAATGAAGAGGAAAGAAAGAGGGAGAAGGCAATAATGTCGCTTCAGTGCACATCCTGAGGGACACAGCCAGGAGGGAGGGGGGAGAATGGTGAATGGGGTGACATCAACCAAGATGCGCTGGCATTCATAAACTGCTCTGTTGCATGACAACTCTTTTGTACAGCTACGTAAAGATAATTTTAAAAAATACATCGTTTTGTTTAAACAACAAAAGACATACTTGCACGCGTGTGCACAGCTCATCCCTCGCCCGCGAGAGGCTAGGCCGGTGGGCCCCACAGTGCAGTGCGCCCTCCGCTGGACGCGCGCCGCCAGGGCCGCGCGGGGGGCGGGGCCGCGCGCGGGGGGCGGTTCGCGCGACGTGCTGACGTCAGAGAGGGCCGCGACGCCGGCGGGGCTGCGGGCTTGGGGCGCGACGGCGCGGGTCTGTGAGGTGAGCCCGGGCCTGGGCGGCGGCGGCGGCGGCGTGGCCGCAGGACCTGGCGCGGTGTCCGCGGCCTCCGGGGCGGGGGCTCCGGTCAAGAGGCCCCCTCCCCGGGGAGGAGGAGCCGGGGCAAGCGAGGCACCCGGTGGCGGCGACGGCGGCGGCGGCGGCCGCCGGGAACCATGCATCAGAAGCTGCTGAAGAGCGCGCATTACATCGAGCTGGGCAGCTACCAGTACTGGCCGGTCCTGGTGCCCCGCGGCATCCGCCTCTACACCTACGAGCAGATCCCGGTGTCGCTCAAGGACAACCCGTACATCACCGACGGCTACCGGGCCTACCTGCCCTCCAGGCTGTGTATCAAAAGGTACGGTCCGGCCGTCACGCCCGGCGCGTCCCTGCCTCTCCCCCACTTTCTCTAGGCATCCATCCTTCCCTCACCACCTCACCCTGTCATCTCCTCCCTTCCCCCGCTCCTGCCCCGCCGGGGTGTGTGACCCACGGCATAATAATGATACCGCAATCTAACCATTGCCCAACTCTCCCGTGGCGCCTTGGTGTTCACGGGGCGCTTTTACATCCTTTATTCCATTCGGTGCTCCTCTGGGATGCGACCCCATTGACGACGCAGCCATTCTTGCACAGCTGAACGTTTGGCTTCTTCTTAGAGCCGCCGTGTGGGAAGCCAGATGTTCAGGACCAGTTAAATGCCTGGATAAATAGGAAACAACTTCACATTGCCGTACATGGGGCTCCACTTAGCAAATACTGATAGGAGCCTCTGTTAAGTGCTAGGGTCCTGTATCAGATCTTACAAAAAACAGCAGACTGGTCCTTGTTCCCATAAAGCTTCTAAGGAGTAGCCCGGGTTATTGACACTAAAGAGGTAATTACGTTATTACATAATAGCTATTGTGGAAAGTGATGTGTAGGAAAAGCTCTATAGCAAAGAGAGTGATCACAGGGCACACCCAGTCTTCACTAGAGCACCTGAGAAGCACCTCCTAGAAGTTTCCAACCTGTAAAACAAGAGTCCCTTAAAAGCCTATGTTAAAAAGAAAATTTAAAAGCAAAATGCTCTTCTAGCTTTTTTTTTTTAGCTTTTTGTCAAAAGTCATTGAATGTACTTAAGTCTTCCACTTTAACAAATGTCAGATAGCTCTAGGTCTTTGTAATGAAATGCAAGCCCTTGAACTGCTTAAGCAATACATATCTTTTTCTTGATTTTTCCATGGTTGCTCTTATCATCCTTAATGATTCTGAAGATATTATTGTGATATTGATTTTGAAATTGAACAGAGTTAGATGTCCAGTTATTTACACAATAAAATAGATCTTCTACTGAGGATATTGTTTCACCTAATATTCCACCTAGCTTAATCTCTTCTAGATTCTGCCTTTGCTCTTTTCCAGCTTTCAACAACGACCAAGTTCTATATGTCCCAACAGATCTATTTGTATTCTGCTACAGAAGAACATGGAAAGAATGGTCAATTAGTCACATTGCATGGAGCTTCACAAAATGCAAACTTACATGGCATTAGACAAGATGCAATGTTGTCAGTTTTCATAGTTAGATTTTTCTTTTACAATATTCTTGCATCCTGTCCCTCAGTTATACATAGTCTTCACATTTGATGCTATACAAGAAAATCTTGAGCTTCATGAGACAAGATTCACTTTTTTCTTGGTTGTTATTTGAAATCTAGACATTTAAAAAAATGGAAAAATGGCAACTATGCTGATGGGCACATTCAGTAGGTTGTTATACATTAATGCTTACTCCTGAGGATTCCTGGGTCCATGACAGTCATTAAGCAAAAAGGTTATATTTTGCCAGAGAAATGGAAGAATACTTTAATATTTAATCATGATATTGCCTTTCAATGAAGAGATACATCTGAAAAGCATTCTACACAATTACCAAAGGAGCTGGAAGTAAGAACAGCAGCATCTAAGTAGTTATTTTGTTTTATAGTTAAGGAAACTGGATCCTACTGACTCTTAGTCCTAGGTACTCAGGAGACTGAGGTCTAAGGACTAGGGTTTAAAGCCAGCCCTGGCAGGAAAGTCCTTGAGACTTTTTTCTTCAATAAACCTCCAAACAGCCAAAAGTGGAACTTTGGCATAATTCGTAGGGCTCCAGCCTTGAGCAGAAATGCTAAGGGACATTGCCAGGCCCTTAATTCATGCCCCAGTACTGGCACCAAAACAAACAACAACAAATAAAAACACCACCTGATGCTCAGAGTAGAAAACTTTGCATGCTTATCATTGTAGAACTAATTGTGACTAATTGTGGCAAGGGGTAAGGCCGAGACAGTGAGCGACACTTGACTCCTGGTGTGGGTAGTACACTCTTGCACCAACCTGTACCACCAAAGTCAATGGGCAGGGCATTTTAAAAGAGGACACATAGTGCCCATATTGAAAGTAATCTCTTATTGGTCCTAGAAACTAGAACCTTCCGGTGAATCAGTGTATTTATTCTGCTTCTCTCAAATCCATTTAACTTTCTATTTCATGAGTACTTACAAAGGTACTTTAAGTTTCTGACTAAGCTTGCAGTAGGCACCTTTTCAGGTATCTATTATTGACAGTGTTATAACTCACATCCAGTTTTACTTATTTTCTAGAGTGAATAATCTGAGCAAGTCACCTTAGAAAAGTGGTGTCATGTAGATGAATAGAGTAGTGCTAGTATCAGGGGGTTGATAGGCTGGTGGATTTATGTGTTAACAAATTCAAATACAAAGAAAGAAATTGTAAGTATGAGAAGAAGTAAACACCAGAATGCTCTTAAGATAATTTTTTTCCCAATTTTGAATGATGATAGTAATCAACCAATATGAATCTGAGCTACATGTTTGTTTACTTTGCAGTTTGTTTATTTTATCTAATGAGACAGTAAATATCTGGAGTCATTTGCTGGGTTTCTTTCTCTTCTTCACCCTGGGAATATATGACATGACATCTGTCTTACCTTCGGCAAGTGCATCCAGAGAAGATTTCGTAATTTGTTCTATTTGTCTATTCTGCTTCCAGGTGAGTCATTTCATAACCACTATTATTACTAAAGAGAACTTTTTGTTTATTATAGCACAACCTCCACAAGTCTGTTTTTCTCCTAATTTAGATATTATTACAGTAAATTTGAAATCCACTAGATGTCAAACATTGGAAAATTATTTCATTATGATGACGATTATTATTATTATTTTGGCACCAGTACTGAGGCTTGAACCCAGGGCCTTATGTTCTTTCTGTCTTGCTTAGTCACAGCTCATATTTTACAACTGTGCCTATAGTCCAGCTTTATTTTCTGGATAATCAGAAAGATATATGAGTCTCTTGGACTTCCCTTTTTTGTTGTTGGTGGTGGTCAAGGGGCTTGAACTCAGGGCCTAGGCGCTGTCCCTGAACTCTTTTTGCTCAAGGTTAGAGCACTTTAGCACTTTCAGCCATAGCTCCACTTCTGGTTTCTTGAGTAGTTAATTGGAGATTGTGCCCGGACTGGCTTTGAACCGTGATCCTCAGATCTCAGCCTCCTGAGTAGCTAGGATTACAAGCATAAGCCACCTGCACCTTATCACTTTTATTTATTTACTTTGTTTTTTTTGGGGGGAACACAAGGTTAAAAGTTATCCTTGAACACAAGACTCAAGATCATCCTGCCTCCTACCAAGTGCTGACATTAATCACCATACTCTACTCTTTATCTTTTAAGGTCTATTTTAAAATGAACACCAAGATATGAATATACAATTGTATTTTATTAATCTGGCCTAAGAAGACCAGTAGAGTCTACAAAACCTCTTTGGAGGGAGTTATCTTTTTCCTATTTATAGTGTATCTGATTTTTGTATTTGCTTTTAAAAAAAAAACTAGCTGCTTTTACAGGTATTGATCTTTTGTTCTATTGCTCTAGTGTTAATTTTTTTTTATCTTTTCATAGTTCCCAAAGTTCAAATACTTTACATTCCTACTCTTTTGTAAGTCTTGCAGTTGTTAATTCTACTGCATATTTTTCAAACATCTATAGAAACACCTCTAAATGTATTTAATATTTTAAATATAGATCCTTTTAGTGCAAAAAAAATCATGAAGCATAATCATTTGACAGTAAATGTAAAAAATCCAGAGTACAGAAAAACATAAAGGAAAAATGAAAGCTGTCATCCCTCTTCCTCCTGACACCACTCTCCATGACTCCTTGTCCTTAACGTATTATGGCTCAGTTTGGAGATAGGGACCAGCAGATCTTCCACATAGATGTTGTTTTCATTTTATTGTATTTTGGGCCAACATTTTCTTCAAAATTTGACCCTAAAGGACCAAGAAACACATCTACACTCCCTCCTCCTATGTTTTTTTTTCGAATTCTAATTTCAGTTTAGCAAGTATTTCTTGAATGCCTACTTTTAGGCCCTGTGCTAGGCAGCAGTGATTAATGCTGAGTAGAAAAAAAACAAGTTACAAAGATCAGATTACCCATGTCAAAAGACAGAAGAAAGAGAAGGAGGGCATTTAAGCAGAGTGGATGATTGTGTAAAGATCCAGAAGCAAGAGAAAACTTAGCACTTTCTGTACTTGTAGATGTTAGTCTTTATGGTTGATTCCTAGGAGAACAGAGAAAGGTATAGTTGGAAAAATAAGCAAGGGCCAGATCAAGAGATA
Source organism: Perognathus longimembris pacificus (assembly GCF_023159225.1). Lineage (NCBI taxonomy): Eukaryota > Metazoa > Chordata > Mammalia > Rodentia > Heteromyidae > Perognathus > Perognathus longimembris. Next base: position 22,961,168 of record NC_063176.1, read on the forward strand.
TTTAGTTTATCATGCCAGTGAGCTTAAATATGAAAGATATAACAATATAATTATCTTTCCACTTTGGTTGATAAAACATTCCATAGAAAGAAGTGAAACACACCCAATTTGCCAGAGTATTTTTTTCTCTAGCTCCTAAGAAACTCTACACCTTTTAAAACAGAGAATACTAAATATTGATTAACTTTTCAAAACATTGCGTTCTCTGCTAGCATTGTTTTCTTTTCCCTTTGATACCATAGTTTTTCTCCTATTCACATTGAAATGAGTTTTATCATTTCTTATTACTATATGTATACTATATACTTATGTAGAAGTTTAAGTTTATAGAAAAAAGTAAAAGTCACTTGAAATTCAGCTTCATTCAGATGTGTATATGCTAGGCTATCTCACACCAGGTAGATTGCCTGCTTGCCAATCTACCTAACTTCTAAGTTAAGATTATGTTTGACTGTTATTTTGTTCTAGCTCTTTTATGACCCATTACTGTAACAATGTTATAGTATATATATTAAGGTACTCATCAGATTTATGGCTATTAATCACAAGGGCAATCTGAGAAAACAACAAAACATTCTTAAGACATGTTTATTTGGGCCATTAAACTAATTGGTAGCTTAGTAGCCAAAAGTCACAGACAAGTTAGGATTTCAGTTAGTGGATGAAGAAATGAAGTCATGACTAACTGCATTGTTATTGAATATTGACATTGAGTCTGTGGAAACTGGTTCAACTTGTTTAATGACTAGAATATAAAAGAATACTTGAGATCTTTAGTAGTTTAATACCCAACCTATATTGGAGTTAAAACACCTTGCTTTATAGGACTTTTTATAATCATGATGTGAAAACAGTTACATGACATTCTTTAATGAATTTGTATTTTTCATTATGATGCTTTGCTGTGTGAACCTCTTCTCCAAGATATGTGTGTGTGTTTAATATATTTCATGAGTACCAGCCAAACTTTATAATCCAGGTCACTGATAACACCAAGCCAGGTTGTATTGCTGAAGAGCCTGGACTCATAAACACATCATAAATATTGTGATAAGTGGCTGTATTTATTTTTGCTTTGTCACATGATTTTTTATTTTTCTTAGGTCTGTATGCTTTGCTCTGTGGGATATCATCTTTTTTCCTGCCATCGGTCAGAAAAAACATGTCGAAGATGGATGGCATTGGATTATGCCGGAATTTCTATTGGAATACTGGGCTGTTATGTCTCAGGAGTGTTTTATGCATTTTATTGTAATAATGTAAGTAGTTCTAAGTATTGTACATTCTGTCTTTTATGTGGATCTTAGATTTTCTTGCAGTGGTTCCTTTGAATTTCTGAGTACATGATTAGTACATCTAATATCAGTTCAATACTTTGATATTTTACTAATTTTCCATTAGAATAAAAAAGTACATAGTTATTTGTAAAACTTACTGTAGATATTGAATTACCATGTTTTCACTAAATCCACATAGCTGCATTTCCTCAGACATTCACAATATATATTTTTTAAATTTTGTGTTTATAGAATTGAATTAAACTTAGTATTATTTAAAGATTATGAAGTTGACTACAACTTTCCATTTCCCTTTTTATCCTTAAACTTCTTAGTGAGAGGAAAATAAATGTGTGTATGTGTGGCTCCCTGATCTATAAGAAATATATTTTCCTTTTTTACTCTTATATTTGATGTATACCTAGATAGAGTACATAAGGCAGTGTGTGTCTTTAACAAATATGTCTGTTCAGGTCAACTCTGCTTTCTATCCTTATGATCACAAAGTCATTTCTTGCCTTGTACAAAGCACCATTTGTAACTGTGATCATAGAATACAACATCTGACCAAAATGTTAGCCAGTCAAGCCTTGCATTCTTCCTTTTGGTTTCTAATTATCTCCAAATATTCCATTGCTTTTGTTCTGTTATTCAATACATTTCAAGGAACACAAGCTGTTTTCAGAATGAAACTCTGGAGCCCTGATTCAGGAGAATATATATTTGGGCACACACATAAACAATTGGACATGAGATTTCAGGAAGTGAATAGCTCTGTAGATGTTCTAAGGATTCAGGTTAAGAGAACCTTTGTTCTGTGTGATGCTGAGCTTTTCAATGACTCACATAGAGCTCTTCATATTTTACAATGAATGTTGTTGCACGCTCCTTGTCCTTTTCCCCAAGGACACCATATACATGGATTATCTATCATTATTTGTTCCATTACTGGGAGCCATTAATGTGGCCTTTTAAGCTAGAAAGACTCAAGCCTTTCTCTGCTACTCTCTCTCTCTCTCTCTCTCTCTCTCTCACTCTCTCTCTGTTTCTCACACACACATCTACCCAGCCATTGAGACCTTATTAGGCCTTCAGAAATGCTCAGAATCTGGTGCTCACTTCCCAGCCCCATTTTCTCTTTAGTAAACTCACAATGTGTTTCTAACTGGATTTTTCTCACCTTTTTTTTCCTGGTTATCTTTTTTTTAATTGTCCAAGTAATGTACAGAGGGGTTACAGTTACATATGTAAGGCAGTGAGTACATTTATTATCAAACTTTTTACCTCCTCCCTCTTTTTTTCCCCACCGTCCCCCTCCCCACTTCCTTCCCCACCTTCCCCCAGTGGTACAGTTGGTTTACAGAATAAAGTCTTGTAAGTATTGCTATTGCATTGGTTTGCCTTTTACCCTTTGTCTCTCCATTTTGGTGTTCCCTTTCCTAGTTCCAATAAACATATGTACAATACCTGTGTACCAAAGTCAGTTACAGTGACAACAGGGGTAAAAACATGGGGAAGAAAAACAAAAGAAAAAGTCATAATTTCATAGGGTACATTGGCAATAATGTTATCAAAGATAAACCACTCATTTCCCCATCTTGTAGTTCATTTCACTTAGGATCATCTATGTGGTCATATATGCATTGCTGTTGAGCTGTTGTGCTCCTCTGCTAGGATTACCCTAGACAAGTACGAATTGTTTCCAATGACTGAAACCGTAAAGTTTATGATTTTTTTTCCAAGTCTTTCCATTTCCTCACGAATGGGGCCAAGTCATTCCTTCTAATATCTGGTTATCTTTTTATAAGGCAGTTTGAAAATGCCTTATCATTCACTTCTTGAGTAATACTTAGTGTCAGCAAAATAAAGTTCAGAGTCTTTAACCTGATCTTAATGCTCTTCAGTCTGCCTTCTTCAAACGTCTATGTCTGCGTTTGCTGCTCCATTTCCTTGAAAGCTCCATCCCACACATTCTTACGTGTTCCTCGAGACCTAGCTTGTCTCCCCTGTGAAGTGTTATAGCTATCCCAGTTAATGTTCATTATTCTCTCCCCTGTGGTTCTGAAACATTATTTGGAACTCAATTACAATACTTACCATTTGATGTGATCAGTCATTTACATATCTGTTCTTCCCTGAGTCTGTTAGCTTACTCATGAGAGCGTCCATATTAAAATCAGTCTTGATGCTGGGCTCTGGTGGCCATATCCATGATCCTAGCTATTGAGGAGGCTGAGAGCTGAGGATTGCAGTTTGAAGCCAGCCTAGGTAGGAAAGTCCATGAGACTTTGATCTCCAATTAACCACCAGAAAGCCAGAAGTAGAGCTGTGGCTTAAGTGATAGAGTGCTACTTGTTTCTACAGTTAGCTATGTTTAACATATAATGGATACACAGAAAACATTTATGTAGGAATGATTTTCTTTTACCGCCTTTCTTTGAAATTTGGTTTGTTAACCTGAAAACTTAACAATTACATGGAACATAACATTTTTAAGAAAGGGAATATTGTTTGGGAATGAAAATACTAGGAAAATAGTTGTGTAATATGTAATAATAGAAGCCAAAAATACTGATTTCCTTCCATTACAATTTAACTTCCTTTTATTTTAGTATTGGCGCCAAGTGTACCTGATCACCGTGCTTGCTATGATCCTGGCAGTGTTCTTTGCACAGATCCATCCCAGTTATCTTACACAGCAGTGGCAGAGGCTCCGCTCTATCATCTTTTGCTCTGTTTCCGGATATGGAGTGATCCCGACTCTTCACTGGGTTTGGCTTAATGGAGGAATCAGTGCACCTGTTGTACAGGTAGGTTGAAGGAAGTATTTCTCTTCATTTTTTTGTCATTCTTGTTTATTTCTTTTGAATAGAGTAATGTAATTAAGACTTGTGAGTGAGACTAACATTTAAGAGCATATCTTTAATGGCATATTGCTGTAGTTTTCATTTCTCTCAGTAGTAATGTTAAAAGGTAGAATATAATGCAGTGCCTCTAAAATTCACAGAAAAAATACTTAGCCCAGAATTATTTTCTGAGCTGAATTATATGTGTCATTTTGGGGAAATTATACTTTTAGGTAGCAGAGTTTAAAGCTTTTCACAGCTATATTGGTTAAATACACTTTTCAGAATTAAGGTAAAGTGTAATTACTGTTTGTTCTGAGATGTCATTTCTGTTGTATAATACATTCTTAGTTCTTTTTCAGTTACCATCAGTATTTAAATACTTAAATCTTTCTCCTGAGAGAACTTCACAGTTTCTAGCTTCTCTACTGTGCCAGTAGTAATGCCAAAGATAACCAATGTAGAAAAGTGGGAGTAGTTGACTTTTCCCTCTGGGGGTAGGGTAGCAATCGGGAAAGATTTTTGTTGTTGTTAGACTTGTTTGGTTTGAGGTTTCTCTGGCATGTAAAAACAGACACAGGGTCTAGACTTTAGGCCAGAATTTGAGACTAGCCATAAAGATTTAGAAATCATCAGATGGCTGAAACCAGGGAAACATATTCAACCCACCAAATATACTAAGAATAGAAAAGGAGTTATTAAATTCAGATACGGTAGGGGAAGTGTATGTGCATTAGGGAGAACCTCAGTGAGAGCTAAGTATTCATGAAAAGAGGATTAGAAATAACATTCCTTATAGGTCCTTACAAAAATGTTCTAAGTAAAGCAAAACTGAAAATATTTAAATTAACATAACTAAGTATGCCAGGAAAGCTGGCAGAAATCACACTTGTTGATTGGGACCTATGTATGGAAAGTGAGATTTTAAAGGCAAGTTTTTTCCAAAAGTATCAGTTTAGTACAATAGAAAGAACTACTGGGCTTACATTCAATCACAAGATGTTGGAAATGTGATAGAGAAAAGCATGAGTACACCACTGGGGGGGAAAAAAAGGAAATTCTATGACAGTCAATTGAGTGCAGTGATCTGGCTAATAGACGAAAGTAGTGTTGTCTTGATAAGAGTTTAGGAAACCGACAGAAAGTTGGAGTTAGTAGCAGTTATGAGGAACGTGATTCTGCGATTTATAAAAACATCATTTCTCAATTTTGATCCCCCAATAATAAGAAATTACAGTGGGAAACTACCACCCTTGATTTAATTCTAACTAGAAGTGATTGATTGCTAATATGGAAGTGATTAAATTCCTATATGTAGACAATAAACCTCTATTAAACTTATAATAAAGTAAAAGAAAAAGACCTATTAAGTCAATGCTTTTTAGAGAAATTCAGAAAAAAATGAGAATATTTTCATACTCGCAAATCTTAAACTATATGACTAGATAGTAGTTCTCAAAGATGGAATTCATGTATGATTACAGATCATCATAACAATGAGAGTAAAGAGAAGCTTTCAGAGACTAATCTCATTTTGGAAGGAGAAAAGCTAGACAGGCTAAAGAATATATGTGTACACATACACACACATATACACGTGTACACAATCTGGAGCTCTCCATTTACCCCACCCCTCAGCTGTCCACAGCTATAGTTGAGCCCAACATGAAGGCATGCTTGTGCCTTCATGGGGGACAGTGAGGTCATCTATGACATCTGTCATAGAAACCTGCATAATGAGCATCCAGTCTACCCTAACCTGAACCAGCTTAGTAGCCAGATTGTGTCTTCCATAGAATAATGAAACCCACCAAACACTGTCTTAGAAAGTCGAGGAGTGAGAAGCGTAAAGGAATGATGGAAGTGATAAGCTTAAACTTGGTCAAAGTACTCTGTAGTCATCTGTGGAATTACCACAGTGAAACCCTCTTGTACTATTAATGTGTGCTAATATTCACAGAATAACAAAGAAAAATACTTAGAATGAGCCATGAAAGAAGATAAAGAGTTCTGGGTGAGTTGAGTGGAAGTTTGAAGCATTGATTAGAAGCTTTGTTTTGGAGTGAAGAAATCTGAGACTGATCCATCTGAAGGCTGTGAGTTAGGGAGAGCCATGACAATTCTCAGAAATTTGAAGAGGAAAGAGAAATCAATTGTCTTTATTTCTTGAATGAATTTGTGGTACATTAGGTTTGTAATCAGAATTAGAAACATGTATATAATAGCTGCAAATCATATTTAAGAGTCATTGATCTGGGATATTAGAAGAGTTTTTTATGGGCAAAACTATTTAGTCCTCTTCCTACATGCAGTATTTCATCCCCATACTACATTGCAGGGTTCTTGAACATCCTCAGGCTCTTCAGCAACGCAGAAACTCCAGCTCCTTTCATAGCCTAACCTTTACAACATGGCTGTGTTCTGTTCCTATGCACTGCTTCCTACAGTAGAAAAGCAGGAATTCAGATACTGGACATTTTCTCAGAATAATTCATTTTTAGCAACCCTAAATTTTACCCCGGTACTCATAATGAATTGAGAATTGGTAATAGTAGGAAAATGTGCATTAAAAACAATATTTTTTCAGGACTTTGCACCGCGTGTAATTGTGATGTATGTGATTGCTCTTCTTGCTTTCCTATTCTACATTTCCAAAGTTCCAGAACGGTATTTTCCAGGTAGGTGTCTCTTTTGTCATGGTTTTATAGCTTATTCTAAATAAATTGGAAATAAATTCTTTAGAGAATTAAAACTTTAATGTATATTTTTAAATGTTTTGATTATGAAGTAATTGTTTTTCCCCAAATATTACCTACAACTTTACCTTTCCAGATAGTTTCACAGACTTTCCCTTCCTCACAATTTGATTGGTCCACTAGGTGGTGTTTCCACTGTCTTACAGTTACAAACTAATGACAGAGTTGGCTTTAGACTCTTAAGATTTCCTGTAGCTCACAGTCTGTATTCATTTTTTAAAGAAAATTCAAATACCAATTATTTAATTAATTTTTATATTTTTATAAAGCAAGAAATAAAGTAAAGAGACTAGAGGTAGTAAGAGAAGGTGACGAAAAGAAGCTAGTTTTAAGCTCACTTCACAGTACAATAGTGTCCCTTTTCTATAATTCAGGTACCTGTGGTGTACCACAGTTCACAATATTAATATCTGTTTGGGTCATTTGAAGAGCGACCATATTCATAGGACTTTTACTACAGTATGTTGTTATACTTGTTATGTTTTACTATTGTTAATATCTTGCTATACTCAATTTGTAAATTAAACTTTTATCATAGATATGTAGGAAAAATAGTTTATATAGAATTCCATATTGTCCACAGTTTTTACTCATCTACTGAGGAGTATTGGAGTGTGTTCTTTGTGGATGGGAAGGGACTATTGGATAAACATCTTAAAGTTTTGTAAAATAGGTAAAGACTCCAGTAAGGTGTTCAGCTTCTTGATATTTCAATTTGGAGTTGGAGCAGTTTAAATATCAACTGCAAACTTGCCCCTCCTCTTTTTAGGTTAAGATTCATTTCCATAGTGAACAGGAAATGGCATTGTATCACTCCTTACATGTGCTGAGGAAGGAGAAAGGGTGAGGAACCTTGGTCCAGAGAGTGAGTCTCCCTCTATGTTCAGATGTTCCTCTCTGTGCTTGATATTTCACTAATGAGCTCAAAATAAGAACGGGAACACAGAAAAAACCTAGGTGTATAGAATTTGAATTTGAGTACATAACGAGTTGATTTTTTTATTGCTTTATTAAGTGATATTCTTTAAATTCTGGGTCTAGAGAAATAGCTCTACTGCTAGAGCACCTACATGCTCTAGGTACTGGGTTTGATCACCAGCACTGCAAAAAATAATGAAAAATACATACATGTATGCATAAAATTTCTGGGTTTTTTCAACACACAAAAATTTGAATTATGAAAATGCTTCTATACCATGTGATTACGGCCATGTGCTTTTCAGTCTCAAAATATTTAGATCAGAGGTTAGGAATTGTGTAATATAGGTACTTCTAAAAGATCAAATAATACATCACATTCCTCCAAGATGAGCTTGGTAAAAATGTGCCATGCAGCTGACCGGGTGATTACATGCAAGTACATGAGAGCAGCAAAGACAGTGTGACTAAAAACAATTAAGTCTTAAGTGATAATATTGTTTTCACTTGTAGGACATCTTTCATGCATGAAAATGTGGGAGGCACAAAAACAGTGGATATTAAGAATTCTTTTTTTTTTTTTTTGGCCAGTCCTGGGCCTTGAACTCAGGGCCTGAGCACTGTCCCTGGCTTCCTTTTGCTCAAGGCTAGCACTCTGCCACTTCTGGCCATTTTCTGTATATGTGGTGCTGGGGAATTGAACCCTGGGCCTCATGTATACGAGGCAAGCTCTCTTGCCACTAGGCCATATCCCCAGCCCAAGAATTCTTTTTAAATTAAGCCTGAAAACTTAAATTCAGCTCAGGCATTTTTGTTCATTTATTTTTAATAGACAAATACCACAGTGGTGTTTGATGCGTTCAAGGAACTCCAACTTGAAAGAATTGAATGGTTCTCTGATGCATCTAAACTAGTCTATTTTCTTTGTAATCCTTTGTATTTTTAAGAGTGGATCTGTAGACTTAACTAGGGTTTAGTGGCCCTTTGGGACACCAACAAAAGAATTAAGACCCACAAAGAAAGAATCCCATGCCATTATACATTGTTTTCTATTATCATCAATTAGTTGTGCAAGGAGTTTTCATTTTAACCCATCCAGTTTGTATACAGTGCATCTTGATCCTCTACTCCCTCTATCACTCTCCTCTTTTTCTTTCTTCCAAAACCAGTTGCATTTTCAAGCTCCATTGTACTTTAAAATTTATGTTCTGTTCTGATTGTTATTCCTATTAAGGAAAAGAGGAGGGTAGGCACCAGCGGCTCCTGCTCGCCTAACTGCTCAGAGGCTGGGATCTGAGTATCAAGCTTCCAAGCCAGCTTGGGCAGAAACGGGCATGAAACTCTTAATCTTAGTTAACCAACAAAAAAACCAAATGTGGCTCAAGTGGTAAGAGCCTCAAGTTCAAGCATCAGCACTGGTGCATGTGCATGAATACACCCACAAACACCCCCCCCCCCCCCACATACAAAGTAAAAGAAAGAAGAAAACAAAAAGGAAGAAAAAGATAACAGAATATTTACTTAAATTCCATGACCCATAGAAGCACTATGAGAAAGATAAAGTTCAGACTTAGCTATTGAAGCTTTGCATTTTTTATTTATTGAAAAAGATCAAAATCCCAGGAAACTTTGAATTTAGTGTTTCACTAGAGACACTAAATTGCTCTCTGAAGTTACTTATGAAACAACCTTAATTAACCCATTCATAATTGCAGAATTTTGAAAATTATTGCATTTATTGGCACAAGATTAAGGTTTGTGATTTCTTCCTGCATACCTGTACACAAAGTACTTTTAGCAGGCTTGTATCTGCTGCTTTTAATTCCTGAGTCACGCCATGATTTGTAATATGGATATCTTTTATCTCTTTCATGTAATGATATTTCCCCATGATACCAGATCTATGTTAAGTTGTAGGCAAAAATAAAAGGTTGGATTCTAAAACGCTAGGAACAACATTTCTGAACTTCACCTGTGTGCTTACTGAATGAAACCTTCAAGTTAGACCCATATATGCTTTCTGCCTTTTTTTGTTGTTTTTGTTTTGTTTTGGGCTTGATCTCCAGGCCTGAGCACTGTCCCTGGTTTCTTTTTGCTCAAGGCTAGCACTCTTCCACTTGAGCCACAGCGCCACTTCTGTCTTTTTTATGTATGTGATACTAAGGATTCGAACCCAGGGCTTCATGTATGTGAGGCAAGCACTCTACCATGAGGCCATATTCCCAGCCCATTTTCTGCCTTTTTAAAAAGCACTTGGATTTGAATTGCTACAGTCTCCAGGCCCTCAAGCTATCAAAATGTTTTCTACTTTTAAGCTATATTTCCAAAGTCAGTGATAGAAATGCATCTTTAACATTGAAATAGTGCGGTCAATATTAATTTTTTACTTTCCCTTTCAGGACAACTAAACTACCTCGGATCAAGCCACCAAATATGGCATATCCTTGCAGTAGTGATGTTATATTGGTGGCACCAGTCAACTGTGTATGTCATGCAGTACAGACATAGCAAGCCTTGTCCTGACTATATTTCACATGTGTGAATTCAGGTATGGCTACCTGGCAAATTCGGTTGTTGAGCAATATTCAATGGGGGAACTGTAGACCCCACTATTTCTAAAGTTTCCATTCCTTTTCTTTTTCTTTTTCCTGTTGTTTAATGTATCATGAGTAAGGATTTATAAACATGGAAATATATACCTGGGTTCTGAAGTAATAATTGCTTTGTAGACCCTTACTACTACAAATTTGCTGCTTACACAGAAGTGAAAAATTGTGGGCCACCTCAAGATATATCTGGATAGCAACACTGAATGTTCAGCTCATGTACAAATAGAGCCCATTTTACCTAACACCAGCTTAATTTCCTTAGGAAGGGCTCATCTCCAATTCATGACTATAGTAGAAGATATTTTCATTAAATTATCAAGTTTAAGTGCCTAATCAAGGCAGCGATTGTTACAGCTTATGCTTTTTGCAAGGTAAAATAGTAATTTTGAATAATCACAGCCTTTAAATAAATGGTTTATGAGAAAGTGGCACTTAAGGTACTTCTTTAGCTATAAACTTTAGAAACACACTGAGTTTTGGGGGGTTTTCCAGGACAAAATCTTGAAAATTCTTTGAGAGATATTCACATGCATTGCTATTTTCATCATGTAAGAGTCACACTGGAAACGAAGGGCATGATTTAGCAACAAATCCTGTGGTCTGTTTAGTAACAAAATCATTATCCACTTAAACTTTTTAATCCCAGATATTAATTCATAGTATAATTGAGTTCTTGAGAGTGGATTTGAGAAGATTTGATCTCAGAAGAACTTTGATCTCTTTTAATTTGTAGCCCTGAATTTCATAATGAAGGTTTCAGCCATATGGGTGCTACTTTCAAGGTCTTAAGATCTAGATAGATGGCCATAGGATCTTGACCCTGAAATAAACCTTGAGCCTTAGAAGACTCATGCAAATCTTCCACTTGATATTATTCACCTATACTTTAGTGTTCTGTTTATGCATGCATTAGCAGTACATTCATGGATAACTCAAGTAATTTATAAATGCTATCTAAAATTTGGACCTGAAGCATTAACTTGCTCTTGTTTTTACTTATTTCACTGCCTAATTATACAGTGTAACTCCTTTGTCTTTTTCCCTTCTCATAGGCATAAAATTAAATGCTTTATAGCATTCATACACCTTGTTTATTATAAAATGTCATCAAGGTTTCTTAATGAGTTGACAAGTTGTTTTAAATATGGCTATGTTTTCAAGACAGTGAGAGTTAACTGGGTATCATAAAAATTTTACTTTGAAGCTTATTCCTAAAATGCAAATTTCTATACATCCAGCCTTAGGAAAGTTACTTTAATGTACCTCAGTTTATGCTCCCATAAAACATCATTTCTTCTAGAGTAGTGTTTCTGGATTATAAATTCCCAATGCTATTTTGCACAAGGGGAGTTTTCTCAGAGTGGACTCAGTGCAGGCACACTGTAACATAACAATTGTGGTGGAAAGCTACTTTGAAAATGGCTGTTGTATCTCATTAAGACCACCAATTTGTATGCTAAATATTAGGAAATTTTGATGTAACAACAGTAGGATAAAATGCTTGTAAATACATACTGAATCATTTTAGCCACATGAAATACACTGATTAAAAGTGGGAGGAAAGGAATTATTTTATGTGTGGAACCATTTTTTTTGTAAGATCTCAAAAATAAAAAGCACTGATTCTTAAGTTTTACTTTCTTTTATTCCTGGAGATTTTTGGTCATAGTGAAGGAGTTATGTAACATGTACCATCTGAGTTAATACATAAAAAGAACATATTGTATTTTTAAGCAACAATTTCTTGAAATTTAAAATATATACTAGTCTACTGTAGGGAAAATTATGCCATGTAAACATTTCAATGCTTTATGGAAATGTTAAATGTAGGAATAGTTTTTATCTTTAATCTGATGTATTTATTATAAGAAATGAATGACTATGGACTGTCGCTATGGATAATACTTCTATGGATAATATTTCAGCATTTATTGACCAATCTACTGTGTGCGCAGCACTACTGGTAAAAATTTAAGACATTGTTACCATTAAGAATATTTAAAAGTTGCCTACAAATCTGAGCCTTGTAACAACGTATTGTTATTTTTGGTTTGTTTTTTTTTTTAGTTTATTAAAATGATTAAGCGTACTATTGGAGCTACAGTATTAATAAGATTAGTTTTAATTTTACTTATGTGAAAACTAAGGTTTTTACTTATGGACTTTGCAAGGGCTTTTCAGTTATCTATAGCTGTTTTAAATTTACTAGATAGAGTTGTACTCATTTAAGAAAGTCATCTTTCTACATAAAGCTATTTTCAAATAGCAAGCAAGTTTTGTCATTTTTTTTTACACTGAGAACAATTCAGTAAGCTGCATGGCAAAGTGTGTATTAATGTAAATAAACTGGGTTTACTAAATATATTAAGTGCTGCTTGTCATTTTTATGCTACATAAAGGCTTTAACATCATATTCTAGAGTCAGGAATGAAGAATGAGAGATTCTCTCTCACATCTTATGGCATCCCACGTGGACAGAGTGAAGATTGTGATTGACTGGCATAGAGCTGTACATCTCTCCATGTGGCAGGTACCTACTAGAGACACACTTAGCACTCTAGTAAATGTAAAGGGACAAAGCCTGAATAATTGGCTTCCTGCTGGTTGCTGAAATAAGTAGATCGACATCAACCAAATCATCATTCCTGGTAAAATGTGAGGGTTTGTTTTATAAATCCACTCAGCTGTTGGAGGGAAGGGCAGAGCTGTCTTCTCTCTGCATTATCACAGTGTTTATATTGAAACATCTAGGTGCTCTTGAGTACTGTACCTCTGTGGGGTTATGACAGTGAAGAATTGACACTACCTTAACAAAACTCCAAAGGGAAAAAGAAACAGTACACACACAGTACTTCCATGACACTGAACCTAAGCAGGACTAAACACAAAGCCCCAAGGCCCTCATCCTGTTCTACATGTGTGTCAGCAGAGCACTCCGTTGCATGCATGTAATTTCAGTTCTGCCAACTATGTCAATCTTTCTTTTTTGGTTGTCCGACTTGAATGCTGGCCCTACCGCTCAAGGCTAGCACCTTACCACTTGAGCAACAGCATCACTTCCAGTTTTCTGGTGGTTAATTGGAGATAAGAGTCTCCTGCCCAGACTTTCTACCCAGGCTGGCTTTGAACCATGACCCTCAGATCAAGTCTCCTGAGTAGCCAGGATTACAAGCATAAGCCAGCTGTGCATAGCTTCAAGTATCTTTTTTAACATTTAACAAAACTACAAGTTTTGTAAAATACATGAAAATATTTACATTACACAAATGCTTGAACTAAACTTCCTTAAGAAGGAATGTCAAAACAAGCAGCTCAATTGACATCATGTATTTTCTAGAACTATAACAATTCCAACAGTTTCTATGTTACAAATTGTTTTTTTATATTCTGTAATAATTTGTGATATTTTGCTGCTGTGTACTATTTGTTTAAAAATGTGTCCTTATTTTTCGGTGTAACTTAATGTTACTACTTAGAAATGTTCATTTGTAGTAAGATGAATGTTCATGACTGAGAAACTGTCACAAACCACCATCCAATAAGCCCTCCAGTTTGTGGAATATAAACTACCACAACCCTGACACTTTCTCTTTAATGTGCCAAAGCCTCTTTTCTGACAATAGTCAGATAAAGCTACTATTTCATTTGAACACAGATTTTAAAGTTACAAATGTTAATAGTCTTTTGAGAGTTTTAAAAATACTTTATATAATGATGTGAAAGCTATTTCAAATTATTCAAAACAAAGTTATGAATATCAGTAATGATAGTGACTAAAAAACTCATCCTTTATAAGTGCTCTTGTTGTAAAAAAATAATTAGGAAAATCCTATACCATGAATCTTAAGAACAGGGGGTCTAACTTTAGTTTTTTTATGCCACTACCTAGTATGTAATAGATGATTATTGTCTATGAAGAAAATGAAAGAATTAATAGTTTATATCCAAACATTTAATAAGATAATGAAAAATTCCGCAGTCACTGATTATAAAGAATAGGCAGTCCTTTTGGGATTTATTGCATTTAAAGAAAGCAGATTACTAAAACAGTAGGTATGATAAATACAGTAAGAAAATAAACTTCAAACAAAAGTGAATCAGGGACAGAATCAAGAATAATCAATGTAAAGGCAATAAAGTAATAAAATTAGTGCTTAATTAGATATACAAGGGGGAAAATTGATTCATACCAGTTTCCCAGCAATATTTGAAGACTGAAGTTACTTTAGCACATATATTTCATAACAATTAGAAATATAACAAAGATGTAAATCTGATTTATTTAAAGGGTAAAGTTATTTGCTTAGTGGTACATAAAAGGCTTCAGAAAATTCAAGTTTAACACAAAATGGAAGTGTAATCAAAGAAAGTGCACTTAAAGCTGTTTTCCAGCAATTAAAAAAGTAGCTTCTATACTGCTATTAGATGACTTCTCAATCACAAAAAATAGCATAAAACAATTCTTTCAAAATTAGCACTATAAATTTTAAAATAAAAATAACCAAAAATAACAATCTTTTGCATTTTCATCAACTTTCTTTTAGTGGTTTTTATAAACCTCTCCAGGAGTGAATGTTGTTTTAGATATGATTGTGATTGCAATTCCATTTTTTAAAAATTCACATTAACTCCACAGTAGAGAGATGTGATGTGCATGCATGTGTCTATATATAGTTGTGTCTTAATATATAAAACACCACTGAGTATAAAAGTTTTCAAATAAACTATCATTTATGGTAATTCTCACAGTAGATATATCATCTCATTCTCACAGTAATTGGACCTAAAATAACAAATAGTTTTACTAAAAAGGAAAAAAGTTCACTGCACATTCTACATATATTAAAACAAATGTACCCAAACTCTTCAGACTACTAGTGATTTTAATATACTTGTACCTTCTAACAGTGTTTATGTGAAGTACCAAAACCTAAAAGAAACCCAGCCAGGTAGCTGAGTAGTCAGAAAACTGTGCATAATGACTATAAGCATAGAAGAGTGGGTCCCACCTTAGTATTTTCCACTAGCAAGATGAGAACAGTCTATAAACAATAGGACCAAAAGGTGCATCTTCCTGCAGATCAGATGTCATAACTATGCCCAAATACACAGATACCCAGGGATGGCAAAGGTTACACTTCTGAATAAATACTAATCAGTTACTTTTCCTCCTTGATGTGTGTGTGTGTGTGTGTGTGTGTATACACACACATCAATTTTTGTGTCCTAGCAAATACATTAATGCCATGAAAGTTGACCTTTTAAATACTAACATGTTACTAAAGTAGTAAAAGATGAGCAAATGGTCCACTTTTTTAAAAAAGATGATTCAAAATGAACAAATACTATTAAAGCTGTTAGAAAACAACTTTGGCCTCAGAGTTTTGCCAGCTTCGTGTTACTTGCTTAGTGATGTTCAAGTATAGCAGGTTTAGAGTTGCGACTACATCTCGCCCTTAGAGGCACAGGGAGCACTCAAATAATGCTAAGAATTAATTTCATTTCCACCAGTCCTTCCTTAAATCAGAATTGGACCATTCCATGATAGAACCAAATTTTCACTGAGTGCTCTGTGCGGGTCATTACTGTTTTCACTTGCCACGGGAACTTAATTCTCATAAGGAAATTATCGAGCAACAGCTCTATGGAGTGACCTACATTTTGACTGTGCTAATGTGGAGGTGATAAATGAAAATGAAAAGTAAAATCTCTATACCTTGGTAAAATGCCTGTAAATTTTACCACATGGAATTTGCCCAATTTCTGTCCCATTAGATCAGAAATTATGTCTTAAAATTTTGAGCTACAATCGAGAGGAAATGCTATAATATCATAAAAAAA